>NC_143259.1:8159196-8781014 GCF_984573655.1 Nuphar pumila
AAGCAAAAAAGATGATATAAACAAGTGTATACCATACTTACAGAGGAGTAATGAGGGGCAATGGTGCACAAAAAAATATAAATCTTTATAAATTTTTGAAAAATGACACAAAAGTTTTGCATGGTGTAGATGTCTTTTTCAATTTGTTTAAAATTTTTTGAAAAATGACACAAAAGTCATGCGCATGAGAGAAAGAGAGAGGAAGGAGTGGTTATACCAAGAAATTAGTAATTATTGCCACCATGCACATATGAGTAGGAGTGTCAACGGGCCTGGTTTACCCGGACCCAAACCAAACGCTATAGGGTCTGGGTATGGTGATAAACAAGACGACCCGAATAAAACTCAGGTCCGAACCCAAAGGTCCGTTTAATACATGGACCCGAGTATAATTTGTGAAATTTTATACCAGACCCGAACCTGACCCGAGTTCCGATTAAGACCCATAATTTTTCAATGTAAAAATGATAAAAAAAATATGGTTTTATCAGGTATGTTTTGGGCTTGGTTCATGTAGTTCTTATTGGGTCCGAGAATAAATTTTTTTATAGTGGACCTGATTAGACCCGGGTTCAGACCCAATATCATACCCAAAAATCTAGTCCAAGTCTGATTCTACTTGGGTCCAAACCAAACCCAACCCGTTGACAACCTTACATATGAGAGAGAGGTGGTGTTACATACAAATTAGCAATTATATACATATGAGTCTAATCGGGTCCACCATAAGAAAAACCATTCCCAGACACGATAAGAACTACATGAACCAAACCCGGACTATATATACCCGATAAAATCATATTTTTTTATCATTTTTACATTGAAAAATTACGAGTCTTAATCAGAACTTGGGTCGGGTCCATGTCTGGTATAAATTTTCACAAACTATACCTAGGTCCATGTATTAATTGGACCTTTGGGTTCGAACCCAGGTCTTAAGCAGGTCTTCTTATTTATCATCATACACGGATACTATAGGGTTTGGTTTGGATCAGGTCCGGGTAAACCACGCCTGTTGACACCCCTACCTGGGAGTGAGCCATAGAGCAATGCATCAATTGAACCCCACCACCTAGACCAGGTTTTCTCTCATTGAATATATAAATGAAAAACTCTAAATGCATCAATAATTCAACAACAAATCAGGCTTCAATAATCATTCTAGAATGAGCTTTCACATGCACCCAAGAGCCAAATGAGTTCTGTCTAATTCAGAATGAATTGTGGCTCTAATTCAACTCCAAACTTCATTGTTGTCAAAAGGCATCAATAAATTGACAATGCTTTCAATCTACTGTTAGGATTAGGGTTTAAACATCAACCAAAACAAATAAAAATAATAAAGGTGGGTTTCTCACAAACCCAAAATTAATATATTTTTGCATCTTCTTAATCATCTAATTTAATATGAAAAAAGAACCATACCTTTTATGACAGCTTTGATTCAAAAGGCTACTTTTGACTTCTTGTAAAACTCCTTGTTAATGTTTCTCTCCAGCTAAAGCTCTAAAATCATACAAAGAAATTATAGTAATTAAGAAGTTCTCTTTTTTACTCTAACCACCGCTATTTAATTTATAAGGAGATGATAGCTACATGTATGTAGCTTTAAGTTATCTCTCTTAGAATTATTTGAGTTAGGTTAGTTGGACTTTCACTTTTAGCATTTACTAGAACCATAAGTGATATGAGATATGCATATTATGATCAAACACTTAAAGAGAGATAATATATATGTCCTTTCATGAAAAATATTTTCAAAAACAATCTTTTAAAATTTATTATATCATATAAGCCTTTTAGCAATAATAAAATTACTATCAACCCACAACCTTGTATAATTGCTCATTGAAGAATAATAATTGAATCCTATGAAACTTTTTTATAGAAAATTTGATAAAAAAAATAAATTTAATAAAACACTTTAAAAAAATTATTTAGCAAATTATCAAGCTTGAATTTTTGTTTAATCTGAATTATACTTTTCTTCAGTATTAGATATTCTCCAAAAATGGTTTTGGATCCCTTTTCAGATACTCATCATTGTTCAAGTATCTCACTATCCAACCTACACCCTTTAATAAATTTTATTACAACTTATTTAGGTGTAATAAAAATAATTAGATAATTTACTCCTCAGGCGTTTATTCTGAACTATTTTTGTATATGAAAAATTAACTATTGATAGTAAATGATTTTTTCAAGAAAAAATTCATGCACAATCAGTTAGTGTATAATTAAGCACCCATATGCTAACCAGGATGACAGTATTACCTAATCATGCTTTTAACCCTATGAAAGAGGATACTTATGCTCCACTAGCACAATTTATGTTCTGCACCATTAACCAAAATGACATTTCAATATGGGAAACACGTGGAACCCGTACAGTTTTCTCACTGTATTTCTCAACATTATTATTATTATTATTATCATCATTTTTTAAGAAATGAAAGGGAATTATGGCACACACAAAGGGCAAAAGCTTTTCCTGTGAATATTGAGCATGCCCTTTGTATTAGGTAAATCATTGATAGCAAATCACAAAAAGCAGCCCTCTGTTAAACAACTACTCCATTATGGTATGGCATTGGTGCCACTTGGTTTGTCTCATGGCCCACCAATGTTTTGGCTCTTGGGCATGGTATGGCATCATAATGGATGGACACACAGACACTTGGCCCCTACCATTATGCACTTTCTCTATTGATGTACAGTGGGCTGCCGAGAATCAAGGACAACATTTTCCCACTAATCAAAAGAATCAGTTGACTTGAGAAAGAAGAAATCTGCCTTTGGATTAGAACCACCCTCATGCAAAACCCTTCCCCAAAGTTAAAAAGAAGCAATCCAATTGTCACGGGCCTATTTCCTTCAATGGGCCAGCGCGGCGCGACGGTCCTTCCTTACTGCCGCAAGCCTACTCGTCAGCTCGCTTGCCGGTCGCGAAAGCTTATGATCAGAGTGCAAGAGAGCAAGAGAGAATAGAGGGAGAGAAGTTGCAATCACAAGAAGCAATCACAACGAGGGTGAACAAAAGAAAGCTCAACGCATTTAATTCATTCACAATTTTGCCCGCAGGCTATTACAGTTCAAGTATACGGGCTGCCCCTTCGGGGTATTAATTCACCTGAACCGGGCAGCTTACATCAGACTCAACAAAAGCAAAACAGACTCTAGCGCAACTGTACACTGTAAGTCGCAAGGGAACATGCTCCCCCCTTCAAATCATGCGCCGTCCTCGGCGCCATCTGTTTCGTGGTAAGCCCTGACTTCAGCCGGGTAGCGGCTGTTCATTCGAAATGCAGGCTCCCACGTTGGTTCCGCTGTTTCCTCCCACTGCACCAAGTATTTCTTCGCTTGTCCCAAGTAGTTGACCTTGTGGCGAAGGATCTGACTGAGGTGCTTCTCGGCCCGTTGTGATGCCGGGGCCCTCTGCATGATGGGAGCGCGTTGCGGCACATTGCGTTCCGGGTCTCCATCATCTGGATGGAACTGCTTGAGGTTGCACACGTGGAACACCGGGTGCACCTTGAAGTCTGGGGGCAACTCCAGCTTATATGCCAGCTTGCCCACCTTCTTTGTGATGGTGAAGGGTCCCTCATACTTTCTGAGTAGTCCGCGGTGCCGCCCGCGGAAGATGCCTGTGCGACCAGGATATAACTTCACCAACACTTGGTCCCCAACTTGGAACCCTGCGGGCCGACGGTGTTTGTCCGCCCACTTCTTCATTCTCTTCGCCGCTTTGTGTAAGAATGCCTTCGCCAACTCATTCTGCTCGTGTCAGTCGCGAACAAACTGATAGGCGAAGGATGACCTTCCTTTTTCTTGTGCGGCAAGAGTGTGCGGGGTCAGTGGCTGCTGCCCCGTGGCTATCTCAAACGGGCTGTGGCCTGAAGATTCGCTCTTCTGCAGATTATAACAAAACTGTGCCACATCAAGAAGCTTCACCCATTTTTTCTGATTGGCACTAACAAAGTGCCTAAGGTACTGCTCCAGTATCCCGTTGATGCGCTCTGTCTGCCCATCTGTCTGCGGATAGAAGCTTGTTGAAAACAACAAATCAGAGCCAAGTAACCGAAATACTTCACGCCAGAACTTGCCCGTGAAGCGAGCATCGCGATCGCTCACAATGCTCTTTGGTATGCCCCAGTGCTTCACCACATGCTTTACGAACAACTCTGCAGTCTTCTCTGCAGGGCACTCCTTGGAAGCTGAGATGAAGGTGGCATACTTTGAGAAACGATCTACCACGACTAAAATAGAACTGAGGCCCTCTACCTTTGGCAGACTAACGATGAAGTCCATAGAGATGCTTTCCCAAGGACGTTCTGGAATTGGTAGAGGCTCAAGGAGACCGGCAGCCTTCTGGTTTGTCCCCTTATCTTGCTGGCAGATGAGGCATGTCCGCACATACCCCTTAACATCGTCTCTCATCTGCGGCCAATAGTAGCCGCGCTCAAGGAGTGCTAAGGTCCGCTCCTGACCAGGATGGCCGGCCCATAGTGTATCATGGCACTCCTTGAGTAGCTCTCGGCGAAGGCTTCCCCACCGTGGTACAAAGATGCGTCCCCCTTTTGTTACCAGGATGCCATCCTGTAGCCAAAATCGTCGAGTCTTCCCTGCCTGCGTCAGAGAAACAAGGTGTTGTGCGGTCGGATCCTGCTGTGTACCCTCGCGGATGCGAATCAGCAATGCACCCTCCAAATGCACTTCAGAAGGCTCTGCGCGCGCAACAGCTAATTCAGCCCTACGGCTCAAAGCATCCGCCACAACATTGGTTTTTCCAACCTTATACTCTAAGGCAAAGTCGAACTCAGCCAAAAACATCTGCCATCGAGCTTGCTTGGGCGTCAACTTCTTTTGCGTCTGAAAATAGCTCGTGGCCACATTGTCCGTCTTGACGACGAACTCGGCACCCAAAAGGTAGTGCCGCCAGGTCCTGAGGCAATACACAATGGCGGTCATCTCACGTTCGTGCACTGTGTACCGCCTCTCTGCATCCTTCAGCTTACGACTCTCATATGCGATCGGATGCCCGTCTTGCATAATAACCCCGCAAATTTATTATATCATATAAGCCTTTTAGCAATAATAAAATTACTATCAACCCACAACCTTGTATAATTGCTCATTGAAGAATAATAATTGAATCCTATGAAACTTTTTTATAGAAAATTTGATAAAAAAAATAAATTTAATAAAACACTTTAAAAAAATTATTTAGCAAATTATCAAGCTTGAATTTTTGTTTAATCTGAATTATACTTTTCTTCAGTATTAGATATTCTCCAAAAATGGTTTTGGATCCCTTTTCAGATACTCATCATTGTTCAAGTATCTCACTATCCAACCTACACCCTTTAATAAATTTTATTACAACTTATTTAGGTGTAATAAAAATAATTAGATAATTTACTCCTCAGGCGTTTATTCTGAACTATTTTTGTATATGAAAAATTAACTATTGATAGTAAATGATTTTTTCAAGAAAAAATTCATGCACAATCAGTTAGTGTATAATTAAGCACCCATATGCTAACCAGGATGACAGTATTACCTAATCATGCTTTTAACCCTATGAAAGAGGATACTTATGCTCCACTAGCACAATTTATGTTCTGCACCATTAACCAAAATGACATTTCAATATGGGAAACACGTGGAACCCGTACAGTTTTCTCACTGTATTTCTCAACATTATTATTATTATTATCATCATTTTTTAAGAAATGAAAGGGAATTATGGCACACACAAAGGGCAAAAGCTTTTCCTGTGAATATTGAGCATGCCCTTTGTATTAGGTAAATCATTGATAGCAAATCACAAAAAGCAGCCCTCTGTTAAACAACTACTCCATTATGGTATGGCATTGGTGCCACTTGGTTTGTCTCATGGCCCACCAATGTTTTGGCTCTTGGGCATGGTATGGCATCATAATGGATGGACACACGGACACTTGGCCCCTACCATTATGCACTTTCTCTATTGATGTACAGTGGGCTACCGAGAATCAAGGACAACATTTTCCCACTAATCAAAAGAATCAGTTGACTTGAGAAAGAAGAAATCTGCCTTTGGATTAGAACCACCCTCATGCAAAACCCTTCCCCAAAGTTAAAAAGAAGCAATCCAATACTGTGTAAAGAATTGATTCAAAAGAGTCTTGGTAGTTGAGATGCAAGTTATTTTCTTTAACAGAAATGCTTTTGATGCAGTAACACTGTCTTAAAAGAATTATATCCTACACTGAGCAGCGACATTTGCATGAAAAGCATCTCTAATCACTTTTCATCTTCTCATCATTATTATCCTCATGGAGATCCTAGTGACCTTTTAGGCAAAGGACATCCTTCTTCTTCTTCTTCTTCTTCTTCTTCTTCTTCTTCTTCTTCTTCTTCTTCTTCCACCAGCTATAGTAAAAAAGTTACATGAAAGAAGAGGATGATTGTGAATTTTCCAGAAAAACTAGTAATGCAGAGGTTGGTGCAATGCCAATATAAAGTTGGAAAAGATACTTTCCATGTGTCGGTAGTATTGCCATTGTTTATTAGAGTACCCTCCATTATTGTGTGTGGTCCATGATTTGGAAAGAAAAAATGTGCTTTATGTGGTGGGAACTCCATAAAGAGCTTATGTCACCAATACAGGTGTTCTTATTGGATGGAACTGCAACATGACAATTCCATCAATCACACATGCCTAATGCCTTTCATGGGAAATGCATGGCCAATCCAGATGGAGGTAACATCACTATTGCTGTGTGTTTCTCTTATTCCTTGTGCAGTGATACTACTGTAGTTGCATGTTATTTTTATGTTCGTCATCATCGCCAATAACATTATTTAATTGTTTTTTATAAGAAAATGAGAAAACTATCCTTGGAATTAGAGACCTAGTTACACTGGCTAAGCCTGCTATACTGACGGTCACTTTCTCGATTGTGTAAACCTGTCGCTTACCCCTTATTCCAAGGGAAGGGCTTGGCAGGAGCAATGGTCATAATGCCCTTGTACCTTCGTATAAGCAAAGAGCTGATGCCCGGAATGGAACCCTACCCTAACCACTCATAGAGTGGCCAAGCCCCCCCCCCCCCACCCACCCACCCACCCACCCACCCACCACCCACCACCACCACCAACAACAACAACACACACACTACGCCACGCCAAACTCCTTGAGCTAACATCATTTAAAAGTTAAAGCACCCTATGTCACGTTAACATCACTTAAAAGTGAAAACACCCTGTGTCACTAAAATTTGCAAAGCAAGAAGGTAAATGTATAAAATAAGAATGATCTTTTATTTTCTGTTTTGATAGACAGCTCATGTTTAATATCGTGCGGTTGCTTGATCTGCAGCTTCTCTCTCTCTCTCTCTCTCTCTCTATATATATATATATATATATATATATATATATATATATATCAGGAATTCTGAAAATTTTAAATTTTCCATGACAGCAGAAAATTGTGGAACCATTCTTTCCAACATGACCATGCAAATTTTCTTTTAATCATTTTATTTATCATTCCAGCAACCCTAGTTTTTAGACTTCATTTGTAGGGATAGAAATCAAGCCCGGACTGATATGAGGCTTGATATAGGCTGGACGGGCCTGAACCCGGTCTACCCAGCTGAGCCTGGTCCTAGGACTGAGTTCTCATTTAATACTATATATGTGTGCGTATGGAGATAGATGTTTGAATCAGAGCCAGACTATTCTGAATCTGCATCTGGCTTGCTTGGCCATTGGAAAAAAAAAAAGAAAATGGCAAGAAGCACCTTGAATCTTTTGGGGGGAGAAATCATAACATCTGCTCAAACAATTTAGTCATATTGAATACGAAAAGGCGCATCTAATCAACAAATTGGTAGGTGTACAATTTTTATTTGTTTGCAGGTGAGTAAAAGATATTTTAGCTCTAAAAAATGATAGTGATCCAGATCAAAATTAGCCTAACCAAATTCCGTTTTAAACCATTAATATAAAAATTAATTTTATACGATCACTTAAGATTTGTTTTTGTTTAAGGTCGATCCAGGGCCTCAAAGTTTTGAATCCAATCAAAAGTTGCCACACCTATGTGCCATGTTCAATTCAAGCACTGATGTAGGAGGGATACCATATCTTTGATCACCATTATTGTCATAAGGCTGCTTAATTGATCGAAAACAACAGGTGAAGGAGATATTGGGGTGAAATTTTCCATAAGTTTACAGTTGGCAGCCAACTTTTGGGGACATAATTCTTCAAACTCAAACTGGGGACCTGATGTCCTTTTATAATATCACTGTTTTTTAGGAATAAGTATAATTTCACTGTTAATTAAAGATTATATAAGGGACCACATAATGAAGAATATAGTTAACGTATGCACGACTCTCTCTCTCTCTCTCATTGGCTTGAGGTTGATCATCATCAAACCTATGGCTCTTAAGGAGGATCCACACGATGCTTTTGTTGGTTTCAGGTTGGCTGGTTTTCATGGAAGACATATGAGATTCAGATCAATCGGATGCTCAAATTCATTGGTTTTGGGGTCGACTGAATATAAGATTATCTGGAAAGTTCCACCTGCTGAAAACTCATTTTGCAGTTCCAAAGTTCAGGTTTTAACCTAGTGAGGTGAAGATATGGGTGCAAGGTATTCAAAGGAAAAATTAAAAGATACAGAAGGAAACAGCACCAATATAGGCAAGTCTGAATCTTGGCTTTCTTTTGGGCAAGTCCCATCTCTCAGTTTCGTTTTTAAGTCGGTTTCACTTTGTGCTTTCTGTGGTAGAGAATGAAAGAGAATGATTTTTTTTGTAATTCTATGATTAAGTGTTGCTCGAGTGTAGTTCCTCGTATTGTAGAGTTATGGTAACTGTATAATCAGGGTTCTGGGTTCAAGTTTGAACCTAGCGAAGTGAGGATACTGAATATACAGGGTATTATAAAGAAAAAAGATGCAGGCAAGTCGGTTTATACTGAAGTGAAGATGCAGGCCAAGGTATTATACGACACCAATATAGGCAAGTCGGTTTCTTGGCTTTCTAAGTCAGTCTTATTTTGGGGTTTCTGTGGTAGAGGAGGAAAATTTTGTGATTCTATGATATAATGTTGTTTTCATAGTTCCTCCTATTGTTGTGAAGTTGTGGTAGGTATTGTCATGATTCCTAAGGTTCAGGCTGCAGTACAAGTGCTGAGGCATCTTCAACAACTAGCAGATCTGTCTGTTACTCTTTTGATTCAAGAATGAGTAGTACAAAGATATTCATGATATTGTCTGCAAAGCATGAAACAACAACCCTTCTTGAACTGTTATTGCTTCTCAGGGTCTCATAGTTCAAAGACAAGAAGGAAAGGAGAAGGAAAAAAAAAAACATGGAGAGTATAATTTGCAGTGAAGAATAGGTTCATCTTGGGGAACAGAATTATCGAATAACTTTGTTCTTTGCATTCACGGAATCAATGATTTCTTTGTGGGCTTGATGAATTCTCAATTGGCCGAAAGCTCGTTTTGGAATGTCCAAAATCGAGGTTTCCACATGGTGATGGCATTGAAACATAAGATGATTGAAAGAAAAAGGAAAAAGGAAGCAAAGGAAAGAAAAAAACCACCATAGGCAAGTCTGATCCTTGTCCCTCTTATAGTTCCTTTTTTTTCTCTTATTTTTTCTCCTTTGTTGCTTGAGGGTTTTTAGTGGCGGAGGGGAGGGCATGAAGCCATGAACTTTATGAATGAGAATTTGTGTATTTTCCTTTCTTTTTTTACGATGTTAGCTTCTTTGAGTATTTGAGTGTTACCATTCTCTTTTACATTTAAATGCTGTAAAATTCAGATGTTTTAGTGTTCTTGGTGTCATTGTACTCCCTTGGAAGTGCACTTGGTCCATCTTTCACAGCTTCTGAAACGACGGTACAGATCCGTTTCTCCTTCCAGAGAGAGAGAGAAAGAGAGCTGGTATAAATCTGCTTATCATCCACTTCTTCCATTTTTTCATCTTCATCTGCACTCATCATTTCAAACCATGAAAGATAATGAAAATGATATAAAAACATAAACAAACCATTAAATATGAGATAAAAAGCATTGAGGCATAAATTAGAATCGATTTTGCCTTTTGAATGTGAGAAATCCCAATTCTAAATGGCTAAAATGAAAATACATAAAGTAAATACCAATTTGAATGGATAAAAACGTAAAAAGTAGGAATTACCATAGAATTAAGATATATCTACATTGCTATTACATGATATTGAAAAGAAAATGTAGGAAAAAAGAGAAGAAAGGGGGGAGGGGGGGGATTTGAGAAATTAGAAGAAAAGAGAAAGAAAAGAGAAAAATTAGAAAGAAAGGAGAGAAAGGGCCTACCTTGGCTTCCTTCTTATTTACTCTAGCCACCAAGAGAGGAGAGGAGAATGAGCACTTGAGAGAGGAGGGTTTCTACTTGTTTCTTTTTGAATAACTCGCCCCCATGGGGGCTTTTTATAACCAAGGTGGGGGCATAATGGAAATAGCCCATTATGAGATATTTTCTAGCCCCTAGGGCTGACATGGCAAGGCTCACATGGGGGAGGGTTTGGAACCAACCCCATGTGTGTTTTGTGCTTTGTTGCATGGGCAAGAATGCCCTTTTGTGAAATAATTTGACACATGGCACCCTCTTGCAAAAGGGTGCCCATGTGAGTCATTTTTTGATTTTGTAGATGGGTAAAATGACTACTTATTTGAAAATTTGACACATGGCATTACCTTGTGGGTGATGCTCATGTGGGTTTTTAAAATCAAGAAGGTTCTTAAAGGTTTGTGAAAAAAATAATTTTGATTTTGATTTTGAAAATACCAAGTGGCACCCCTCTTTGAAAATAACATTTTTGATTTTTTATTTTGATAATTAAGATAAAAGGAAAATGGAATATGAACAATAAAAAGATGATTTTGGAAATGATTGGATTTCAAAAATCCAGTCTTGATTTATAAAATCTAATTTGGGCAAAAACTGGATCCAGATTGAATTTTGAGAGATTTTACAAAAATACTATTTTTTGGATTTTGAAATTCAAAGATTATTTTGAAATTGGGGATAAAAATTAGATTTTGAATTTGAAATCCCCAATTTGGCTTTAAATAAAAATTGGATTTTGATACCGGATCTGAATCCATTTTGATATTCCAAAATCTAAACTGAATTTTGAACTGAATCTGGGGTATTTTTCGAAGGATTTTTGAAATTCAGAGATTATCTTTGAATTTGGGGATAAAAATTGGATTTTGATTTTGAATTTTAAATCTCCAAATTGATTTTGAATAAAAATTGAATTTTGAAACTGGATCTGGATCCATTTTGATATTTCAAAATCCAAACTGAATTTTAAACTGGATCCAGGGTAATTTTTAAAAGTTTTTTGCAAAATGATAGATTTGAATTTAAAATTTAAGGACTAATTCTGAATTTAGGATAAAAATTAAGTTTTTTAAAAGGATTTGGATCCAAAGTTTTGAAAAAGATTGGATCTGGATCTCGATTTAAAGAAAAATGGTTTAAAATGGAAATCAAACTTTAAATATGGATTTCTAAAGAATTGAAAATGAAAAAGCCCCAAATTCATAATGAAAATTGGGAATTTTTATTTTGGATCTTGGATTCAGTTCAGAGAAATGAAATTGGATCTTGGATTTGAATCAAAATCCAAAAAGTGAAATTGAATCTCAGCTATTATATTAATTTGAGTTTAGAAATTGAATTAAACTTTTGAACGGATCAGAAGGTGGATCCAGACTGAAATAGATCCAAAATGGTTTAATTAGATCCTGAATATTCGATGGAATATTCCAGGTTAAAATGAATAAATTGGACTCTGGATATGGATTTTTGAATGCATCAGATGAAAAATCCAGGTCTGGGTAGAAATTAGACACCAGATCCAGCATTAGATCCAACATCCGAATTGAAATGGATTGGATCTCATATATTGATAAGATATTAGATGAAGGAATTGATCCGAGTCTGAATTGGGACTTGTCTCAGTTCAGAAAAATATCAAAAACACTGTTATGGAGAAATTTGTAGTTTTTTGTTTTCGCCCTGCAGAGGGTAGAAACACAGTACATAACTGGTCTGAACTAATTTGAATTAGATATGATTGGAATGAACTAAATCTGAAGCCAGTTATACTCAAGTGAACTAAACTAAGAGTTAAAACACTAGCTCAACCAGCTGTAGTCAGTTCAGTTTGGACTGAAGTGAGCTCAAATGAGCTAAAAATGAGCTCAAACGAGCTGAAACGAAGGTTTGAGTGAGTTCGAACTGAAATTGAGCCATTCAAACTCCTGGTGAACTTAGATTAAACTCACTGGGATGGGATTTAATGGATTTGATTAACTTAGAGACAATTTGGTTAAAGTTTGAGCTAAAATAAGTTTATTTCACCTGAAATAAGCAAATTTAACTAAAATAATCAGAAATGATCAGGATTTGCTCATCGTGAGCTCAGAGGAGCTAGAAATGACAGTCATTCTAACTTTTCTAAACTTGAGATAAGTTTGGTTAAACCTAACTGACGAAAAATCTAAGGGTGACTCAGGGTGAAAAGGTAATTTTATTGGTCGAACGAGGTAGGCTGACCTCTAGACTAGAGTAGACCTGGGGGGGACTCTATATCGCTCTTCAGAAGACTGATATCTATGAAATGAGGGTGTCTAGAATGGACTTCAAAAATTTGAGGTGTTTACAACAAGACAGATTTGTGGTATATACAGATGCTTCCGAAACAGGTCTGGGTTGTGTATTGATGCAACACGAAAAAGTTATTACTTATGCATCAAGACAATAAAAAAACATGAGAAAAATTATCCTGAAAAGGCAAATATTGTTCAATTAATTTATATAGAGAATAATTTATATAAAGAATAATTATAAGTGCTTAGCAATCACAAACACCTCAAATATTTGTTCTCACAAAAAGAATTGAATATGTGATAACAATGTTGATTAAAATTCATTGAAGACTATGAATTCACACTTTTCTATTATCCTGGAAAGGCAAATATTGTAGCTAATGCTCTTAGTCGCAAAATTAGAAGTACCTTGGCTAGTCTCATAGACAAACAGTGAAAACTTGTTGAAGACTTCATCAATTGGAAACCCTTTGCAACAGAACCAGGAAGGATTAAATTATCTAATCTAATAATTCGACCTAAAATCCTCACCCAGAATCGTTGTTGAACAACATAAAGATCCTCAATACGAAGAACTTCTAGCTAGAGCCTGACATAAAGATGTTATTTCTTTTCGACTTAAAGAAGATGGGAGCATTTTGATGCAAGATCAAATATGGGTACCAAATAACCCTGAATTGAGAAATAAAATACTTGAAGAGGCTTATAAAAGTAAATATGCTATCCACCCAGGAAGTACAAAAACATTTAAAGAATTGCATAAAAAAAGTATTGGTGGAATGGTATGAAAAGAGATATGGCAACTGTCTCAAAGTGCTTGATTTTCCAGCAAGTAAAAGTCGAACATCAGAAACCCGGTGAAATGATGCAACAAATTGAAATTTCACAATAGAAATAAGAAGAAATTACTATAGATTTCATGGTAGGTTTGCCCAAGTCTCGAAAGCAACATAATGCAATTTGAGTTATTATTGATTGATTAACTAAATTAACCCATTTTTTGCCCATTCGTATAAATAAATTATTGGAAAGTTTGACATATTTATATATTCGAGAAATTATAAGGATGCATAGAATACCAATTTCAATTATCTCTGATCGTGATCCAAGATTTACTTATCCATTTTGGAACCAACTTCAATAGGCCTTAGGAACAAAATTAAAGTTTAGTTTTGTGTTTTATCCCCAAGCTGATGGACAATCAGAGCGTACCATACAAACTCTGAAAGATATGCTATGCGCCTTTATGCTAGAATGAAAAGGAGGTTGGGATGTTCATATTATACTAGCTGAATTCACTTATAATAATAGTTATCTTACCAGTATTGGAATGACGCCATACAAAGCTTTATATGAAAGACTTTGTCAATCACCACTCTATTGGAATAAAATTGGTGAACATAAGCTAGAGTCACCAATGATATTACAACATTATACTCAACAAGTAAATATGATTCGAGATAGATTATGTATTGCTCATAACCGACAAAAGGGTTATGCTGATCAAAGACGAAAGAAACTCGCTTTTGAAGTTGATGATATGGTCTTTGTTAAAGTATCTCCAACCAAGAGTATGTTCAGATTCAAAAAGAAAGGAAAGTTAAGCCCCAGATTTGTTGGACCTTTTAAGATTCTGGAAATGATCGGCAAAACAATATACAAATTTGAATTATCTCCTCAATATGCACAGATTCATAACGTATTTCATGTTTCAATGTTACAAAAATACGTTTATGATCCATCCCATATTATTCAACATCAGAATATAGTGATTCGAGAAGATATGACTATCGAGGAAAAGCTAGTAGAAATCATGGGAACCAACTTCAACAGGCCTTGGGAATAAAATTAAAGTTTAGTTCTACATTTCATCCCCAAATTGATGGACAATCAGAGCGTACCATACAAACTCTAAAAGATATGATACACGCCTGTATGCTAAAATGGAAAAGAGATTGGGATGTTCATATTATACTAGTTGAATTCACTTATAATAACAGTTATCATACTAGTATTAGAATATCATCATACGAAGCTTTATATGAAAGACCTTGTCGATCACCACTCTATTGGAATAAAATTGGTGAACGAAAGCTAGAGTTACCAATGATATTACAACATTATACTCATCAAGTAAATATGATTCGAGATAGATTGCGTGTTACCTAGAACCGACAAAAGGGTTATGCTGATCAAAGACGAAAGAAACTCGCTTTTGAAGTTGATGATATGGTCTTTGTTAAAGTATCCCCAACCAAGAGTGTGTTCAAATTTG
This sequence comes from Nuphar pumila, assembly GCF_984573655.1. Classification (NCBI taxonomy): domain Eukaryota; kingdom Viridiplantae; phylum Streptophyta; class Magnoliopsida; order Nymphaeales; family Nymphaeaceae; genus Nuphar; species Nuphar pumila. Next base: position 8,174,142 of record NC_143259.1, read on the forward strand.
AAAAAAAAGAAAAGTTAAGCACTAGATTTGTTGGACATTTTAAGATTCTGGAAAGGATTAACGAAATAACATACTGAATTGAATTGCCTCCTCAATATGCACAGATTCATAACATATTTTATGTTTCAATATTACGAAAATACATTTATGATCTATCCCATATTATTCAACATCAGGATATAGCGATTCGAGAAGATATGACTATCAATAAAAAACCACTATAAATCATTGATAGAAGGGATCAAATATTGAGAATGAAGACTATTCATCTAGTCAAAGTCAGATGGCAGCATCGTGGAATCGAGGAATATACATGGGAGCCTGAAAACAACATCAGAGACAAGCATCCAGAATTGTTCGATTAATTTGTACAATAAATTTTGAGGCCGATTTTTTTTTAAAGAGAGTATAATGTAATATCTGAAAATTTCAATAAGTAATAAAATTCTGAAGAAAAGTCAAGTTTTTTATTCTAATTTATTTTAAATATGAGTTATAGTCTAAGAACATGGATTTCTGAGGTAAATATTGATCAAAATGAAGACTTGAACTTATATTTGAAATCTTGATAAAATCAAGTAGAGAATTGCTCAAAATACAGAATTCAGGGACATTTTTATAATTAATTAAGTTGGCATTGGTGAAATAGTAATTTGCCAATCCAATGGCAACCTTCGATAAAATCCCCAACTATATAAGGGTAAAATTGTAAAAAAAAATTAGGAAATTAATAAATTTGTAAGGGTTAAAGCGGTAATTTGCTACCCCCAATGGTAGGTCCAGTAGTTTTCTAAACTGTAGAAGGGTAAAAGAGTAACTTCTAAATTTCCATATGGCATTTCTGAAAGATGAAATTTGAACAAGGGTAGACTAGGTATAAAAAAATCAAAATCAAAATATAATATAATATAATATAAAATTAATATTTTATTCAAAATCTATGGTTTTGGAAAACCAAAGGTCCAAAACCATGGGTTGTCGTGTGTCACCTCACAGTGAGGAGGTGACACCCAACCCCCTTCTTTTTTTGACAAATGTTGGAAGAAATGACAAGTGTCAAAGAAAAATAATTTTTTATTTTAAAAAGTGACAAATGTTATTTGAAGTGGGGCTCACGGGGGGAGGGGGCACCTCCTATCTCCCCAATAAATACCCCCTCAACCCCTCTCTCTCCCCAAGTTCTGAATTTCCTCTTCTCTCTAACATCTCTCTAGGCTTTCTCTCTCCTATTTTTCTCTCTAATCCTAAGCTCTCTCTAGATTTCAAACTCAAACCTCTGTCAACTTTGATTTTTTTTTGACAAACCCCTTTTAGCCCCTTCCCTCTCTTTCCAGGCGAGATCCATTTCTTTATAGAAGCCCTAATGAGTTAGAATTAACCTCGAAAGTGTTGCGTGCAGGAGTTTTGCTAAATTTAGCAGGAATATCAAATTTGGATCGCGGAAGCACTACCTAAATTTTTCTAAATCAGGTTAGTACCCAAACCCTTCTTCTAGATTCAAATTTATAATTGTAGGACCTCATATTCTCCTCCTGAACCCTAAGACTTTTCTTTCTGGATTCAAATTTTAGCAATTTTGACAAAATTTAATCCAACCCTACCTCTACGCAAAGACAATTTTGTTAATTTTTTTTTTTAAGTATTCAGAACTACTATAGCAATAGTTTTGTCAAAAATTTTCTAAAAGATTTTCAAAAAATAGAACTATGATAGCAGAAGTTCTGGAAAAATCTTTTTAAAAAGATTTCTGAAAAATAGCATTAGTATAGTAGTAATTTTGATAAATTTTTTTAAAAAGGATTTTGAATTTTCAAATTACTTTAATCAGAACTCTGACAACAACTTTTTTGATATTTCAGAAATTTTGAATTAATTTAGTAGGAATTATGAATAAAAATTTCTCGATATTTCAAGAAAAATCAATTTCTATAAAGGAGACTCTTTCAAAAAATTTCAAAATCCTTTTTAGATATTCGAGTCAATTTTTTTGAAAAACCTTTATAAAAATATTTGTAACGCAAAGTCATGTTCAAATTTTTACAACTCAAATTCAAGTTTGAACCCTTTTTGGAATGTTTGAGTTATTACAGAGGAAACTCTTTGAAAATCTCTATAAAATTTTTAAGATCATTTTTAAATAAATTTTTTAAATTTTTAGTAATTCTTTAAAAAGAACTTTCTTTATTTTTATAGGGCAAATACTGCCCAAAATTCAATAGAAAAACATAATCTAATATAATAAATTTTACCGGAATAAATCAAAGCACAAGTGCTTTATTTTGTTCTACCTCATTCTATTAGAAATCAACGTAAGTTATTCTATCAAAATCTTATAATTTTTATATTAGATATGTTTATGATGCATGCATGAGTATTTAAAATTTTATTTATGATCATATGCATATTTTAATATCTGTTTGAGCAATTGCTTGTTTTGAATGATAAGATTTTAAATTTTTATAAGTATTATGATCAAGGCTTAGGCAATTTTCAATTTTTGATAAAAAGAGTGATTATGGTGTAGCATGTTGATTTTTGAAAGATTTTACTGTACGGGCTTTCTAAACTCAAGAGGTGCAATAATACGCCCATTTGTTGTATGAGTCATGTTTACACATAAACTTAAATAGTTTTGCCTTCATAGGTGAGTTCTCGTTTTCACAAAGCAATATTGAATGGGCTGGGTACACATGACCCTAGTGTTTATTTTAAAAGAGTAATTGGGCTATTAAGCCTAGTTTAAAAAATGTAAAGTCATATAAAAGGATCCTTTGGGCCCATTTAGGTCTTAGCGTACCTTGGAAGGAGTAGTGGTGCACTTATCGGGGCGGGGCGGGGGAACGTGCCAATCCATCCCCGCACAGGGATGAATTTTAACCTTCATCCCCGCCTCCATCCCTAGTCCAAACGGGGCGAGGCGGGGCCCCGCTTTCCCCCGGTCCACTGCCATCCGTGTCGCCGCTCAGCCAGGTGAGAGAGAGAGAGATGAGGAATGAGGTGGAGTCAGGGGCATACCCCCTCGTCCCAACAGTTTTGTGCGTCTGCGGCGTCCTGCGATGTGTGGAATGCACAATCAAACACCCTCTCAAGTATTAAGTATCCTTATGACATAGTTCTATAGGAAAAGATCCAATCCTTTGACCTAGAGCTAGGATCCGTACACATCAAGTTAAAAATGTGGATCAATCCTAGCCGTAGCCGTAGATTCGACGGCTATGATTGAACGCAGGATGAAACCTATCCTACGACAAACTATGAGATCCGTACTCTAGTTCTGTACAACTCATCGCACTTGGAACTTGGGCGGCAGGCTCCTGTTTGCCGTAACAGAAGCCTGCAAAACCAGAAATCATTTTCCTCTTTTCAAGATTCCGTGGAAATTGAAAAACCAGAGTGTGTTTTCCTTGATTCAAACGTCCGTGGAATTTTAAGAATCCTTTTCGGACATTACCCACAGCCCCTCCGCCGACGCTCCGTTAGGGTTTAAGGCCTCTCCGTCTGTGCAGACGTTGTTAGGGTTTTAGGGTTTCTGGTGATTCTCTCGGGTTTTTAGGGTTTCGGAGGAGGGTTGTTTGGGATGAAGCTGGCGGGGTTGAAGTCGGTGGAGAACGCCCACGAGGAGTCGATCTGGGCGGCCGCATGGGTGCCGGCCACCGACGATCGGCCGGCCCTCCTCCTCACCGGATCGCTCGACGAGACCGTCAAGCTGTGGCGCCCCGACGAGCTCGTCTGCGAGGCCACGAGCACGGGTCACTGCCTCGGCGTCGTCTCCGTCTCCGCCCACCCCTCAGGTGCCGTCGCCGCCTCCGCCTCCATGGACAGCTTCATCCGCGTCTTCGACGTCGAGAGCAACTCGACGATCGCGACGCTCGAAGCGCCACCTTCGGAAGTCTGGAACATGCAGTTCGATCCCAAGGTGAATCTTTCCCCTCTCGAAATTTCCAGATTTGCGCTCAATTATAAGTTTTTTATGGAACTTCAGGGTTTCCAATTCCCTGTAATTGAAAGAACAAATCGAGTTCTCGAAACCATTGGTCTTTGTTACGTGCGGATTTGGGAATCTGTTCGTCTGTTTGTTGATTCATCTACTTGTTTTTTGAATCTGTGATTGTGCCCCTGACGTTCCGTTTGGTTATTGCGTAAATGAATTCATTATTTGCTTTGTTCACATTGGAAAGGCATCTCTTTCCCCCCCTTATTTACAAGCTAGGGTTTGAGTAATGTAGTCTACTTTAATGCTGGTCTCTTTTTGTCGAAATAGTCTATCTTCTTTTTCTTTTTCTGTGAGAGTGGGCAATGACGAAATATGCATTGAGGGCTAGAGTTTGATCCCATGGTTGATCCACAGTTATATGCATATACACCTTTTATTTCTGTTTGAGATGTTTGGGTTGTGGGCGGAGTGAACCCTTGAACAAAAGGTTTTAAAAAACACCTCCTGTTCGAACATCTTGAGCTTAATTATTTTGACTGACCCTGTACAAACTTCAACCCAATGTACTCCACAGGGAAATGCACTTGAGAAGCACATGGGTAAAGCTCTAAGGAATCGTGCTTTAGTTGACATGGCAAGTTCATGGGAAGTGTGCTTCTTGTCCATCAGAAGTCACTTTCCTTGGTTGAGAAAATATGCTTCTTGTTAGAGGGAAAGAGTGATGGCTTGTTTGCAACGAAAAAACAAAGTTTGACGATTTTGGTTTGAAAAAATGAAATGGAAATTTTATACAAAATTTGGTGGGAGTGTTTAAGAATTGAGAAGAAATATATGTTGTGGTTATACTCATATTCATACTGTTCTAAATGGGGCAGATGAACCACAATTTAACTTATGAATGATTCTCCTTTTGCCTTTACCTCTTAAAAAATTTAATTAGGGAAAGATGTTATAACTCATGTCAATCTGTTGCAATCTGGAAAAACAGTGGGTATCCAGTATCCAATTCTTTGAGATGGTAGCCCTACTGACTATGTAGTCAAAAGCCCCGACTAGGCTAAGTAAAACACCTAGGCTTTGCAATTTCCAGGTGGGTACCTTAAAAGGTACCAATTTTGCTGACTAGGCACCAACTAAGGCGCCTAGTCAGCGACTAAGCTGCCTCCGTCTAGGCATGAGGGCAGTTTAGTTATTTATTATTCATGTATATATATTGTTATTTTTTTATATATATAATTACATGTATATGTGTGTGTGTGATTTGTTCTGTGAAACCATGAAAACATGCTTAGTTATTATATTTATATACGTGTGTGTGCTACTTTTCTTTTGGGATTTTTTCTGTGAAACATTGAAAGCATGCACAATTAATTTTAATTGATTATGTTTTTTATATATGTGTGTGTGCTACTTTTCTTTTGGGATTTTTTGTGTGAAACATTGAAAGCATGCACAGTTAATTTTAATTGATTATGTTTTTTATATATGTGTGTGTTACTTTGTTTATGATATAAAAGCTTGAAAGCATGTTTAGCATTATGAATTATGTAATATGTTATTTATATGTGTGTTATTGTGCTTCTATGAAAGGTTGAAAGCATATTTTGTTGATTATACTGAATATGTTATGAATAATTGAATATATATATTTGTGTGTGTGTACAATTATATATATGTATATTAATATATTTTATGAAAGCATGTGTAATTTTGTACTTGTGTAATGAAATCATCTTATTAGTAAAAGAATTAAACATATTTTTATGTATATTTTGTGTACTTTTTTTTATATATTTAATTGGGGTACCGACTAGTCCTCGACTAGTCTTTTTAAGGGTCTACCGACTAGGCACTGCCTAGCGCTTTTGACTACATAGCCTAATGATAGCATTGTATAGGAAATCTATAACTGTTTATCCTAGTTTTATCAAAGAGAAAGCCTTCAGCTCTAAGCATGTCTGGGAGAAAGAGCCCTTAGGATCCTTCATAGAGCTTCAAAATAAAGCCAAACCTACTACCTTGTCAAAACAAAATGTGCTTGTGACTTGTGAGATATATAGAGAAGACAAGAGAAATGCCAAGAGGTTTTCTGCTCCTGCATCAACCTCCTTCATTCCTATTGTTGGTGATGGATTTGAACTATTCTTGATTTGCTCACTTGGGGTGAACATCAAGAATCCAGTAAAGTGATTGATTTCAGTTAGCATTTGAGTGAGGAATACATGGCGAGTTGGAAATTATTGGAAAAACAACTTAGTGGATGATTCACAAACAAAAAAATCTTGTTGACCACTCCATCCACTGCTGAAGGATTCCACAAACATGGCATGCAATATTGATGTGCTAGAACATGGGCACAACGATGACTGGTCTATTCTCGGAAAAAAAGGGGTAACCTTATTATCCTTACAAATGAATAGTTTTGATTGAACATTCTGTCCAACAAAGTTTCAGTTGGTAATTGTGTTCAGTGAAGAATTCCATATGGTGAGTTGAAAAGTATTGGAAAAACAACTCAGTGGATGCTTCACAAAAGTAAGCAGTTGTTGACTCGCTCCATCTACTAAAGCATTCCACAAACATGGCATGTGCTATGATGTTTTGTAACATGGATGCAACAATGGCTGATCTTATTATCCTCACACACGAGTAGTTTTGATTAAACATTCTCTCTAACAAGGATTTTATAGAGATAACAAACGAAAAAAACGTGAGCTGAAAGATGAAGTGTTTAAAGGACCAATGTTGTAATTTTCGTGTCGTTACTATAGGCAACAATGATACGATACACCACTCGTATCACGATATGAGTGTGTATCTTATCAATATCGGGTATATCGTACGATACACCCCTGTATGGCTGTATCATACGATATAGGGTGTATCATACAATACACCTTCAACATACTTTAAAAATGGCTGAAACTTTTTTATTTTATTTTTTGGGTTGTAAAGACTTCTTGAGGACCGACTTTCTCATTTGTGTAGAGGCCATTAGAGGGGTATCCACGCACCTTAGGAGTCGTGAGAGCGATTTGGGGGCCGATCCGTTTACGAGGGAGAGTGTGTTTGTGGTTTGCTCAAGTAAGAGTGCATTTCCACAAATTTTTCACTGAAGGAAGTGGGTTAAGGTAAAAAAATCTCTATTATAAGTAAAACTACAAAACTGCCATCCGAAAAAAGAAAATTAGGGATTGATATCACGGTAAATCAGGCTCTACATTTTCCAACAAAGATGACATCAGATGATCTGACATGGCAATGAGGCACTCAAATAATGAGTGAAAACCGATTGAAAATCGAGTGCAACTATTGCCATAATATTTTTGTTTATGTAATATGAAAGTATGAGTCTTGTGGCATGTTCTTAATTGCAAAATATTTAATATTTTTGCATTGTTTTTGTGAGATAGTTGATGTTTGATGATGTCTTATCTATCTCATAAAGATAGAAATGCTTCATATGTGAGTTTATGGTTGTATTTTGTGCAATTCAACATTGTTTCATGTGTTATGGTTTTTTAGAAGATTTTCTTATTTTTTATAATTTAATTTTTTTGATTTTTTAAAAAATGTTATTAAAAAATTACTATTTTTAATGATACAATTAAATATGTATCTTATTTTGGGCCTGACCGATACAAGTAACGATACAATACTTACAACCTTGTAAAGGACAACTTAGTGCATGATTCACATGAATAAACTATTCTTTATCACCATTCCATCTAACAAAGGATCCCACAATAATGGTGTTCTGAAGAATGGCTGATCGTATGAGCCTCATGAATGAACACTTGAACAGTTTTGATTAAACATTCCATCAAACAAGGATTTTATAAATGTTAAAATGAAGAAAGAAAAGGAAAAGATGAGTTCAAAAGTTGCTCTTAAATAAGGAACTGCGTCAATGATTCTTTTGTTAATATATATATATATATATATATATATATATATATATATATATATATATATATATATATATATATATATATATATATATATATAGTCATACCCTCGAGCATTTTTTGTCTTTTTGGTCCTATGTAATTGGTAGAGTTCATTAGGGACTTTTCTTTCTTTTTTTTTTCTACTTTTTCATCTTTTAACCATGGACAAACTGGTCAGGTAATAGGACTGTTGGGATCCTCTCCAACGGTCACAAATATGACCATTGGGGAGCTCCCAACAGCTCTATGGAGCTCCCTTTTGTTGTATAAATAGGAGACCTTGTCCCCTCTAATTAAATTTTGTCTTTGAGCATTTCTTCAATAAAATAATATTATTTATTTTATGTTCTCATGTGCTATTGTGCTTATGCACCTTGTGACTTTATGAATTGTTGCCTATTAGTGGCCTCATTATTGTGTGTGATGGGATATTTCTTGTGATCCATCATTTCATTACATGGTATCAGAGCCCATTGGGTTCCTTTTGATCTTGAAAGACTTGCTTGTGGAGATTGAAGATCATGACTAAGGTGTGTTGCCTTCTCTTCCTCTTTACTTCTCTCCTTTTTGTCATGGAGCATGAATCAAGAGTGAAGCTCTCCCTCAAACTCAATGGATCCAACTACTTAATGGGGGCTTCGGCTATGAAAAATCATCTCAGAAGAAAGAAACTTTTGGGGCTTTGTGATGGGTACTACTCTTGAACAATCATTAAAGCTCAACAAAGTTGAAGAAAGTGTTGAGAAAACTCTTGTTGATGATGATCGTAATAAATCCATCAAAGAACATCAAATAAAGGTAGAGGATTGGGGAAGTAACCATGCAAAATTTTTGGCATGGTTTATGAACAATGTTGATATAAAGTGCCAACATCGCCAAATTTAGAAGAGCCGATGAAGCTTGGTTCTTTCTTAAACGTATGTATACCCAAAATGATCTTGCTAGGCAATATTTTTGTCAAGACAATATTAGATTTACTAAGCAAGGGGACATGTGTGTTCGGAACTATTTTAGTATTTTATCTCCTCTTTGGGATGAATTAGTACTTCTTGAGTCAAAATGGGTGGCTCCTAAAGATGTTGACATTAGAAGAGAACAAATTGAGAACACTTTTTTCAACTATTTTATGGTCTAAGATTGGAATTTGAACAAGTGAGGTGTTTTCTTTTTCATAGAACCAAGGCTATGCCTCTTGAAGATACTCTTGTTGAGGTATGTCAAGAAGAAACTCGCCTTGGCATGACAAATAATACTGATGATGTTTTGGCCGTTACCAGGCTGGGTTCCAATGTAAGGGCCTATAAGTTCCCTCACTTTGTAAAACAAAATAACTATAATGGTGGATCCAACTATAATAATGGATATAGGAAGAGTGCTATTTGCCATTATTGTAATGAACCAAAACACATTAAACCGGTATGTCCAAAGCTTAAAGGCAAAGTTGTTTCCATTGGAGAAATCACACTCAAGAAAAGAAGAATCAAGCAACAATAGAGGAGATATTAAAGACACACTTAGTCAAATATCGAAGGCACTTCAAAAACTTCTCAAATCATCTCCTAGGTCTGGTGTCGCCATTGCATCTTCTTCATCTCCTCCAGGTATGTGGATTCTTGACTCGAATGCTTCCTTCCATACGACCTCTCATGAGAATGCCCTCTCCGAAGTTTTCACTAATTCTTCTTCATCTTATGTTTGAATGGCTGACAGAACTTCTTTAAAAATAAATAGTATTGGAACACTTGACTCAAATTCTCAAGAATTTCTTGTTAAAAAATAAGGGTTATTCTAAGGCTAAATTTAAATCTTTTTTCCGTCTCTCAAATTTTAGATCATAGTTGTAAAATTTCTTTCTCATCTAAAGATTGCACCGTACATGATCTCCAGTCAGAGAAGCTGATTGGGTAAGGTCATAGGAGAGGTGATCTTTACTTTATGGATTTTTTATCCCTTCCACCTAAGTCATTTTGTAATCATGTACAAGATAAAAGTATTGATACTTGTCATAAGAGACTTGAGCATCATAATTTTTCCAAGATGTATCTATTTTCTTTTTTGGAAAATGTTTGCAATGAAAAAGATATACCTTGTAAAGATTGCATTTTTGAAAAAATAAAAGCTATTCTCTTTCCTGATAAAACTTTTATTTCTACTCGACCCTTTTAATTAGTGCATTCAGATGTATAGGGTCCCTCACTGGTCATATCAAAAGGAGGTTACTCTATTATGTTATTTTCATCGATGATTTTACTAGATACACATGGATTTATTTTCTAAATCTAAAATCCAATATGTTCTTTTACTTTAAGGAATTTCATTCAATGATTAAAAATCAATTTCTTAGCAACATATCTATTTTTAGATCAGATTCGGGAGGGGAGTACATGTCAAATAATTTTCAAAGCTACTTGAAACAAAATATAATTTGTCATCAAAGATCTTGTCCTAGAACTCCACAACAAAATGGGTTAGTGAAAAGAAAGCATAGATATATAATAGAAACCACTAAGACTCTTTTAATCTAAAGGGACATTCCAAATTTTTTTTTGGTCGAAGTTGTTTTAACTTCAATCTACTTAATAAATAGAACCCCTTTGTCTTCATTATAAAATGTCACTTCATTTGAAAAACTTTTTAAAATGACTCTCGATTTTAAAAGACTAAGAACCTTTGGTTGTAAGTGTTATGTGCTTACTCACAGAAATGATAAACTATTTCCAAAAGCAATGATTGTGTTTTCTTGGGATATGGTGAAAATAAAAAAGGGTACTGATGTTTTGACTCAATAGATAACAAGCTCTATGTTTCAAAAGATGTCACCTTTCATGAAAATAAAAATGGGTTTGATAGCAAAGGACCTAAAGAAAAAATTGATTATTCATTCTATTTGATCTATTGCCATGAATCTAACTCTATTGAGGTATTTGATTTTTTGGACAATAACTCTAGTGTTGATCATCCAATTGTTGATGAAGCTAGTCCTCAACATGAAAGTTTGAATAAAAATGTATCAAATGGTATGCATGTGTATACTCGATAGGGGGAGGTAATCACCCATGTGCCCTTGACAAGTTACCTCAAAGCATACCCTTAGAAGAATCCCAACTTAGGTGATCAAATCGAATCTCTAGTGCTCCAAGTAGATGCGTATCATATCATTTTCTCTAAACTTTAGAGTATGATTAATAATTCTTCATTCTTATTATGAACCATCTCATTATAATGATGTCAAATAATACCTTCATTGGAATGAAGCAATGAAAATAGAACTTAATGCTCTTAGGAAAGTGAGAAATAATTGATCTTCTTTTAAGCAAGAAACCTATAGGATATAGATGAGTGTTTAAAGTTAAAACCAAAAGTGATAAATCATTAGAAAGATATAAAACACGGTTAGTCGCCAAAGGGTACACACAAGAATATGAAATAGATTATGAGAAGACCTTTGCTCTCGTCACACAAATGACTAGTGTTCTAACTCTCATTGTTATTGCTTCTATTAAAAAATGACCCATTTTTAATTATATGTTAAAAATGCCTTCTTAAATGGAGAACTTGGTGAAAAAGTTTACATGAAACCTCCTCCGGGGTTAATTTAAATAAAAAAAATTAAAACTTAAAAAAGCCTTGTATGTTCTTAAATGGTATCAGAGTTCTTTTCCAAGATATGAGAGTTTCCATCTCCAAATCCTCGAAGATATGTTGCGACAACAAAAGTGCAATCTACATAGCAAGTCATCACACTTTCTATGAAAGAACTAAACATATTGAGATGGACTGTCGCGATGAATATTTAAAAGGAACTATTGAGTTGCCATATGTCACATCGGAGTACCAACTTGCGGATTTCTTCACCAAATCTCTTTCCACTCCTCGTTTCATTACATCTTTCGTGCTCTCAATTTTTTCCAGTCATCCACAATGTCATGTTCATGTCAAGCCTTTTTCATTAAAATGCTGAGACTTATCTATTGAATCTTTCAGCCTTGTATCTAATGATTGCTCATAATGCGATGAGCACTTCATGCATGGGCTAGACCTTTTTCAGGACCTGATTGTTTGATTCCATTTTGATGCTAATAGTATCCAGTAGGGTTGCTATGCTATGAAACTTCACTTATGTTTAATGAGATGGTTGGAATCCCATTGGGGATATCCCCAGCTTGCCTCTAAATTTAACAAAAAAGTGATTACTAGCCATGAGATACATGACTCAATACTTTTAATAAGGTTGTAATTTAATCCTTGTGCAATGAAGATAATGGCTGGAGAAAAAGTATATTCACTTAGCTGTTAAAACCTGGGATTAAATTTCTGTCTTGGTGGACTATCATTCTTGGCTTTGGGCTTCATTTTGACTTTATCAGTCTTTTGCTGGGTGAGAGAAATAATTATATTCAGTTGTACCTTGGGAGATTTTTCAGGGGTTGAGATTTTGATATAGGAGTCCTGATTGACTGAAGGGCCCTATACCACAATTATGATATTTACTATTATATACATGTCACACAATGGACCTGGGTGCATCACATGTAATTCATACACAAGTATTTTCATTGTGCAAAATGAACAGGGTAACTAGGTTTAGCATACCCTCTATTGAGATGCACCAGTACACAACCTGCATGCCTTTAATGAGAGCAGAGTTTGTAAAAACGTCTATTTGTAGAAGGTTTGCTTTATCAGTGTAATTTGTTGATTTGCAGTCAGTTTGGGCTTGGTTCAAATGCTAGGATGAGGATGAGTGATGAATCTGGTTTAAATTTCTTTGGTGTAGGCATGTAGGGTGTGACTTTAGATCTCCAGTCGCGTGCAGGTAGGGTATGGGTATGACAAATATTGCTCCATGATTGCTTTAGTTGAGACTGTTTTTCTGTTTTCTTTTTCTTTTTCATGGGTTGACTTAAAATGACTGTTTTTTCTGTTATTTTTGCACAATATTTCTGTATTTATCATAGCTTCTTTTTGTCAATAAATGTCTTTGCGCCAATTGTTGCTAATGGTTTATTGATGTCTCAAGTTAACAAAATTTTTTCCTCAATCTGATTATAATCATGTATTTGTTTATCTTCAGAGTATTGTAGCTATATTGTATATATCCTTTTGATACTTGATGCACATTACAAGACCTTTTTGATGCTTGTGACCTGCAGTGGGTAGGTTTCTACTTGCTGACATTCCCATGTGTCCTCCTTTGTTGTGAAATGTTCTCTCATAGAGGTGGCTTCTTCTTGTGGAGATCTGATGATATTGCACCGTTGTAATACATGGTGCTAGGGACCATGAACGGTTGTCACTCTTTACGATAATAAAACAACCTTTCTACTTGCTGACATTCCCAAATGTCCTCCATTGTTGTGAGATGTTCTCACTCATAGAGGTGGCTTCTTCCTGTGGAGATAGGATGATATTTCCCCTTTGTAATACATGGTGCTGGAGACCATGAGCGGTTATCACTCTTTACAATAATAAAACCACCACATTTTGTGAAAGCCCACAGCTAGGCCATGTCCATACATTTTTCAGACCACATTATAAGCGGGTTAAAAGCATGTTGCTTTGCATGGCAATTATAGCCCAATTCACAGGGAGGTGATACTTTTACAAAAATTGTTTGGACCCATGAGCCATCTCCATGAGACTTAGCTACTCATACATGTCCCATAAGTAACCATAAGAATTATTTGCTGTAGGTTATATGTGTAAGAATTTACCACAGTTTGCATTCAGCTCTCAAGAAATAAGAGGAAGAAGGAGAGAGAGAGAGGAGATGCTAAAAAACGTCAGCCAAGCATAAGATGGCATGCCCTAATTCTCTTATTATGAACAAATAAAATAATGGGTTTAAAATACATTCAAATAATGGAAATGCCATTACATAAAGAGAACCGTCTAAGAAAGATAGACGCACGGATCTAGATTCGATCTAGATCTAATGACGTCGAATCACATTTTATCACCCTCCCTCAAGTTGTGCATGGTCATGGACCATGGACAACTTGTTCTTTAAGAACCAAAATTGATGCTTTGTTAGGCCTTTGGTGAACAAATTTGCAACTTGGCTTTATGTACGAATGTGACGAGGCTCAATCTCTTTGTCTTCAACTTTTTGTCTGATTAAATGTTGATCTATCTCAATATGTTTTGTACGATCATACCGTATAGGATTATGAGCAATGTTAATAGCACTCGGATTATCAGACAACAGAAATGATTATGAGATTCCTTTTCCAAGATCAACAAGAAGATGTCTGACCCATGTAGCTTCAGCGGTTCCAGCTGCCATAGACTTATATCCAGCTTCAGTACTGGATCTAGCAATGGCTCTTTTTTTTTGCCACTCCATAACACTAATTTTTTTTCAATGAATATACAATATCTAGAAACAGATCGCCTTTCATCCAAATCCCCAATCCAATTCGCATATGTATAAGTAATGATCTCATGTCCATTGTTGTAAATCCAATTTCTTTGATAAAGAAGACCATCACCAATAGTTCCTTTCAAAATTCTTAAAATTCTTTTTACGACTTCAACATGACCAGTTTTTGGCTCATGCATGAATTGAGAAACCTGATTAACAGAATATACGATGTCTGGCCGGGTAAAAGTGAGATACTGAAGCATTCCAACAATACTCCGATATTTGGTCGGATCACTATATAAGTCTTCATCATTTGAGCTCAGCTTTTGATGCAGAATACAAGAAGTGCTTAGAGGCTTACAATCTGACATCTCTGCCTTGCTCAAAAGATAAAGAGTATATTTATGTTGAGTAAGAGTTAAAACATCATCTCTTCTATCCACCTCAACCTCGAGAAAATACCTTAAGTCACCAAGATCTTTCATCTTGAAATTTTGCATCAATAATTCCTTCACAATCTGTATATGACTGTTAGAATTGCCTGTGAGAATTATGTCATCAACATATATAAGTAATAATGTAGTAACATCCTTATTCTTGAAAATAAAAAGAGAATGATCAAGAGAGCATCTTAAAAACCATAGTTTTGAATTTTGAGAGAAAAACTCTCAAACCAAGAACGAGAGACTTGCTTTAATCCATAAAGAGCTCTTTTTAGTTTACAGTCATAATCCTTGGGTTATCTTTCGACATATCCAGAAGATTGCTCCATGAAGACTTCCTCCTTCAAATCTTCATGCAAGAAGGCATTTTTTACATCAAGCTGACTTAACTGTCAACCGTAATCAACAACCAATGATATAACAACCTGTATTGTTCCCATCTTAACAACAAGACTAAAAGTTTCATCATAGTTTTGCCTATATTCTTGTGTGAAACCACGTGCCACAAGTCTTGCTTTATATCTTTCAATACATCCATCAAGTTTATACTTAATCTTATAAACCCATTGGCACCCAACAACATTTTTCTTCTCAAGTCTAGGAACAATTTCTCGGGGTTGACATTCACGAAGAGCTTCCATTTCCTCATTCGTAGCCTCTATCCATTTATGCGATTTAATGTCTTGATGAAAATTAACAGGTTTATCATGCTTCTCTACTTGAGACATGAACAACTGAAAATCCATGAAAAAGTTATCATAGTTGACCCATCTTTGAATAGGATGTCGCATCCTTTCCGATCTTCTCAAAGAAGATTGACTCATATCCTCCTTAACATTGTCTATGACATGATCTCTTGCCCTTTTGACATAAACTTGACCAGAGAATCTTTGAAATTCTCTGGGCATTTCGTTTTCTGAAGAGTGAGAAGGTTCGAGATATTGTTCATTTGAATTCAATTCTTCACAGGATGGCTGACAAGATCTCTTTTCACTCTCAAACAATTCAATACTTAATAATCATCAATATATCCAACAAATCTGCACTTCACAGTTTTATCCTGAAATTTATTCCTTCGAGATTTGTCAATATGAACATAACAAATACAACCAAAGGTGCACAAGTTATTATAATCAGGATGTTTTCCAATAAGGGTAAAATATTGAGACTTGTTTTCTAAAATTCCCATGGGTAGATGATTAATCAGATGTACTGCGGTATGAAAGGCTTCTATCCAAAGATTAATAAAATGTTACTATCATGAAGCATACTCATGGCACTTTCAACGATACGTCGGTGCTTTCGTTCAACCACTTTATTCTATTGAGGAGTATGTGGACATGGCACACACCTACTTATCCCGTTATTTTGAAGAAAATCAAGAAAGTCATTTGAAGAATATTCACCTCCACCATCACATTGTAAATGCACAACATTGTAAGAGATGATTTTTGACAAGGGCACAAAAGTCTTGAAACAATATAAAAACTTCGGCCTTGTGTTTCATGAAGTATATTCAGGTGAAACAAGAATAACTGTCAATGAATAAAATATAATATCGATTTTTAGATGAAGAACATACAGGAGCTGGCCCCATACATCAAAATACACAATTTCAGAAGCTTTTGAGGCTCTTTCATTAGCAAGATTAAAAGAAAGAACATGACTCTTACGTAACTGATAGCTTGAACCTTTTTTGACATCTAAGTCAGAATGAAGACAAGACTGTAGAATCAAATTTTCTTACACAAGTTTCTTAATAAAACCATGACTACAATGACCCAATCGACTCTGCCACAAATTTGGCTTATTACATTGAGAAAGACTAAAAACATCTATATAACAAGACTTAAGACTCTGAGATGTTTGCTCAAAAAAAGGTGACTTTAAGGTATAAGAAGAATGAGAAGTTGGATCCTCCTTGAAGATGTGCATGTTTCCTCGTCGCTCCCCTTCAACGAACGTCTCTTTCGTTTGAAGATCCTTAACATACATAGAAGAATTTGTACCATCAACAAGTTTAGATATATAAACGATATTCTTTTTAATATTGGGAGCGAAAAGAACATTGGATAGGTTAAGAGAAGTACTAGACAAAGGAGTTTGTGCACTTCCAACATGAGAAATGTGATGATGTGATCCATCTCCAGTGACTATACTACCTTTTCCGAAATAAAAGATAAATTCGAAAGCTTACCAGCATTACCAGTGACATGAGTGGCTGCTCCAGAATCTACATACCATTCTCCTTGATCATTTTGCTTAAAACTCATCTGTGATAAAGCTGCAAACCAAAGTTGTTGCATATCTCTAGAAGATCTCTGTCCATCTGATTCTTTTTTGTTCCCTGATTTATTACTCTTTCCTTTGTTTTGAGGATTAAACCAATTGTCAGCTTTCACATGTCCTTTCTTATTACACTGAAAACATGTAGGCATTCTTTTTTTATTTCCTACATTGAAAAATCCTGGCATGCTAGGAGTTGAGAGAATACCACGACCTCTTTGACCAAAGCGACCTCGACCTCGACCTCTACCACTTTGAAGATTGCTACTTCCACGTCCAAAACCATGAGATATATCTGATGTCAGAACATTATGAGTATCTGCATGTTCACTACCTTCCGTCAAATGTTTTATGCTCATTTCATACTGAGTAAGTTTAGTTTGAAAATCCTCAAAGCTGGTAACACAGGTAGAACCGATAAAGAAGTGGAAAAAACATGATATTCTGGACCCAGTCTATTGAGAGTTTGCTTCACTTTTTCCTTGTTAGAAACAACACATCCAACAATAGCAAACTGATATGTAACTGATTTCATTTTGTTTAAAAATTCTATGACTGACATTGAACCCTTTTTAAGAGTCTGAAACTCCCTTTTAAGAAATAAAACCCTTGTCTCTGAAATCTGAGAATAGGTTTGCGCAAGTCTGGTCTATAATTGTCTAGCAGTACAATCATCCGGAATAGATATCAATACTTCCTGAGATGGATTAGAAGTAATATATACAACTAATGCCTGATCGCGCTTCATCCATACAGTGAATTCAGGATTTAAAATAAGGTTAACCGAAGCATCTTCTTTATCATCCTTTGATTCCTGTGGTGGAACCGGAATCTATCCATCCAAATGCCCAAACAGATCTTGGCTCATTGTAAAAGGAACAATTTGTTTCTTCCAGGTCAGAAAATTAGAATGATTAAGATTTTCGGAAAGAAGCTTACTCAAAAAATTTGAAGAGAGACCAACATAGGTAGAGGAATCCATTAAAAATAGATGAAAAGATAAGAAGAGGATAAAAAGAACATAATAAAAATTCAGCCAAGAGCAGTTATGCAGCAGATTAGGCAAAATGCAGGAAATATGACATAAATATAAAACATGCCCCTTTTTTTAAAGGCACCGTTCCGGACTCAGTCCGATTCCTGCACCAGACCTGATGTTCACAAAAAGATGCTGCTAATATGAATATGCTGGCTGGAAATATGGAAAATAATGGGAAAGAGATCAAAACTGATTTACGATAATCAATCACGATTTCCATAAATTAAATCTGGACAAAAATGAACCCAGAAATTTCAGATTGGGATATATAACAGCCAGAAATATTCAGATTAAGATAAAGAAGCAAAACAATCACTATTTTGACGTCAAAATGTTTCACCTCCCTTTTTTTTGTTTGTTTGAGATTGACATAAAAAATGAAGATCATGAAAATGAGTGAATATAACCAAAGAAGAACCAGCTGTCAGTAAAGAAATAACAGATAATAGAAGAAAAAGAGGAGAAGAAAGAAAGATTGGAGGAGAAAAGAAGAAAAGGGAAGATTCGGACCGGAAGAAGCCAAGATTCAATCTAAATGGGCATACCTTTTGGAAGAAAACCGGAATCCTGCTCTGATACCATGTAAGAATTTACCACAGTTTGCATTCAGCAGTCAAGAAATAAGAGGAAGGAGAGAGAGAGAGGAGATGCTAAAAAACTGCAGCCAAGCATAAGATGGCATGCCCTAATTCTCTTATTATGAACAAATAAAACAACGGGTTTAAAATACATTCAAATAACGGAAATGCCATTACATAAAGAGAACAGTCTAAGAAAGATAGACGCACGGATCTGGATCCGACGTTGAATCACATTTTATCAATATGTTCAAGTCTATGCTTCTATTTGAATATAGTTTTATGTATTCCAGTTATGTCCTTAAATGCTTTAACTGCATGTCAGCATGTGATGTTAAGTGTTCACATGTCACGGTAATGAACAGAGTAGTGTGTCAATGGACACTTGCAGACATCATGTATTGTCATGCGTAGTCTCATTCCATGCATGAATTGGGGATTGCATGCGAAATGTTGTATATGTCTTAAGTACATTGATGTCCTTAGATAATACTTTTACAATCATTTAAAAAATAATGTGATGTATCGTTGCTACATCGTGTTAAGGCAGATGAGATAAAGTTATAATACGATGTTTTTGCCCAAACTTCTGTGAGTGAATTCGTTGTTGACATTGTGTGTGTGTGCGTGTGTGTTCAGGATTTCTGTTGGACAACTTTATGAGATGGACCTGAGAAACTTTCATGATTTTTGTCACAGCTTATATAGTTCTGGAACTTATGATGCCTTTGCACATATTCATACCTTTGAAATTTTGGCGGAGAGTTTCTTCTATAGTCACGACTCATGATTTAAGGAGTAGGCTTGTCCTTTCTAATCCATGAAATAGATGATTCTCAACATAGAGGTGGTTTGAGTGTCATAAGGTTAACTATGTTGAATGGTAGGACACAATGCATGCTTCTACAAGCCGTGTTTCCCTGAGGGCCCAAACTTTATGGAAATCCGATTGCTTGTCTCAGCTCATGTGGTTATTCTTGTTTTCAGGGTGAAACATTAGCTGTTGCAGGTGGAGGTAGTTCCACAGTGAAGCTATGGGATACTTCTACTTGGCAGTTGATCGCCACATTGGCAGTCCCCCGTCCAGAAGCAAGCAAACAATCAGATAAGAGTGGTGGCAAGTTTGTGCTTTCTGTTGCTTGGAGTCCAGATGGTAAACGGCTCGCATGCAGCACCATGGATGGTGTGATCTCTGTGTTTGATGTGGCACGTGCAAAGTTCATGCACCATCTTGAAGGTCACTTCATGCCGGTTCGGTCACTCGTGTTCTCTCCGGTAGACCCGCGGGTGCTGTTTTCTGCATCAGATGATATGCATGTTCACATGTATGACGCTGAGGGCAAAAGCCTTGTCGCTGCCATGTCAGGACATGCAAGTTGGGTGTTGAGCATTGATGCCAGCCCTGATGGTGCAGCAGTGGCTACTGGCTCAAGTGATAGGACGGTGCGGCTGTGGGATTTGTCTATGAGAGCTTCCACACAGACGATGACCAACCACACGGACCAGGTCTGGGGTGTTGCTTTTCGACCTCCAGGTGGGACCGGTGTGCGTGCAGGCAGGCTGGCAAGTGTATCTGATGACAAGAGCATATCCTTGTATGACTATTCATGAATTTGTATATTTTTGTTTCCATTCCGAGATCTTTAGAAATTGTTTAGATTCTTAAGATACTTGCTGATTAGTTGAAGACTTTCAGATGAGTGGGACAAAGAGTGAGCTTTCTTTTTTAGCCTTGAAAGAGTTTCAAAAAGCATTATAAGGAGCTGAGTTTGGACGCTTGTTTAATTAAGCTTGCCAAGTTTGACCTTGATTGCCAACAAGGGCTTCACTCATCTGGTTGAGCCGTAAGGGTGACTTGTGAATGTCACCAAAGTTGACGGAACGTCACAAGTTTGAAACCCACGGCTGGTATCCCTTGCTGCAAGGTCGAAGCTTGGTGTACTCCTCGATGGACAGGGGGAGCTCGAGGGTTTAACTAATTGGAGGGTCGGTCAATGTGTGGTTGGTGATGGGTTTTTGTTTTCCCTTGGACTATCAAGAAAAGAAAATGTTGACCTTGATCCAATAAAAATTCAACTACCTCTTTGAACTTTTGAGAAGAAAATTAGTGAGTGACTGTTCCAAGATTGATGGACGGAGAAGAATATCGTTCTCAAGAAAAGTATGTGTAAGGCGAATCTTGCAATGTATTTAACATTTTTTTGTTCTAGGTATATAACAATAAAATATATAAAGATAGAAAAAAATGGCATCATAATTCATAAAAAAGTAGAAACATACAAAGTTGTTAAAATTTTCGATTCTATCGTAAATGCCTGACGGCTCTCAAAACACGTGATATTGTTGAAATTTTTATGTTTTCTTGGGTATGTATTGATGCGGTATTTTCAAAATATTAACATTTGCGACAAGGAGGAGCTTCTGCTTGGTGAACTTATGCTGCCTGTGTGGTGCGGCTGTTGAATCAACCCCACTTGCTTTGGTACTGCCCTTTCTTTTTCAAACTCTGTCCTTGGCTTCATGGCGGCAGCTACACAATTCAGTTGGCCAAGAGTCATTTGCTAGAAGACCTCCTTCTCCATCCGCTTCTACCATCTCAGGGAAGAAGATGGTATTTCGTGTGTGGTGATGGTTCCAGGGTTGGAGTTGTTTCTTCATTGTTCATCCATGTCCTATCTAATGCATTTTCATATATGGTCATTCTTAAGTGGCTGGCGACGGATCTACATTGGATTTGTCCCCTTTTCGTTGGTTGCGCTGTTCTTGTAAAGCTGGGGGTTGATTCTTCATTGTCTTGATTTTTTTTTTCTGATTTTTGTTTCTAATAAAAATTAAGTTTGTTTCCCCTAAAAATAAAAAACATTTGCGACCAAGCTTTCAATAGATCCTTGTTCATGAGACATGATGACCAACCAAACCGGACCTTAGACCAAATTGTCGCAAAAAACAGCACTCTCTCCCTTTTTCTTTGCTTTGGGGTACCGGAAATCCGTTACCCGCCTCTCAAATTTAGGGGCCATGGATGGTGGTGCTGCTGCTGACCATAATGGGGCTGGAGCCTCTTGAGAGATTTCCGATGGTCAGCCTCAACTTAGTCCGCCTTCATCTCATTTCATCTGGTGTTGATTGGTGTTTTCTGTCAAAAGTAACACATTGCATCTTTCACAATATGCGATATTGATATATGATCACACTTGGCAGTTTGCTCTTGTCCTATGGATGCGATGTTGCTAAATGGAGGTGGTGGTGGCGTAGGGGTGGCAAAATCTGGCCTGACCCGCCAACCCGCTTCTTAGCCAGGTTAGGGTTTGGCTTAAACGTGTTCGTGGGTCAACCCTCCTAACCCGTTTAGTCGTGTTCTTGTTAGGGGTATGCCTAACCTGTTTGACCCGTTTAATAAACGGGTTAGGCACTGAGAAAAGTTTAATTATTTATATTATCTTGATGATTGTAAGACAACTTGTTATATATGTTTGTAGTATGGTTGTAACTTATAAGACAATTATGTTGACGTTGTCTTTATGTTTATGACTTTACCTGATGTTTTATGTTAATGTTGGTAGTACAATTTCATATTGAGATTTGCATAAAAAAAGTATAATATGTATTTTTTTTGTGTTTCTAATTGTGTTACTCGGGTTACTCGGGTCGGTTATCGTGTCTATGTTATCGGGTCAACCCGTTTAATAAACGGGTCACCGTGTCATGTAATCGTGTCGTGTCGACTTGACTCATTTATTAAACGGGTTAACCGTGTCGTGTCGGGTTACCCGTTTAATAAATGGGTCGTGTTTGTGTTTGCCACATTCGACCCGTTTAATAAACGAGTCGTGTTCGTGTTGAGGTATTCTGACCTACCAACCCGACCCGATTGCCACCCCTATGGTGGTGGATACCCTAGCAGATATTGCATCCATTATATACTTAATATTGTGACTTATTAGATTATAGGTGTAGAATGCTATATATTCTATCTAATTAAATAACATATAAATTGTAATATAATCAAGTATTTTTTTGTCAAAATATAAAAATAAAATTTAAATTTAACCTTTTTTACTGACTAAAAACTTGATTGGTCAAAACAAATCGGTGTTAGATCTGTGCTTTTCTCAATTACAAAATACAGTTTTATTATCTAAAAATAAGTCATTGTTTAATCTCACACTTTTCTCCCTTAAAATATAAAAAAGTACTTTTCAGTTCATCGGTAGTCTACGTTTCCAACGATTCCACAAGAATCAAAGACGTTCACACTAATTTTTTATACAAATAATCTTTAGGACTTTTTGGTATATGACACAAGTGTATGCATAAATATAATTATTGACGGAGAATGTAGGTGATTTATTTTATTTGAATACTGAAAACAAAATTATAAGTGCAAATGTTACATAGATATGAAACCAAGTTTAAACATATCAAATTTATGTTTCAGTCTACGTTTAACTGTTACTGCTAATAAAAATCATCTACTAATATAATGCAAAATCGACAATCCATTTTCTTGTTTGAAACATTATCGGTTGATCGATAATCTTTTTTGAAGCTAAATAATCTATCAATATTCTATTTAAGGCAGAAATCATGTATCAATATTCTTGTTTAAAGCTAAATGATCTATCGATATTCTGTTTAAAACAAAAATAGTATACCACTGATTATCTTCTTTGAAGCTAAACGATCAGTCAATATTCTACCTAAAGCAGAACGATAGCTATCAACATTCTTATTTGAAGCTTTATCGGTTGACGGTAATCTTCTTTAAAGAAAAATCAGTTGTCGATAGTCTTCTTTTAAGTTAAATGATTTACTAATATTTTATTTAAAGCATAGCGTTATTCTTTCTTAAAGTAAAATTAATTGTTGATATTCTTGTTTGAAGCATTATCAGTTAATGATAATCTTCTTTAATCTACCGATGTTCTACTTGAAGTAAAACATTCTTTCTTAAAGTAAAATCGACTATTGATATTCTTGTTCGAAGCATTATCAATTTATGCTATTTTTTAAGTTAAATGATCGATCTATATTTTATTGAAAGCAAAATTCATGCATTGATATTCTTCTTTAAAGCAAAATCAGTTGCCATAATCTTGTTAAAGCTAAATGATCTACCAATATTCTACTTAAAGCATAACAATATTATTCCTTAAAGCAAAATCTCTATCGATATTTTTATTTGAGGCATTGTTAGTTGACAATAATCTTTTTTTAAGCTAAATGATCAACCGATATTCTACCTAAAGCAAAATCAGCTATCAATATTCTGATTTGAAACATTAACGGTTGACGATAATTTTCTTTAAAACAAAATGATCTACAAATTTTTTATTTACTTATAGTCAATGCATAAAACAATTATTTTAAAAGCATTTAGAGAAATTATATACATCTATAATATAAACATCTTAAACAATGATTTGATTAGGATTTTTTAGATTTATAGGGGTTAAGGCATGCATGGCTTTTTAAAGGCATGTTAAACCAACTTACAATATAGGCGTGCTATACAATGTTTTTTAAAATTGAGTGGTGTTCAAACACAATAACACAACTATCTTAAAAGTGTATCTTGCTACACAATGTTTTTTTAAAATAAAAAAGTGTTCAAACACACTATGAAATACAAATAACTTAAAGGCATGTTTACACTTTAAAACAAACTTACACCGTAAGCATATCATGCAGTGTGTTGTAAAATCGAAGAGTGTTCAAATATAATATAGTAAGACAACGTTTTTAAAGGCATGCTCAGAGAGTAAACTCACTTACAATATAAGCAGGTTGCATACATTTTTTTTTAACTTAGAGGTGTTTTTAACATGGCTATCTTAAAGGCGTATTTACACTATACATGTGACTACACTATAGGCATGTTACACAATATTCTTTAAAATCGAGAAGTGTTCAAACACAATATAGTAACATAATTTTTTTAAAGGCATGTACACATAGTAAACTCACTAATAATATAGACGTGTTGCACAATGTTTTTTAAAACCCAAGAGTGTTCAAATACAATAAGTAACACAACTATCCTAAAGGCGTGTTACACAATATTTTTTAAAATTGAGAGGTGTTAAAACATAATATAATAACATACAATAATCTTGCCTATAATATAGGCATGCTGCATAGTACTTTTTAAAACCCAAAAGTATTCAAACACAATAAGTAATAACACAACTATCTTAAATGTGTTTTTACATTATAAACACGTTTATACTATAGGTACACTGCACAATATTTTTTAAAACTGAGAGGTGTTCAAACACAATACAATAACATGACTTTTTTAAAAGCATGTACACATAATAAACCCACCTATAATATAGGCATGCTACACTATATTTTTTAAAATTGAGAGATGTTCAAACATAACAAGTAATACGACTATCTTAAAGACATGTTTATACTACAAATACACATAAACTATAGGGGTGTTGCATAGTATTTTTTAAAATAAAGAGATGTTCAAACATAATATAGTAACATGACTATTTTAAAGATGCTTATACTATATGTATTCAAGACAATGTTTTTTAAAACCGAGAGTTACTCAAATACAATAAGTCACATGACTATCTTAAAGTTGTATTTACACAGTTAATGTGCCTACACTATAGTTTTTTTCATAATATTTTTTAAAATCAAGAGATGTTCAAATACAATATAGTAACACATGTTTCTTAAAGGTGTGAACACATAGTAAATGCTCCTACACTGTGGGCATACTATACAGTGTCTTTTAAAACCGAAATGTATTCAAACATAATAAGTCACACGAGTATCTTAAATGTGTGTTTACATTGTAAACACACCTACACTATAGGTGTGTTGCACAATATTTTTTAAAACCGAGAGGCATTCAAATGGAATATAATAACATGACTTTTTAAAAGACAGTTACATAAAGTAAACAAGTTTATAAAGTCCCAATTCTAAACAAGAATTTAATACATAATTTTTTAAAGGCATTTACACATATTAAACATGCCTATAATGTGATTGTTCTGAACAAGATTCTATAATGGTTTGGGACACTTTATAAAATGACTTTAATTAGGCATGAATGTTCAAATCTAATTGCTTTTAGTACCTTTACATTTTTATTCCATAATATCTTCAAATTGACATTTTATTTTTCAGTATCTTTATATTGTTACCATCGTATATATGATATATGGTATTCCTATCATATATATAATATTTGAAAACCCATGTAGACTAAATATTATATTTTGTTGACAAAAACCTTTCTTCACTTGCTTAAATAAATTTTTGCTAGTTGGATTCTTTTTATTATGCTTTGGGTCATCAATTATTATTATTTTATATGAAATGAACAAACTTAATAATGTCACATCCGTGCTTGCTTCTTAATGGTCACATAATTTTTAATTAATAGACTACTTATTATAAGGAATAAAGTCATTAATTAGACATTTTCAAATAAAGAATCAATAACCTCATTAATTTTTTTAAACAATATTATAAACACTATTGAGATTTGTATTTGCTTTTTAATGATTACATAAGTTTCAACCAATAGAACCCTTATTATAAGGAATGTGGTCATGAATTAAGAATTTTTAAGTAAATATTTAACAACCTCATCAATTTTTTTAAATAATATTATGAACATCACTGATTCATGCTTGCTTCTTAATGATCACATAAGTTCTAGCTAATAAACTCTTATTATAAAGAATATGGTCGTGAATAAGCATTTTCAAACAAAAAAATAACAACCTCGTTAGTTTTTCAAACAATATTATAAATACCACAAATTTATGTTTGCTTCTTAATGATCATATAAGTTTCAACCAATAGACCCCTTATTATAGAGAACGAGGTCGTGAATTAGACATTTTCAAACAAGGACTTAACAACCTCATCGACTTTTTAAACATTATTATGAATATCAATAATTTATGTTTACTTCATAATAATCACATAAATTCTAACAAATAGAACTCTTATTACTTTTCAAATAGGGAATCCATAACCATGTCTATTTTTTTCAACAATATTACCACTAATTTGTGCTTGATGCATATCACTCTCACAAACTTATTGTTTATAAAATTTTAAACAAATGCATTTTCAACTACTTTCAATTGCATTAGTTGTGTCTATACAAAATTTAACAAAATTTCAAAATTAATATGAGTAAACAATAATGTTACTTTTTTTTCAATAATATTATAACATCATTAATTTATGTTTAATGCATATCACTCTCACAAACTTACTGTTTATAAAATTTTAAACAAATGGATTTTCAATTACTTTCAATTGCATTAGTTGTGTCAATACCAAATTCAACAAAATTTACAAAATTAATAAGAGTCAATAACAATGTTACTTTTTTCAACAATATTATGAATATCACTAATTTGTGCTTGCTACATATTACTTTCACAAACTCATTGTTTATAAAATTTTAAACAAATGCATTTTCAACTACTTTCAATTGCATTAGTTGTGTTTATACAAAATTTACAAAATTAATGCTACAATAATTAGGCATTTCTCTACATGTAAACACAATGACTATGCTTGCATAATTTTTTCATATTCTTCAACTCCTGTACAAAAAACTTCCAAAATAAACTATTCCTACATAAAACTTTCAAAATCAAATAAAATTCATAGACATCACAGTCCTCTTCATGTGCCTACAATTCATCATTTTCATGCAGGTATTTAACCTCTTTGTTGTTAATGGTTTTTGATATATCCTTGAATGCAAAAAATAATACATGTATGAAACATTTCAAAAGGTTATGTAACTGCAAACTAAACATGCATATTATATATTATTTTTCATAATATATATTGTTAAACCTGAAAAACTGAAGGTCTCATGGTATTCTTAATAAATATTGTATGAAAGTATATCTACATTTTGACATGGAATGTTCATAGGTTCCTATGTATAATCAAACTACATATCACTATTACAACATGTAATAATTGATAGACAACATGTAATTTGGTGCTTCATAAACAGTTCAACAAATACAAAATAAAAAATGCATACCTTTCTAATTGCTTTATGACAAGACTAGACAATGAGATGATCACTAATGCTTATTCATATATTTCTAAAATTTGATATGCAAGTACTTCTATAATTTTATTCCATAATGTGATATAATATATATTTGATATTTGAATAGCTTAAGACGCTTTTTGCTAGCAAAAATCTTGCTCCACCATGTCATTTAAGTTTTAGCTAATGAAACTCTTTTTATAAGGATTGAGATTATAATTTAGTATTTTTTAAATAGGGAATCAACAACACAATGTCTTGGTTATATTTTTCTATGATTTTCTTTCTAACACTAATTCATGTTTATCATAAGTTTCAACGGGCGAAATCCCTTTTATAAGGATTGGTGTCATAAATTAGTATTAGTATTTTTTGAATAGAGAATCAACAAGCCTGTAATTATTTTTTTTCAACATTATTATTTTAAACACTAATGTTTACTTGGTTCATAATGGTCACATAAGTTTTAACTGATAAAACCCTTTTTATAAGGATTGAGTTCATGAATTAGTATTTTTCAAATAGAATCAATAACACAATGTCTTTTGATTAGTTTTTCTAAAGTTACTGTTTCCCATGCCAATTCTTGCTTGCTTCATAATGATCACACACATTTTAACCAATAAAATCTCTTTTTATACGAACTTGGTCATGAATTATTATATTGCGAATAATGAGTCAATATCACAATGTCTTTTAGTTATTTTTTTCAACATTAATTCATGCTTGCTTCATATAGTTACATAAATTCAATAATGAGTCATAAATTACTATTTTTCAAATAAGGTATCAACAACACAATTTTTGAAAGTTGAGTAATTTGCATTTATATGATGCCCATGTCTTCCATAGCTGCCCATTATCAACAAACTTGATGTCTTGTACACAATTTCAAACAATCAGTGCGTGAGTAAAAGAAAATTATTGCTCAAGTAATGATCTTTTATATTTTGTTAGAAATTTGTTGTACATACGGTGTTTTTTATATATGACAAAAATATGCTGCACAAGCAACAATTTGATGTATTTTGATGGAAATTCGGTGCACAAGCATTGATTTTTTTATATTTTCACATAATATTATTGTACAACTACCAATTTTCTGTATATAAACAGGAAATTGGTGCAGTCAGTGTCATTTTGTATTGTCATGGCAATATTAAATTCCTACAATTATCATGCTAAAATCACTAGGAGTTAGAAGTGGCGAACATATAAGGCCAAGTTAAAAGTAGATTGGTAGACGAGCTTAAAATAGGCAAACTCATTCCAAAAAGGTCTTAAATATATATTTACAGAAGATTATCTTTCAAATATAAATTGATGACAAATCCTCTTTTAAAGTGTGGGGAGGTCTATTAAGATATACTAATCTCATTTATTAGTTTACTCTTAACTTGAAAAAAAAAAAAATTAAGACCACGATTATGTGTACACGTCCTTATCCAAAACATGGACCAACAAAAAGGAACCAACAAAAGAACAAGATTACCAAAAGTTATGCCACCGACAACGGCCAATGGAAGATTGTAAAATCCCACCAATTTCATACAGAAGCTGCTACGCTTACCAAAATAACCCTCATCTTAATTTTGAACAGCCCTCTCTCTCATTGTTTTATTCTTCTTCTTTCTTCCTGTCAGTTGCGGCAAAAGGTACAGACGGGGTTCTATTTTTATGCTCCCCAGGAAGTCTAATGAGTTTCTCTGTTCTGTTTATCTACGGGATTTATGATCATTGGATCAATTAATTAATGAGATGTTATTCTACTCAATCATGTTTAGATCGTATTTTTAATTTTGGTCTAATTTTTATTTCATTATTTCACATATAATTAGACCTTATTTTGATCTGATTTTTTACTGCATCTTCATTAATGTGTTCAGAATCTCCACTAAAAATCAGATTGATCTGAGTTGGTTTGATTCCTCAAAAAAATCGAGATTCAGACCCTGCCATTTGGCCTCATCTGAATTTGGCCTCAAATTAAACCAACTTGTTAAGGTGATTTCTCCCTAACCAAAGATGATCTTTCAAATCTGTAAAAAGGGATATCTCCAGCATTGAGTCTAGTTTGTTAACACCAAATTTCATCAATTTTTATTGTGTTTTCATGCTTTATTTTGGTTAAAAACCACACCCCTGTTATACTGTATCACTTTTTGAATATGATTTTTAATTCATTTTGTTAGAGTCATATCTCCCTAATGGGAGATCATTTTTGAAATCTATAAAAAAGATCCTCTTCATCTGCATGTCTAGTTCATCTCAAGAATTTTTAATCCATTTATATAGAGTATTTTTATTTCTTTTGCATTTTAAGCCAAGACACTGTCTATTTGCAATTTCAGGCATTACTCAAACTTAAAACCGATTTGTTGTGTTCATATTTCCTCAATGAGATATCATTTTTTAAATCTATAAAAAGGGAATTCTTTTTTAGAATGTCTAGTTTATGAATACCAATTTTCATCAATTTTTATTTCTTTTTCATTATCCATTCAGATAAAAAACCAGGAACCTATTGATTTTTTTTCACAGGCTTTTCATAGGTTTTGACCCGATTTTTTTGTGGATCTCCTTCAATGTAAGATCATTTTCTAAATCTATAAATCAGAAATTTTTTATCTCAATGTCTAGTTTGTCTTTATAAATTTTCAGAAACTTTCATGGATTTTTCATATCTGATTCTGGTTGAAAACCATAACCCTATCATTTTGCCTCATTTAGCATTTCTTAAATTTTATCTCAACTTGATTGGATATGATCTCTCTAATGAAAAAACATTTTTGAAATTTGTAAAAATGGTTCTTCTCCATTTTTTGTGTAATTTTTCCATATCAAAATTTTTAAACTTTTATGCTTTTTTGGTATTTCAAATCTGCCAAAAACCAGAACAGGTTACAAAATTTCAATTTCTATAAGAGGTTTAATTCTTGAAATGGAACAATGACTTCCCAAAGTCACCATTTCCAAACCAAGAATCATTTTCCAATTATGTAAATTGAAAATGTTTCATGGCTGAACTGAGCAACTTCTCCTCTAAATTTAGGATAAATTAAATCAATTTGTTCTCTAAAACTCTTGTCTCTCAAAACCCAATTTCCTGATTTCAAACTTTATTTCTAAATGTTTTAATCATATCTCGAGTTTTAATAATGCTTTTTAAGATATGTAAAAGGAAAATGTTCCCTTCATGAGTTAGGAATTCATTTAATCATTGTGAGTTTAATTTAAGTTGTTTTAGGCTTTCATTCGTTTAAAATCCTCTGATAGGGTTGATTTGCATATCTTGATTTTGAAATATCTTATTTTAATTAGATAAGAAAAACCCAAATTCAAGTTTTTCTTCAAACATTTTCTGCATTTTTCGATTTTAGGACACTTCTAAGGTTATTAGGAACCTTTACATCAAATTTTATCAATTTTTAACATGTTTATGGATTTTTCCTTTATTTTTTGGGACATAAAAAGGTGAAATTATGGATTTTTCTCAATTTTTTCATAATTGAAGAAAATTCATAAATGCCTACATTTATTTCTAACATGTTTGCTCATTTTTTAGGAGTTCCCTTTCTTTTCTTTTCAATTATTGTAATTCATTCAAGGGTTGTAATAATTGTATTAATGAAAATTTTATTTTTATGCTTAGTTTAGAATGAATGAGCATATAGATTAATTCCATAATTAATTTCTTGCATTTTATTTTCTTTTATTTTTAAAAAACACTATAAAAAATATGAATGACATGTGCACCATTTAATAAAGGACAATTAAAGCTAAATAAAGTTTGTATTTTTGGCCCTAATCGAAATACGAATAATACCTAGAGTTATTATTGTTTATTAAATAAAAAGTTTGATCTACACTTTATATCATTTTTAAAAATCATCATTTCTTTCATAATTTCCTTTTTCCCTTTATTTGAATTAAAAAAAAAATTAATTCAAAATATATTTGTAGCCCTAGTCATGAATATGTTAAAAAATTATTATTGTTTTAATTCTATAAAGGCACAAAATCTTTTTCTTTATTATAATTTTAAATAAAGATTAAATTAAAGTATATTTGTGGCCCTAGTCATGAATATATGGAAATTAATATTGTTTTAATTCTATAAAGTATTCTTTAAAATTCAAATTATTTTTCAAAGAAATAACATATTTGTCATTTAAGATAGAATTGCATCATTTTTTTCAAATTATTTCAAGTTATTTTTGAATTTCCAAGTGATTTTTGAAATGATTTTCAAAAAAATAATTTTTATTTAGAAATTCAAAGTCATTTTTTATTTCCATTATTAAATTCAAAGTTATTTTTCAATTTCATTTCATTCAATTTAAAATCCTAATTCAAATACCTCTTTTCAAAATCCAATTTTCAATTTTTCTTCTAATTTTCCATTTTTGAATTTCAAATTTTCAATTTTGAATTTCATTTTCAAATATCAAATTTATTTCTTTATTTTTTTCAAATTCCAAACTTTGAATTCTATTTTCAATTCAAATTCAATTTCAAGTTTTCCATTCTAAAACTTCAATTCTTAATTTTGAATTTCATTTCAATTCTCAAATTTAATTCCAAAACAAATTTCGAATTTCATTTTGAATTTTAAATTCCAATTTAATTTCCAAAAACTTTGATTTCAATTTTAGTTTTCAATTTAAAATTTCTAAATTCAATTACATTTTTTGTTTCAAAATTTTAAAAGTCTTCAATTTCAGATCAAAGTTCAATTTCAAAATTCAAATCTAATTTTGGCTTTCAATTTCAAATCTAAAAATTCCAAATAGAATTTAAAACTTTCAAAGTTTGATTTCTGAATTCAATTCTAAATTAAAAAACCAAATTTCGATTTTCAATTTGACTTTGAATTCAATTTTGGAATCTTCAATTCCATGTTCATCCTTTTCAATTCAGAATTCAATTTCAAAGTTGAATTCAATTTTCGAATTCATACTCATATTAACTTCAATTCTTTCAATTCAAGTCAAATTCAACTTTAAGTTTTCAAATCAAACTCAATTTCAATTTTCTAATTCAAGTTCAAATTCTTCCATTTCCTAAATGATGTTTTAAAATCCACTTCAAAAATCACTTGAAAAATCAGATCTCTAAAAAAATCTTTTTCAAAATCATGCATGTTTCTTTCAAAACTCAAAATCATAGCACAAGCATGATTCAATGTGAATTTAGGACTTAGAATAATTTCTTAGATAAATTTAGGCAATACAAAGGCATAAATTCGACCATTGGTTCAATTACCTCTGGTAAAGGTGTCAGGAATAGTTGAACCTCGTACCGACGAGCGAATCCCGTCTCTCTATTTTCCCGCATATTTCTAAAAATGAAGGCGAGTAAATTTTCAAAATCTTTTTCAAAAGGTCAAGTGGACCTTGCGAGAGTTCTTCTCTTTCTCCTAAAAAGGAAAAAGGAAAATTTTTACTATGATCATACTTGCCCTGAGGGTAGAGTTAGCACTGGGGTTGTAGTGAGCCTTTCTTTCAAAATTTGAAAACTTTCTTTGCATTTAGTATCCCAATCAAATTTAACACCCTTTTTCAGAAGTCTGGTCATCGGTGATGCTATATGAGAGAAATCTTGAATGAATTTTTGGTAGTATCCCGCAAGTCCGAGGAAACTTCAAATATCTGTAATATTCTTAAATTGTTTCCATTTTAACACAGCTTTCATTTCAGCAGGAACCACAAAGGTTCCATCTTTTGATATTACATGGCCAAAAAGCATAACTTTCTCTAGCCAAAATTCGTAATTAGAGAATTTGGCATATAACTGATTCTTTTGCAAAGTATCCAGAACAATTCTTAAATATTTCCGGTGTTGTTCTTTATTCTTAGAATATATTAAAATATTATCAATAAAAACAATCACAAATGTATCAACAAATGGCCTGAACACACAATTAATAAGATCCATGAAGGTTGTTGGTGCATTTGTAAGCCCAAAAGGCATGACTATAAATTCATAGTGTCCATACCTTGTTCGGAAGGTTGTTTTAGAAATATCTTTTTATTTGATTCTGAGTTGATGATATCCGGACCTAAGATCAATCTTCAAGAATACCTTAGCCTTTTGTAATTGATCAAATAAATCTTCAATACGTGGCAATGGATATTTATTATTTATTGTGACTTGATTAAGCAATCTATAATCTATACATAGTCTTAATGACCCATCTTTTTTCTTTACAAATAATATTGTCGCTCCACAGGGAGACATACTTGGTCTAATAAATCCCAACTCCATTAATTCCAGTAATTGCTTTTTCAATTTTGTAAGTTTTGTTGGTGCCATTCTATAAGAAGCTTTAGAGATCAGTGTAGTTCCTAGCAGTAACTCAATATCAAATTCGATCTCTCTATGCAGAGAGAGTCCTGGTAATTCATCATGAAAAACATCTAAAATTCATGGACAACATCCAAACTTTCAATGAAAATTTTTGCCAGCTTGGCAAGAGTGATGTTTACTAGAAAGGGCATACATACCTTCCTCAAATATCTCTGGGCCTTTAATGAAGAAATAACTCAGTTCTTAAGAGCATGACTAGATGGCTTAAACTCCACCTTAGAAATTCCTAGTTGGGTAAATATCACTTTTTCTTCCTGACATAATATTTTTGCATGGTGTTGATGTATTCAATCCATGCTCAGTATAACATCATAATCTGATATATCTAGTAAAATCGGATTGGCAGGTAATTTCTGTCCTTCAATATTTACTTCTAAATTCGGCAAGCATGATCCACAAAAAGTTTTACATCTTACCAGGTTGACCACTTCAAGTGCACAATTTAATGACTTGATAGGTATATGCAGTAAAGTAGCAAACGTTTCAGAAATAAAAAAAATGTGTTGAACCACAATCAAATAGAATAAGTGCAGTTTGTCTAGCAATAGTTAAAGTACTCGAATCAGGTCACCTTTGGTGAGTTGATCAGCAGTAGTGGCATAAACGCACCTGATGCCTTTTTATTTTGTTGTTGTTGTTGTTGCTGCTGATATGAGTATTGGAGTTGTTACTGAAGATGAAGTCTATTATTGCCCCTAGTATGCTCATCAACCTCCTTTTTGTAGCAGTCTTTGATAAAATGGCCCGACTTACTTCAATATAAACAACCACCTATCACCCGAGGATAGGGATGTCCTGGATAGGATCGATAGCATCTCTGACACATTCCAGTTGGTAGTTGTGGTTGTCTGGCTTGAAACTGCTATTGTGGCTTCTTTGCAGGAGGGACAAATCGTCTTCCTTCTAAATTTCTTTTAGGCCAACTCCTTTGGCCTCTAAATTGAGAAACTGATCTGCCAGATTGACACTTCTTAATTTTCTCCCAGTCTTCTTGTAGCAATGTAGCTACTTTCACTACCTTGTCTAAAGTTTCTGGCCTACTAGTAAGAATCTTGGTTTGTAAGGCCGACTTCAGTTCTTTAGTAAATTTCATTGCCCTCTCGTCTTTCGTATTATAGACATGTGGGCAGTATTTCTCTAAATTTCTGAATTTAGCGATATATTCTGACAAAGTGAGTCCTCCTTGTTGTAATTCAAGGAATTTCCTCATCTTTCGACTTCGTTCATGCTTAGAAAAATACGCAGCATAGAAATCTTCAATAAATTGTTCACAAGTAACGAGTCCATTGTCAAATTTAATTTCTAAGGTGGATGCCCACCACCTTTCTACATCTTCTTTCAAATGGTATACTTTATAATCGACTTTATGATCCTCAAGCACTGCCAGAACACAAAAATTCTTTTTTATTTCTCGAATTTAAACCTATGCAGCTTCTAGATCCATCTTTCTGGAGAATATAGGTTGATTTAATCAAAGAAATTTTGCATAGGAGACTTTACTATAATTGTGACAAGCTTCTAAAGATATAGCTGGATCTTGCCTACACTGGGTTTGATCTCTTATGACAATTGCTAGATTATTTAGTATTTTCATAACAATTTTTTGTTGATCATTCTGCTCTTTTGCTCGTTTCTTTTGTGCTTGACTAGACATCTTTTAATCAATCATTAAAGAGTAATCAGGCTTGAATTAAGATAAAAAGAACATTTATTCATATAAACAAATATACATCAAGGCTCATATTTACAAAAAATTATATATTCATAAAAGACTAACAAAAATAAATCCTATGAAAATTTAAGAAATTGACCTCAATAATCCCTTTTGTTTCCAGTCCACCTTGGTCGATGAGAAGACCTCAAAATGTCTGGATCCGCAAGATGAACTTCTCTAGTAGGGATTCTTAAATGTAAGTTATAGTCTTCCTTGGGTTTCATTGGGTTATAGTTTATGGGTTCTGGTGGTTGAACAAAAAGGATAAAGTCCAAAGGGTTTAAAGTTGGTACAAAGTCTATAGGAACTGGTGCAGTGGCTATAGGTGAGTCAGAAGAGATAATTATCAGTTCAATTTCTGAAAGAAGAATCCCTACATAAGATCATTGATCAAGTAAATTCTTTGTTGTTTGTTGTTTCTTAATGCATCCTTGCCTTATCTGACATTCTCTATCTACATGTCTATTCTCTCCACAAAATAGATATTCTTCCAATTCTAAAGGAAATAGTTGTGATGGATGGAACTGTGAACACCTATGTCATTTTTCTGATTGTTCTTTTTTGGATAAAAGTTATTGTACTTGACTATCCAGGTTTTCTGTGATTCTGTGTTGTGCTCAGTAGGTTCTTTCTAATTTTTCTATAGTCTTGGCCAGTTCTTTAATAGTTTTGGCCAATTCTTCAGGAGTCATCTATAAGGAGAATAATTTATTAATTAAAAAAGAATGAAAATAAATATTTACAATGTGATGTAGGGACATGATGGATCTTAAACCAGATTTTTCAAAACTCTGCTATGATACCAACTGTTATGCCTTGACATTTAAAAACCTTTAAAAATACATAAAAATTAAAATATTTTCTTTTCTTTTATTTTCAAATAAACAACAAAAATGATTTTTAGCTTTCGGTTTTAAACCTCGGGCACATTACATTTCATAAATGACAACATAAATAAAAAGAAACAAAATTTAATTTACACAAACATTATATACATAGTCTTTGACGCAAGGTTCAAAAAATAAAATAATTAGGATTAAATTTAAAATAAATCCTAAATTATTCCTGAGATCTTGGGAATCTGGTTCTTCGATAACACTCCTGTCCAATATCCACTGTTTTAAAATCTACTCCACATCTGAATATGTAATCCCCATAAAATAGGGTCATACTTATGACAACCAGGTAAGCTATTAATCAAAATCAAATAATTTAAATATTAAGCATGATTCCAGTAATTTAAATTCAAATAAAAATGCATGCTTCAATAATACAATTTAAAGCATAATTAGGTATGATATTATCAGAGTATATTTTCATAGCAATTTCTATAAAAGATAAGGTCTTTGTTTCGATATTTATCGTCCCCCTAATACGATAGGGGACCACTCACATTTTAGAGTAAGCATTCCAAGGGTATATTATTCTAATGTGAATTACCCGAATACCTGATTGAAACAGACTCTCAAGCAAGCAATCAATAACTGGGAAGAGTCTTGTAATGACGAGTAAAAAAGAGAAACAAATGCATCAACTTATTGCAACAGTCTGAAGCCTATCACCTAGGACATGTCCATAGCCTCGACCTCCTCAACTCGAGTGACATGCGGACCCGGGGAATCTATCGCTCTCAAAATCATCATCATAACAATGTTACTCCTGGCTGTACCACTACCCCTTCCAAGGTAGGCTAAGACATGAATGGGCCTGAAGGGTTCTTTTATATAGCTTAACATTTTTGAAACTAGACTCAATAACCCAATCACTCTTTTAAAATAAACTCTAAGGTCATATGTACTCAGTCTATTCAACATTGCTTTGTGAAAATGAGCACTCGCTTGTGAAGGCAACACTATTTAAGTATATGTGTAAACATGACTCATATAATAAATAGGCGTCTTATTGTGCCTCTTGAGTTTAGAAAGCCCGTACAATAAAATCTTTCAAAAATTAACATGCTACACCACAATCACTCTTTTTATCAAAAATTAAAAACCATCTAAGCCTTGATCATGATACTTATAAAAATTTGAAATCTTATAATTTAAAACAGGCAATTGCTCATATAGATGCTAAAATGTGCATATGATCATAAATAAAATTTTAAATACTCATGCATGCTCCAAAAATATATCTAATATAAAAATTATAAGATTTTGATAGAATAACTTACCTTGATTTCTGATGGGACGAGGTAGAACAGGATAAAGCACTTGTGCTTTCATTTATTCTGGTAAAATTTATTATATTAGATTATGTTTTTCTAATGAATTGTGGGTAGTATCTGCCCTATAAAATTAAGGGAAGTCCTTTTTAAAGAGTTACTAAAAATTTTAAAAATTTATTCAAATTTGATCTTAAAGATTTTATAGAGATTTTCACAGAATTTTCTCTGTAATAACTTAAACATTCAAAAAAGGGTTTGAACTTGAATTCAAGTTGTAAAAATTCGAACATGACTTTGCGTCATAAATATTTTTATAAAGTTTTTTCAAAAAATTTGACTAGAATATCTCAAGGGGATTTTGAAATTTTTTGAAAGAGTCTCCTTTAAAAAAATCACATTTTCTTGAAATATCGAGATTTTTTTTGTCATAATTCCTACTTAATTAATTCAAAATTTCTAAAATATTAGAAAAGTTTTTGCCAGAGTTCTAATTAAAATAATTCAAAAATTCAAAAACCTTTTTGAAAAATTTTGTCAGAACTACTACTATACTAATGTTATTTTTCAAAAATCTTTTTAAAAAGATTTTGCCAGAACTTCTGTTATCATAGTTTAATTTTTTTGAAAATCTTTTTGAAAATTTTTGCCAGAACTACTACTATAATAGTTCTGAGTACTTAAAAATATTTAAAGAAAATTTAACAAACCCTTCCCTACGTAGAGGCAGGGCTGGATTAAATTTTTTCAAAATTGCTAAAATTTGAATCTAGAAAGAGAAGTCCTAGGGTTGGAAGAGAATAGGAGGTCCTACAATTATAAATTTGAATCTAGAAAAAGGGTTTGGGTACTAACATGATTTTAAAAAATTTAGGCAGTGCTTCCGTGATCCAAATTTGATATTCCTGCTAAATTTAGCAAAACTCCTACACGCAGCACTTTCAAGGTTAATTCTAACTCATCAGGGCTTCTATGAAGAGATGGATCTTGACTGGGAAGAGAAAAAAGATGCTAGAAGGGGTTTGTCAGAAAAAATTTAAAGTTTGACAGAGGTTTGGGTTTAAAATCTAGAGAGAGAGAGACTAGGGTAAGAGAGAGAAATAGGAGAGGGAGAGAGGTTAGAGAGAGAAGAGGGAATTCAGAACTTGGGGAGAGAGAGGGGGTATTCATAGGGGAGAGAGGAGGTGCCCAACCCGTGGGCCCCACTTCAAGTGACATTTGTCACTTTTTAAAATAAAAAACTATGTTTCTTTGACACTTGTCATTTCTTCTAACATTTATCAGAAAAAGAAGGGGGTTGGGTGTCACCTCCTTAATGTGAGGTGACACACGACAGGCCATGGTTTTGGGAAACATGGTTGCCCATGGTTTTGGGCCTGTTGTTTTCCAAAACCATGAATTTTGAACAAAATATTAATTTTATATTATATTATATCTTGATTCCGATTTCTTTTATACCTTGTCTACCCTTGTTCAAATCCCATCCTTTAGAAATGCCATATAGGAATTTAGAAGTTACTCTTTTACCCTTTTACGGTAAATTATTGGGCCTGCTATTGGTGTGGCAAATTATCATTTTGCCCCTAACAAATTTATTAATTTCTTACAAATATCCCTAAAAATTACCATTTTACCCTTATATAGTTGAGGATTTTATCAAAGGATGCCACTAGATTGGAAAATTATTATTTTACCCATGATAACTCAAGTAATTACAGAAATGTCTCAGAATTCTAGATTTTGAGCAACTCTCTACTTGATTTTATCAAGATTTCAAATATAAGTTCAAATGTTCATTTTGATCAATAATTACCTCAGAAATCCAGGTTCTTAGATTATAACTCATATCAAGAATAGATTAGAATCAAAAACTTATTTTTTTTTAAATTTTTTATTAATTGTTGAAATTTTTAGATATTATAAAA
Organism: Nuphar pumila; assembly: GCF_984573655.1. Classification (NCBI taxonomy): domain Eukaryota; kingdom Viridiplantae; phylum Streptophyta; class Magnoliopsida; order Nymphaeales; family Nymphaeaceae; genus Nuphar; species Nuphar pumila. Next base: position 8,213,969 of record NC_143259.1, read on the forward strand.
AGGATCGAGAACCCTCTTCTTCTGATATTTTCTTCTTTTTTTAAACAAAAAAATATATTTAAGTCCATATATTTTTTGTTAATTCCATTAAGGACCCTCCTAAAAATTCTGCACAAAGGGTTTGTTTTCTGGAAATTCCAGAAAGAGGCTTACTTATTGTTTTTTTCCAAAATAAGTCTTTGCTTATCATTTTTTTTTGCAGAAACAGACTTTGTATTTTATGAATTTATAGAAAGAGTGTTGAAACTTTCTGTTTATCTCAAAAAGTTTTCAGTTTGAGGTTTCTGCTTTGTTGTTTGCTTAGAGAGGCTTCTGCTTTTCTGAAAAAGGTGGTTCTTTTTTTCTAATAAACTCAAAATTTTTAGAAAGTGTTCTGCTTTATTGATTTTTTGCAGAACAAGGCATCTAATCTTTTATGATATTGCAAAAAGAGGGTCAAAACTTTTTGTTTAACTCAGAAAGTTGTAGAAAGAGGTTTATGTGTTTTTGCTTACACAAAACCTCTTATTTTGTTTTCTGAAATTGCAGAAGAGTAGTCTTGAGTTTCTGAAAACCACCTAGTGCTTGTTTTTGTCAAAAGTGCTTGAAGATTTAGTTTTTTGTGTATTTCTTGCATATTCAAGTATCTTGTTGCATGCTAAATTAGTTTAGAAGGATTAAAACTAGTTACATTCATAAATATTAGTTGAAATAGTTTTATTAATTTTAATATTTATTTATAATTAGGATAATAGCAAATCGAATAGTCATGGTTGAGTTGTCCAAAATTGAAAAACTCAATAGAAAAAAATTTGGAATATGGATAAGGAAAATAGAGTACTTATTAACATATGACAAGACCCTACATGTGTTGAATAATGTGAAACCTTCACTAACTGATAAATCTAGTGAAGAAGAGAAGAAAGTTTATAATAAGTTTATTGAGGTCGATCAACTTGCTCGAGCAACTCTTCTAACATTCATGCAAGATGACCTCATCTGAGTATTTGAAGACTTTGACACTGTAAAGAAAATGATGAAAGAAGTAAAACAAAGGTTTGATATGACTTCAGCAACTCATATTAAACTTCTTCTAGAACAATACAACTCATGCATGATGAAAGAGTGAGAAAATGTAGTCGATCATGTTAATCGAATACTGGTAATGGCTAAGAACTTAGCCATAACTGAAAATAATATTCCTAAGCGAATTTAAATCTCCACCATACTAAAAAACCTTTCTCCAACTTGATAGATGGTGTGTCAATTGCCATGAGATTAAACTAAAAAAGTCTATCGCTAACTGAGTTTCCTTTGCAATTAGCTCTTGAGCAAGAGCACATGTCAAACGACAGAAAGGGAGAAATCATGAATACCCAAGAATCCTTCTCAACAACCTCTCATACATTCAAGCCTAAAGGTGCATTCTTCAAGAAATTTAAGAAGAATAAATTCAACAAAAAGCGTCCATTACAAACCAAAAACTCTAAGACTGCAACCAATGGAGCATGTTTTTCTTGCGAAAAGGTTAGGTATTTCAAGAATAATTGCCCAAATAGAACCAAGAAAGAGAATCTAGGAAAACAAGTAACTGAAGAACATGAAATAGTCTGCATTGTGTCTGAATTATTGATCATGGATGGTGATCTCCCAGGATGGTAGATTGATTTAAGGCCAATGCAATATTTGTCTAAGTCAAAGGAATGACTTGTAGAGATAAAGGAGCTGAAGCCTGGATATCACAAGGTGTATATGAGAAATAATACCTATAGTGATGTGGTCGGGATAGGGACCTACATGCTTTAAATAGAAGACATTAGTCTAAAAATGAAAAGTGTACTTTATGTACCTTCCATAAGAAAAAATCTTTTAGCAGTAGGAGACTTTCCTAAAAAGAGCTTCACAATCCATTTTCAGGGTGACAAGGTCACTATTGAGAAAGATAAAAAAGTGAAGCTTAGGGGTTTCTATGATGCTGACCATGGTCTCTTTCGTTTAAATGTAACTCCTTCTATAAATAATGCAATGAATATTTCTGGTTATATTGATTGTGCATTTAATGTTGATGCATATTTATGACACTTAAGGTTATGACATAAATGCCAATAAAATAAAAATAATAATTCACATAGGATTATTATTTTCTCTTAAAAATGTAGAATTTGAAAGATGTAAACCATGCATATCAAGTAAAATAACTAGAAAACCTTTTTTTAAGGAAAGTAGGTCATGTGACTTACTAATTTTAGTATACACAGATATATGTGGACCCTTAACGACAGAAACAAACCAAAAGAAATTATATTTCATCATATTTATACATGACTACTCAATGTATGGATACATATACCTAATCTCTAAGAAATTTGAAGCTCTAAAAAAGTTTAAGGCATATAAACATGAAGTTGAAGGATTACTAGGAAGGAAAATTCAAGTTATTAGATTTGATAGAGGAGGTGAATATAACTTTGTTGAGTTTAAAGTATTTTGCAATGATAATAATATAACTCTTCACACAACTATGCCTTGTACTCCTCAACAAAATGGTATAGTAGAAAGAAGAAATAGAATTCTAATAAATATGACAAGGTCTATATTGGCACATGCAAATCTTTCCAAGAAATTCTGGAGAGAAGCAATATGCACTGCCTTGTATATTCTAAATAAGGTTCATTCTAAAGTTGTAGATCTTACACATCATGAGTTATGGACTAGTAGAAAGTCATATTTGAGTCATTTGCAAAAGTGGGGGTCACCTGCTCATGTGTTGATTCTTAGTCAAATAAAAGACAAGTTAAATAGCAAGACTATCAAATGCATTTTCATAGGATACCTAAAAGGATCAATGGGATATCGTCTATATAATCTTGAGAAAGAATTTATAGAGTAGGAAGGTAGAATTTTTGAAAACCAAAGAAGGCAATTTTGATCTTGAAGATGATGGTGTCCTAGATATCATAAATGATTTTGGGGTACCTATTCAAGAGTTAAAGCATAATGATTTAGTTATCAATAATGAGTAAACTTCACAACCAGTAATTGGACAGAAAAGAATAAGAACCCCTCCATTTTATTTGAATGATTATTATACATCATTGAGTGAGGAATTATGTTATTCCATGAACTTGAATGAAACTCTTGACAACTTGAGTTTTGAAGATGTAGTTGCTTTTAATGAATCTGAACTATGGAAGGAAGCAATGAAAGATGAGTTGGACTCTATAGAAAAAAATAAAATTTGAGAACTAGCCACATTGCCTAATGGATATAGGGCAATTGGTAGCAAGTGGGTTTTCAAGAAAAAACTCAAGGCAAATGGATTTATTGATAGATTCAAGACAAAATTAGTAGCAAAATGTTATACTCAACAAGAATGGATTGATTATGAAGAAACTTACTCTCCTATACCCAAACTAACATCTATTCACATTATTTTGGCATTGATAGCTTATTTTGATCTTGACCTATATCAAATGGATATGAAAATGACCTTCTTAAATGGTGAATTAAATGAAATTATTTTTATGCAGCAACCATAAGGTTTTGAATTTAAAGGTCAAGAAGATAAAGTATACAAGTTAAATAAATCCTTGTATGAACTTGAGCAGTCACTAAGATAGTGGCATCTGACTTTTCATAATGCTATAACCAAATTGGTAGTAAGTGGGTTCTAAAAAAAAACTTAAGGCAAATAGTTATATTGATAAATTCAAGGCAAGATTAGTAGCAAAAGGCTATTCTCAACGAGAAGGGATTGATTATTAAGAAACTTATTCTTCTGTAGACAAATTAGCATTTATTCGTATTATGTTGGCATTGACATCTTATTTTGATCTTGATCTATATCAAATGGATGTGAAAACAACCTTCTTAAATGGTGAACTAAATGAAATTATTTTCATGCAACAATTGAAAGGTTTTAAAATTGAAGGTCAAGAGGATAAAGTAAAGTTGAATAAATCTTTGTATAGACTTAAGCAATAACCAAGACAGTGATATTTGACTTTTTATAATGCTATAACTGAGTTGGGTTATGAGGCAAATAGTCTGGACCACTGTGTACATGTCAAGAATAGTGATAGTAAGTTGACTGTGTTATCTCTCTATGTTAATGACATATTAATTGCAAAAAATAACATAGACATGATAAATATGATTAAATCATGGTTAAGTTATCAATTTGAAATGAAGGATATGGGTGAAGCTTCATATATCTTTGAAATTAAAATATAAAAGAATAAAAAATTGAGATTGCCATGTCTAAGTTAAGAAAAATATCTTGACCACATTCTAAAGAAATTTAGAATGAAAAGTACTAAGGCAAAGGATACTCATATAGTAAAAAGTCTAAAACTAAGTAAGAATGATTGTCCAAAAGATGGACAAGAAAAGTTGAATGTTTCTTGATCATGCATATATTTTGCATTTTATTCATCCATATTTATGCATGATCTATGAAAAAATCGTGTTAAAAACTCATTTTATCGTTGCATTAGTGGAAGTGTTTTAAATTGAATTTTTGAGAAAAATCACATTTTCTAGTTCGGCCCTGCATTTTTTTCAATGTTTTAGCTAGTTTATAATTTTTCTAATTCATAGTTTAATTAGGTTAGGAGGTATTTATTAATTTTTAATTAGTTTAGAAAAAAAAATCCTTTTTGAAAAACACGTTTTGAGGAAGACCTGTTTTAGAATTTTTAAAAATATTTTGGACTTCTATAGAAAACATGTTTTTAACCTCATATTTTTTATAAATAGAAATTTTCCAGCCATGGAGGCTGTTTTTTCCTCTTGAGATCTGCGCCCCTCTCTCTCTCTCTCTCTCCTCTCTGCCTCTTATTCTTCCCCTTTCTCCCTTTTCTCTTCTCACGCCGGTTCTCTTCCCTGTTCTTCTTTCTTCTTTCTCTTCCTCGTTCTTTCTTCTAAACCCCGTCGTCACCGGTGTTTCTTGCCCTTATCGTCGAAGAGATATTGGAGCTGCGTATGATTGCAACGAAAATACCACCTTCTTCTTCTCAACCCCTCCGTCGGAGACGGACCGTGAGGTTTCCCTCTTCTCCCTCCTCTCTTTACGTTAGGTGCACATATTAGATATTTTTGTTTTATTCATTGAGTGCATACACTATCATATTTATTTTCTTTCATTGCATACATCACATTGTTTATTTTTATTTGCATAGCATATAGGATAGGTTGCTTGTGATTTACGTTCCTGCATTTAGGTCATATATATTCTTGAGCCGTTGCATCCCTATAATCATGTTTAGACTCACATGTAGCATATTGTAATTTTTTTGTTTGTTGCATCATTACAAGTAGCATAGCGTAAAAGTAGTGAATAGTTCTTTTTATTGGGTAAGGTAGATCATTTTATTAATTTTTAGGATACACGATGTTGTAGTATCATCTGTGTGAAACGGGCAATCAGCCCTGCTATTGTGACATAACTGATTCAACGATTCCTTGAGTGCCTATCACGGTTTTACCCGTCATATTGATTTGTACAACCAATAACTTCATACCAATGCTGGAGGCTCGGGTGTAAAGAAGTCAACACAGTTGTGGTTCAGAAAATTTTTATGCTGAATATATTTCCTCTAGCCGATTGTCAACTGCTCACACAGATTGTGCATTTTCAAATAGTTCATGCACTACCGTGTGTGAATAATTCAAGATAATTAAAATTCTAAGACTACAACAATACATGGTAGCTAGTGAGTTCCTTTTAGAATTTAATTTATTAGTGCAGCCCCCTTAGATTAGCCGTATTTTGTTGTTTTACATTATAGGTTAGTTACTTTGTTTTAATGATTTGCGTAGGCAGCAATTAAGTTCATAGTTATAATCAGGTAGTATAAATCATATTTTCTTTACATTTGTTTTAAGAAGTTAGTTAATTAGAGTTAGTTTGATTTGATTTGCAACTTAGTTAGATTCAATTATGTTATTAAAGTAGTTAGTTTCTTCTGGTTCACGTTTTTATTGGCTGTGCATTTTTTTGTTTTGTTGAAATGCATAATCTAACATTTTACCAATTCGTTAGTTTGTTAATGTCGACTGGTAGTTAGTTCAATTTATTCCTTGCAATTTGGTTAGTTAAAAGTATTTCAATCTGTTAGTCATTTAGAATTAGATTTTTTAGATAGATTGGGATTTAATGTTATCACTGTCAACTAGTTAGATTTGGCTATTTGAATCCTTATAAGTGGTAGTTAAATGAAGTTCATGTTTTTCTTAAATTAGAATTATTAAGTTGTTTTAGTTTATGATATGCTCAATTAGATTAGTGCTGATCATGTTTTCTTTGTTTTATAGTTAATTGTTTTTGTTTGATTCAAGATTTGTTAGTTAGTTTTATATTTGTTTCAAGTTAGTTAAGTTGTTACATAGTTTTTACATGTCAGTTAGCAATTTTTTATATGTTAGTTTAGTTTGTTCTTAATTTGTTACAAGTTTGTTAGTTTGTTTGATTTTTGTCTTTTTCTTGTTTTCATTCAACTAACATTAGATTTTGGTATAGTTCCGTTGTTCGCTTGTTTGTTTTGTCTTTTTGTGTTACAGAGAAATAGTCAAACGTGCGGTGAGCCCTCGAAAGTACCCTCGAAGAGCCCTCTGAGGCCCCTAAAAGGTCCCTTCAAAAGGCCCTTCAAAGAGCCCCTCAGAAGGACAACAAAGTGATATCCAAAGAAGAAAAGCAAAACATCAAGGGGACTAAAGACTCGAAGTGCTGAAGACTTTTTCCTTTTTTCTAGCTTAGAATTTATTTTATTTCATTAATTGGGTTTGTAACAAGGCATTATTATTTTATTTGTTTCAGCCCTCCACAGAGGGCCGCACTCTTAGATTATTTCATCAATTAATTCTTTTATTTTTTGCAATAAAGAGTAGTTAATTGTTTGCTTGAATACAAAGTATTTTCTCGTTCTCTAAGATTGACCCAAACTCCACCACTCGTGCAAGACGGTTTTTATTCTTTGGTGTCTGGCTTTCACATTGTTTTTACATAAAAATATTGTTTTAAAAATCATTTTCTAAAACTCACACCATTCCTTATGCTCAGGCAATTGGATGCTTGATGTATGCAAAGATTTATACTAGACCTAATTTAAGTTTTGTTGTAAGTCGAGTGAGTAGATATAAAAGTAATCCTAAGCTCTCTTGTTGGGAAGCAGTGAATTTTTTTTTTGATATCTAAAGGGAATGAAAGAACTCAAGCTATGCTATCAGCTAAATAGTTTAAAGTTTGTGGGTTATTCTGATGTTGACTTTGCTGGTGATAGAGATGCGACAAAGTCTACCTCTGGTTATGTATTTATATTAGGAGGTGGGGCAATTGCACGGTCATGCAAGAAACAATGGTGTGGCATAACATAATCAAGAAGCTGAGTATATTGCATGTAATATGGCAACCACTTTTAATGTGTGGATAAATCGCTTCCTAAATGAGTTGAAATAGGATATTCAAAAAGATTCAGTTCAACTTTATTGTAACAATAAAGCTGCTATAAGACTGATACAAATAGGAGCTGATAGCTCTAAAAGTAAGCATATTGAAGTTACATATCAATATATTCATGATATGCTTATGAAAAATGAAATAGCAGCGGATTATATATCTTCAAGTAATATGATAGCAGATCTGCTAACCAAGGGAGTCACTGAGGATATTTTCACTAGACATGTGAATCAAATGAGACTTAAGTATGTCTAAGTGGTGAATGAATAAGTTTACTCAAAAAGTGTGTATGTAAGGTTCCAGATGAGAACAAACATAAAAACACAAGATATCCCTTATAACCAAGTGGAAGATGTAAGGTCATGTGGCCATAAAATGATTGTTGGGAGGCCATCATCAACCGTCACTTTATTTCAACAATCACAATTGTTCATACATGTAATAGTTAAATTACAAACATATTACATATAAAATAATCAAATAATAAAACATGCTTAAAATATAGTTACATGTATGAAACACCAAGAGTTGTGTCTCTTGATGCTGAAGGGATTTCTCTTAGGGATGCATCCCAAGCTTGAACCTCTTATAAGTGTAGTGTATTATATGGAAAGAACGTACAGGAAATCAAGTGTTCAGTTCTCTAAATAGAAAGAGAATTACTATAATCTAAGAGTATTGAATATTGAGGACCTTCCTGGAGATTTCGAGCGTAACAATGCACGCTTCAGTCCGCCAAATTTGTGTTTCTGCATTTGTAGATTCCTAGAGGGGCTAAAATAACTCAGATTCTTTCGTTGCATTTTTGGGTTATTGACATTTTTTTTATCTTTTATATTGCATTAGTAATTTTTCCCAACATCAAACTCTACTCTTTGTACTTGGGTTTTTTTTAGCAGAAATCCTTTCTTTCGGAACTTGTAATAGAATGGTGAATTATTACTCTCTTTCATTCTCAAATTTTTAAAGGAGTTGCATATGTTAGGTGAGAATAATCTATTTTTATGGGTAAAATAGACATTTGATGGGCATTTACTAGTTGGCATGAGAGGGTAGGGGCGATCCTTAACCTGTGGATGAATTTGCAAGGGTTAAACGAAAGGCGGGGACTTATTTGCAAAACAGCAAAATGCTGTAAGGCTGGGACAAGATTTCCAACATCAAACTCTACTCTTTGTACTTGGGTTTCGGAACTGGAACAAAAGATATGCTGGGACATAAATAGGATTTACTGCTTGTCTATCTCACTAAAATCCGAGCCATCGACGTTTTCCCGCGGTCCACTGCCATTCCTAAGAGAGAGAGTGAGTGGTTGCTTTGAATATATCCCTCGGTTGCTTTTAAATCCTATTTATGTCCCAGCATATCTTTTGTTCCAAATTCTCAATTTAATCGTTTCCGTATTCATCGACGACGATTCCATGAACTCCGGAGACGTTTCTATCGTGGTAAATTTCTGTGCTTCTTTTCACTTTTCCGTCTTCATCCCTAAGAGAGAGAGTGAGTGGTTGCTTTGAATATATCCCTCGGTTGCTTTTAAATCCTATTTATATCCCAGCATATCTTTTGTTCCAAATTCTCAATTTAATCGTTTCCGTATTCATCGACGACGATTCCATGAACTCCGGAGACGTTTCTATCGTGGTAAATTTCTGTGCTTCTTTTCACTTTTCCGTCTTCATCTTCGTTTTCTGATTCTTATTTGATGCGTTGGCATTACACATTTTCCTTCGTGGGGTGTATTTTCCATCGTTGTTTGTCACTTAGGGGTCTCTCTCTCTCTCTCTCTCTCTCTTGGGTTTTCTTCTTACTTAGCAACGGGTGCTAATTTTTTCCTACAACATAAGTTTTGTTGGGAGTTTGCGTTAAAGGTTGGGTTTTTTAACTGAATTGGCAAGAACAGGTTGTTCCGTAGTCGTTGACCAATCTTAGGTACACCCATGGATGATTTCATGATTAACTATGCGATTTTGGGTGGAATTGGTTTTCTTTTTTGTTCTGCTTTATGGTCAGTTGTGTGAGAGTTTTCCTGCAATTGAATTGGGTACGTAAGATTTTGATTCGCAATTTGTGATGTCTTTTCTTTAATCACGTGTTTGGATGGTTGATGTGTTGGCTTTTACGAAGATGCGTTCTTCATTCATTGGTTAATATTGGGTGCATTTCTCAGTTGTGTCAAACTAACGACTTGGGTCGTCATCTACACTGGTGCATTTTTTGGAGGTATTTTGGAAAATATGAAGTTCTTGAAAAGGGATTGCGGGATTCTAATTGGGAATAGGTTGTCTTTCTTTTTCTCCTCCGTTTGCTGGAATTTTGGTTCTTGCTGTTTTTTTCATTCTTGCTAGCCAAATTGGAGATTTCTTATGGGCATTAAATGTCAGCAGTGGTTGCACCGATTCAGTGGCCCAGGTGATATTCTCAGGCTAAATTGATCAGAGGAATAAATTTAAAAGACTGGTGCATCAATACCATGTTCATTTACAAGGTTAAATATTGCATTGTATTTAGATAGCAGCTGTTTAGGTGGAATTGAAATGGATCACGAGAAAGTTTGGAATGTTTTGTAAACAGTATGTTGCTCTATGGTTAAGTTAATTGAATGCTACTGTGGAGTTTTAGGCAGTGAAAGGAAACTATCTCCAGCTAATTCTAAAAAGTATTCAACTTTCCTCAGAACTATATGCACATGCATGTGTGTGTGCGTGTGTGTGGATGATGCAAACACGTCAATGACATTGTAGTATCCTGTTTGATTTCCCTGAAGTAGCACTTAAATTGTTTCCAAATCATCAAGCCTAGGTTCTTGGGATATTGTGCGAGACTCAGGGTGGTTTAGTTCCTTTGCATCCATGGCATGATTGGTTTGGCAGGATAAACTTGAGTTATGCCCAAACTGTTTGAGTTGTATCAGCATGATCTGAATATATTTACTGAAAAGTAATTCTTTGCGTGAGCTTATTTTTAGTAATTGTTATTTTCAGGTGGCATGAGTGCTCCTTCCAAATAACTTTCTGAACCTGCAAACGTGACAGCAATGACGCCTTCACTTAGAAGACTCGTTTCATGTGTAATTCTTGATTTAGATGGAACACTCATAAACACAGGTATTTCACTGTTTCTTCTTTTCTGTAATGCCACTACCATGACTATTTCTGTAGATCTGCTGCTGCTGTTGCTAGTACTAATTCATTTTTTTGCAATTTTGTCTACTATATGTTTGCAATATATTTGCGCAATTGCTTGAAGCATGTCTATCTATACACAATTACACATGTTTCATTTCATTTTTCCCTTTGCAGAAGGAATTGTGGATGATGTGTTGAAAGTATTTTTGGGTAAGTATGGCAAGCAATGGGATGGAAGAGGAGCACTAAATAGAATAGGAAAAACACCAATAGAAGCTGCAGCCACCATCATAGAAGATTATGGGCTTCCCTGCACTACAGAACAATTCATGGCCGAAATTGCACCATTTTTTTCTGATTGGTAGGATTCACTCATTGCATTGCTTGCATTACACCTTCTCTTTTTCCTAGGTTGGGGTCATTTAAAAGGTTGGACAGAAAATGTTGAGTGATCATAGAAATCATGTCATGTACTTCTAGTGTTCTACATGAGGCGGAATGGAATTTGAAATAATTTTCAATGTCACATCCCTTATTGTTATATTTTGAGTTAGAATTCATTTTGAAATTATTGCTTGTTTTAATGGCTCACTTGGCATTTGATTGTTTCAGTTGGTCCAAGATGAATGCACTTCCTGGTGCTGACAGGTTTATCAAACATTTGCATAATCATGGTGTGCAGATTGCACTAGCTTCAAACTCTCCCAAGGCTAGTATAGAAAAGAAGATATCATATCATCACGGTATCAATCATTTACATAACCATAGTTAATATTTTAATTGGAATTGCCAATGACACTTTCCAAACTGTGGCATTTTCAATATGTCCCAGTTCATTTCCAAAAGGAAAAAGAAATCCTAGTTCAAATCTTTGTTCTTTAATATTTGTACACATGCAGGATGGAGAGAATCCTTTTCTGTTATCATTGGTGGTGATGAAGTGCGAGAGGGGAAACCATCATCTGAAATGTGAGGCTTCCTTTACAAAGGACCAATCATTTTATTAATGTTTGTGTGGATCATATATATATATATATATATAAACCAATATTTTTTGCAGTGTTACCTGATGGCATCTAACTTCCAAGTTTATTTTGCTTTCATAGATTTCTTGAAGCTAGTAAGAAATTGAATGCTGATCCTTCCAGCTGCCTCGTTGTTGAGGATTCACTGTAAGAGAGCACTTATCCTTTATTCTGATGTTTGAAACCTGCTTTATTGTCAGAAGGAACAGGAATCCATATGGGAGAAAATTATGCATTCTTCTGAGGGGGGATATTCGTCTACCCACATGCTGCTATTAAAATTCGTACTCCACATTTTTTCATTATACATTTGTCAACAGCAATAGCAAATTGATGTTCAGTAGCATAGTTATCATTCTATAACCATGTTGATACTGTTTTTCCATATTTTAGTTATAAGGTTCTTTTAAGTGATGTGATAACAAAAAACAATGCTACTATATAGTAAGTTTTATTGTTTATACTTGTCAGCAGTACTTAGTCATTTGTCCATGTTGCAAGCACATGTATGTATATAGAATAAGTGTAGCTATTTCCTCCATTACTTTCCATGGTTAAATTGGCAAGGAAGCAAGATTTACAGGTTCATTGTTCAAATCATCACTGCTTTTGACAAAAAATTCCAATGTGCTACATTCTCAAAGTTGTATCAGAAATCTTTTGTTCATGTGTGCTTTTTCATTATTTCTATTATGGCCTTCCATGCATTCCATCATATGCATTGGTTTGTAAACTATCAATTATCATGAATGGACACATGGGAAAAAGCAACCAGTCAAGGCATGATGCACTGACATAAAAATTGATCTACTTTTGATATGTACTATCAGCTCTTTCAAAGTTGTAATACAGGGTTCAGATTTTTCTTTTTCTATTTCAACATCATGTGGACTAGTAATTACGTGAAATTTTTGCTGGAAACTTTTACACACTTTTTTTTATTGCATTTGGGTTCTCAGTTCTCACAATCCGTGTCCGGGAAATAATTTTAATCATCAGGCGTTGACATTGAGCATGGGCTTGTGTGCAGACCGAACAAGAGGAATCTATTGCTAGGCATTGCTAGAATAAGCATGAGCTCATATATGAGATGCATTGTTACCAGCATCTTCATCATATGGGCCTATTTACTATGGTGCTCAATACAGCAACATGCGAGCACAATATAAGTGCCGCTCTTGGCTTCCAAGGCTGGCCACTGTGAATAGGCATGGATTTCTTGCTGGTTTGTTGGATTGACCCTTAAAGCATGCAAGGACCAATTTGATTTATCAATTCAAATTGACACTTGTATGGTTATTTTATTCTTAGTACTAGGTAGGACGGCTGTACATTACCGTGTTAAGAAAGCCAGTAGAGAACACCTACAAATGGGCTGTAGCAGCCAGAGCCTGTTGGACTTGATGTGGTGTCATGGTTTTAATATTCTTCCACTCCCTCCTCAATGTCTTGGAGGACGGTATTTAGGTGTGGCACTGCTGTTAACCAAAGTTGTTGGCTTAAGATTATCGCACCCTGGCACCCTTGGGGACCAGTTTTTTCATGGTGGGTGCTTTGGTTGAGTAGTGGATAAAAAATAAAGGCTACAGTCAGTGCAGTAGCAAATTCTTAATCCTGGCTTTTAGCAAATACAGAGTTCTGTATCACCCATATACATGAATAAGCTGTCTCAATCACTTTTGATATCCATGGAAATGCAAATTATGCATTTATGAAGACAATAACCTGAGTCTTCAAGTTCTGTCACAAGAACAGTTTAAGCTTTGAATACTCTTATCTTCATAATTTGGGTACAAGGATTTGGTTTTGATTGATTTCAAGGGTGGTTTGCAGGATTCCAGGATGGTCCCAGTTAAGCTCCTTAGGAACGTCTTTGTCATTTTCAGCCAGGTTGTCCCTTAGGCGTAGTTGTTGTTGTTGTCCCTTAGGCGCATCTATAATGAATTGTATAATTTATTCGGAGAACATATCTGTAAATTGGTATAATGATTTGTGAAAATTATTCCATAATCTTATATTGTGGTGACAATTGCTTTTATGAGATGATAAATCGAGTCTTAACAACTGAGAAACTGTTGCTTATAACATTTCCAGGAAGAACCCAGCTTTTTGCTCATGGATCCATTCATTTGATAAAGTGATTTGGTTTCATTCTAACATCAATTCCGATATTGCTGAGTTCTATCACATGTATATTGCGGTGTATGTAGGCCACTTTAGGAACAGTTGTTAACTTGTTATTTTCATTGATTCGCCCAATTATTATGAGAGCTGACAGTTTTGTGCAAATGACCATTGTGAGTTTGATATTTTGAGTAAATGTCAGAAGCATTATGTCCAGCCCAAAGAACTTGTACCATTTCCCTCTAGACTTGGGAAATTCAAAAAGTTTGGATGAGTCAACTGTTAAATCTTTTGAATGAGAACCTCCATGAAAGTTTCTACTTAATAATCACTAAGTAATTATCTTCTATATCATTAGCTGCTATATCCTTGTTTGGGCATTCTTTTTATGTTATTGCAATGTGAAATGAGAGTTGAGTCCTGATCAATACTTTCATCAGGCCAGGTGTCACAGCTGGTAAGGCTGCTGGAATGGCAGTAGTTGCTGTACCTTCTGTTCCAAAGCAAACCCATCTTTACAGCTCCGCAGATGAGGTCATTAATTCTCTACTGGATTTGCACCTTGAGAAGTGGGGTTTACCACCATTTGAAGATTGTATGCATTCAATACTTTCTGGAAAGTCTTTTGGTTCCCTTTGCTTCCACCTGGTCGGTTGTTACATCTGATGGATTTCAAACACAGGGATTGAAGGTACTTTACCTATCGAGCCTTGGTACATTGGAGGCCCTGTTATTAAAGGCTTTGGTCGTGGCTCAAAAGTTCTTGGAATTCCTACAGGTATGTTAAAAAGATATTTCAGAATAATGATCTAATTTGTACATATTTATTCTTCTGAACCTTTTGTTCCTTTTATCTTTTAATAAGGCCAAATATATTATGGTCAGGTTGAACATAGTAGTTACATCTTGCCAGTGAGAATGATGATTACATTCTGCGCCATTGTTAGGTGCAGGACAGAATAATGTATATCTTGATGATAGTAGCATATATTTTTTTTTACGATTGTTTTATCAGGCCACTATGCTCACAAAATCCATTAAAGATTATATATTTTCAGAAACGTAAGAGAACCATAGTTATTGCTATCTCAATATAGTTTTACTTTCATTGGACTAAGAAATTAATTTCAAATGTGTCAGGTGATATAGAAAATTTTACCTTTATAGATGTATGTAATTCTTACTAGGTCAAATTTATCAACAAAAACTTAAACCCTGGCAAAAAAATTCATTTGTGGCACTTTTATTACCTTTCAATAATTTTATAGTGTATAGATATCATTTTGTTGGAAAAGTTGTACATTCATGTAGACAAAACACTTGATTGAGGATCCACCCCTTTTTTGCTCTCAGAAAAAGCCTTTACAAATTTATAAGTTTCATTTATTCATTTGTGGAAGTTCTTCATAAATTTTTGAAAAGTGTATATTCATATTACATTGACTGAGTTTTTTGAGCTTGTAACCTTCCAAAATATTTAGGTTGGTCCATTATGTTTGGACTTGTGTTATTCTAGAAGCATGCTGGTTGTTGAACCGATATGTCATTTGCAGAAAGCTCAAGATGCATGAGGGTGGTAAATGGAGACTTGCACAGCATCTATAATGCATGAAATTATTGCATGCATATATGATTCATCGACAGGGCCATAATAAAATGTTTTATAATTTGCTATAACAGAACCATTATAACGTTCTGGGACAATTGAAGCATGTTGATTGTAGTCTCATCAAGGGTATTTTGTTTGAAATGAAGTTGCACAAATGTGCTTATGGACTTCTTACTGGTTCTGCAGCTAATATATCACCAGATGGCTTTGCGGATATACTTTCAGTGAGAGCCTCAGGGGTGTACTTTGGTTGGGCTGGGCTCTCAACTCGGGGTGTCTATAAGATGGTGATGAGCATTGGTTGGAATCCATACTTCAATAATGCTGAAAAGACTATTGTAAGTATTTGGTTGGTTTGATCCCATTCATAATGATAATTACTTTTCATTGAACGAGTAAATGTAATCTCATGATAGTTGCACTTAAGAAACACTCATGGCTTGTCTCAACTATGGGAAGTTAATATGGCTCTGGTAGCTATTTGGATTGAAAAGAATCTTCAATAGTCTCTATGTGGTTTAACCCTAAGTGTCGTGATTCCAGCTACTTAACCAATCCATGTCCGTGCTATGTATTTTTCACTGTTCTGTAGATTGTTAACCGGTAGTATTGCATCAATGATTGTTACTACTTGCTATATTATCACCCGAGCTTTAATTGTAAACTAAACTACTGAATTATTCTTGAAAGTGATATTGAACATCCATCTAAACTGCAAGAAATGTCAATCTTACTGTGACTGAGCATAGACTATTTCAGGAACCCTGGTTGCTTCATGATTTTAACGAGGATTTCTATGGTGAAGAGCTTTGTCTTGCTATCGTTGGCTACATCAGACCTGAGGTAGTGCTGTTCAATTCTGAATCTCCATTGCAGAATGGCGGATTACACATTCTTCTTGAATGCCTCCTTGGGATCTTAAATTTTTTTCTTCCATGTTCACTTTCAGGCAAATTTCCCTTCATTGAGTGACCTGATTGAGAGAATTCACGAGGATAGAAGGATCGCAGAGAAAGCCCTTGACCTACCCTTGTATGCAAGCTACAAGGATGCACCATATTTGATAACTCCTCTGGCTGAGCATGATCGATGAATCTATGTGATACAATTCTTTTAAGAAAATTTTGAAGTTTGGTTATCATTTCCAGTGAGACTGGTATCATCTGTTAAAAACGGGTCTTTTTCAACAGAATAAAAAGTTGACAAAAATGGTTGTTTTCCAGAAATCATGTTTGGTTTCAAGCATGACAATCAAAGACATTTTATAGGTGGAGAATTGTTACTCTTGTATAACATTTATTGTTGGCTAGAAGGGATAAGAAGTTCAACAGGAATGGTGAATCATTCATTGAAGCGTCTAAAAGCCAGGTTGTTTAAAAGAGCTCAAAGTTGTTCACAACAGGGACTAATCAGGTGCTTAAATTTGGGAATCTGATGCCGCGATGCAGTCAATCAGAATCCAATATGCATGCCAACCCTATGCTAAAAAGATATGGAGCCACATCATGGGGTCCAACTGTTGCCTCTGTTGGTATGCATGGTTGCAGGTCGGTTGGTCCGTCTTAAGCACTCAAATACAAGCCCCTTCACCACCCTTCCCATTCAGTAAGCGTACATGTAATATGCAAAAAACAGGAGTTTGTGGCTGATCTTATTCGGATTTACTAGCAAGTTTGGGATGATAATGGATCTCAGAGAGAGAGAGAGAGAGAGAGAGAGAGAGAGAGAGAGAGAGAGAGAGAGAGAGAGAGAGAGAGAGAGAGAGAGAGAGATGTGACTCTGAGTAGGCAATAGTAATGTACATTAAAGAAGAGTCCCTAGGTTTCAGTTTACCAACAAAGTCCCTAGGTTCAAATCAGGTAAAGACAACATTAAAATGGCGTACAAGGGCTCTGTTCATCTGGTAGGAGTGACTTGTGAATGTCACCAAGTTGAGAAGATGTCATGAGTTTGAAAATCATGGGAAGGGTCTTTTGCTGAAAAGTTGAAGCTCGGTATACCAGCTGAGAAGGCCTTTCAAAAGTGCAGTTGGTGATTGTGTGTGTGTGTGTGTGGGTGGGGGGGGGTTGGAGGTGGAGGTGGAGGTTGGTTGCCGCAAGGAATTCCAGAAAATGAAACGGATATGACAAGCGATGCGTGAAGCAGAAATGGGGAAGCAAGTGTTGAAACGTAGTATGAAGCGATTATTCAAGTGCGAGAAAAATGAAAAAAAAAACACAAAAAATAATATGAAGCATGGGTAGAAGCAAATAAGAAATGACCTAAACACAAATATAAAACGATATAAAATCAACATGTAATCTTCTTACAAATTTTTTTTTAATATGAAAAATGTAGAAAGTAAGGAGAAAGCAACTGAAAATTGACAAAAAGCAAGAGGAAACTGTTAAGTGCAAGGCAATCAATTTGTGAAACAAAGAGAAAGCGGCCACTAAGGGTATGTTTGGATTTGGGGAATTGTATAAAACTTAATTCTATGAATTGAATTCCAAGGATTCCAAAAGGAATTGAAATCCCATTCTGTGTTTGGATTTATGTTAAACCACCCGACGAAAGCATTGGGTGGGGGAAGTAAAAAAAAAGAAGAGAAAAATCAGGAAAAGACAGTTCCCCCATTTTTGGGAACCACCTTCCTCATTATCGCATGGGGCGATGAGGATAAGCCTCACCCCCCATGATCGATGGGTGGGGTGAGGTTTATCCTCACCCATCTTGAGGGCCCTATAAAGAGCCCTTACAATGAGCCCTTCACCCCATCGATACATAGAGCAACATAGAGAGAGCGTGAAAAAAAATGAGTGGGAGAGGGGGAGAGGTTTACCAGAGATGTCATCGGCAATACCACAGGTATGCCATCTTTTTTCTCCTTTTCTGGTCGATCAAAGGGCCGCCAACCATGGTTGCTGGCAAGTTGCAGAAAAATCCCTGGACAACAAGTTGACAACCATGGTTGCTGAGAGAGAGAGAGAGGGTTGGCACTGGCTGACGACCCCTTTGCAACAAAGAGGAAAAATCAGAAGGGATTGTGCCCCTTTCGCCCTTTTTTTTAATGACTCACTTGGGTCGGTCTGGGTCAGTGCGACTCAGACCAAAATCGAACCAGGAACCATGATTGAATCAAGTAAAAATTTTGTTGGGTCGCACCTAGACTGAATCAAGTAAAAAAAAAAATTCAAACCGGTCCAACTTAGTGGTACTGAATCAAACCAACTCAGTCAAATCGAACCGGTTTGGGTGTGAACCAGACTGATTCGGTCTGATTGAATCTTGGTTCTCTGTTTGGATCTGGTCTAATTTGGACCTGAGCGAATTTGGGTCAAGATCGATCTAGTCAGTCTGAATCGATCCAAATTGAATTGGATCCAGACAAATCTAGGTTTAGATCTTGTTTAACAGATATGGATCCAGAGCAGAATTCAATCTAGTTCAGGTCAATGTTGGATCCAGAACATAACTGGATCTGGTTTGGATTAGTGTTGAATCCATATCAGAAATGGGTCTGAATCTAGTCTGACAATTCTGGATATGAATCAGAGCTGAATTCAGATCCAACTCATAGCTAGATGGATCAATTCTGGATTCAAATCATAATTGGGTCTAGATCCAGTCTGATTGTTATGAATCCAGATCAGAACTGGGTCTAGATCCAGTCTGACAGTTTTGGATCTAGATCAGAAATGGATCTAGATCCAGTTTGTGATTAGTTGTGAATCTTGAGAATCCAATTGAATTTTTAAAACAAACCTAGATGGGTCGAGACTAGGTTCAGTAAACCTAGTACTCTAGATGCAGACCGAACTCATTTTGACCTAAGATGAGTCAAATCAAATCATAAGAGTTGAAATAACCAAATTACTCTGGTATGTACCCAATATCTGATTAAGGAAAATGAACATAACTTTACACTCCGAACTCATAATTGAGTGAGGTTTTATGCGTTGGACTCGTATCATAGACGGAGGATCTTTTTGTCCTTTGGTTTTGGTCAAATCAGGGCATAAAAATCGAGGTCTAACAAGTTAACTTAAGAAAGGTATTTTGATAATTATGTCAAAATATAAAGAAGGTATGCTTATTAATATAAACATGCTTGTGTGATGATTATATCCTATTGTTAGAGCCTCTTGAGATTTGATTGTGATTAGAGCACAACATTCGTACTCGAGGTAAGAGATATTATAAGTAATATTAATTATGAACAAACCATATTGCATTACATATTCTGATTGATGTTGCATACTTAGAAATATAGCTCTTGAGTGTGAACATGATATGCATAAAATGACCATGCATAATATCATTGTAATGAGATGATTATATGCACATGTTAGTCATGATATGTGATGCATATTATAAAGAGACTACTTTTGTGATAGCATATCTATATTATAATATGCAAATAATATACATTGTGATGAGATTGTGATTAGACTTGAGTTCTTTTATTCTAATCATGTCATGTAAATTTTATAATGAGATTAGAATACATAACCCTTTAAATCCCAAAAGTGGTGACCTACAGAAATGGCTACCTAGTTTGCAGCAAGAATGCAACCACCATGGAGAGTGGGCCACCAGTGATTTAACAATGTAGAGACTCTACTTTGTTGCATGCTTAGTATGATATAAGTGTAAATCCTAAAGCACTATGAGATTGAGAGTGAGATCCATCGTGTTTATTTTAAGATATTACTCATGAGAGAATGAGTGAAGCACGAGCTTGAGGATAAGGTTCAATGTAATGAAATTAAAATATGACTTAAGGTTATATTCACACAATATTTGAGACTCTAGACAACCATGGATGGTTGAAAGCCATCATGGTTCGGATGTAACATGAACCATGTCGAGATCAACATGTATATTGTGTATATGATGACGTGTTTGAGTGTTTTCATAAAGTATAATGTTGTAAATCTGGTTCTTGCCTATATATATGTTTAAAATACGCAAAAATCATTTTGTAAATTAGAAAAAGCAAGATCGATTTTAGAAGATTGGTTTTCTTGTTTGAATCAAATTGTTGTGAGCATGTTAGTGGGTTATGCCATGTTAGAAAAGTGAATAATGATGTTATCATGTCTGCAAAAATCTAGAATACCATGATTTAATTTATTCATCATGTGATTAGTGCTAAATATAAATTGAATATTAGATCTATGTTGTATTATCCTTTACTAATTGAATTTATGAATTTTTAATGGTGGGTTGGAATGAAAAAGGGCTAAAAATTGCTGTGTATTTTCTGTATTCATGTCATAACATCATCTATTGTGGTGAATCATGCTTTAATGCTACATTTAGACTATGGTTTATGATTTTATCAAGAGTTTATGATAACCTTGTACTATTGTTTCCGTTTATGACCCGATCAATTTTCAAAATAATTTTGTTTCTCTTAGAATACAACAACAACAACTACGCCTTCATCCCAAAACAATTGGGGTCTACGATATGAACCAAAAAAGAAAATCATTTTGGGTCTTCCACATGAATCCTTCTCCTCCAATCATTTCTATTCAATGCCATGTCCTCGGTGAGGTTCAAAGCATTCATATCCTTTCCTACCACCTCTATCCATGTCTTCCTAGGCATACCCCGACCTCTTTTAACTAATATATTTTCTCATTTCTCCATCCTTCTAACTGGAGCATCATTAGGCCTTCGCCGAATATGTCCAAACCACCGTAAACGATTCTCTCTCATCTTATTTTCAATGAGTGCAACACCTACCTTCTTACGTATCTCCTTATTCCGAATCTTATCTTTTATTGTATTTCCACACATCCATCTCAGCATACACATCTTAGAATACGAATAAAAAATAAATAAATAAAAAAACCACGATGTTGTACACATTCGGGGCTTAATTCTATTATGTTATTTTGTTTGATTTGAGTATGTTTTGAGGGAAAAATGTTCGCTGTAATAGAGCATAGTTTTCTGGCTCTGGTTACAGGGTTGTTCTAACCAGATATTTTGAAAGTCTCGAAAACCTATTAAAAAAGAGCTCATTTAAAATCACGAAAAATTTGTGATAGATCCAACATATAGTGAAAGATACTGTAAAAAAAAATTCGTAAAAGAGTTACTATTAAATCTCTGAAAAATCCCCAAGTTGGAAAATCTTTCGCAAATTACAAGAACTGGTCAATTATTTTTCTAGAACAGTCTATAGTTACAAATTTTTTATAATTCCTATATAGGTGATTTTTGAGATCTGTTTTTTTGGTTGTTTTCCTAACATATTAAGGTGTACTCATTAAAAAAAAGAAAGACAAATCTATTTTCTATGTTTTTTGGTTGATTTTACAAATATAGGCAAACAAAGATCCGAATTTACCTCACTTGTCTATTCAAATGCCTAAGTCTTTTTCAATTGGAAATTCATGTTAAACATTACATGAAACATAAATTGTGATATTGGATGCAGGTAATCTGGTTATACAACAAGAATAATGAGGCATGATATTCACAATGTTTAAATGAATTTGTGCCATGTGTAAAGGCATTATGAAATGAAATTTGTAATTAAAATACTTTGTAATTGAATGTATGCACATAATAATACATGATATGCATGTGTGATAGTATGATCTGAAAATGCATAAGTTGCATACATGAAGTGAATTATAAATCAATACCATGTTTGAATTATGCATGCATAAATATGAATGATTAGCCTACCCTAACTACATAAATGCATGTTGATTGCATTACTTGTATAATTTTTTTGGTAGAAACTAATCAAGCGCATGCATATGGTGCTATGAATATTATTGCATATGAAACAAGAATGTGGTTGCATGTTTGCATTGATACACTTAACAAGAGAGTTAATTAAGAAATCAAAATAAAATTAATTCTCTTGTGTCTTATTGAGAGAGTAAGTATGGTACAACTATTGACTCTACGGGGATGTTGTTTAAGCATAAAAGGTTGCATTGTCTCACATCCACAGAGTTAGTGTTAGGGGAAACTACCATGATTTATCCGCGGTGTGGTAGGTAAGACTCATGAGGAAATACTGATATATCAGGTTGTAGGAGTTTGGAAACTCTCTTGAATTTATTGTCCCTCTTCAGAGATATAACCATTGTTAGGGTATCATGCAGGCTAATAAAATACAATTGCATGAATGTACAAGCCTGAGCCGTACCTCCAAACCGGGAGACTCTGTGTTGTACTCACAGATGTGTAATTGGCAAGTGAAACCAGAATGTGAAATGCATGTAGATAGACCATTGCATGTATCATTTAAGCAAGAAAATGATAATTAAAGATAAGAACCTACTCATGCATAAAGGACTCACATCACTGAAATGGTAAGCTGATGCATTTTATATATGTTTATGCATTTCTGTAAATGTTCGTATGTGTATATGATTTGTTGCATTATTGCAAATCTTAGTATGAATGAGTGTGCACTAAGTTGTCTTTCCATTTTGTTATTTAGCATGATTTCATGTTTATTGCCTGCTAAGACCTGTGTTGTATGATTGATGTGCGAGGTTGTATTTGAATGTATTCTGATATCGTGCATTTATTGTAAGTATGTTATTTTCTATACAGACTTGGGTTCTCTGACCCCACTACTTCAACAATTTTCAGGTTCTAAGGAGGCCGAGTGATCTTATACCTGCTCAACTGTTAGTGGACTTTTCCTGCTACCTATCGAGCTGGTGGTTTTGGTTTCTCGTGTCAGAAAGATTTGGTTTGGACATTTTGATTAGAGGTGGTTCCGAAGTTGGACTATTATGGATGAGTTGAACTTTTATTCAATTCAATTTATGATGACGTACTTTCATTTCTGCAATTTAGTTAGCGAATAGTTTAGTACAACAACAATGATAATTTCGATTTGCATGTTTCTGCTGAGTTTTTTATTTTTTAAATCGAGTTAAAAATCGTTGTCGTTACAGTTGTATTGCCCGATTTAGGACTGAGACACAACTCGGTGAATTGGTACCGATTTGTCTCAGATTTTGATCTGATTCACCACTTTAAAAGATAATTTTTTTTTACCCTTCTCGTTCTCTCTCGCCTCTTTTGCAACTTGAACCCTAGGGTGACCATTGGCAGCCACCATCGACCACGCTGCCGGCAGCCAGGTGCTCTCTCTCTCTGTGCAAGGTGGGCCTCTGGGAGGTGATGCACGATGCACATTTAGAGGTTTTTCATAGTGCGGGATTATGCACTATGCATAATATAAAATTGTGCAGTGTGGGATTGTGTGGAGTCTGAACAACAAATAAAGTAATAACCCCCACATTTAGGGGGTTTTCACTTTTCTTTTCTTTGTAATTATTGGTTTACTTGTTCATTTTTTACTTGTTTTATTTCTACCTGTGTAGCTTAATTATTAATATTCATTTCACAATTTTCATTTTTATTCTTATGTATGCGGCTATGTCATTTATGAAGCTTATTTATTTTTTATGCAGATATTTTATAGTTTTTTTATGCTTTGATTTAGTGAATTTGCTGCTTGGAGTTTGATTTTTTTCATTCACATTGTAGAAAACATAGTATTATATTCAATATTTAAAGTATTACTTAAAAAATACTAAAAAGATTTTATGTCCTAACCTGTTCGAGTTACTGAGTCAATCCGCTGACCCGCGAGTTAAGGGTCGACGATCCGAGCCCGGGTCATGGGTTTGCCAACTATGATTAGAAGATCATTAACCATACAAAGGGGACTAGCCCCTATTTATAATACATGAAAAAAGAAGAAGGAATGAGGGCAACCCAACTAGTCATATTACAAATAAAAAAAATAAAGAAAATAAAAATAAAAATGCAAAGTCAGCTTCTACTAGGTTGACACCTATTACAATGTGAAAAGATTGGAATACCCTTAATGTGTATTTCAGTTTACATAAAGAACATAAAATATATATACATATATATAGTTGTATATCTTAACACCCTCCCTTAAATTTACGATGTGACAGTCTAAAGTTTGAAAAATACAAGTCCTCAAAGGTTTTTAATTAAATACAAATCTTCGAAAGTCTTCATTAAATATAACTCTTCAAATGTCTTCATAGGTAATGATAATCTTCACTAAATGCCTGCATCGTCTATCTTTGTAACGCCCCAAAATTTCAAACGTGCGAATCTTTCAGAAAACAGGCAAGAGACTAGAAAAAATCTCTTTCCTTCAGAGTTTATTTATGAAATCAGCGAAAGACTATTCTTCCGTTAATTCAGAAGGCAAACTGACAACTTTGGGCACATTAGCTAAAAGAACCAAAACTCACAAAATTTGGGTATCCTAAGGAAAAATCGTTACAAACCCAAAGCGTCCAGGACGCGAGCTAAGAGCAGGAAGAAGAAGTCTTGAAGCCATCTTGCAATCGCGTCATCGCCTGTAGTGTACCTAATCATCACTTGTACCCATAGAATGAGTTAGTTTTGCGAAAAACTAGTAGGTGCACAAGAGAGACTGCAAGAAACTGAATTAAGTACATTTAATTCAGTATGCTGAGCATTATAAAGAAGATATGCAATTAAATAGGTAAACAGTACAACAAGGTAAGCAGTGTGAACGGGTAAGTAGTGCAAGCGAGTAAGCAGTGCAAACGCGTAAGTAGTGCAAACGAGTAAGTAACGCAACTATCAAAATGCAACATATGATTCAATTGATCGTAGGTTGTGAACCACCACGCAACTAGCTTGTTCTCGTTTCTAGAACGAGGTTTCCACATCTAATCATCATCAAGTCATCGTTTGTCGCTCTTACTACTTCTAACAAATGCTTTCTCCTGAACAACCCTTATCTATTCCCATCTCTCAAGGCCTTACGCGACAAACTGTCACCGGTTATGACCCACCTAAGGCATCATACTTCTCAGAAAAACCCACTCTTCCATAGAAGGTCCAAGACACAATCACTATCTAAAATCTCTAACGATCTAATTCTCACATCTGAGTCCTGCATGTAATAATGCTAAAATAGAAAGCCAAACTATAGATTTATAACTGGCTATCTCAAACAATCTCAGAAGATCATCATAGCTCACCATAACTTTTTATGGTAAGCAAAAACACAAGATCCATGTCAGATTGCTCGGTCCGGGAGATATACGACTTGACAGAGAATTACCGCCCTAGAGGGTACACCTGGTCTTGGACCATACACTTCCTCACAGGAGTTCACCGTCTTTGCGGCTACCCGTTCGTGGGTAGTGTACATCCTTATAGAGATTCTACCGCTCTAGCGGGATTACCCGATCTGGGAAATGTATAACCTCACAAGGAATTACCGCCCTAGATGGTATACCTGGTCTTGGACCATACACTTTCTCACAGGAGTTCACCGTCTTTGCGGCTACCCGTTTGTAGACAGTGTACATCCTCACAGAGAATCTACCACTCTAGTTGGGTCACCTGGTCTTGATCATACATACCCTCACAGCGAAACCTTTGGGAAGTAGGTCCCCAACAAATGTCATATCCAATGAAAATCATTGCGATACATGCATCAACATAAATGACCGTTCTCAGGGTCGATAGTCACCATTACAATAAACAAGATCAATGTCGAATCACCTAGTCTTGGAAATGTATAACCTCACAAGGAATTTCGCCCTAGATGGTATACCTGGTCTTGGACCATACACTTCCTCACAGGAGTTCATCGTCTTTGTGGCTACCTGTTCGTGGACAGTGTACATCCTCACAGAGAATCTACCACTCTAGCCCGATCACCTTGTCTTGATCATACACACTCTCACAGATAATCCTTTGAAGATCAGGTCTTGAACAGACACCATACTCGGTGATACATGCATCAATACAGTCAACTGCTCCGAACAATTGACCGCTCTTGGGTCAATAGCCACCAATATGAGCACAAGTATGAATATTAGCAATATGTAGCGTATCACTGCACATGGTAAAACGAAATGCACGATCACTCATTCCTCCAATAAGGTTCCATGAACCGTGAACATATTATTGCATACTTCCAACATTTCTTATCACGTGGCATAACAATCACATCACACAAAAGCATATAATCCTACGCACCGTATTATTGTCACAAGGAACATTACAATCCTCAAATAGAACCTCAAAGCATGCGTAAACGACACATGAGAACACACAAATATGGCAATCCAGCTGATTCTATAGACGAAGAGTAACTAACTCTATCTGACAGCCAAGTAAAACAACTGAATAAGACAAGCACTCATAACAATGCTCTTAAGACATACAATTACCATTAAATGGCTCAGTCCATCAACAAGTAATTAAATTAATCGTAAGACATAAACCATTGCATCACAAGCCATTCATAAGCAATCATATGACAGCAGTTATATCACAATATGTAAGTAGCTTATAAGACAAGCGACTACATCAATCCTAGTTGCCACCAGTTCGTAGATTACGAGCTATATGCAATCACATCAATCATAAGGGATGCAAGCCAACAAGTGCTACGCTACAATAAATACCAAACAGTTTGACCAAGGGGTAAAGCAAGTCACATGATAATATGTAGCAACTGGCATAATGCTATTATTATAAGCATTTAACTAGTATGAGAAGCTAGATGTTACTTAACAAAGAACTGCGTAAACAATTTAACAAACTAGAGTAACGCCTCGACAGGCGGGTACATCTCAACGAGTAGCACACTGTACTACCGAGCAAGCAAACAATCGACTAGTGTGAACAGGCTTTATGTTTCGATATTACTGGCATGCGGGTACGCGCAGGCAAAACGTAGAAACAACTGAGACTAATTCAGGCGTCTATTATTCTATGTATTTTCAATAACCCGAATAACTAGTTGAGTCTGCTCCAAAGGGGACGGCTTTAGCCGAGAGAGAATTCCTCAGAGGTTGATAAGCAGTGCCACGGATGCATCCAACTTCTGCAGAAGTGTTGAGCTAACTATTATAGCCCATTTCCCCTAACTCCAATGACTGGAGAGGCCGAATTATCTGCCCGTAGGGTGGTTGTTAACAACCTGTCCATTGGAGTTTTGTACCACTCTGTCCTCTCCCTTGACAAACAACAAGAAGCGAATAGGTACGTTAGAAGTTGCTTAACTAATGACCCATTCTATGTTGTGGTCTTTAACCCACTCGAGCATCTTGCCTGTGAATGCGAATGTGAGGCCATTTTATGTGATTACAACATTGTGCATTTAGCATTGTTCGAGGTCGCACGACCATCTCATCTAATCATCGCAGTACTAGACGTGTTGTGCACGACTACAAGTACTCTAGGATGAAGGGGGTATAGCTCCTCAATAGAAGCCTCAACATGAGTGTTTCACAAAGATGTAATGGTTCTTAAACTATACTTTGACATTCTTTGTCTTTTGAAAAAAGCAGCAGCTTGTGCCAACATTTGGCATGTGATTATCTCGAATCTTATCTGCTATCGGGGTATCTACATGCCTCGCATGACTCGATACCGACCTCGATAGACGGGATACTGGTTTCTCAACAGAACCAGCCAATCACATTCTTCCATATGCTTTGATTTGGGCAGTCTTTGATGCTTTTGCACAGCCTCTTAAAATCTCAAGTCGACTCCACAGGACTGCGTACACAAAGACTCAGGATCCTTGCGAGGTATCCCTCTCTTTAGATGAAGGTGTATCGCCAGCTCCCGATTGAACTCTTGTCGGAAGAGGGAGAGTGGTAGATGTCTCTTGCATCCTCCACGAGGATGCCTCAAACGCGTATGCAATGAGCGAAAACTTGAACGTCATCTGCAATAGCAAGGCAGTAACAACACATATGCAAAAGCAAGAGCCTGTGCGCAAAGCGCGACGGCAAAGTAAAGATTGTAAGCAAGAGTACAATGCAAAACCTTTGCACGATGTGCGATGGCAAAGTAAAGGACAAAGATCGTGAAACCACGTCCTTGAGTTAAATGGATACTCGTATAAATATATATATTTCTATATATATTTATTTAATGGTTTATTTTTAGTTAATTGAACTTAATTTAATTGCCCAAGTCTTCTGTGCAATCTTCCTCTACCTTTGAGAGTTGCAAGCCTGTTGGCGTCTGCGAGTGTAAGCGATGGACGACTCGGGTCGCGGAGCGTGAGCAGGATCCATTGCACGAGCTGCAAAAGTAACGATCTTAGCAAGCTAATACCAAGAATAGAAGGTCAGGGGCACTGTCATCGTTCTAACATAAGGGAAGCAGAGGCAGAGGCATCGTGCCCTTGCGCACCTGCTATAAGCGCAAGAAGTAGGGGCAGGGGTTGTGAGCCCCTGCTAACCTGCTGTCAGCAACCAACGAGGAGGTTGCACCTCTGCCCTCATAAAGCAAGGGCAGGCAGGGTTGCGCCCCTGCCTGACAAAGTAGAAGAGAGGCAAAGTCAAAGCCTCTGCCTACCAACAACGAACGAAGGCAGGGGGCTTCACCCCTTCCTAACAAACATGCCAAGAGGGAGGTAGGGGGCCTTGCCCCTGCCTGTTGAAATACGAATAGGTAGGGGGCGAAGCCCCCACTTGATGCCAGGGAAAAGCGAGGTGAGGGGGCTTGCCTCTGCCTGCCAAAAAATAGCGAAGGCAGGGACGATGCCCCTACCTCACAAGAGAAGAGGCACAGGGAGGGCTCGTCCCCCTCCCCTGCCGTGACAGAGAGCAGAGAGGGGACTCAGCCCCTCCACTGCTGTAACAGGGAGTAGGGAGGGGGCTCGGCCCCTCCCCTGTAGTACAAAGGTGCAGGGAGGTGGCAGGGGCTCGACCCCTGCCCACCCAATCGAGAAAAAGAGAGGGAGACAGGCGAGGAGGAGGTGCTCGACACCACCCTCCTGGTAGACCCAGGGAGAGAGGCAAGGGGGGAGAACCTCTGCCGACGAGAGGCGACGACAGGGGGCTCAGTCCCCCTGTCGGTCGATCCCAAAAAGAGAAGCAGGGGGGGAATCCCCTTGCCAATGACAGACGACGACAGGGGGCCCAACCCCCTTGTCGGTCGATCTCAATGAGAGAAGCAGGAGGAAACCCCCTGCCGATGAGAGGCGATGGCAGGGGGCTCTGCCCCCCTGTCGGTCGACCCCTCACGGAGAAGAAGAAGAGGAGGCGGAAGGAAATGAAAAGAAGAGGGGAGGTGGGTGCGTACCTGGGGTCGCCGAAAGGGAGCTCGTCGGAAGGAGGGTTGTTGGCGTGCGAGCGTCATCGACGCCTTCGCTGCAGAGAGAAGGAAGAAGGTGGTAGCCGATGGTGGATGGGGTCTCCAGCGAGCCGACGAGGGAGAGTCGAGGGAGGGGGGAGAGAGCAGAGAGATGGGAGTCGGGAGAGAGACTATGAGGGGGGGGGGGCGTATTTGAAACCCCCTGCCTCATTGTCTATAGAAGACCCAAGGGAGGCGGTAAGGCTGTGCCCGACCGCCTCTCCCTTTGGATCTGGGTTGGGTCCAAATCTGGATTTGATCCGGGTCCAACAAAAATTTTTTCCTGGCTATTACAATCTCCATTTTCATGATGCATTAAAGATATAATTTCTTTCTCAACCCATAGCATCTTTAAGAACCTATTGATAGAATCAAAACAAAGGTTCCAACTATGCAAAGAACGATATCCTAACCAAATAGTCATTTAAAGAAAAACATTTTAACCCAATAGTTAAAAAATAGATATAAAATACATGTATATAATTTCAAAACAAATATATATTTTGAATGAGAATAACACTGATTAATTCATATATATGAAGTGAGGATGGTTAAGTTCCCCAACAAAACATAGAGGTACTATAAACATTAACAATTTTAAAAATGAATCAAATATGCACCTTAAGCAATAATTTTAAGATTTTAGAAACATTAGTAATAATTCAAGTAAGGTACAATAGCCATTAAAGAAATCACAAGGAATATATTTTAAAAAGAATTTCTTGTCTAGACAATTATAACCATAAAAACAACATATTTTTCATAAATTCTGGACATGTAGAATTTTGATTACTAAAAATAAAAAAAACTAGCACATATTTGAAACACAAGAGAGTGTCTTAAAGACAACAATGAGATACAACGCAAAGTGGTCACTTATGGACCAATAACACTCTCATAATGAAGATACACAACTCACTAAGAGCCACAAGCAAAAATATAAGTTGTTCTCATTAACAAAAAACTTAGAAAAGCACATGTTAGACATAAATTATCAATAAGATATACACAATTTTGAAATAATGTCTCAAAGGCTTGGGTAAATATTTCAAATAAGATGCTACTAATTAATTATATTAAGCAAAAACATGATAATCATGTATATCAAATGTAAAAGCTAAAAGGAGTTTACAATATGAAACAAATCTAAATATCCTCAACAGATATCCAGCATGCAATTAAAGCATATTCAATGCACATAATAATGCATGAAAATTTTTCAATAAACGTCCTTTTTTCATACAAGGGAAAACAAACAGTGAAAAAGATTAGGAATTTCATGGAGAAATTTTAAAAAGTCTCTCGTAACAAAAAGAATGATATTTTCAAATCTCAATACCAATTTGCTCGCCACAAGCAACCACCTCTTGACCTCTAACTCAAAATCCTCAAAATTCAAGTGTATCAATGCATATGACAATAAATAAATCACAAATGTTGGCAATAACCATATCAGTGACCATGCACACGAAGTACTTACTATCTAAACTAACAATACAAACCAACTATAACCACAAGCGGTGCACATCCCTCACCTTACAAATGATTGTAAAACTGCAAACAATATCAACTACAATGGGTGCACATAACTCACCACAACCATGATTATAAAATTGATAAACAAAATATCTTATCTAACAAAAAAGTCACTCAAATAAGAGGGAAGAGTGGAGAAAGCAAGATGGGCAAAAATACTGTAATGAAGATAAACAGATGTCAATAAGCAAGAAGATTTGAAAACACTATTCAAATCAAAGAAATAAATTTTACAATAATATGAGTTTTAATCCATAAGAATAAAAAAAATGGTCACAAACAAATAACAATAGAGTCATCACTAACAAAAATCCATACGAGCATCCAATAAACAATAAAGACCAAATAAACAATTGAGTGATGCAACTCACTCATAGAACCAGAGGTCAATCAATTGTCAGTTAGAGCCAAGATAAGTGTCAATACAGCATCCATAAAATTGGCATTCTATACTGACAAGAATATAGAGGTGCACACATAACTCACCTCAACAACAAACTTTGACTCTACTATATCGAGGTGCACAAAAAACAATTGAGTGATACAATACACTCATAGAATCATATGTGAGTCAGAGCAAAAAATATTGACAATCTATACTAACAAGACCTCAACAACTAACTCTAGTTCCACAACACAGAAGTGCAAACAACTCACCTCAATAAGACCAAACAAATAGTAATGGATGTATCAAAAGAAGAGTGATGAACTAATAAAGCTGTATAAAGAGGCAAATAGGAAATACTTGAAACACATTCCAAGGAACAATAATTGATTGGCCATAAAATTTCAAGTCAAGTAAAATCCTCAAATAAGTTTAGTAAAAGCATGCAATAAATGCAATCATACGACGAGATAAAATATCCACCAATGAGTCTTTAACAAGAATGTCCATCAAGAGATACAAAATGGACAAGGACAAAAGTGAACCACAAAGGGTACACTATCAAAAAAACCCACAAAAGGCAAACACAAAGAAGGTTCTCACAAATTTTATGGATACCAAGTATGCAAAAAACATAATACATAAAACTCATGTGAGGTAACATAAAGTAAAGAACATGTAGGACAACACTCATTAAGGAGTCATGAGTCTAAGAAATATCACAACCATAGAGCACAAGCCACAAACCATTCAAGTGCAATAAAACTACCTCTCAAATGGGTACAATCACAATGGCCAATGAGAGAACATACAATAACATAAATATTTTTAATAATTAAAAAAAACACAAAACATTCATGAAGAAAAAGTTTTGCATGAAGAAAACATGCTCAATTCCTTGTGCAAGAATAGACAAACTCATTTATTAATGTGCATGTAAGACAATCACAAGTGCACAAGGATCATATATCAATATTAAAAATCAATTATTTAAATTTCAAAATAACAAGATATCCATGATTACTAAGACCCTAACCACATATAATCTTTAATACTACATAAAGTATTCTATGTTTCAAATAAGAATGCAAACTTGAAAAATGGGGCCTGACACCTTTTGAAGATTGTATGAGACAAAACCTGTACTTTCCTTCCATATGTGGCTTCCTATCTCATTTTCTTTGGCATGCTTACCAACATTATGTGAGCTTGAATTTCCAATGTAGGGAGAGGTGAAACTTTACCTATTAAACCATGGTACTTTGGAGGCGTCTTGGATGAATTCCACAATGGTTATTCAGAAGGTTCAAGATTCACTACAGGTAAAAACAGCTTGAAGGAGCCATGCTGCATGACCGACACCTGAACACGACGTGTGTGCATGTGTGTGTGTGTTAATTATCACTGAAATTTGTTAGGAGCATTGACATAACTTTCCTCATGAAGTATCTCTCTACCATCGAGGGATCTTAGCAAATTTCTAAAAAAATCTAAGGAAACATGTATACATTTGTAAAAATCTAGTTCATGGCATCTTTAAATTTTTTTTTTACGTCTATGGGCATGCTTTGTCTGTGGCCATGTGCCTGCATGAATGTGCCAATGCATGAGTTTAGGCAGGACACTATTATGCTCATACCTGTATGATTGGTGGTAGATCATGTGTATGCGTGTCTGTGAAGTGAGAAAATGTGCAGATTTACCAAATCATGAAGGCTTGATTTTTCTTGGGAGTTCCTTTATAGGGGTGTTAGGACATGCACAATTATCCACAAACGTAAATGCTTAGGCACCTTGCGATCAATTTCTTAGTTGCACTGCCAGTTTGCTTATAGAGTTTTCTTTATGTATTCTGCAGTTTCTACATTACAGGACTTTTATATTCTTTCAACACATCCCCGAGGGATCTATTTTGGATGGGCTGTGGTCTCTCTTAGAGGAATCTATAAGGCGATGGTGAAGATTAATTGGAAAGTGCACTCTAACACTAGTGAAAAGGAACTTGTAAGTTTTGTTCAGTCCTGCTAGTCTATATTCCCTTCTTGGTTTAATCACATTAACAAGTGTGACATGAAACAAGTA
Organism: Nuphar pumila; assembly: GCF_984573655.1. Taxonomy (NCBI): domain Eukaryota; kingdom Viridiplantae; phylum Streptophyta; class Magnoliopsida; order Nymphaeales; family Nymphaeaceae; genus Nuphar; species Nuphar pumila. The sequence goes on from NC_143259.1 coordinate 8,247,450, forward strand.
AACCGAAAGTTATTGAAAATAACTCCAAGAAACTGGCTATTTCATTAATTGGAGTAATGACTGAAACTTCACCCATATTCTGCATGGCCAGAAAGGTTCATGTATGTGACTTTACCAAATACAAGTGGGTTGGAGTGTCTAGTCCTGGTATGATTAAAGGAAATTCATGGAGCCCAAGCCAATCTGCATCAATTGAAAGAGCTTGAATGGTAGGTACTGATGGTGGTAACACTGCTGATTGGAGTTTAGCTACCCAAAGATTGTTGTGATTCCAGGGGATGAGGCAAACTCTAGCCAAGCCATATTTTCTCCATATGCTTCTAACTTGATCCATATATTTTTTGCCAAGTTCTCCATTACCAGGAAAGTTTCACGTGACTTTGTTTCAGGTGACGCTAGTGCTCCATAATTTCGAGGTTGATTACGGTGGAGAGAAGCTCAGGCTTCTTGTTGTTGGATACATCAGGCCTCAGGTACTGTTAAAATCAATTGATTTAAAGTGGTTCAGCATCCTTCATTAAAAAAAAAGGTGGTTCAACATCAGCCGAGACACTGCCAAGTTCATTAACTATATCTTTCCTTCTATTGGTGAAAATTTTGGCTTGTGAAGTTGATAAAACAAAGGTTGATGCTCACCAGTGAATATGTAGGTTGATATTTCTTTTCGTGTTATGCTTATCCAGATCAGATTTTGTAAGATACATCATTCTTGCCATTTATGCAGAAGACTCCCATTCACCAATGGATCGGTATTTGACAATTACTACAGAAGCACTTGATGATCCTATGTACATAGGCTTGAGGGACCATCCATGTATAGCTATGTTAGATTGAATTGGAGCAAGTCTCAACATCATCCTTTCAAACCCTACCACGGAAACCATTATCTAGAATCTAGATACCAACTTTCAGAAGATGTTAGTCGTCTTAATTCTTACCATCAGTTTGCAATGAAAAATAGACAATGTGTTGCAAATAAGTTGGTGACTGTTTGGATGTGCTTATTTCAGCATTCATCAAATCAGTCAAAAGGGAATAAAAGATGAAATTTGCTCAGTTTTAGGTGCTACTTAAGGTGTTCTACTTTACAAAATAATCTTGTTTTTGCATGTGTTACTGTTGATTAATTTTATCAACCACAAACCCAATAGTAAGCTCCAGGAGGTAACATTGACATGAACTTACATAACTACTTACTTCTCATAGTCAGTACAATTTTTTGGCAGATTAAAAGGAAGAAGAAAAGTTATCCAACACTATGTATCAGAAAATGCAAACTTTATTTTATAATACATAAATTCTCACAGATAATCCTATTTTGTTGCAATATTTTGCAATAACAACACAAACTAAACGTTAAACTAGACGTTCTCAATTACTTATGGGAATTAACCTTTTTACAATTTCCTGAAAACATTATAGAGAAAATTACTGGTATCTTTCACTATTTAAGATACTGACCTGTGTCTTCATTGAGGAAGAAATACACCAGTGACCAGCCGATGCCTAAGTATGATTATCATTACAAAGCTGCGGCACATCTGAATACAGAGAGATGAGCAGCAAATCCTATCCAGGCAGAGTTACAGGGTAAAAAACCATTAGATGAATCTTTCTTGCAAGTGACTCTTTTGAGAAGAAATCTACCATCATGCAGAAGCCACTGTAAATCCAGTACAGCAATGAAAAAATATAGCTTGGTCAACCATTGAGCATTCTCGTTTTCATTACAAACAGAAGTCCCATCTAAAATTTAGAAAACAAAAAAAGAATTGAAAAGACCCATAATAACAACAGTTAAGTTACAAACAAAAAGGAAAGCTATAATGAAATTGACCCGTCTCAACTTCGCTACTCTCTGATTTGATTTCTATTATAAATCGTTACCCTCTTATCTGATTTCTATTGTAAATCACTATTCTTTGATTTGATTTCTACTGTAAATCGCTAATTTCTTATCTGATTTCTATTGTAAATCGCTACTTTACTCAGTTTGTTGTTGCCATCATTATCTCTATTATAAATTGTTATTCTCTGTCTACTTAGTTCGACATTTGCACCCTCGTATCATGACGAACAATAGACAGAATGCTGATTTTTTTTGTAGTTCAACTATTTTTCAAGAACAGATAACGACAAAGGGTGCTCTAGAGATAATAGACGACGGCGATGGCAAAGGGTGCTCTGACTGCAGCAGACGACGACAATAGACGACAACAAAGGTTGCATCATCAATCAGAGCTCCTGTTACAGTAGATGATGCATCCCCAAAGGGTGATCCAGAACGTATAGGGTAACATATTGCGAGGAACTCCTGTTAAAGCAGAGGAGTTTACTCTTTAGGGCGAAAACGATGATGATTTTAACCCTTTTTGGTGAGAGGATATTTTTGTCCTTTACTCAAAACGGAAATCAAGAAGGGCAGTTGGCCCAGATGGTATACCTATCGAGGCTTGGAAATGCTTGGGAGAGAAAGGTTTAGAATGGTTGACAAATCTTTTTAACTTGATTTGGCGAACAAATAAGATGCCTAATGAGTGGAGGAAGAGTACTTTGGTGCCTTTATATAAGAATAAGGGTGATATACAAGATTGCACAAACTATCGTGGTATAAAACCCATGAGTCATACTATGAAACTTTGGGAGAGGGTGATTGAGTCTAGGTTGAGGAAGGTTGTCACGATATCGGAGAATCAATTTGGTTTTATGCCTGGTAGATCAACTATGGAAGCTATACATCTTCTTAGACAACTTATTGAAAGATATAGAGAGAGAAATAAAGATTTGCATATGGTTTTTATTGATTTAGAGAAGGCATACGATAGAGTACCTAGGGACGTTCTCTGGTGGACAATGATGAAGAAAGGTGTTTCTCTCAAGTACATTAGTATAATTAAAGATATGTATGAAGGAGTAGTAACCAATGTCCGCACTTGTGGAGGGGTGACAACCAATTTTCCGATAACGGTTGGGTTACATCAAGGATCTGCTTTAAGCCCTTTCCTTTTTGCGATAGTGATGGATGAGCTTACGAGATCAATTCAAGAAAATGTACCGTGGTGTATGTTGTTTGCTGATGATATTGTTTTGATTGATGAGTCTAGATCTGGGGTTAATGCTAAGTTAGACTTATGGAGACAGACATTGGAAGCTAGAGGTTTTAAGTTGAGTAAGAGTAAGACTGAATATATGGAATGTCGGTTTAGTAAGCAACGAAGTAGGGATGGGAGTGTAGTGAAGCTTGGTGAGCAAGAAATACCGGTGAATGATTATTTCAAATATTTGGGATCCATCGTTCAAAAGTATGGAGAAATTGATTTAGATGTAAATCATAGGATAAAGGTTGGGTGGATGAAATGGAAAAGTGCAACTGGAGTGTTGTGCGATCGTAGAATGCCATTGCGGTTGAAGGGAAAGTTTTATAGGACGACTATTAGACCCGCTTTACTATATGGTACGAAATGTTGGGCTGCCAAGAGACATCATATTCAAAAAATGAGTGTAGCTGAGGTGCGGATGCTTAGATGGATGTGTGGAAATACAATAAGAGATAAGATTCGGAATGAGGAGATACGTAAGAAGGTAGGTGTTGCACCCATTGAAAATAAGATGCGAGAGAATCGTTTACGGTGGTTTGGACATATTCGGCGAAGGCCTAATGATGCTCCAGTTAGAAGGTTGGAGAAATGGGAAAATAGATTAGTTAAAAGAGGTCGGGGTAGGCCTAGGAAGACTTGGATGGAGATGATCGGAAAGGATATGAATGCTTTGAACCTCACCGAGGACATGGCATTGGATAGAAATGATTGGAGGAAAAGGATTCATGTGGAAGACCCAAAATGATTTTCTTTTTTGGTTCATATCGCTGACCCCAATTGTTTTGGGATGAAGGCGTAGTTGTTGTTGTTGTTGTACTCAAAACGTCATTTTATGGCGCTAATGCCGAGAAAGGGTATTTAAGTCTTTGCAAACACACCAGACTCCGATGCTAAGTGATGCTGACACACACAGGAAAATGAGCCCCACGTGCTTACATATGTGGCACTCGTTCAAACCTGAGAACAAGCACCTGTGTGTTCTGGGGGGAACATATAACCTGCTTCAGTGCACGTCACCTTGTGTTGGAACCATAGTGACAAAAGTTTAAAAAGTGTTTTTTCGTTTGTAAAATACTCGTGAGATTTTGATTTTTTTTAAATCTTGTATTTTTTTCGCACGCAATAAAAATAAATAAAAAATATACATTTTTATAAGAAAATATAAATAAAAAATATTTAAAAATAAAAACCACAGAAATTTTCATGATAAATAGCCATTTAAAATGTAAAGTTTAAATCACGATATTTATGTTTTGAAAAAAAAATCATGATATTTTGAAAATATCGCAAGAAATTGCCATTTTTAACTTTCAGGTAATTTCTCACGATATTATGGTTGGGACGTTGCAAGTTCGAATCCCAAATGGTATGGTTGTATAACTGGTAAGGGTCTGCCTAACCCCAGTGAAACAAAAAAATGTTTTTCAACTATTCTTGAAAATTAGTTCCCGTTCTATTCATTTCTGTTATAAAAAAAAGGAAAACAAACCACCGGTTTGCTGAACTTTTTATTGCTTTTGCTATTTATAAATTGTTCTCATGAAGCAGAGCAGTTATTTTGCTTCATTTTATAGTTTTTGCGATTTTTTTATAGGTTTTATTTTTGTTTTATGACTTTTTGCAAATCAGCCCTTCGCTTATTTGTCATTTGTAAAGCGGTCCTTCCTCAAGAGTAAAGTCGTCGTTTCACCTGCTCTTAACAGTTACCATCAAGGAAGTGGACAGATGTTAACCCGAAGGACCATTTTGCAAATGCTAACAAAAAGGTAGGGACTGATTTTCAATTCTCTTAAGGTAGGGACCAATCTGAAAATCTCCAATAAAGAGGGGATTATTTTGCTAAAAACCTTAATATATATATATATATATATATATATATATATATATATATATATATATATATATAGAGAGAGAGAGAGAGAGAGAGAGAGAGAGAGAGAGAGAGAGATAATGACAAAAGTTAAAAACGGCAAAAGATAGTTTTTCAAAAACTAGCAAGAAATTGAAAAATGATCAAATCTCACAAAATTTGGCAATAAAAAAATAATTTTTATAAGAAAACATTAATAAAAAATATTTAAAAATAAAAACACAAATTTTCATGATAAATAGCCATTTAAAATGGTGTTTAAATCACAGTATTTGTGTTTTTCATAAATCTTGTGATATTTAAAAATCTCACGAGAAATTACCATTTTAAACTTTCAAGCAATTTTTTGTGATATTATGGCAAGATTTTAATAAATCTCATGATATTTGTCACTATGTATAAAATAATGGGTCCCTTCTAAATGAAATGTGTCTAATAAGTTTTTTTGATTTTTTTCATTTTATTTTAAAATTCTGACCGTACGTGATCTATGTACTTGATTTTATAAGTTCAGCTCTTGAAGTGTTTGATTCAACACATGGGTGGGTTTTTATAAAGTTCAAAAAAATCAATGGTCTATAATCTTTGTAAAATTTTGAAGCTTTAAATATAGAAAATTTCATGGAAAACACATGATCCAGATGTTGATTCCTCATAAATCGATCATGCCCAAAACATTTATGGGTGAGAACGAAAAAAAACATGGGAAGAGCAGAAAAACCTATTTAGCACGCTTCAATTATCATAAACCCTTTACACTCTCTTTTTCTTTCTTTATATATATATATATATATATATATATATATATATATATATATATATATATATATATATATATATATAGGTGCCCTATGAGTTTTGTGCCTAATACAATGTAATAATCTTGACCGTTAGATAGATCCAACGGCCAAGCAAAAGGGCATTTAAAGCCTCTTTTTTTTAAATTCTCCTCGCCTTTCCTCTGTCTTCCCTCTCCCACTCCCTCACCTTGCCCCTCCTTAGCCACCGTCGCCGCTGTTGCGCCCGCCACCGCTGCACCCACTTCTCCCTTCTCTGTCACTTGTCCCTCTTCTCCCCTCTCCATCACCCCTTCGCCCTTGCGATCCCCGTCCCTCTTCTCCCTTCTCTGTCGCTTGTCCCTCTTCTCCCCTCTCTGTCGCCCCCGTCGCTCCTCTTGCTACTTCACCCCTGTTGTCCCCATCACTCCCGCTGCCCCTTCGCCTGTGGCGGGCCCAACAGCAACGACGGTGGCGAAGAAGGGGCAAGGTGAGGGAGCGGTAGAGGGAAGACGGAGAGAAATGGGGACGAGAAATCTGAAGAAGAGGGTTGGAAAGGGCTTTTAAATGCCCTTTGTTTGGCCGTTAGGCACAAAACTCATTAGGCACGGACTTTATATATATATATATATATATATATATATATATATATATATATATATATATATATATATATATATATATATATATATATGTTGGTACAAAATGATACTGTAAAGATGTGATCTATGTACTTGATTTTATAAGGATTAGCTCTCAGAGTGTTCGATTCTTGGTGGGTTTTTATAAAGTTTAAAAAATCAACAGTCTAAAATCTTTGTAAATTTTCAAGGATCAAAATATTATTTTTTTTATAGAAAACACATGATCTAGGCATGGATTCCTAGCAAATCGATCACGCCCAACACATTTATGGGGTCAGAACTGAAAAAAAAACACTGAAAAGCGAGAAAACCCCATTTAACACAATAATTTCTCACCTACAGATTTCTCTCTCTATATACATATATATTTAGGAGAAAATTGGTAGCTGCAAAATGCTTAGGTATTAAATGGGTGGTCATTAGCACTGACCGTCCATCGCACGCATTGAAGAACAGTTATATGCAAAAACAAAGCATCAAAATGATGATTTTTTCTGCCAAACGAAATTCCGCTAATGCTCAAACGAGCGGCTATAAAAATTGATGCTTATTTTTCTGCCCAGAGCATTAACGGCCGCTAATTCTTTTTTGGCGAAAAAACTCGTTAAAAACGTTTTGTTTTATTTTGCTATCACCATCAATCAACGCACAAGATGGACGGTCAGCACGTTTAACCACGGATTTAGTACCTACAGATTTGGCAGCTATCAATCACTCTATACTTAGGACAAGGTTTGGGCTTCCATTTTCTCTCCATATAATTAGGGTCCGAACCCAAACCAATTACATGTTACCTGGTGCGGGTTCAGGTGCACCCCAATAGGTTGGGTATCCAACCCGTTTGACTGTTGTTGCCATGAGCCAAGGAGGACTCGGTTTTGAACACTCACCGAGTTCAGAGTCGAGGAATGGTGTGCGACGATTGGGCTTATAAGGTCGATCTCCAACGGTTGTCTTTTTAGAAGAAGAAGAAGAGAGAGAGAGAGAGAGAGAGAGAGAGAGAAAAAGAAAGAAAGAAAAAGAGAGAGAGAGAGTGAGAGAAAAAGAAAGAAAGAAAGAAAGGCGGCAAGAGAAAACTTTGAAGTCTTCCCGGTGTGGTTTCCACCTAAAGTTACCGAAGGTCGCTCCTCTCCTTCTGCATCAGAGTTGAATCTCCATCTTCATCAAATTGAAGCACTCATGCATGGTGAGTCTGCCCCCCCTGCAATTTAACCCATATTGGGGTCTTCTTGGTGCCAACAGTTTTCTTTGTCAAATACGTTGTGCTTATGCACATCTTGAGTGGTTGAATCAAGAAAAAACACTTGTAAGGCGAACCCCATGTAGTTGAGATAGAGCTTGATGACGATGCGTATCATGAATAGTGCAGAGCTCTGTTTTTTTTTCTTTGGAATGGCGTTGCAATTTGGCTCTACTAGGTATCACTTGAATTGGGTAGCCAAGATTTTGGTGGGGAATTATGTTGTAATTCATCTTTTCTTTGTCTGTGCTGAGAAAACACGGATTTAGTTGCAAAATGGGGTCCAGTCACATGTATTCTTTCTCTCCTCCCCCCCTCTGTTGTCGTTAAGTTTATGAGATTGGTGGATCGTTTTTTGGAATTTGATCATGTTTGATGCACATTTATTTTCTCATGTTCTTTGAAATTTGAATTGGATTGATAAGCTTTTAGTGTGAATCGAGGTTGGCATGCATCTTTTTTTTCTCTCCTTTTCTTTGCTTGTGATCTTGTCTTTTTTTCTGCAACCTTTGGTTGGAGTTTGCATTGGCCACCTAGTTCTTCTTGGCTCATGTCGTTCATATGAATAATGCACCGATTCTGCACCTTCATCGTACCGTTTCATCAATTATCTTATTATAAACTTAATGTTGACTGTTAAATTCGTCACCCTGAATCCCATACATACACCAAAGACCATAGTATTGATGTTGAAACAACTGTTTAAGATCTTCAACACGATTTGTCCTTGGTGGAATAACTGCATTTGCCTCTATCCAACTTCGTACAGATTAAATTGACTAATTAGCATCAGTCAAGGTTGGCTTGATTCATACTTTGTTTTTTTTCTCATTAATTTTCATTTTTTTTCCTATTTGATGAGGTGGGATCTCATCTCCAATGTGTTATGCATGATCAAAGATTCAATCCTTTCTTTTCCTTCTAGCATTTTGCTGCATTTGCATGGCTCTACCAGTCCTATAACATGTGATCAAAGTGATATCACACTAATGGTTCCAGTGAATGTAAAATAACAAGAATTTTTAGTTTTTTTCATCACCTTATTGTTTTGTTTATTTCTTCTTATATAGATGGGACACGAACATCCACTAAGGAGCTTCCTGAACATGTGAAGATTTCAACCATGGGACGGGTTTCATGTGTTATTATAGATTTCAATACGTTGCTGGACTTCAGTATGCTGCCATGTTTTTCTTGTCTTCCCCGCCATTAAGTCCTTTGTGTTTTCCTTCGTGTAGTTTTTCATGTTTCAAGGCAACATGCATGTATATCCATAATCTGGACCAGTTGAAAGTGCAAACTCTTCATTCTTTCCTGTGGTTCACCTAAATTATGATTCTTGCTAATCTTGATTTCATTTCTTAGGCTTGTTCAAGCAGGGTGTTTTTCAAACAATTTCAGCTATATATGGAAAGAAATTGGATTTACACAGAACAGATTTGGAAAGCAAGACATTGGATGAAACGATGGCTGCATTCATTGAAGAGCATGGGTTTTCCTGCACTATAGAAGAATTTAAACATGTAGCTGATCAAGCTACTTATCACCAGTAAGATTTGTTGTCGTTTTGAACTTATGACCTCATCCAGAGAGCAAGAAAATTACCATATTTTAGTTTGAAAGGAGGATGTGGATGTGCATCAAAATTTGAACTAAACCTTTCTCAAATATCAAAAGTCCTAACAATTTGTTTGAAGCATTACTCGTCACATTTGATCCTTCAGGATGTTTGGCACCAAACCTTTTCCTAATGAATTTTTGAAGTCTTACTTGGTGCACTTGACCATTCAGGATGTTGGATACCAAAGCTCTTGCAGGTGCCGAACGGCTTGTCAAACATTTACACACTCGTGGTGTACCAACTGCATTGGTTTCAGACATTCAATCAGCCGAAATGCAAGAAGGCATGTCATCTGCTCGTGGTAACATCCAACTCTGCAACCTAAGGTTCCTGTTTTTTGATCCATACAGTAACGAGCTATTGAACTTAAAACACCTCATGTGCTATGGGCAGTATGCATCTATATTTTTCTGTAAGCTCTTTTACAGAATTAGTTTTTATACAGGATGGAATGGGTGCTTCTCTGTCATCATTGGCGCTGATGGGGCACCAGAGAAGAAACCAAAGTGAGCTTATGTTAAGAAAAAGAAACAAATATTGCAATTCATATTTCCAATTTCTTTTTATCTGCTACCATATAACCTCTGAGTTTCTTTATTTTTATTTTTAGATTTCTTGAAGCTGCTGAGAAGTTGAATGCCGAACCTTCAAAGTGTCTTTTGATTAAGAACTCAACGTAAGGGACCTCTTAACCATTTACAGCAATTCATGCAATCCTGTTTAGTTCTTAAAGCGGTTGCAGATACAAATTTCTAATGAAAAATGCATTTCTTTGTTGACAAACAAAAATACTGCTGCATTTGCTGAACGCACATCTGGCTCAACACGACAACAATTTTTTGTACACTCCAATAAAAATTTAGAATATGAGCTGCTAGTCACTGTCAATGTGGTGTTAATTTCACTCAGAATACTTTGTGAGAGAAGATTCTTAGACTGGCACAGAAAAATACGAGAAAGTGCATGAGATGCAAGTGAGAGAGCTTTCCCTGCCTTGCACCTATATCACCTGGGTACGGGTGCGGAGGGTACGACACGGCAATTCCAAAAAATATGGGTATGGGGACACGGATAAATATATACTAAAATATATATATATATATTATATATCTAAAATATATACTGAAAATATATATTATATATTGAAAATATATAATATAATATAGGACATGGCAAATGCAGTGTCCAGGTACCCGTGTCACACGGGTGTGGCACCCTAAGTACCGTGTCCTGGTTACATAGCCTTGCATTCAAGAAGACTAAGCATGAATCTGAGCCATCACAAGAGAGAGAGAGAGAGAGAGAGAGATCATCATGGCAATGCTATATGATTTGCAGATCGTTCATGCTGCCTAGATGTCCTCAAACATATATAAATTATATAAATCATATAAACGTGAACACTGTGCCCAACTATGAAATCGTCAGCAGTTTAGAACAAGAACAGTTTAAATTTGAGGTGGTTGAACTAAAATCATGTTCCTCCCAATGACCTTAGGTGTTTTTACTGCATGCTTTAGTCTCTAATTTGTACTTTTACGCATGTTGGTCTCACATTATGTTATATTGTCCTCATTCATCCTGTTCGTTTATGCCTACAACTTCTTATTGCTGGTTTCTCTTGTGATGAATCTCTCTGGTCCTCTTTTTTCTAGTTAATACATTTTTTCCTCATTTAATATGGTGTATTTTGCAGCTGTCACAACGTTTGTAAGTTATGCGGTAATCAATAGTAAAACTTTCAGCAACCAATCATCTCCCAAAACATAAAAGGATTCAGGAGAAGATCCAAGCTGTATTACTTTATTTTGTCATCAACACCTGTAGAGAAGTTGGACATTTTTTTGTCTTTATTTGAAATTCACAAAGAGATTAACATTATTCATTCAAATCATTTAAATGCCCAACATTTCTTACACTTCCAATTCTTCAGGTCTAATATCATAAAAGATGGTTGTAGTAGTCAAGTTCTGATACAAGCTGCATTCAGGTGGGGTATGCAAGCTGGTAAGGCTGTCGGAATGGAAGTGATTGTTGTACCTTCTCTTTCACAAGATTCCAGAAATTTCAGTACTGAAGACAATGTGATCAAATCTCTCCTAGACATAGAACTTGAAAAATGGGGCCTGCCATCTTTTGAAGATTGTATGACTCAAAACCTACTTATTTTCTTCCATATGCCTCATCTATACTCGTTTTATTTGGCACGTTTACCAATATTAGTTGAGCTTGGATTTCCAATGTAGGGAGAGGTGAAACTCTACCAATTGATCCATGGTACTTCGGAGGCATCATTGCTGAATTCTCCAATGGATATCCACGAGGTTTTAGATTCACTACAGGTAAGAACAGTTTGAAGGCATCATGTGTGAGAGTGCACCTGCTCAGCCGTGCGTGTGTTTGCAAATCTATCATCATTCTTTTTTTTTTCGAGGATAAAAAAAAATTGAGAGGAAAATTGATCATCATTCTGTAATTTGGCAGGAGCATGACATAACTTTCCTCATGAAGTATCTCTCTACCATCATACAATTTTAGCAACTTTCTAGAAAAATCAAGGGAAACAATTTCCTAGATTTGCAAAAACTTAGTTCATGGTGGCGCCTCAAAATTTTTACGTCCATATGCATGTTTTTCTGTGTTCATGTAGGCCTGCACGTGTGCTCCTATGCTTATAGAGTTTTCTTTATGTATTATGCAGTTTCTACACTACATGGATTTCCTTCTATTCTTTCAACACATTCCCGAGGGATCCATTTTGGCTGGGCAGCGATCTCTCTTAGAGGAATCTACAAGGCAATGGTGAGCATTGAGTGGAATGTGCGCTCTAAAACTGGTGAAAAGGAACTCGTGAGTTTTGTTCAAGGAATTGCTACTCTATTTTCCCTTCTTGGCTGTAGTCACGTTACCAGACACATTATGCAAATAAACCCATAATTATTGGAAATAACTGGAGAAACTGACCATTTCCATTGAATGGATTAATGACTGAAAATTACATACATATTTTGCATGCTACTAATTGTATGCCCAGAAAGGTTTATACGCAGGGGATTAAGCTAACTCTAGCCAAGCAAGCTTTTCTCCATATGCTGCTAACTTCATCCACATATTTTTGCACCATGTTGTCCAGTATCAGGAAAGTTTCATGTGACTCTACTTGTTTCAGGTGACCCTAGTGCTCCATAATTTCGAGGTTGATTGCCGCAGAGAGGAACTCAGGCTTCTTGTTGTCGGATACATCAAACCTCAGGTATTGTCAAAGTCCCTTGATTTAAAGTGGCTCAGCATTAGCCGAGACACAGCCAAGTTCATGAACTCCAATCTTCCTTCTAGTGGTGAAAACTTTGGCTTGTTAGGTTGATAAACAAAGGTCCATACTCAACAGTACCTGTAGGTTGATATCTCTTTTAATGTTTTGCTTATCCACAAGCCGGATTTTGTACCATACAACCATCTTGTCAATTGTGCAGGAAGACAACCATTCACCAATGGATCGGTATGAGTCAATTACTAGAGAAGCACTTGATGATGCGATGTATGCAGGCTGGAAGGACCATCCATATATAGCAATGTCAATTTGAATTAAAGATATGTGTATCGTGATGGGATGATGTCATCAAACATCCTTCTTATTAAGCACATTCATCCTCCTTCCAGACCCTATCACAGGGAAACCCATATACAAATAACTTTCAAAATATGTCAATATTCTTGTTTCTTACTGTCATTTTCCAGTGAAAATTGAATCTGCTGCTAAGATAAACTTTTTCAATTACTTGTGAGAATTACCTTTTTTACTATTTTCTGAAACATTATAGAGAAAATATGAAAAGATGATAATTGTTTAATATATTGGCCATCGCTTGATAATCCTTAAAAAGAGATACACCAATGGACCTGGCAGTGCCCGAGTATGATTACTACTGCAAAGCTGCAGCATTAAGCACTAATGAAAGAAACATCTGGGATGGAGACAGGTTGGGAAAATCCTATCAAGACAGATTTGTTGGATGAAAACCACTAGATGAATATCATTTCCTACCAGTGACTTTCCAGCAAAAATCTACCAACATGCAGAAGTCACTGCAAATCTAGTCCAGCCAATGAAAAAGTGAAGCTCAGGCAACCATTTCCAAAATTGAACTGCATTCTCGGTTTCCTTAAAAATACAAGTCCAATCTGAAAATAGAAAAAACATAAAACAATCATAATAATTACAAATGAAAAAGGAAACTACAGGAAAATGACCACCTTATGTCACTGTTTTAAGTTATAATGGTGCTCCCCTTGTGGCAAGAGTCTTAGACTTCCATGGCAGGTTTAACCCCTTCCATTACAAAATGGATGGGCAAAATGACTATATGAGATAGTAATTAGTGTGGAAAACTCTTCTGCCAGCATAACTAAGTCAGTAACAATAGCATCATCTCACAAGTTCCTTGATTTCAAGATATACTTTAGCTTGAAGGCATAGACATCCTTTAGATTGGGTTGGCAGATGGACACATAGTATGAAGTGAGAACTATTTTTATTTCCAACAAGAACACACAAAGATTTAGAAGGGGCCAACCAAACAACAATCTGAGTTTTTCATCAAAACCACATGGATACTAAATCAACTAGAGACCTGCCTACAGCTCTCACTGTATCAGTTCGTAGCCTACATACATTTCCCTTTTCCCCTTGGCTTTAACCAGCAGCCATTAGTGTTTATACTCCCATGCAAGAAACATCTTACTATCAGTTGGACTTGATCCTGATTTGACTCCCAGATGGGCACAGATATCAAAAGCAAATTAAGACAGCACCTCCCCTGGGAAGAATCAACCACGAGCATTTCAAAATCAGTAAACAGGGCAAACATTGCCAGCAGACCAAGTTACTTGCATGTACATACACACATATTATTCTCTACTCTATGTTTTGGAAATTTTCCACATATGTAGAGATATTTGTCAATGCATTCATGCATTTGTTCATATGATATATCAATCTACACTACTTTTCTGAACAATTTTCTTATGGGACGTTCACTGTTGTATATTTTCGCACCATCGAATTAAGTGGTTGAGGAGCACTTTTCATTCAAAAAGAATATCCTAATGAACAGGATATGCAAAGATCCTCCTTGGCTAGCAGCAGAAAGCATGCACATAAATCAATACAAGGTCAAGTTTCCAAGTGCTGGTAGTCTCCATCTCTTCAATATAATCATGGTTGTCTCTTGATCTGCCTTTAACCAGCAGAATAACATATTATCTATGTTATTGCTAAGATTAACAGAACTCAAGTGTCAAAATGTTCACATCCTTTTCAATACATGATATATATCATACAGCAACAGCCAACAGGAAAAAGGACAACAAAACAAGCCTAAAGACTTAACCAAATTGAATTCAACATATAAAACAACAAACATCACTTATCAATAAAACCAACAGCAATGCCCTTCTCCAATATGACCATGTCCAATTCAGTCTAGTGTATATTAACCAACAGTCAAAAAGTATTCTTTGCCCTAAAGATGAATGTGTAAGGTTTGACTATCTCATCTCTCAGTAATAAGTAGGAAATATGAAACCTAAGATCAATCAACTAGCAATAACCCAAGAATTTTACAAACCATTGAGAGCACCAGGATTCTTAGGAGTTGGAACAGTAGATATCCAATAAGACTTGTCAAAATAGTAAATGCAGTTCCAGACTGACAGATCTAGAAAACACATCTGAAACATCACGGTGGCAGAACACAAATAGTGGTAGTGCACGTTAACTTCCGAAAGAAAAAAAAAATCTGAGAAAAATCAGGATTCAGGGTGACAGAGCGGCTAAGGAAGAAAACCATCTCTTCAAATATGAAAAATTCTGACTTCAAATAGATACCCAGGAAAAGAGTGGTGAAACAACAAACTAGCTAAATTTAAGGAGATTAAAAAAATCTGCAACTATATCGAAACTGAAATAAACAAAATTAACTAAAACATTAAAAAAACGAACATACATTATCTCTCGTCTGAACCAAAATTCGAGGTGAAAAATGTTCGACCATGTTCACATCAACACGAAACAGTTACCCAATGCAAGAACTGGAAGAACACTTCTGTTAGTGGCTTGAATTCTCACCCACACCTTCAAAAGAAAATCAAGCAAAAAAGGAGTGATACACGAATGTGTAAAACCAAGTTCCAAAATTCAGCTATATAACAAGTAAAAAGTCTAGCGAAGATAGTTAGTCTAATCTGCCGCTTTCCATAATTAAACAAAAACGCCAATTTTGCATAAATGATTGACGCCACAAAGAGCAAAGATCAAACCCAATTTGCTAAAGTTCTCAAAACAAACAATCGCTTTGCAGAAACCACAATCTAACAACAATCTCAGATCCCTATTACTCGTAAATCCATCCTAGCAGTTTTACAAGTATAATCCAGAATCGAAACACAGCCCAACACTTTATCCATCTATCCATCTATCTCCTACATTGCCGAAAGGGGGAGAGAGATCTAACCATTCCGATGCAAGCACATTCCTTTCGTTTACCTCTTAGCTCCTACTTCCCGCTACCAGCAGCAGCAGCACCACCATCGCCGCCCGTTCCTTTCGCCCCGCTGCTGCCTCCGCTACTGTCACCTTTCCCCTCGTTGTTTCCACCGGAACAACACCCCCCACCAGAGTGGTGGTGGTGGTGATGATGGTGGTGGTGGTGGTGGTGATGGTGGTGCTTTCCGGCGGATTCGGGCTTGCCCTTGAGCTGCTTCCTCATGTCGTAGGCGTCCTCTCCGTCGGCGTAGTACTTGGCCTCGACGTCATGGATCTTGTAGCCGAGGGTCTGGGTGTAGAGGTTGAAGGCGGCGCGGTTGCTCCTGCGGACGTGGAGGGAGACGTACTCGGCGCTGAAGACTTCCTCCATGGCCTTCTGGGCGGCGGTCATGAGCTTGGTGGCGAGGCCGAGCTTGCGATGGGTCCGGAGGACGGCGAGGGAGGTGATGTGGCCGTGACACTCGGTCGACTCCTCCTCCATCTTGGCAAGAACATACCCCACGATCTTCTTGTTGTAGTCCTCAGCGACGTAGAGCAGCTGCGGCCACGAGAGGATGTGGTAGAAGTAATACTTCATCTGGTAGTTCTCCGGCAGGCACAGCAGGTTGCACGCCTGCATCGCCAGCAGGTCGTCGATCGTCGCCTGCCGGATGCACACCATCCTTCCCCTTCTTCTTCTTCTTCTTTTCTCTCTCTCTCTCTCTCCAATCCCCCACACACACCCTTCGGGTTTTCTGGTCCTTCTGATTTCTAGGGTTTCTATGGATTAAATTGAGCCGTAACTTCGTGTGGTAATCTTGATTTTAGGTGGATTTAATCTCTTGAAGGCGCGTTTGGAGAAAAGGAATTCATTTTCTACGTAGGAAAGTAAATTACCTATGAAAAAGAATCGTAATAATTAGAGACACGTGTATTTTCTTAATTGCATTCGGTTACGTGTAACCAGGTAGGATGGATCCCATATTATTTGTTTAGTTACAGTTAGGGCTGGTAGATGAGCCGAAAGAGCCGAGCTCGAGCTGTTTGGGCTCGGCTCATTGAGGGTACACCCTTGCTCGAGCTGGGCTCTTGAGCTCGTCACGAGCTGAGCTTGAGCCTGTTGCGGATTGGTTCGTTTTATAAAAAAGCATCCTCAAGTGTTTTTTAAAGCTTTGATAATATATAAAATATATGCCATGTCATAAGGACACGTGGACATGATGACACATGATGCTGATTCTACTAGTTAGATTTTTTTTTAAACATAGGACATGAGAACACGGAATTTTTTTACATTTTTATTTAATCAATAAAAATCTAATGTTTTAGCATTTTAATATTAAAAATATATTTTTATTGAAATAAAATTACAAACATTGAATAATATTAAAATATTTACTGTCCGTGTCTGTGTCCACGTGTTCGAGTGTCACTAGGGACACACCACCAAAATGGTGTGGTGTGTAATTAAACTGCTTGTTAAATGGGCTTTTCTGCTTCTCTGGTACTGTTTATGTGGTTTCGACCTTATAAATGTGTTGGGCATGGGTGATTTACTAAGAATCCACACCTGGATCATGTGTTTTCCATGAAAAAAATGATGTTTGGAGCTTCAAAAATTTACAAAGATTTTGAATCATTGATTTTTTGAACTTTATAAAATCCCACCCATGTATCGGAATCAAACACTTCAAGAGCTGATCCCTATAAAATCAAGTACATAAATCACATTTGTACAGTCAGAATTTAAAAATAAAATGAAAAAAGCCCCAAAAACCTATTTAGCACCAAATGGGTTTAGCACCAACCCATTACTCATCTATAATATAGTATATGTAAAACAAGTCTATGGGTGTCGAGCCGACCTTGCAATGTTCATGCTCACTCATTTATCTAAACTAGCTCGCTCATAGTTGGGTTTGCTGAGACAAATGGCAGGCTGCTTGTCTTGCCTCCCAACCCTAGTTAAAGTTTAAGATATAATCTAATTTTAAATATATTAGATGCAAAAATAAGTGTATTTGAATGCATCTATATTTGTTTGTTATCATATTTGATTCGTAGAGAGAGCACGCAAAGTTGTATTCCAAGTTATGGGTGAGAAAAACTTTTATGTGAATTTTACATGAAAAAAATGTGATATTGAATCCCTTCAAAATTAAAAATCTCTTTTACCAAGTGTTTGCACAAAAAAATAAAAATAAATAAAGTCTAACATATAATAATAAAAAAATAAATAATTTAAATACATGTGCAAGTGTAACAAAATTATTAAATATGCATACTCATTTGCACATGATAAAATAAATGTGTAGGTTATGGTAAATGAGAGTAACCTATGCCAATTACAGTAAACCTCTCTTACCACCCTTGCAGGTTATAGTAAAGAAAGGTAATTGATGCTGATTGCGGTAAATCAGGAATGTATTACCCTAACTCCCAAGCATCCATTCATGTCGCGGTTGGTACCCATAAAGTAGAAAGTCAAAGAGCATGGGGTGGTTAAGGTACAAATGACATCTATCTAGCAAAAAACAATATTCATGATGAAATAACTTTCATCATGAGATGCTAAACTTAAGGGAGCAACTCTATAAAAAAGAAAAGCTACGTAAGTTTAGAAGAAAAAAAAAAGATACAAAAAAGGAAAAAAGCAAGTTACCAAAGTGACAGTGTATTTAAGGGAGCCCAATAAGACACGAGGATCCAATAAACTCTCAAACCCTCATCTTTTTATCCCTTTGTCTCTCTCTTTTATTCTTCTTCTCACTTGTAATATAAGCTCTGAAAATCAGATACTACCGTAAAGGTGAAGAGATTCTGAAATAAAGTTCAAAGTTTCTATATCTCAATTTGAGTGTTAAAAAAATTAGCTCCAGTTTGGCACGCCCAATGGGACATTTGCCTGCTTCTCATATCCCTCTAAGAACTGCAACAATGTTGAGCAAAAATAAGAGTTTGAAAATCAAGTTAGTGCTCACGAGCCAATTAAATGACAACAACACTTCTCCTACTTCTGCATACAAGGGCCCTTTTACTAGAAGCAAAGCCAGAGCCACATCGATGTCCTTCGATAGCTTTAAAGTCTTAGCTTTGAAATTTGATGCATCTCTAAAGAGAAAAATGTTAAAAAATATTTCCACTGCAGCAAAAAATACTCAAGGGTGTGAGAATAATTTTACAAGCATTATAAGAGGTTTAAAAACCATGACGAAGCAACAAAACATCCTCCTGAGGAAATCAAATCTAAAGTGTGGAAAGGGATTTGCAACTTTTTTATCGGAGACTATTGAATGGTAAATATTATATATATATATATATATATATATATATATATATATATATATATATATATATATTCATAAGTAAAAAAATATTCAAATTTTTATATTTTCATTTGATCTTTCTTTGGTTAACAACAGACATAGAAGAAAAAATCGATGAGTAGAGAAAAACAAATTGTCCAACATACCAATGGATCGTCTTTGTACATCCATAGGTTTCATACTAGGGTAAGTTTCTTATTCTCTAACTTTATTTTTTTCATATAGTAGTATCATATTAAATATGTTTAATTTAATAGATTCTAAATTTATTATTTGCAGATTGAAATAGATGGGCAAGAACTGATGGTGAGTATGTTCTATAAAGAGATGCACACTCAATCAAATCACACAATATTCATTTATAGCGAAGCAGAAGATACTTTTCTAAGTAACTCATACATTGTAGCAGCAAAGCATAATCCACATTCGTTCATTCTATTTTATACATTATCATTCGTTATTGATAACTAAATATTAACGTTGTGCAAAACAAGCTGCACTATGTTGAAATTGAAAATGATGAAACATATTCTTCACATGGAGGCTCATCGATGTCGCAGTGAGACATCTTTGCCAAGGTCATCAGAGAGCAGTTTGGACATGTGAGAGGGATGTGTGCATTTGTCATTTCATCCAAAGGCAAAACTCATATTTCAAAGTTATCTTCTCAGCTAAATGTGACATAATTTGAGCTCTAATAATTAAGAAAATAACTGAAGTGAGAGAAAGAAGACTAAGAGCAAGAGAAAAAAGACCGGGAGCGAGAAAGAGAAGAAAAAAGGAAGTTCAAAAAGTAGATACAGAGTTTCATAGATTTTCTCAAAGAGAACCCCCCATCCTAGATCTCTCTCATTTTTTCGTAGATAAGACCAACAGATGTATATTTGTTGGATGAACATGTCATAATTTTTTATATCATGTTATGTTTTAAGGACACATGTTTGTTTATAGTTTCTTTTTCTATTTGGCCTATATTAAATATTTTTTTGTTTTAGTTAGTGTGAAACTGATTTTATATATATATATATATATATATTATTTATTGAATTGAAGTTGATATCCTCTTGAATGTGAAAATATATTTTGTTAATGTTATCTTTATGCTTTTCTAGATTATCATGTAAGTGCAGGAAAAGGCGAAAGCATTATCGAACCTTCAATCGTAATGTGATTAAAATATTTATAAGTTATCAGACTAAATTCTTACACTGCTATCATCATCATTAACATTGTTATAATTGAATTATCAGATTGTAGTCATTCTTGAAATGTGTTTGTGGCAGGTTTGGAGAGGATGTAAGTGTGGGGTTTAAAACATTTATATGTTTGTTTTTTGAAGTATATGTGTATACCTAAATGTATGTTTGAAGTTGAATGTTTGAAGAGTTGGAGATGATGAGTCTCTGAGGAGGTTAGATAAGTATGTTTGTTTTTTGAAGTGTATATTTATATTTAAATGTATGTTTGAAGTTGAATATTTGAGGAAGTTGGAGAGGATGAATGTTTGAGGAGGTTGGAGAAGTGTGTTTTTTAAAGTGAATGTTTATATTTGAATGCATGTTTGAAGTTGAATATTTGATAGGAATAGAGAGAATGAATATTTGAAGAGGTTGAAAAAGTGTTTGTTTTTTGAAGTGTATGTTTATATTTGAATGTATGTTTGAAGTTGAATGCTTGAGGAGGTTGGAGAAATATATGTTTATATTTGAATGTATGTATGTTTGATGATGTTTGAAGTATATTTTTGAATTGTATTATCTGTTTTATTTAATGTAATATAAAAGAATTAAAACTAATATAAAAGTTTAGTTTTGCAGGTTTAAGGCCTATAACGATGATATTTATGTATCATTGTTATAGGCCTTAACACTATGTTGTTGTTTCAACCTATAACAGTGATGTAATTGTTGTTGTCATATCCTAAAATGGTGACCTCTCAGCATTATAAACTATAACAATGAGTTAATTCTCCTCATTATAGCCTAAAATGACAATACAAAAATGTCATCGTTATCTATATGACATTGTTATAGGATGGCTCGCCGCTAGTGGTGTTCCCAGTTCCAGCGAGATTCATCATCGATATTGGGTCACACATTAATAGTGACTTATAAATGTCATTATTATTACTCAACTAAGGCAAAAAATTGGTGGCCATTATTTGTCACCGTTATAGACCTATAGCGATGGTAAATAGGCCAATAGCGACGAAAAACATTGTCACTATTGACCCTCATTCTTGTAGTGTTTATTCATCATTGGCCGAAAGTGCCACACATATGTGTGTTATGGTGGGGCCTATGGTGACACGCGTGTTGCTAAGTTGAAAGCTCATGTCTTGCCTATGACATGCGACAACGACACGAGGCAACACAACATTGCTCGTAATTAGCTCTACAAGCAATCATTAGTGTGCGCATTCCATCTCAAGTGCATTTGCTCAACTCCATGCTCTATGTCATGGGGGTCTCTTTGGCCACCCGCGACCATGTGTCATGCTTTGGGGATGCTACGCCACCCGCGACCCGTCTCAACTTCGTATCCGCAAACAAGGGTCTTTCATGCAAAATTCGTGTGCCATGGTCAAGTATTTTCCAACATAAATATATGTGGGGAGCACGTCCGTGAAGTTAGAACACAAAAAGAAACTACTTCATCCAGAAGTACAATGCCGATGACTATGCTGGTTCACCCAAACTTTGGGGCAGCGTATCTCCATGCATGTTGAGAATATCTGAGCCAAGATCGAAATCTTGCCAACACATTCATATATGATAAAGATCCTGGTGTGATCGTTTTGGCAAAATATGAAGTCTATACTCAAAAATACCAATGAAGAGAAAGCTTCACAGTTTCCAAGTGATATTAATGTTCCTCCTATTGGCGGAGGGGGTCAGCGCCCATAACACCTATATAAGAGACATTCTATTTGACTTGCATTTGTGCACCACCATATGGTCTTGAGTGTACAACCCCTATATCTTGTGAGTAGCACATCAGAGTGCACGGGGTGCTCACGAGTATGCAAATTTCTCACTTGGGCATCTCAAGCATGCGTGAGGCCCGCTCTTATCGCCTAATCTCGCATTCTTGTGAGGGGCTTGACGAGTACATATCGAGCGATGGTGATTCCTCATGGCTAGGGAGTTTCACTATATCGGCTTCAATTGGTGGGCGAAAGATCTTTTCCATCATGATGAGAGGTTCCTTATGGGGCGCCTTATATGCTCTACGGGACTCGCATGTGCTGAAATATAATATGCCTCTTTTTCGGTGCATCTTGGATACTCAATGTTCACTCTAATGTTCATGATGCTCATTCAAATGCATAATTGGATCTACGACCCTTGATTGCTCATGCGAGAAGGTGACACACCCGTCCCTAATTAGTTTGAAAGCTTATACGCCAAAGACATTAACATCACTCTACACTATTGACTTGTTGGACTCTATTACTCCAAACATTTTGCTGTGCTAAGCATGTGTGGGATATACATGGCCTCGAATTCACTTCTTCAAGGCTTACATAGCTCCTCGTCTCTAAGGCAAGCTATGTGTCGCATGCCCAAAGAACTCGCCAAACTTCCCCTCAGTGCGAGACAAGGTCAAAAAAAAATATTGTGACAACTGGTATCAGAGCTTGTCAAACTAGTCTTAGAGTTGCCCTAAGCTATTATCAGAGTTTGCTTGTCAGTTTTGGTCATTGTTTGAGTTTCCTAGACTACTATCAGAACACAAATTGTCTTGGTTCACATTTTCTCTGTCGGTTGATTTGTTCTCTGTTGATATTTGTAGTACGAATGTTTCGAGTTCTCTACATCGTCCTTCACCAATCAACTCGCGACAGACTAATTGAGACACAACACATTACAAGTGTGAGTTGTGGTGAAGTTTACACTCGAAAGTCCATCATATTCGTCGAGGGTACTTGCAACACTGTTGGAAGTATATTGTTATATGATCAAGTTTCCAAATTCAGAAGTGACTCCTACACTTTCTTCACTCCCTACTATCTGAAGTCGCATGAGAGTGCCCGTACCTACAACTTTACCCCTTCTTTTATTGATGGATGCTTTTACCCAGTTTAGCGAGGCGATTATGAGATGCTTCTTAAAGCTTTATGGTGATGTTCATTATTGTAGTTGCTCGTCATCACATGGATATTCGCTCCTTGGTTGGCCACCTTGGTGTGGTGACCCATCCCTCTTCAAACACATTAAAGGGATGTGTTATGTTTAAGCTTGATGTCTCTTGGGCAAGCCTCGCAGGTAGAGCTTGCTCCCTTTCATTGCTCACGTGATTATACGATAAGAGAACTGTGTAGTGAAATTGGCTGATTCTATACACCTTCTCAGTGGGAGAGACTCATTGTAATGCTTCTCTTCTCCCCACACACTAGGTTTATCTACTCGACACCTTGCCTTTATGTCGTGCATGAATTAATCGTTGGATTCGTGCAGGCTTCCTATCATCAACATCATCAGCTTGGTTCGTCTTCACTCTGCAGGTTTCTTTACCTACCTTGTGTCGGATCACAAATGGCACCGTCAAGATTGCTAGCTCTTGGAGTTTTGTCCTTGCAGCGAGACTTGGTGTCACACTCTGATGACTATCTAAGAGATATTCACTATATCGTGAAGGTCACCCCTTCACTCGGATGATGCAAGTATCCAGACACTCCATCACTCCTCTCGTGTTCACAAAACAAATACTCTAGAGACTCCATGCTATACACTTTAGAGGTCACCCCTCCACTTCGTGGCTCAGGAGAGTGAATCATTCAAATACTCAATAGTCACCCTTTGTTGCACTCTTGAAGGACGATCTGGTTGCTGAAGGACCAACACATCTATTGAAAACTGCATCGCTCTCTTGGTCCTCTTCGCTATGTCGCAAGGTCACATTTGCTTGTGGTCACGTTGCATTGCTCAATGGACCACCTCGGATGCCAAACACCCGTGGCCACCAAACACCCACTCAGCTTAGGAGGATTAGACCACCTTGTAAACACCTCAAAAATTTTAAGTCCATTATGGACATTTCTTTTCGCAGATGCCAAAACCCTGCAGGGCAGTATTGAGTCTCACCCCTAGGATTATCCCAGTCTAGAGATCAGTCTACCCTCATTTTGTTAATAAAATTATCATTTTACCCCTAAGTCACCCTTATCCTTTCATTTGTCAGACTTAGCCAAGCTTAGCTTAAGTTCAAAAAAGTTAGAATGTCAGCCATTTCTAGCCTCCCTGAGCTCACGATGAGCTGTGTCAGTTCATTCAAGCTAAATTCAGTCAATTTCAGGCAAAATAAACTTATTTTAGCTGAAATTTTAGCCAGATTCTCCCCGAGTCAGCCAAATCCCAGTAGATCCTATCTCCAGGAGTCTGACATGAGTATTAAGAGTTTGAACGGTCCAATTTCAGTTTAAAGTCACTTTTTACACACTCAGACCTTCGTTTTAACTCATTTCAGCTCAATTCAGTCCAAATTGAGCTAACCCTAGCTGGTTGAATTAGTGTTTTAGCTCCGAATTTAGTTCATTTGAGTATAACTGGCTTTGGATTCAGTTCATTCCAATCCAATCCAATCCAATTCAAATTAGTTCAGACCAGTCTAGTACCGTGTTCCCCTGCAGGGCGAAGACCCAAAAAAATAAAATTACCCGAGACATTGTTTTCAACAATTTTTGAATTAGGACAGACCCCAAATTTGGACTCGGATCAATGCCTTCATCCAATATTTTATCAATATCTGAGATCCACTCCATTTTAATTCGGATATTGGATCTGGTATCTAATTTCTTCCCAGACCTGGATTTTTCATCTGATTCATTCAGAGATCCATATCCAAAGTCCAACTTATCCATCTAACCTAGAATATCTCATCAGATATCCAGGATTCAATTAAGCCATTTTAGATCCATTTCAGTCTGGATACACCTTCTGATCCGTTCAGAAGTTCAATTCAATCAATTTCTGAACTCTGATTCTTCTGAAAATCTGAGATTCAATATTCACTTCTTGGATTTTGATCTAGATCCAAGATTATATTCTATTATCTGAGTTGGATCCAAGATCCAAATCTAAAAATCTCAATTTTTATTATAAATTTGGGGTTTTTCCATTTTCAATTCTTTAGAAATCTATATTTAGGGTTCGATTCCCATTTTTGAACCAATTTTTCCTTCAAATCGAGATCCAGATCCAATCCTTTTTAAAACTTCGGATCTAGATTCTTTTTAAAATTCAATTTTATCCTAATTTCAAAATCAATTTTTGGAATTTCGAATCCACTAATTTGCAAAATTCTTTTGAAAGATACCTTGGATCCAGTTCAAAATTTAGTTTGGATTTTGAAATATCAAAATGGATCCACATCTATTATCAAAATCAAACTTTTATTCAAAATCAATTTAGGGATTTCAAATTCAAAATCAAAATCTATTTTTTATTCCCAAATTCAAAAACAAACCTTTGAATTTCAAAATTCCTTTGAAAAAGACCCTGGATCCAGTTCAAAATTCGATTTGGATTTCAAAATATCAAAACGGATCCTAATCCATTATCAAAATCCAATTCTTATTCAAAATCAAATTGAGGGATTTCAAATTCAAAATCAAAATCCAATTTTTATCCCCAATTTTAAAATAATCTTTGAAAATTCAGAAACCAAAATCAGTGTTTTGCAAAAATTCTCAAAATTTCAATCTGGATCCAGTTTTGCCCAATTCAAATTTTATAAATCAAAAATTAAATTTTGAAGTTCAATTATTTCCAAAAATTCCCCTTTGCACTTTCATATTTCATTCCCCTTTTCTTAATTTCAAAATCAAAAATAAAAAATGTTGTTTTCAAAGAGGGGCGCCACTTGGTATTTTCAAAATAAAAAATAAAAATGGTTTTTACAAAACCTTTAAAAACCCACATGAGCATCACCCACAAGGTGATGCCATGTGTCAAATTTTCAAAAAAATGGCCATTTTGCCCATCTTTAAAACCCAAAAATGACTCACATGGGCACCCTCTTGCAAGAGGTTGCCATGTGTCAATTTATTCACAAAGGAGCACTTTTGCCCATTTGACAAAATAGAAAAAGACCCACATGGGGTTGGAGCCAACCCCATGTGAGCCCCCCTTTGCCACATGGTCAACCATGTGCAAAAGGGGTGCCATTTGTCAAAAAAATTCTAAAATGACTATTTCATCCAATTGAAAAAAAAAAAGAAATGCCCACATGGGCTTGTCATCTCCTTCTTGAGATTTTTTAGTTTCATATCTATCATTTTGCAAAAGCCATCCACATTCTCAAACTATAAATAGACCCCTTGGGGGTATCTCTTTTGGATAAGTTGAAGAGTTGAGAAATTGAGAGAACAAAAAAAGTTCTCTCTTTCCCTTCTTTTCTTCTCTCTCTCTCTCCTTCCTTTTTCCTTTGGGTTGACGAGTTTTCCAAAGAAGAAAACTCCCCTCCTTTGCATTGGTGGCTCAAGCTTGGAGTGGTGGCTTGAACAAGGAAGAAGAAACCCAAGGTAGGCCCTCTCTCTCCATTTTCTTTGATTTTTTTTTCTCAAAAATTGACCTCCCCCCCCCTTCTTCTCTTCTTTCTTGCATTTTCTTTCAATTTTGTGTAATAGCAATGTACATCAAGTTTAATTCCATGTAAATTTCTATTTTCTATGTTTTGAATCATTCAAATTGCTATTTATATTATGTATTTTCATTTTAGCCATTTAGAATTAGGATTTGATCTTCAATAGATCAAATTCTACATTCTATGGGCCAAATCAACTTCAATTTATGCCCAAATGCTTTTGATTTCATTTTATATGCTTTTATTTATGTTTTTATATCATTTTCATTATCATAAATGATCTAGAGTGATAGATCTCACGTTTTGATCATTGGATAAATTCAATTTTGAGGTTATATTCAATTCAATTGTGTTGAGATGATATTTTTAATTCTGGTCAATTTTTGGCATCATCATTTCGCATATAATTAGATCTTATTTTGATCTAATTTTTTTACCACATCTTTATTAGTATGTTTTATGCATCCAAACCAAAAATAAGATCAATCTGAGTTGGTTTGATCCCTCAAAAAATTGAGATTCGGACCTTGTTGTTTAGCCTCATCCAGATTTTTTCTGAAATTAGATCAACTTGTCAGAGTGATTTCTCCCTAAACAAAGACGATCTTTCAAATCTGTAAAAAGGAAAATCTTCATCATTGAGTCTAGTTTTGTCATGTAAATTTTCATCAATTTTTATGGTGTTTTGATCTTTGGTTTTGGCTAAAAACCGCAACCCTGTTATACTGTGTTACTTTTATGATTTGGTTTTTAACCCATTTTGTTAGAGTCATATCTCGCTAATGAGAGATCATTTTCAAGATCTGTAAAAAAGATATTTTTAATCTGCATGTTTAGTTTCTTCATGTAAACTTTCAATTATTTTATGGAATATTTCTATTTATTTTGTATTTTAAATCGCAACTTTATCTGTTTACAATTTTAGGCATTATTCTGACTTAAAACCAACTTGTTGCATTCATATCTCCCTAATGACAGATCATTTTTTAGATCTTTAAAAAGAAGTTTTTTTCTTAGAATGTCTAGTTTATGCATGCCAATTTTCTGAAATTTTCATTAAGTTTTCATCTATCATTTAGATCAAAAATTATAAACCTATTGAATTTTCTTTCATAGGCTTTTACAGATTTTTGACCAACCTAATCAGATGGGATCTCCCCAATGGGAGATCATTTTTTAGATCTGTAAATTGAAAATGTTTTATGGTTGAACTAATCAACTTCTCCAATAAATTTGAGAGAAAAATGAATTAGGTTAGCCTCTAAAACTCAAAAATTACAGAAACTTGTCTCTCAAAGTTTAATTTCCTGATTTCAAAATGTATTTCTCAATGTTTTAATCATATCTCGAGTTTTAAATTTTTTTTTAAGATCTGTAAAAAGGAAATGCTTCCTTGAAGAGTTAAGAATCCATGAAATCAATTTTCAACTGAATTTGAGTTGTTCTAGGCTTCCATTCATTTGAAATACTCTGACAGGGTCGATTTACAAATCTCTATTTTAAAATATCTTGTTTTACTTGGATAAAAAAACCCAAATTCAAGTTTTTCTCCAAACTTTTTTTTACATTTTTTGATTCTAGGATACTTTGAAAGTTATTAGGATCCTTTAAATTAAATTTCATCAATTTCTAATATGTTTATGGATTTTTATTTTATTTTTTAAAGCATAAAAAAGCTAAATTATAGATTTTCTCAATTTTTCAATAATTGAAGAAAATTAATAAATGCCTATATTTATTTCTAACATGTTTGTTCATTTTGCAAGATTTTTTTTCTTTATTTTTAATTGATGTAAATTCATTCAAGTATTGTAATAATTCATTAATGAGGATTTTATTTTATACTTAGTTTAGAATCAATAAGCATTTAGATTAAATTTCATAATTGATGTATTTCTTTCATTTTTCTTTTCTTTTTTTAAGAAATTTATCATGGAAAAACATGAATGACATGTGCACCATTTAATAAAGGATAAATAAAACTAAGTAAAGTTTGTATTCACGATCATAGTCGGAATATGAATAATACTTAGAATTATTATTCTTTATTAAAATACAAAAATCATCTTACACTCTTAAGTCTTTTTTTTTAAAAACCATCATATTTCACAAAAATTCCTTTTCTTCTTTTATTAGAATTTAAAATAAAGATTAATTCAGAGTATATTCGTGGCCATAGTCATAAATATATGAAAATTTAATCTTGTTTTAATTCTATAAAGGCAAAGAATTAATTTTATTCTTTATTAGAATTTAAATAAAGATTAAATTACAATATGTTTGTGGCCATAGTCATGAATATATTAAAAATTAATCTTGTTTTAATTCTATTAAAGAATGAAATTTGCTTTTTAAGTTCAATTTCAAATAAATTCTTTTAATGCATTCATCATTAAGATAGAATTACATCATTTTTTAATTATTTCAAGTTATTTCTAAATCTCCAATTGATTTTTGAAATAATTTTAAAAAACAATTTCCATTTCTAAGTTCAAAATCACTTTTCAATTTCCATTCACAAATTCAAACTTATTTTCCAAATTCCTTTTCAATTTCATTCAATTTTAATCCTATTTCAAATATTTATTTTCAATTTCTAATTTTCGCTTTCATTTCTAATTTTTTGAATTCCAAATTTTAATTTCAAATATCGAATTTCTAATTCTTTTCAAATTTCAAAATTTGAAATTTCATTTCAAATTCAAATACCAATTCTTATTTTTCCATTTTTTTTCAAGTTCTAATTTTAATTCTATTTTCAAAATTTTCCATTTTTTTTATTCTAGCTCAAATTCAAATTTCAATTTTAAATCTCAAAGTTCAATCCTTAATTTCAATTCTAAAATTGAATTTCAAATTTCATATGAATCCTAAATTCCAATTTTTTTTTTAAATTTCAACTTAATTTTCAAATTTAATTACATTTTCAAATTTTAAATCTTCAATTTTAAATTCAAAGTTCAATTTTAATTTCCAACTTCAAATCTAATTCTGATTTTCAATTTGAATTCTAAAAGCAATTTCAAAATTCCAAGTTTGATTCTGAAGTCAATTCTAAATTAAAAAATTAACTCCAAATTCAATTTTCTATAAATTCAGATTTCAAATGTCTTAACTTTGAATTCAATTTCAAAATCTTCAATTTCAAACTTTCAATTCAAATTCATTTCGAATTCCAACTCCTCAATAAAAAAATTGATTTTTAAACTTCAAAGTCATTTTTAAAAAGATATTTTCAAATCCATTTCAAAATCACTTGGAAAAATCTAAATATTTGAAGCATTTCCAAAAGCATACATATTTTCAAGTTCAAAATCATAGAACAAGCCTGATTCTATGTGTATTTAGGACTTAGAATAATTTCTTAGATAAATTTAGGCAAAGCAAAAGCATAAATTCGATCCATGGTTCAATTACCCTTGGTAAAGGCGTCAGGAGCAGTTGAACCTCGTACCGACAAGTGAGCCCCGTCTCCCCATTTTCTCATAAATTTAAAAAATGGAGGTGAGTTATTTCAAAATCTATTTTCAAAAGGTCAAGTGAGACCTTGCGAGAGTTTTTCTCTTTTCCCTAAAAAGGAAGAAAAAAAATTTTTTGCAATGATCACACACCTCCAACTTTGAAATTCCCTAGGTGGCTTGTTACATTACACATCTTCGTGGGTGATGATTCCCAGATTGGTGCTTTATCAATGGCATCCATACGCCACACTCTCGAGGACTCTCTTCCCCAACTCAAAGTGACTGACACTAAGTTCTATTTTAGAACCCCACTTTATTACTTTGTTGCCTTGCACACAAACTTTTGAAGAATGCTTGCTCAACCTCATCTTTTGTGGTTCAGTTTCAAGATCCTCCCAATTGAAGAAGTATCGACGAGGACTTTGAGTTCATTTTAGTAGGGGGCATATGCCAAACTTTACTCATCATTGGCCAAAAGTTGTGCATGTATGTGAGCATTGCATTAGGGCTTAACACACATTACTAAGTAGAAAGCCCATGTCTTGCCTATGGCACGCAAAGGCAGCACAAGACAACTCAACATTGCTATTAAGAAGCTCTACAAGCAAGTATCAGTGTGCACATTCTATCTCAAGTGCATCTTCTTAGCTCCATGCTCCATGCTCCATGCCATGAGGGTCGCTCTGGCCACCCGTAGCCATGTGCCATGCTTCAGAGGTACTACACCAAATATTGTTCATCTCAACTTTGTATCTGCAAACGGAGGCTTTTCATGTAAAATTCATGTGCCACGATCGAGTATTCTCATGCACAACCATATATGGGGAACACATCCCTGAAGTCAGAACACATAAATGAATTACTCCATCCAGAGGTGTCATGTCAGTGCCTACATGGGCTCACCTGAACTTCGAGGCTGCATTTTTTCATACACGTTGAGAATCTTCGAGCAAAGATTGAAATCTCGCTGACACATTCATATGTAGGGAAGACCCTGGTGCAGTCATTTCGACAAAATATAAAGTCTACATTCAGGAACACCATTGAGGACAAAACTTAAAAGTTCTCAAGTGATACTCTTAACTTGCATTGGTGCACCACCGTGTGGTCTTGAGTGGACAACCCTTATATCTCATGAGTATCACATCAGTGTGCATGGGGGTGTTCATGAGTATGCAAATTTTCTACTTGGGCATCTCAGGCATGCGTGAGACCTGCTCTTGTCGCCCAACCTCGCACCCTTGCGAGGGGCTCGATGAGTGCAAGTCGAGAGACAATGATTCCTCTTGGCTATGGAGTTTCACTACGTCATGTTAGCAATTGGCTTTAGCTGGGGGTCAAAAATAACTTCTCCATCGTGATTAGAGGTTCTTTATGGGGTGCGTTATATGCTCTGTGGGGTCCGCAGGTGCGAAAATATAATATGCCCAATGCTCACTCCAATGTTTGTGATGTTCATTCGAATGCGTAGCTGACTCTACGACCCTCAAATTCTCATGCACTCATCACAGGAAGATGACATACCCACCTCTCGTTGGATTGAACATTCATACGCCAAAGACTTTGGCATCACTCTGCATTATCAACCCGTTTAACTCTATTGCTCTAAACATTTCGTTGTGTTAAGCATGCATGGGATATGCACGACCTCAAATTTACTTCTGCAAGACTTACATAGCTCCTCGCCTCTAAGGCAAGCTTTGTGCCATACAGCCCATCAGGCTCCCTCTCCACACGAGACAGGAGAAAGGTCAAAAAAAAAGACCATGACAATATGGACAACACTTGAATTGTTGCATTCGACAATCAAATCTAATTGTATCACCTTCATTTTGATGCATATCAAACTCTATTGTATCATCTAATAATACACTACTATCATCATCACCTGCACACATAAAACATAGAAACCATAACTAGACTATCACTTGTAATGATTATTAAGACTATAATATCAATAAATGTAATCCAAATGCAAATCTATACCAGAATCATTGTCAAGATTAAGATTCATTCCTATTAGAAAACGCTCAAGCAAGAAAACAAAGAAACAAGAACAATCAAATCACAAAGAAGAGGGACACACAGATTTACGTGGAAAAACCTCCCCTCAAACTAGAGAGAGTAAAAAAACCATGGCCGCCCAGAGAGAAATCTTATTGCTCTTCTTCAATTATTACAAGAGAGAAAGAAAACAAAGTATTTATACAAGGCAAGAGCGACAACCCTAAATCTAAACAAATTGGGTCTGATCCATAAGAAGTCAAGTCTCAAACATAAGCTCCAAAAAAATTTCTTCTGGGGGGCGCTGCCCCCCTACGACCCCCTGCAAGCCCCCTTCCTGCAAGAGCAAAAACTCTGAATCAGGCTCCACAACTCATCAATCTCTCACTTGGAGACTGATACAAAAAAGACCTCCATCTATCTTGTCTTCCTAATCTCTTCTCTACATCTCTGGAACGACAACCCTCTCTTATGCTTAATGAAGGAGTCCAACTGAGGTAATGCACAACCTTAGTTTCTCAGTTGTCACACCCTTTGTCAACATGTCTACTGGATTCTTGGCACCAAGGATCTTCTCTAATGACAATGTCCCATCATTTATCATCTCTCGAAGGTAATGATACCTCAATTGAATGTGCTTTGTCCTTGAATGAAATATTGGATTCTTTGCAAGGCACAAAACACTCTGACTGTCACTGAAGAGAACACTTCTATCCTATTCCTTGCCAATCTCCTTCAGAAAATTCTTCAACCACACTATCTCCTTTTCGGCCTCAGAAATAGCAATATATTAAGCTTTTGTAGTTGAGAGGGCAACACATTTATGAAGTCTTGACATCCAACTGATCGTTATGTTACCAAGTGTAAACACATATTCGGAAGTGTTTTTTCGCTCATACACGTCTCCACCAAGGTCTGCATCTACAAAACCTTGTAAGTTTGCACTTCTCCCACTGAAACAAAGTGACATACCTGATGTCCCCTTCAGATATCTCAATAGCCACTTCACAGCTTCCCAATGTTCTGGTTCAGGATCTGCCATAAAATTGCTCACAACTCACACTGCATGAGCAATGTCTGGTCTGGTGCACACCATGACATACATGAGACTGCCAATGGCTGAGGCATATGGGACCTTAGCCATTTTCTCTCACTCTTCGTCTGTCTTTGGTGACTGCTCCTTCGAGAGTTTATAGTGACTTTCCAGCGGGGTGCATCTAGGCTTTGCATCTTGAACTCTAAACATTTTCAACACTTTTTCATTATATTTTTTCTATGATAGGTTTAGAGTTCCCTTCTCTCTATCCCGAGTGATCCGCATACCAAGAATCTGGTTTGCTGGGCCCAAGTCCTTCATCTCAAACTCTTTTGACAATTGCCGCTTAAGTATGTTGATTTCCTCCATGCTAGAACCTGTAACAAGCATGTCATCTATGTACAAAAGCAAAATAATATAAGACTCATCAAAGTTCTTGTAGTAACAACAATGATCCAACTCAATCTGGTGAACCCATAGTTACACATGAAGGTGTCAAACTTATATCATTACCTAGAGGCTTGTTTTAGGCCATATAAACTCTTCTTTAGTTTGCATACTAAGTCTTCTTTCTTCGAAGCCTTGAACCCTTCCGATTGCATCATATATATTTCCTCCTCCAAGTTCCCATGAAGAAAAACAATTTTCACATCCAACTGCTCTAGGTACAAGTTTTCTGCAGCCACAATACCAAGAATTGTCCTTATGGTAGTCAACTTCACCACGGAGGAGAATATCTCAGTGTAGTCAATCCCCTCCTTTTGCAAGAATCCCTTGACTATCAATCTTGCCTTGTACCTCTTGTTGTCATCGGGTTCATCTTTCACTTTGTATACCCATTTGTTAAACAATGCTTTCTTCCCCTTCGGTAATTTGGTTAGCACTCAAGTCTCATTCTTTTGCGAAGACTTGATTTCATCTTGCATTGCTAACTCCCACTTAACCAAATCTTTCACCTGCATTGCCTCAAAAAAATGTTTTGGCTCTTCAGAGTCAGTTAACAGTAAATAGTGTAAAGACAGAGAATACCTAGTCAAAGGTTTATGTACTCTAATAGATCTCCTTAACTCAGGTGTAGGAGCAACTGGCTCTGTGTTACAGTCTACCTCGATTGTCTCAGAATTCTCAACAGGGGTATTTGTTGATATTTCCTCCAAATCAATCGCTATTGTCATCTCTCATTGTTTCCCTGTACCCTCTGATTATACACCAGGCCTATCCTTGTGGAATATATTCTCATTGAATGTTACATCATTAGTTCTTATTACTTTTTAGTTTTGTTCATCCTAGAAACTATAACCAAAGTAATTTGAACCATATCCAATATTATAACATTTTAGGGCCTTAGCATCTAGCTTATCCCTTTTCTCAGAGTCAATGTGTACATAGAAAATACAATCGAAAAATCTTAAATAAGAGAGATTTACCTTCTTTCGTGTTCATTCTTCTTCTGACAGTTTTAGATCGAGTGGGACTGAGGGACCTCGATTGATAAGATAAGTTGCGGTGTTGATTCATCAGCCCAGAATGCCTTGGGCAAACCCGCGTGCAGTCTCATGCTCCCTGCACGCTCATTGAGAGTTTGGTTCATCCCCTCAGTGACTCCATTTTGTTGTGGTCGATTTGAAAGATCTTGAGTCATTTTAATTCCGCTTTTCACAAAAAAATGCTTTGAACTTTGCACTGTCATACTCGCCTCCATTGTCAGACCGTAAGCCCTTGACTTTCAACTTGGTCTCATTTTCCACCTCTATTTTCCATTTCTTAAAAGTGACAAACACATCAAATTTATTTTTCAAAAAATAAACTCATACCTTCCTGGTGGAGTCATCAATGAAGGTCACATAATATCGTGAGCCTCCAAGAGAATAGACAGAGGTTGGCCCCAAAACATTAGTGTGCACCAACTCTAGCTTCTCTACCTTCGATTCTCTTTCAATCTTGGAGAAACAGACCCGTTTTTGTTTGCCTAACACGCAATCCTCACATAAATCAACATGTACAGACTTTAGATCTGGCAATAACCCCTTTGATGCTAGCACTTTCATCTCTTTCTCGCTCATGTGGCCAAGCCTACAATGCCATAACTTAGCATATGCTTTCGAACTCAAGGATGCAACAATGTCCCTATTGTTATCAGTCATGTAAAGGGTCTCTAATTTTCTTCATTGTGCAACAACTAGGATTCCTTTCATAATTTTTCAAGAGCCATTACCAAATACCGTTCTATATCCGGCACTATCCAACTAACCTATTGAGATCAAATTTCTCTTTAAACCTGATATATAACGAACATTATGCAATGTCCATTTGGACCCACAAGTAGGCCTAATATGCACATCACCCCTCCCCATAATATTTAACTGTTCATCATCAGCTAAATAAACTTTAGCGAGCTTTTCAGCAACGAAGTTGTGCATAAGCTCTTTGCACTGAGTGGAGTGAAAGGAAGCGCCTGAGTCTAGAATCCACGACTCGATCGGACTATCCATGCTCAAGATTAGAGCATCCTCAAATGTCATTTTTTTAATCATCGCATTTACGAACTGATCATTCTCCTGGTTCTAGTTTCATTTCTTTCTTAAGGCTTTGCAATCTCATTTTAGGTGACCTTTCTTGTCGCAGTTCCAGCACACAAGATTGCCTCAAGGTCTTGACTTACTCATTCATTTCGACCTCGACTTTCCACGGTTTGAATTTTGACCTCGTTGAAAGGGTCTCCCTCTGCCTTCGGTACTCAAGGCAGCACCTGAGGATTCTCCTGACTCCTTTCTGCGAATATCCTGACTAAGAATTAGGTCTTGGATTTCCAAAAGTTTCAATTTATTTTGCCCAAAAGAACTGCTAACCACGGTTACAGTAGCACCCCAATTCTCGGGTAAGGAGGAGAGTAAAATAAGAGCTTTTACCTCATCATCAAAATCGATACTCACAGAACTCAATTGACTCGTGATGGTATTGAACTCATTGATGTGATCAGTCACAGAAGCCCCTTCAGCCATCTTTAGATTGAATAACTGGTGCATCAAGTACACCTTATTAGAGGCAGATGGCTTCTCGTACATGTTTGATAGTGTAGCCATAAAATCTGTTGTCGTCTTCTTATTTGCAATATTAAATACAATATTGTGAGACAGGGTGAGATGAA
The DNA here is from genome assembly GCF_984573655.1 of Nuphar pumila. Lineage (NCBI taxonomy): Eukaryota > Viridiplantae > Streptophyta > Magnoliopsida > Nymphaeales > Nymphaeaceae > Nuphar > Nuphar pumila. The sequence continues at coordinate 8,283,784 of NC_143259.1, forward strand.
TCACACCTAGGGCTTGCCGATCCAACAATAGTCATTCTTCTTTCCCCATCGTCCCCAGTTTCTTTCCCGATAGAAGCTGATACAGTTTCTTTTGATACAGCAGATCCTTGATCTGCATCTTTCAGAAACTGAAATCCTTGCCATCGAACCGATTGATCTTTATCTTCTCTTCTTTCATTCTTATTTAAACAAATCTCTTCCTGTTTAGTGAGATCGCAGTACGGTAGATATTCACGTACTCACAAACCACTTCGACTCAAGGCCATAGAATGATGAAAATTCATGTTCTACTGCCGAGGAGTGTTTCGCACAAAAAAAAAAAAACTTGAATATCGCTCTGATACCAATTGTTAAGAAACGCTCAAGCAAGAAAATAAAGAAAAAAGAACAATCAAATCACAAAGAAGGACACACAGATTTACGTGGAAAAACCTCCCCTCAAACTAGAGAGTAAAAAACCATGGCCGCCCAGAGAGAAATCTTATTGCTCTTCTTCAACTGTTACAAGAGAGAAAGAAAACAAAGTATTTATACAAGGCAAGGGCGACAACCCTAAACCTAAACAAATTAGGTATGATCCATAAGAAACTGGTCTCAAACATAAGCCCCAAAAAAATTTCTTTCGGGGAGCACCCCCACCCACGTCGGGGGGAGCCCTCGGACCTCCCTTCCTGCAAGAGCAAAAACTTTGAATCAGGCTCCACAACTCATCAATTCCTTCATCAGTTGCTAGCGCCTCCACTGCAAAATCCATCTCATGTAGGACTTCAAGACCGCTTTCATCAATATGCACAACATTACCTTGGTTTATAGTTTCAAGCTGCAACTCGTCATTTCTATCATTGTGCTCTAACTCTTTTAGAACATCAGCTCCATGCATTGATCTATTACAATATGTGACTTCTGATGCATAGTCTTCTTCAGAAAAAGAAACACTTGTATACCACATACCTTTAATTAAAGATAATCGTCATATTCCTATCAAATTACTATGCAACAAACTTATTAATTAAGATAAAGCTATTGTCGTTGATTAATAATCAATAATTTTAATTACCTAATGTGAATATATCAAGATGACTCCAGTTAATACTTTGGGCAACCTCTCCATCATTATCAAAGTCATGCACCTACAGTAGTTCATTTACATTTAGAGCATAGCATAGTTTAAAAACTCGCTGGGTTGACCCGGTGACTCAGTTGATTTGGCCCCGGATCACCCGGGTCAAAAATTGTGTTGAACTCGTTTTTTTAACAAACCAGGATGAATCATGCATATATATATATATATTATAAAATATAATATAAATATTATGTATATTACATATATTATATATAAAAATATGGTTATACATGTATTAATAAAGTTATACATTAGATATATTATAAAAATATCATATAATATATTGGTAAAGTACTATAATATATATATAATATAAAATTAACATTACATAATCGAGTCACCCAGTTGACCTTACGGAGAAGGGAGTGACGAGTCACTGGGTTTTAAAACCATGGACCATAGTCTACTAAAATTTTCATCTGAGTTTGACTTGATTGAGCACAGACTTTGTTTAAACTATCATGATCCTTGTTAACTGCATTATCAATAGCCATAGGCTCCTGAAATATATCACGATCAGCCATCAGTTTATTTTGTGTACCCAGTGTTCTTGAATTGATGGAGATGTAAATCATAGGATAAAGGTTGGGTGGATGAAATGGAAAAGTGCAACTGGAGTGTTGTGCGATCGTAGAATGTCATTGCGGTTGAAAGGAAAGTTTTATAGGACAACAATTAGGCCCGCTTTACTATATGGTACGGAATGTTGGGACGCCAATAGACATCATATTCAAAAAATGAGTGTAGCTGAGATGCGTATGCTTAGATGGATGTGTGGAAATACAATAAAAGATAAGATTCGAAACAAAAAGATATGTAAGAAGGTAGGTGTTGCATCCATTGAAAACAAGATGAGAGAGAATCATTTACGGTGGTTTGGACATATTTGATGAAGGCCTAATGATGCTTCAGTTAGAAGGATGAAGAAATGGGAAAATATATTAGTTAAAAGAGGTCGGGGTAGGCCTAAGAAGACTTGGATGGAGATGATAGGAAAGGATATGAATGCTTTGAACCTCACTGAGGACATGGCATTGGATAGAAATGATTGGAGGAGAAGGATTCATGTGGAAGACCCAGAATGATTTTCTTTTTTGGTTCATATCGCCGACCCCAATTGTTTTGGGATGAAGGCGTAGTTGTTGTTATTTGTTGTTGTAGTGTTCTTGAATTGAGTTTGATTTTTTCTTCTCTTTGTGTTTGTTTTCCTTCATTGTGGCTTGGGAATCCAAGGATGGACTTTCTAGCTGTGTGTGTGCGTGTGCATGCATGGGAGTGCATGTTTACAGATATTGATAAAATGCTGGACAATTATTGAATATATATTTTTTAGTTTTCTTGGAATATCCTAAAAACAAAAAACGCAATCCGCGGAGTATTCTTTCTTTTCTTTTTTTGAAAGGCAAGCTGAGAGGCAGACCCCCGCCAGTTATACAAGTATACCATTGGGGTTTGAACCTACAACTTTCCAACACAAGATGATGTGCACTAGCTTCTCCTACCAAACAAGTGGAGCCCCCGTTGGTGCGAGTAGTGTCCTTTCACTGTAATAAAATTAGCTCCTCCTCGGGCCCCGCCAACAGGAATGGTTTATGTGGAAATTGGACGGTTTCTGTTGATTTAGGGTGTGTTTGTGTGTCACGGAAAATGTAGGGTTTCTGTGAAAAAAGCATGAAGCATTTCTGTGGGCTTTACCATAGAGAATAGAGCCCCAAAATCAACGTGAACACCCCCTTTCGGCAGAATCGCTTTCTCTCTGTGTGTGGGGGGGGTGTAGGGTCTGTTTTCGTGGATTGCAACAAACTGAGCTGGCTCGGGCTCATCCCAGTTAAGCTTTGCTCGTGCCGTAATTGAGTGAAGATTGTACTAGCTCTAAGGCTCGAACCGAGCAAATGAGCCATGCCTAATCGACCTATCGAGTTCGATAAGGGTAGGTAGGATCGAAAAGGCTCTATTTTACGGATATTTTGGACTTGCCCCACCCCACCCCTTCTTGAGCCTTGCCCTGATCCGCCCCTTCTCAAACTCCACCTTGTCCCTCCCCTTTCTCACTCTCTCACTTTCCTTCTCGAGCCTCTCTCTCTCTCTCTCTCTCTCTCTCTCTCTCTCTCTCTCTCTATATATATATATATATATATATATATATATATATATATATATAGCCCCGCCCAGCCACCCCCATCCCGCCCGGCTACCCCTCTCTCTCTCTCTTTCTCTCTCTCCCTTTTCCCTTTCTCACTTTCTTTCTTCCCCTTTCTCTCCCCTTTTTGGCTCTCTCTTCCCCTTTCTCTCTCCTTTCTCACTTGCACTCTCTTCTCCCTTTTCTCTTATCTTGCTTGGGGAGGAGGATGAAGAAGAAGAAATGTGGCAGCGGGGTGCCAGTGGTCTATAGGTACTCTCTCTCTCTCTCTCGCTCTCTGTTGAGCCTGGACCGAGTCTGTGCCAGCTCGGTCCGTTGTGCTCAATATGAAACACTGACCCGAGTTCGGCATGTACAAGTTCAGCTCAACTCGGTTCAGGCTTGGAATGAGCCTGTACATCTTGTTTTTTGACTGAGTCGTGCTTCTAGATGCAAAGCCCGACAGTGGTTCAGGCTCGGAGCCGAGCCTGTACACATGCTTGAGCTCGTGTGCATCCCTGGGGCGTGGGGCCTTCTTCCTCATGATGCAAACCCCATCTTAGGGGTCATTTTTTATGCAAAGAAACCATTTGCAACGTTGGGGCCCACAGAAATGCTTCATGCTTTGTGCATTTCCGTGGAACGCAAATGACCCCATAAATGCTGGTCGGTTTTTGGATTCATTTTTTAGTTTTTTTTTAGTTTTCTCTGTAATGTCCCGTAAACATGAAAAAATGAAATGTATAAATGCTGGTCTGTTTTTGGATTAATTTTGTTGGATTTTTTTCACAGGAATGTCCTGCAAACATGGAAAAATACAACAACAACAACAACTACGCTTTCTCATCCCAAAACAATTGGGGTCAGCGATATGAACCACAAAAGAAATTCATTTTGGGTCTTCCACATGAATCCTTTTCCACCAATCATTTCTATCCAATGCCATGTCCTCGATGAGGTTCAAAGCATTCATATCCTTTCCTATCATCTCCATCCAAGTCTTCCTAGGCCTACCCCGACCTCTTTTAACTAATATATTTTCCCATTTCTCCAACCTTCTAACTGGAGCATCATTAGGCCTTCGCCGAATATGTCCAAACCACCGTAAACGATTCTCTCGCATCTTATTTTCAATGGGTGCAACACCTACCTTCTTACGTATCTCCTCGTTCTGAATCTTATCTTTTATTGTATTTCCACACATCCATCTAAGCATCCGCATCTCAGCTACACTCATTTTTTGAATATGATGTCTCTTGGCAGCCCAACATTCCGTACCATATAGTAAAGCGGGTCTAATAGTCGTCCTATAAAACTTTCCCTTCAACCGCAATGGCATTCTACGATCGCACAACACTCCAGTTGCACTTTTCCATTTCATCCACCCAACCTTTATCCTATGATTTACATCTCCATCAATTTCTCCACACTTTTGAATGATGGATCCCAAATATTTGAAATAATCATTCACCGGTATTTCTTGCTCACCAAGCTTCACTACACTCCCATCACTACTTCGTTGCTTACTAAACCGACATTCCATATATTCAGTCTTACTCTTACTCAACTTAAAACCTCTAGCTTCCAATGTTTGTCTCCATAATTCTAACTTAGCATTAACCCCAGCTCTAGACTCATCAATCAAAACAATATCATCAGCAAACAACATACACCACGGTACATTTTCTTGAGTTGATCTCGTAAGCTCATCCATCACTATCGCAAATAGGAAAGGGCTTAAAGCAGATCCTTGATGTAACCCAACCGTTATCGGAAAATTGGTTGTCACCCCTCCACAAGTGCGGACATTGGTTACTACTCCTTCATACATATCTTTAATTATACTAATGTACTTGAGAGAAACACCTTTCTTCATCATTGTCCACCAGAGAACGTCCATAAGTACTCTATCGTATGCCTTCTCTAAATCAATAAAAACCATATGCAAATCTTTGTTCCTCTCTCTATATCTTTCAATAAGTTGTCTAAGGAGATGTATAGCTTCCGTAGTTGATCTACCAGGCATAAAACCAAATTGATTCTCCGATATCATGACAACCTTCCTCAACCTAGACTCAATCACCCTCTCCCAAAGTTTCATAGTATGACTCATGAGTTTTATACCATGATAGTTTGTGCAATCTTGTATATCACCCTTATTCTTATATAAAGGCACCAAAGTACTCTTCCTCCACTCATTAGGCATCTTATTTGTTCGCCAAATCAAGTTAAAAAGATTTGTCAACCATTCTAAACCTTTCTCTCCCAAGCATTTCCAAGCCTCGATAGGTATACCATCTGGGCCAACTGCCCTTCTTGATTTCATTTTCTTCAAAGCCTCTGCAATTTCTTTCTTTTGAATCTTGCGCATGAAGTCACGATTGATCTCATGAAAAGGAATGGAGAAGTCTCCAAGATCTTGAGCATGACTATCATTAAATAGCTTATCAAAATAATCTTTCCATCTCTCCTTAATCTCCTCATCTTTGACTAAAACCCTTTGCGTTTCATCTTTGATACATCTAACCATACCCAAATCCCTCGATTTCCTATCTCTCATCTTTGCAAGCCTATAAATATCCTTCTCGCCTTCTTTGGTATCCAACTTGTCATAAACCTCCTTATATACCTTAGCCCTCGCGTTACGAACTACTTTTTTAGCTTCCTTCTTTGCTATCATATATTTCGCCAAATTCTCATTATCCCGACTCTTACTTAGATTTCTATAACACTCTCTTTTAACCTTAATAGTTAATTTGACATCCTCGTTCCACCATGATGTATCCTTACCTAGTGGTGCACCGCCTTTAGACTCACCCAATACCTCCTTAGCCACTTTTCTCATGCCACCCGCTATCTTATTCCACATTGATTCTGAATCCTCCTCGAGACACCAATCAACTTCCTTAACTACCTGCTCTACAAACATTCCTTGTTTAGCTCCTTTCAGTACCCACCACTTAAGTCTAGGATCTATCCTATGTCTATCCCTTTTGCGGCATTGTCTAATTCTAAGATCTAAAATTAAGACTCTATGTTGTGTAGCTACACTTTCTCTCGGTATAACCTTACAATCGATGCAACAACTCCTATCTCTCTTTCTAAGTAGGAAAAAATCTAACTCGTATTAACCCCACTTTTAAATGTTACTAGGTGAGACTCCCTCTTCTTAAACCAAGTGTTTGCTAAGATCATATCATAGGATAAACAAAAATCTAAAATCCTTTCTCCACTTTCATTTTTTTCTCCTATACCATAGCCTCCATTGATACTCTCAAATCCATCCCTACTAATGCCTACATGTCCATTAAGGTCACCGCCGATGAAAAGCTTTTCTTCATAAGATATCCGTTGTACTACTCCATCTAAATCTTCCCAAAATTGATGCTTAATGGAATCATCTAAACCTACTTGAGGTGCATAAACACTAATAATATTAATAATATATGTACCTAATACTAATTAAATAAGTAAAATTCTATCACCCTTCCTACGGACCTCAACTACATTATCTATAAACTGACGACTCATAACAATCCCTACTCCATTCCTATTCCTATTTATTCCTGTATACCAAATCTTATATCCCCAAGGTTCTATCACTTTTGCTTTCTCACCTACCCATTTGGTCTCTTGTAGACATAAAATATCAATCTTTCTCCTACACATAACATCTACTAACACTACCAACTTACCAGTTAAAGACCTTATGTTCCAAGTGGCTAACCTAATTTTATGGTCTTGGACTAACTTCTTTACCCCCACCCGTCCAACAAAGTGAGGGAACCCTTGCCTATTTGACACCACACCCGGGCGCCGGTGTGACGCGTCGCTTCTGGGCGACGACCTAACAACCCTTGCCCATTTATCACTGCCTCCGGGCCTAGAGAGTACAGCGCGTCGCTCAGTAGGGAACGCCCCAACGAAATTCTCATATTGGTTCATTTTCATAGGGTATGACTAAGTTTTTATGCTGGCTGTCACAGGCCTACCGCAACCCTCCTCCTTTATCCGGGCTTGGGACCGGCAGTGTATAACTAAACAGTTATACACAGACAGAGTTGCAAACATGGAAAAATAAAATGTATAAATGCTGGTCTGTTTTTGGATTAATTTTGTTGTTTTTTTTTTCTATGGAATGTCCTGCAAACATAAAAAAATAAATGTATTAATGCTGGTCAGTTTCTTGTTTGGTTTTTTCTTTTTAGTTTTCTTAACTTGAAAAAATAAAATGTATAAATGTTGGTTGCTTTTTTGTTGGTAAGTGCTTTTGGTAGACATCATGTTTTTATGTTTGTGTATGTTCATGTAGTGGCACAAAATTTTTAATGTGAATGCTGCTCAATTTGTGCCCGGTTTACTTTTTTGTTGTATTTAATTTCTCAAGATAAATGGCAGTGACTTCTATGAGGATCCTAGCTAGGTTACGTGTTATGGAACCTTGACTGGTCTAGGTATTGGTCCATTCCGGTGTATCTTTGGCTTGTCAGCCTCCATGACTGACTGTGTATGAACCAAATCCAGCTTGATCCAGTAAGAACATAGATTTTACATGCATATTAGTGGGGTTTAGGTCTGGATAATAAACACTCAGCATGTTACTTTCTATGTATGACTGGGTATCCACTGAATCCAGCTCAATCCAATAAGTACCTATATTTTGAAGACATATGCATTTGGGTTTGGAACTAGGTTATGAATACACATGCTTGGAGAGTGACAGACCTGCCCCCATGAACTTATTAGATGTTCTTAATTTGGCCCAAGTTTGATTAACATTCTGTTAGTTCAGGAAATGGTCAATACATCCAGCTTGTTTTACTGTGTGTGTGTGTGCGCGCTTGCTATAAAAATATTATGTTGGTTGCCTTAGGCAAAGTTTTTTTGTTGGATTTTCCTGCTGCTGTTGATCCTTTTGTCAAAACGGAGTGTCAACCTTCTTCCACACACTGTTTTATATTTATCTGTGTGTCGTTTAGGTATAGATTGTGTGTATATGTTACCGGGACATGTCATTTTAGGTGGAGTACCCGTGTCAACATGGGGGCAGGTACTGGACACGCCATTTTGTGTGTCCTATCAATTTTTAATTTATAACTTTATATTTTCAGTATATAATATATACTTTAGATATAACATATATATTTAGAATATATTCAGTTTATTATTATTATTATTATATATATATATATATATATATATAGCCGTGTCCCTATACCCACATTTGTTTGCTACTGGACAATTTATGTTTTTTAGTTTTTGCATTTTTTTCAAGATGAATGACATTTTTATAGGTACATATATACAGTAGTGAAACCTCAAACTAAATGTATTAACCAAAATGGGATTTCCACCTCTTCCATGCGCTTGCTGTTTTGAGTATTAATTAGTAATTGTTTTATTCAAAGAAAATTATGGTGATTTTCTTTTTGGGATATGTGTGAGGAGGCTTGGGCCATGTTGCTTGAAGCAAAAGGGTCTAAGGTTAGATGCTGAAAAGTTCATTCATGAGAGGATAATCCACTTGTCCAAGTCAAGTTCAGAAGTCTTTGAAGAAGTGCAAATTCTCTTGGATCTAAGTATTGACCTGATGTTGGTTTTTCAGTTTGTCATTTTGATCATTGTTATCTTTTCCTAGGTAATCCACAAAAGAAAGATTGCAATGGCAAAGGCAACATTAATGCAGTTGTATATTGAAATGTATGTAGTTGTTTTTACTTAGTATGGAATTGTTCTTGACAGTTCAACTAGCAATAGGTTGATGGTTTATGCAACATTTTAATTGTTTTGGCTGTTTGAGCAGATTTATGGCAAATCATGATGCTTAGAGTGAGCTTGTGGGAATGTATACTTCATTATAAAGGTACGATATTATGCTAACATACTTAAAGCTGATCATGTTATTTTCTTCTCATCTGACTTGCAATGATTGTATCTGACTTGTTGGACAAAACTATTTTGAGACAACAACGAGAGGAACGGCATGGTGGGCAAAGTTTAAGAAAAATGAAATTTCTTGTGTGGTTCAAATAAAGTGCATATATCTATAAAAGCATCATTCTGTGTCAATAGCTAGTATTGAGGATTATTTTGATGCTCAGCAGCTGGCATGCTTCATGCGTATAAGTTCTCAGATTGTTGATTAATTTAAATAGCAACGGAATCAAATACTATTGTTCAATGTAAATTCGAATGATTGTCCAATTAAGCCATGATTTTTATTTTATTTTTTTGTCATACGAATGGCATGACATGAAATCAACCCTCTTTCCACTGTCTACAACGACGGATGGTCTATCCAATATATATATGAAATATATTTGCCACAGTCGAATGTGAATACAAATGACATTTTTTGGTTTTTGGTTTTTTATTTTTTTTTACTTTGACATATAGCACGATGCATGTGATCAAAATGTTTTATTTAGTTTATTTAGTGGGAACTGGCATTTGGATCAGCAGAATCGTATCTGTATACAGTTTTTTTCCCAAAAATCTAAATATCAACGATAATGAAAGTATCAAAAATTTTTGACCCATGAAATCATGTTTTTTAGTAAAAAAAACATGATCCAAGAAGTGCTACTTTTAACTAGCTGAACAAGCCGAGATGTTAAGTGTTAAAAACTCAATGTCACAGCTAGCCAAACTGAGCGAAATTAGAACTCATATACAAGTCCGAGCTAAATGAGATGGCATCAATTCAAATCCTGTATTTTTTAATTGAGAAAGATATTGAGAGAGAGCAAGAATTCTCGCTATTTCTTAGATTCATGGATCAAATTCGATTCAGTGTCTTTCACTCACATTTTTTTTCACCAAAAAACTCCTGGGCCCCCAAACTTGGAGTGTCCTGCTTTCAAGCTCAACTAGCTTGTTTTATAGAAAAAGTACAATGTTTCAGAGCTGGAAATAACAGGAGTACAAAAATAAGCACCGACATATCAACAATCATGCGTTAACTAGATAGGCTATCAATAGTTAAGGAGCTCATCAGTCATCCCATCTTGCTCGAAACATGGCTTTAATTGAACATAAATATCTTCTTTTATCATTCAGAACCAAAATAATATACACTGACCTCAGAAGAACCTAATTGTTCTGCAGAATTTAGTGTAATAAAATATGGAATGATCGACAGCAGAGACGGTCTGAGCTACAATGCATTGCCCTGAGTTTCTGAAAGAGTGGCCCGACTGACTTTAAGTTCACGAAGTTTCCCAAGACTTCTTTACTTTGTGCTCAGACCTACCAAATACCAAAGAGCGTCCAAATGAGGGGCAACCTTTTCAGTTCACACCAAGCCAAGGAAATTGACTTCCAGAGTTATAAGAATCCATTTCATAAAGAAATGGTACAGAATCATGCAAAGATACCAGCAGATAAAAAAAGAAAACATGACAAAGATGATAAGTAGTGACGTTTCAACTTCCACACCAACTATAGAGAATCAGAAAGACAAGCACCAAATAAGCAGACGAGACACGATTAAACTTACACTAAAAGGTGCATCATATGGACAAACACCTATCCTAGCATCCTGAGCACGGTTACCCAATATCATAACGGCAATGCAATGGTATGGTAAAAAATAATGGAGGGATGCAGTCTAGGTCAACGCAAGCTCGAGCAGTTCCTAGCACCAGATTCCGGCAGGCTAGTCTTCCGATGACTCAACTAGGGGTCAAGCTGACTGCTTGGTCATTCTCATCATGAAGATCACCTGGGAGGGAAATTTTTGCGTGCAAAAAGCCACTCCACCTCACCACAATCTCTCTTCTTGAAGCAACTGGCTTCACCAAGCTAACATTAAAATCACAACCCATAAGACAAGAGTGTAGAAGCCATGGTGGCAAACACGATAAGCCACAAGTTAAAATTGAGGAAAATGAAAAAAACGGGACAAAAAAGCCTTGCAAATTGCCAACAAATAGTATTTTAAACTTTTCTGAAAGCAAAACACTCTCGACATCACTTGCAAGCACTGGTCCAAGCATATGCAAATAAGCAACAAAAAGCAACCAACTTTTACCTTTTGGGTTTAACATTTATAATGAAGAGTCACATGATAAATACTATTTAGAATTGAATGTGAAAAATAAGTCATCTGTGCAAAACGTTTTCTAAATCAAAACTATAAAATAACTAGTAATTCACAGTTTTAACATGTAATCAAGTATGTTCACAATTTGACATAAATGCCACTTAAAAGATCTTCACAAAGAAGAATACAAGTTAGAACATGAATATCAACTACGACCTCCACTTTAACCACTAATGATGAAAACAAAACCCGAACAAACAACAGTTACTGAACTTAATGATAGCATGATTATGTAGACCAACTGCTCATACATGGCACTGAGGAATCACTACATAATCTAAAAGGCAATGCATGCGCTGAAAAAACCTAACCACAGATGTACTCAATCTGAAAGCAACTTCGCAGGAAACTTAAACTAAGGTGAATTCATCAAAAGATGACTGCATTAATTTGATTAACATGAGACCAAATGATGAGACCAGCTAGTACCACTAAATGTACCAATAAGCCTATAGCATCATATAGGATATGAAGCCTGATTGGACCATAACCTAGCTATTACATGGGTCCAACAAAATTAACACATCTTTGAAAATCATAACTTGTGATAAACTCTCTCTCTCTCTCTCTCTCTCTCTCTCTCTCTCTCTCTCTCTCTCTCTCCTTAAAAGTTCCTTAGGGTGTGTCTGAAAACTGTGGATCTTTGAGGAGATCCACAAAAAACACGGACACATTTTGATCAAATACCCTCTCAAACAAGAGATCTTCGACCTAAGGATTTGAGATCCCCCGCTGCAGGACAAACCTCCCAAAATCTTTGGATCTCTAGTTTTTTTATTTTATTATTTTGTTTGGAGAGATGGTCGAGATCCAGTATCAAATGCACCCTTAGGGTGAATTAACCCCCCCCCCCCAAGATCCACCGACAAACTGTTCAAAGCTGAGTCTTAGTTTGGGGCCCACACCAGATCTGACCCTCGAGCAAATGAAGGGGATCTCACATCAAATCGGAGATCCCTAAAATGCCTCCAGTGCACGGTTTTCTAGTCCTATTTATATCTAGATCCTTGTATCCAAAATCTGAAGTTATTCAACGAACCCTTCCCCAGAGATCAATGGAAAACACCACTGGAGGCCGGATTTGGCATGGGAACCACACCAGATCCCACCCTCAAGCAAACAAGGGATCGCAGATCCTCACATCCCAGATCCTTAAAATGTATTAAATCCATGTTTTTCTAGTTAGATTGTAGATGAAAAGAAGTTTTAGAACCAGAAAACCAACAAGGAACTCAAATCCAGAGTATTTCCATCCAACACCCCCCCCCCAAAAAAAAAACAAGAAAACCATGGATTCAGGCTATTTTGAGGTTCAGGATTTCCAGGGTCTGAGATCCCCTATTTGCATGAAGGTTAGATCTGGTGTGAAACAGACACAAAATTCGGCCTTCAGTTGCATGGCTATGGATCTCTGGGAGCATTTAGACACACTCTGAAGGTTAGAATAGTTTACAATACACTTGATGAATTATCCAATTTCTTCATGCATGCCAATGAAAAACTGAATGCTAAACAGCCAAAAAGCAGTTAGAAAAGGAAAGTTTAGAATGGACCTTGCACCAAGTTTGGCAGTCCATCTATCTCTGTCTAAAAGTAGCATGGAACTTAAACAATTGTTGTTTTTTTAAGTACAAACTAGGAAGGCAAACCTCCTATGCTCAACTCCATCATGGTACGTGCAGACCAAAAGAAGAAAGCTATGTTGTTCTCTAAACATATTTTTTGTTATCTTTCTAAATATCTCAAGAAAAATAATTCTACTCTCAAGCTGCATAGAGCAAGCATTAGGCAGAATCAAGAGCATATAAGGATCCCATCCAAAATCCAACCTACACCCTTAGTTATCAAAGGCACACCTAGTCAGATGATTAAGTGCCTAGAAAAGCTAGGCATAGGGTTAACATCTAGTCCTAGGCATCTAGTTGGCCTGGATTAGATGCGCTAACTATTCGGCGCCTGGCAAACCCTGGCCTAAGTAGCGAGGGCACAAATAATTACATAAATATAAATAAACATACATATAAAGTTTTAATTCAAAACGAGGGAGGTGTAAAGCTCTCTCTCTCTCTCTCTCTCTCTCTCTCTCTCTCTCTCTCTCTCTCTCTCTCTCTCTCTCCTGACTAGTTACATCCACCCTAGAAGGGTTTAAAGGGGCGGGGAGGGGAGGGTTCATGGGTCCAAAATACCCAGCTCAAGCCGATCGAACCTTATCGAGCCTGATCAACTGATCAAACTCAGCTTGTTTGCTTGTCCGAGCCTCAGCCCAATATACAAGCTCAGCTCATTTAAAGCCCAAGCCAACTTGATTCATTGTGCATCAGACAGCTACCACCTATTATATATTGGTTAATAATGAAGGTAATTAAGGAACTATTGAGTATAAATCACTTTTTTCTTCTAAAATTTTTAATTGTTTGTTGATCAAAGATCACAGATGTAATCTAAATGGTTTTGGTTTTTTTAGTTGAAAACTTGTTTTGAATAATGTAATTATAACAAGTAATTAATTTTTTAAAGAAGTCCAAAATTCAATGACCCATAATGTGCCAAAATTTCATAACTCAAAAGATACATTTTTACATCACCCAAGTATGATCCAAACCATGTTGAACACATCTATGTGGTTAGAATGAGTTGATAAAACTTTCACCTATGATTTCTAGCTCATTAGTAGCAAATATGTTTTCCTTATATATACATAGGGGAATGAAAACCTACCCAATAGAAAACCTCCCAAACCTTAAAAAAAAAAAACTACGCCTTCATCCCAAAACAATTGGGGTCGGCGATATGAACCAGAAAAGAAAATCATTTTGGGTCTTCCACATGAATCCTTCTCCTCCAATCATTTCTATCCAATGCCATGTCCTCGGTGAGGTTCAAAGCATTCATATCCTTTCCTATCATCTTCATCCAAGTCTTCCTAGGCCTACCCCGACCTCTTTTAACTAATATATTTTCCCAAACCTACTCAATAAAAAATATTTATTGGATTTTATTTTTTGAAATTCTGACCTTCCAGATGTGATCTATGCGCTTGTTTTTTATAGGAATCAGTTCTTGGAGCATTTGATTCTGATGTGTGGATATATTTTTATAAGGATTCAAAAATCAATGGCCTACAATTTCATAAATGTTAGAGGCTTCAAATGCCATTTTTTCATCTAAAATGCATGATCCAAGTATTGATTTCTAGTAAACCAAACATGCTGAACACATCTACAAGGTCAAAATTTTGAAAAAACACCAAAAATAAGATAAATATTTTTTATTGGGTAGGTTTTGGAGGTTTTCTAGGATTTTTGGTGCTTTTTTTTAAGTTTTGACCATATAGATGTGATCTATATACTTGTTTTTATAGAAATCCAAGTGTATCTTGTCTGGAATTGCAAACTTGATCCACATTCGAGTTTATATATGAATATGGTCCAAACCAAACAATTCAATTTTTTTTCATTTTTTCTTTGATTCATATCTCAAAGTATGCTGGATATAGGTGGATGTTGATGGTTTGAATATGTTGCAGATAATATTTAGTCCACTCGACTTGTTAAAATATTGGTTTTTAGACTCATATTAACAGGTGACTGCAAAGAGAGATGCCTTGTAAGTTTTTTCCTTTTAGTCACATATCGTTGGGAACAAGAGAGAAGGGCTCCCCACCCTTTTATAAAAATGGAGGCTCTACTCTTCTTTTGGTCAAAAAATGTTGCCTACTCATGGACTTGGCATAAATTTTAAATTAATTTTGGTCTTTAGTCCCATCAGTATTAGGGGTGATGTCTGCTCCTATTGTACAAAAAGGAGGCCTACCCAAATAGGCTTTGTAGCTATTGTTGGCCACATGGATTAAGTACAAATTTAGTTTGTTTTTTTTTTTGGTTTGATGTCTTCATGTTTGACTAAGTGTTTGACCTAAAATGGTAAAGTCAAACATAATGACAGACTCTAGGGATTGATGGTCTTATTCAA
This sequence comes from Nuphar pumila, assembly GCF_984573655.1. Classification (NCBI taxonomy): domain Eukaryota; kingdom Viridiplantae; phylum Streptophyta; class Magnoliopsida; order Nymphaeales; family Nymphaeaceae; genus Nuphar; species Nuphar pumila. The sequence goes on from NC_143259.1 coordinate 8,299,102, forward strand.
CAGATTTTTTTGCATGTGGTTGAAACGAAAAAGGAAGGGACCCGGTCAAACCATGTTGGATAAGGTTTGACTGTATCCCACCAATATCGAGCCTGTAACCGAACTGAATCCATTCAGCACAGATAAGGAGGCCAAATCGTTGTATCCATGTGACAACTTTTTACCTACCTAAATGGATTTTATTATTTGAAAAAATTACACAAGTGATAAGTAAGACTTGGTTTTTTGTGGGGGAAAATACATGTCCTTTTCAAATTCATAATTACACACCAAAAGCGCATGACATGAGTTTCGTTTAAAAAAAAGATCATAAAAAGTCACAATTTTGGCATTGAAAAAACTGCATTTGTTTTTATATATTATATGATATTAGTGATTCGGTGAATTTTATGGAAAAATATCTTGATTTTATTGGTATATCTCAAATTTCCTAGAAAATAGGTTATCACATTTTTCATGTATTTTTTATTTTTCATATTGTTCCTAATTTTTTGTTTATTCATTTGTGCCAATATATGATTTGCATGTAACTATGTATCCGATAATATGAAGTTTAGCTTCACCGGTGGGATTCACATCTTATTTCTCGAGATTTAGCAATTAACAATGTTGTCATCACCATCACCACTATTTTCTCAAAGTTGAGGTTGTCCAGTTTGAATTTATTTTGATACAAAATAGGTTTGAGTAAGAAACTGGTTTAGTTGTAGGTCGGTTGAAGCACATATTATAAAGAACCAATTGGGTTGTAAATGGGTCATGTGCAAAAAGTGTTTCTAATGCTATTTTTTCGGCTATGTCAATGTTTTTTAGTTGGTTTATCATCCATTTTTTAGTGTTGACTGCTTGTGTGATGTTATTCTCTATTTCATTTATACTTTGTTGAGGCTTTTACTTGATAAGTATATTGTTGCTTGTTTTTGTTGTAATTGTTGAGTTGTGGAGCACTTCGTTGGGGCTTTTACCTGATTTAATTGTGGTGTTAGTTTTTATGATGAAGAATAGAATTGTAGATTGTTAATTTGATTTATTGCATGCATGATGAATTGATTTGATGATATTGTAATAATTGTTTTTTATTTCATTAATGTTAATGTTGTTAACTGATAAAACTTAAAAATTATAAATATATATATATATATATATATATATATATATTTGCAGCACCCCTGCACCCAAGGTTTTTGAAAGTGCCGCACCCCCGCACCCGCACCCATGTGACATAGTTTATGAGATGTATTTTTTCATTGTTTTTCTTAAATTTCTCTCATGATATCAATGTAATTGTTTTATACAATTTTGTAAGTATCATATCGTTACCCATATCGGTTGGGCCCAAAATAAGATATGTATTGTATCATAAAAAATTATAATTTTTTAATAAACATTTTCCAAAAAAATCAAAAAATTATAAAATTATAAAAAAAATAACACATGAAACAATGAATTGCACAAAATACAATCATAAAATCACATATGAAGCATTTATGCCTCATCTCATCATACACATCCTCCCAAGGTTGAACATCTTCGTCATACACATCCTCTCAAGGCTGAGAGTGCCCCATTTCTGCCCCATTCATATCGTTTTCTTGTATTTTTTCTGTCAGACTAGTGAGTAATTATTAGCATTGTCATTTCATAGCATCCTATAAATTCCTTGACATGCAGGAAGCAACAATGATATGTGCCCCAGTTAAATGATGCTTCAACCGAGAGATACCACACAAAAAAATATTATGACAATAGTTGCACTCAATTTTCAATCGGTTTTCGCTCATTACTTGAGTGCCCCATTGTCATGCTAGATCATCCGGAGCATCTTCCTCCAAAAAAACACTCAATAAGAAGCAAAGAATGAGGATTATTTACCTTAACCCGCTGCTTTGAGTGAAAATTTTGTGGATTACTTGAGCAAACTGCAAAATCCCTCTCTTATATATGGATTGACCCCAAAATCGCTCTCACGACTCTTAGGTGTTAGAGTGTAGAGCATGATTTCTACCTTGATATAAATCCCTGATTTCTACAAGAATTTTTTGAGGGTAGTTTTGTAATTTTACCAAAAAAAAGTTACCCTAGACTCCTTGTATTTAAAGAGGGCAATATGTCTTGTAAGGTGTGCATGTATCTCAATCTTAATAGTAGATCTCAGTGCGGTCGTAGGCAACTCTTGTCGAACCACATAAAATCCTTGTTCTTTATGTGGTTGATTTCTTTCTCTTCTTCCCATTTTTGTTTCTTCAATCTATTGATAATGTGATCTATCAATAGTGTATTGAGTTGTTCCCCAACACTAGGGTGTGTGGATACCCCTCTAGCTGCCTCTAAACAAACGAGAAAGTCGGTCCTCAAGGGGTCTTTAAAACCCAAAAAATAAAAAACAAGTTTTGGCAATTTTTAAAGTGCACCAAAGGTGTATAGTACAATACGATACAAGGGTGTATTATACGATACACTCGATATGGATAGGAAGTATCCCTGGTGCCCATAGTAATGATGGTACAATGCTTACAACATTGGTTATATATATATATATATATATATATATATATATATATATATATATATGTATATATATATATATGTATATATATATGTGTGGGAATATATTTCCTACAGTAGATTCTATTTAACAAAGTGGCAGAAACCCTTTTTTGTGTTTTTCACTGTTATAACGATCAAAAGTACATCAGTCGATTCCCACCATTACAACAGTAAAATCTGAAAACTGAGAACCTACACCGTTGTAATGATCAGAAGTACCACGTCAAATCCAATACCTATCTACTGCATTCCCTAAAACAAGTCAGCAAAAGGAAACATAAAATAAACATATTCCAGCAAGAAAAAAACGCAAGACATAATAGCTCCATGTAGACCATGAACAGGGATATAAAACAAGCGCTCAAAATATGCAAGATTAATAGATGTGTTACCATCATCACCAACAACAATAAACGAAAAGGAAATTAAACAGACGCAGAAACCTCACCACAACGTCACAAGAACGGAAGGAAAGGACACCGCTCACTTGTACTCGAACTTAGGAATGGGCGGGCTCGGCGCATCAAAGCTCTCCAAAACCTCCGCCTTGGATGAACCACTAACCGGCTCCGGCTCCTTCTTCTTCTCCCCAAAGAGACCCCCGAACCATGAAGACGACTCCTCCCCCTTGGTCCCCTGCTCCCCTCCGATCACTATCCCGCCATGAGTCATCATCGAGGGCACCGGCTCCTCCATGGGCGGGAAATTCTGCGGAGCACTGAGCACCTTGTTGAGCATGATCCCCGCGCCCTCGATGAGGGCGAGGAGGATGCCCCCAAAGACGGCCGACCGGGACGCAGCTCCAAGGCCCTGGCGCATCTGGAGGAAGCCACCGGTGGCAGCTCCGGCGATGATGGAGTTCCAAGGGTCCTCTTTCTGGCGGACGTAGACCATGGAGCAGTCGAAGGCGGAGAAGAGGCCACCCCAGACGGCGAAGCTCCCGCCAACGCGCGGCGCGTTCATCCGGACGGCTTGGACGCCGCCGGCGACGCGCTCTCCCCTCGGTGAGTTGTAGAGGCCCTTGATGAAGTGGAAGGCGGAGCCGCCCACCGCGCCCATCCCGAACGCTCCCCCAATGTCGTCCAGGATCCGATCCGGGCACGGCTCCCTCGACGTCTCCGGCGTGCCCATCGGAAAAATAAGGAGCTCTCTAGGGTTTTTCTTTTTCCGGTAGGAAGGAGATCGCCGGGGACAGAGGCGGAGCAAAGAGGAGAAAACCCTAAAAACGAAGAGTGGAAAGAATTTCGAGGGAAAGATCGGCGCTAGGGATGCATATTTATACGTTGTACGTTTAGCACGTGGGATGAAAATCACACGCTTATATATAGAAGAAGGGGTTCATCGGATATAGTTGGATTTCCGATCCAAATCTAACGTAGTTTTTGGATTTGGAACCTTAAATTTACATCCAAATGTTCATTCTAGTTGGATTTATATAGATTATGTATGGATTTGAATCAAATTGGGATTAGTATTTCAGGTCGGATCTAGTTTCGATTTGAACCAAAATCTAATCCCACTGCATTTATTTAGATGTAAAAAGGGTTTGTTTTGATTCCTTTTTTAGCAGGTTCAGCATTACTGAACATATTTTGGATCTGGATTCAATCTTACCTCATTGAATATGATTAAGATCCAGTCCCATATTTAAATCTATGGTTCGCATTTTGGATACAGAATTGGATATGACATGAGCCAACACATACTTGATCTGCTTACACCTGTAAATGTATGAAGGTGGGATGCAAATGTGTCGGATCCAGTATTGAGGATTTGTGATTTTTGAGCTATTTTGACCCGATCCAGATCCAACTCTCTTATGTACTTAGCTGATCCAAATCCAATCCATTTGCATCCCTAGCATACGAGATTGATGTAAACGGGTATGGTTCCAACCCCGATCCAAACTGGATTGGACTGTCTATATGGGTAGTAAGTATTCTATATTTGATTCAAGACATATATATATATATATATATATATATATATATATATATATATATCCTTTCAAAACATTTCTATTGTTTGGAACAAATGGAAAAGGGTCACTTTTCCTTTCCAACTTGCAGTTTGCTATCCAAACACATGCTTGTTTCATGTTCTTTTCCTATGAAAGATGCTTTCTTTCATAGGAAATAGGGTCTCTTTCCTGCAAAGGGTAATCTATAAAAAAATATATATCAGACTTGAAGGAAGTTCAAGACTTCGATGATCATCTAAACTGAACTCCTTAAGTTCATTTTCATGGACTCAAAGTCTCAAACTTCTAGCTTTAGGAAACTTAGCGTGCTAGAAGCTGAAAACTTTATAGTTATTTAAAGTTCAAACCACTAAAAGCTGAAAATTATGTCACAAAATTCTCAAATTCAAAATACTTTTGAAAAACAAACCACGAACACAAATTTTATTTAATGGAATTTTAATATTTAAGAATACATTTTAATAAAATAATATGAAATATATAAAAATGTGTCGTATAACATAGGTTTGATTTTTTTTCTTTAAAATTCATGATTTTAAAATTTTACAACAACAACAACTACGCCTTCGTCCCAAAACAATTGGGGTCGGCGATATGAACCAACAAAGAAAAACATTATGGGTCTTCCACATGAATCCTTCTCCTCCATTCATTTCTATCCAATGCCATGTCCTCGGTGAGGTTCAAAGCATTCATATCCTTTCTTATCACCTCCATCAATGTCTTCCTAGGCCTACCCCGATCTCTTTTAACTAATATATTTTCCCATTTTTTCATTCTTCTAACTAGAGCATCATTAGGCCTTCGTCGAATATGTCTAAACCACCGTAAACGATTCTCTCTCATCTTATTTTCAATGGGTGCAACGCCTACCTTCTTACGTATCTCCTCGTTCTGAATCTTATCTTTTATTGTATTTCTACACATCCATCTCAGCATACGCATCTCAGCTACACTCATTTTTTGAATATGATGTCTCTTGGCAGCTCAACATTCAGTACTATATAGTAAAGCGGGCCTAATAGTACGCATCATTTTACACATGATTTTAAAATTTTAATTCAATAAAATGTATTTTTATATTTAAAAATATTTTATGCATTTAACCAAAAAATATATCATTTTAATATATGTACACATCAGTGTCAAACCAAGAGTCCACTCTTGTTACCATGGACGTGTAACCAAAATGGTATGTTCCTAAACTTGAACTAAAAAATTTCTCCATGACAATGTTAAATTGTCATTTGATTTTTTTTTTTATATTTACATTGAGAAACCACCCAATAACTAGAGACCTAGCCGCTCTAGCTTTGCCTGTTCTACATATGGTCGTTGTCCTTGCAGCATAAAGCTCCTTGGGTTTACCCCTTTCCCCTACGGAGTCTCCACGCTTCAACTCGCACAAGGGGTGACACTCATGGGATTTGAACCTAGAGCACCTGTTTAGCGGCCTAGGTCTCATCCCACCGCACATCATTTTACAATTGGAAAGCACCAATTAGATATTTTGGTTTCTTATAACGCATTTGAAAAACTTTATAGTTAATCTTGAAGTGGTTAGACCTAGCTAGTACCTTCAAGCTAGGGATGGTGGTGGGGTGGGGCGGGGGACAAGGTCTCCACCCCTGCCCCACCTCAAGATTAGAACCTCCATCCCCGCATGGGGATGGATTTTAACCTCCACCCCCGCCTTCATCCCCGTTTCATGTCCTCCATCCCCGGTTCAAACGGGGATGAGGCGGGGCGGGGTAGGGAAAGTGGCGGGGACGGGGATGATGCAGGGAATAGGCTGGGATTGTGGCGGGGCGGGGAAAAGTGAACATCCATCCCCGTCTCCATCCCCGAACGGGGATGGATTTTAACCTTCGTCCCCGCCTCCATCCCCGTTTCATACCCTTTATCCCTGATCCAAACAGGTCGAGGCTGGGCGGGGCCCGCTTTCTCCCGGTCCACTGTCATCCCTACTTTAAAAAAAAAAAAAATGAGATGTAGGAGTTGACCCTTAGCAACGAGTGTGGAGACCTTGTATCCATGTTTTGTTTTTTGTTTTTCTTTAGTGTCTTGAAGAAGTCCCTTGGCCATTTTAGGGGGGCGTTTGTGTGTCACTAAAATTCTGGGTTTGTCATGGAAATGCATTGATGGGCGTGCATTTTTGCGGATCCCACAATGCCGAAACAAATATGGCATCATGAAAACGCCTCGACCGATGTGTCATTTTACACATTGAACCCTTTTTTCGCAAAAACGGTTTCTGAGGGAGGGTCCGATTCATTTTCCGCGCTAGAGGATTCCACGGAATGGGTGTTGAGACCTATTCCATGTCAAGCAAACGCCCCCTTAATGATTCTTGAATCATTCTAATGTAATATCAGCGGAATACCTCATACTCAATTTGAGCCATAGCTTAGACGTTTCTAGGGCTGCACACAAGCTGAGCTTGAGCTTGAGCCTAGCCTGTTAGAGCTCAGTTTGAAGCTTACAAACTAATGCTTGAGTTTGGTGGAGCTTTGGCTTGAGCTAGTTTATCAAAACTCGGCTCAGCTGAAGTATTTTTTATGGTGTGGCTCAGCTGAAGTATACTTGTGCATATACATACTAAATGAGCTGAAACAAGCTTAAATTAATTTCAAACATAAGCTTGTTTATCTAATCGAGTTTATGTTTAAGCACTACCGGCTCATTGTGCATCCTTGTGTAGGTGGTCATGGACTGAGTTCAGCCCGTTAGGTGCTCCAGTCAAAGATTTATTAGGGATGTAAATGGTTCATATTCGGGTCAGATGTAGCAAACACCAAATCCGACTAATTGGATATTGGCTAATCGAACTCGGATTCAGATGGGAAAATTTAATACCAAATCAGGAAAAATTAGATATAATCTGATTCGGTCATGAACCTATGTCGCAAGGACATGATAAAAAGGATACGATACGTTGATGTTTAAATTTTTTATTAAAAATAATATATAAGAAAACATAAGAGTGAAGTTGAGTTTCTGTGTGACACAAGCCCATTGATAAGTTCTACTCACCTTGTGATTTTTTGTATATAGATGTGTGTACTTACTTTCTTGGTAATTGATATAAATCCGATCCGACTTATGAGGGAAATCTAACCAACTACAATTATCATTAATTTTATCTAGAAAAAACTGAAAATAATAAGAAAATGCAGGAAACCAATCAAAATAAAAAGAAAGTAGTTGATACCTCAAATCTCCAATGAAGGGATTAACTATAAAGATCTCTCATCTATAAATAGATAATTTTTTTTTTAAATTCTAAAACAATCAGACTGCCTATTGTTATAACCTTCTAAAAACATAAATCATATCTTAAAGATATAGGTCAGGTTCAATCATCTAATATTCAAAGTCAAAGACAAAGACAAAAAAAATATCTAAAATAAAAAAATGGATCCAAAATGATCCATTAGACCCAAATTATAATTCACTCTCCTCCTCACTAAAATCAGTCTTGCCCAACAAAGTAAGTGCAAGTGCTTTGAAAACACCAAATTTTATATCTCACAATGAGTTGAATGCTGGTTTAATTAGTGATGACTCTAGTTGACTAATGAAAAGGTGATTTGTGAATGAGCACTTTGATGTGGACCATCGACCCTCAAAAGTCTTAATGATTAGCACGCATTCAAGGGAGCATGAATGGGTAGGTCCAATGTTGTCTCGGTATCGGCGGCCAACGATTCAGGAGGATCGGCCCGATACCGATTCTCAAGCGAATTGATCTGAATCGACCAAAAAAAACAATTAAAAAACATTTCATGTCAATCAAAATGTCATGTTTTAAAACTATTAAAATAATATTAAAAATTTAATTATAATACTTTTTATATTTATTAAAAATTAACCGAATCAGGCTAGTATCGTCTCGATTTACTGCGATACGGTACCTATGACAACATTGGGTAGGTCCCATAATAAAGCTCATGGGGTTGGGGATCCAAAAGGAGGCATGTCAACCGGGGAAAAAGCAAATAAGCCCCAAATAATCAACTTCAATGCTAATAGCTAATATATATATATATATATATATATATATATATATATATATATATATATATATATATATATATATATATATATATATATATACAAGATCAACTTGCTTTTTGTTGACCACTAAAGCATTTCTTACATAATACACCATCCAATCAAAGGTGCTAGCTCCACGACCATCAGCCATGAACTCTAATCATGGATATCAATGGATTGGATGATATCTGATATTTGACCGAATCAAATTTGTTTAGCTGGATTCAAATTTTGCATATGGTTTTGAATTTTGCTATTGAACCCGATAAAAAATCTAGATATTCATTCCCGATTACAGGTAAAAATTCAGATATGGTACATTATGAGCTCTTATTATCCAGATTCAAACCATACCCGACTCAGATTAACCAATATCTGATTAGTTGGACATAGTATTTGACCGTATCAAACCCAAATCCGAACCATACAGATCCCTCACCCTAACAAGGCAAAGGCAAGGAAGTGGGCCATAGGTGAGGTTTAGAGACCAAGTGGGCTCGATTGGCTACTGAAGTTTGACTAAAAAAAGTTAAAAAAAAAAGTCACTCCACCAACAAGTCGTCACGTCAAAGCATTTTCTCCGCACGGCATCTTCTCTCCCTTCTTTTGGGCCGCTTTCGGATGGGCAAGGATTCGCAAATCCCAGCGACCGGCCGGAACACTAATTCCGGCAAAGAACCGGATGATTCTCCGGCGACTAACGAGGATATGTCACCGCCGCTGCGCCGGGAGAGGCCTCTTGAGACGCTCAATATGGAAGAGGAGGTCGCTCGCGAGCCAAAGAAGAGGAGGATCTCCTGCCCGTCGGCTATCGACACGTGTCCGCCGGACGCCGAGAACTACGTCGCCGGGCTCTCGTTCTCCTTCGACACCAAGATCCAACCGATGTACTCGACTCCCAAGTTCGGATGCTTCTACTCCGGGACGGATTTGGGGTTTCCGGATCTCCAAGATCCGGTGCAGGTCTGGTCGCCGGAGGCCAAGGGGGAGGTGGGAATTGGGCCGGAGGTGGAGAAGCTTGTGGGTTTGGGCGTGGTCGATGGTGGGGAAGGTGCTGAAGATGGAAGGTGAAGATTGGGGTATCCAAATTTGGGGATTTTTCCTTCTTTTTCCCTTTCTCTTTTTCGGGTATTCCAAATTCCAACCCCCTTCTCTTATCTTTTGTGCTGGTTTTGAAAGACAGCATCGTGTGGTGGTATTGGATGTATCAATCACGACCTAAGCTAAGCTAAGCTAAGCTAAGCTAAGCTAAGCAAGTTTTTGTCTAATAAAATCGCCAGTTTTAACTCTCTCTCTCTCTCATATCATCTGATGTGTAAGCATTTCAGGGCACTGCTCGTTTTCCCTGTGTGGTCAGCTGTTGATTGGCGTGTGTTAAACTTGGAGAAGATGACTAAATTCTGTTTGTATGCAAAGGCTTCGTGAAGTTGGTGACGACAACTTTTTTTGCGGGGCGGACGGGTCGGCCGGGTGGCTGTGAAGGTGTTGAGTTGAAGACTCCATATCAAACCCCGATGGCGCCGTAGCTTTCATAGGTGGGCCACGTAAGACAGTGTGGTTCGTAGGGCTCAACTCGGGCTTTTCCCTCGCTTCGTCAAGGGTTCCTCGTTACGAAAAAAAAAAAAAAACTTTTGCTGGGTCTCACACACTCTCGTTTTTTTTATCCCTATAAAGGTTGTGTTTGAATCACCGTCTGCGGGATGTATCTGGCGTGGGGCTCACGTGCGTCTGCACGCCCTCGCAAGTGCGAGATGAGAGTGGATGCAATATTGGTGCGTTCGGCAGACGATTGTTTGGCCGTGCCCCCGCCAAATAGTGGCAGCCGGACACTCTAGAACGAAAAAAAAAAATTTGTTTTTTGGGATGGGTGGACATTAGACATGTCCTGTTCATGCGCGTCCGCAATTCAAACACACCTTAAGCAATCCATCTGGTGGAATTTCAACACAATTAAGTGGGGAGCTTTGTGCCCCCCAAAAAATTAGAAAGCCCCTAAAATCTCTCATATATGGTTATTTTTTTTCCTTTTTGACAAAGAACCATCACAGAGAATGGGTTACTTAGGGTGTGTTTGATTGTCTGTCCAATATTGAACATAAAATAATACATATGTCTGTTCTGTAACAATTGTTCCAAGTCCAACTTTTTTTACTCAAATAAAAAATCCTATTTTTATTTAAAAATAAATAAAAATAAATTATAAATAAACTAAAAAAATCCTAAGCCACATAAAAAATAAATCATGAAATTAAATATAAAAAACCTTAATTCAAACTCTAATAAAAAAATATCAAAGAAAAAAATCTTAATCAAATTAAATATAAAATGACATAATTTTAAAAAATTGATTCAAAGTCATAATCAAAGAATTTTTTATTTTTTATATTTAATTCAAACCATAAGATTAAAATTAAAAAACCCTAATTCAAACCCTAAATAAAAAAATCCCTAATACAAACCTAAATAAAAAAAAAACTAATCAAAAGAGAAAGAAAGAGATGAAAGATAAATGAGGAAGAGTCTGGTATAACCCAATCTGCCTCATTTTTTTAAAGAGTTTTTTCACTGTTCCATTTCCGCTTCCGTTGTTCTTTGAGGGGGAAGGGGTTGGGGACATGTGTCCACCGCATCCAGCATTCGGTGGGAAATATGTCCTTAAAGGTATGTTTGATGCACCATTCCCAACGTGATTCAGACAAAAATATCGCTGGAAACGGTGATTTTCAACAAACGTTGGATGCAACGGACAACGTTCACGTGTCCACCGTGTCCTTATATACATGCACTTTTCGTTTCACCCTCCCCTGATTATAAATGCAATAGGAATGCAGGGAACATTCATTTCGTCTCGACGGGCGCATCTCTTTGATCCCCATCGCCCTCAGCAACCCCCTCGCTATCTCCTCCACGAAGCTCAGGGGGCATCGCGCTCTCCCGAAAGCTCATGGACTCGTATTACGCCTCCCCGCTGTGGTTCTCCGTCATGTTGGAGACCTGAGAGAACGAGAGGGATCCAACGGAGTTGATGAGCTTATCAACGGAGACGTCCGGCAACGACTTGTGCTTCACGCACCAGACATGGTCGTCGACGACGTACACCTTGAAGATGACCTTGCCGTTGTTCACCAGGTACTCGAGGCCGGCGAGTGTCGACGTCGTAGATGACGATCTGATTGGGGATGCCGAAGGTCTCACTCTCCTATGGGATCCAAAGCTCGGAGACCGCCTGCAGCATGGAAATCCTGTTGTGGAGCCGCTCGATCGCCTCCGACGGGTTGATCACTCGGGCACCCAGGTTCCTCGTGACGAATTTTTGTGCAGCTGGTTCTGCCATTCATCACCATAGATCTTGTGGATGATGCAGTCGGAGGGCCCCTGCTCCACCAACATAAATCCACAACTCTGACAAAAACTCACCGTCCATCGCTTCACCCACCATCTTCGTTTGCTCCACCAATCGAGCTCTGTATGAAAAAGATGTTTGAACGATGCATGCCATGTGTTAGATGTAATGGTTATGTGAGATGTTATATTTTGTGCTGCCATTGTTGACCAATAAGTTAAATTTGAGAAGGTCGCAGCTTTTTGTCAATGTGAAGTTGCACTTCAATCGTTTGTTGTAATGTCTGCAAGAGATGGTAACCCATGCCATAACAGAACTCCATATAGAACACCTCAACAAATGAAACTTTGATTCTATTTGGAATGCTAGATACTATAAAAGAAAATGGAATCATTTTTGTGAAATGATCATTGTGTCTAGCTTAGTCTTCTCTTGTACATGTAAAACCTATTTCAGAGAAAAAATGTTCCTGTATAAGACGCAAGTATGATTGTCTCACATGTATATTGTCTAGTGTACCTTATCTCACCCTTACTAAAAGAATGAAGGGTACTAATGAAATTGGCCTCAATCATAAATGTCTTCGGATTTTCTAGGACATGCTAAATGTTTATTCATCTCGATAGTATGCTCTTTGCATGATTATTCGATTTAGAATGATAATTTCCAAGGAAAGAATGAGAAATCACAACCATGGTAAATGTCTTATTTTCATGCAAATGCTCATTTCTTGGAGAATTTTCAACTGTCACATGTTGTGTACCTATAAAAATGGTTGTCATTATCATTATACTCATTGAAACTTGAACTGTTTGATTGCTATTTCGTTTTCAGTTAGTTATCTGCAATTAATTTAACTGTTAGAAAGGCGTAAGGAATTTTCTTGAATCTATGGGTATGTTTGGTTGGATACAAATGTGATTTGGAATATCATGCAAGTGAGAGAATGAATCTCATTTTCACAGCTAACCAAACATGTGATTTAGAATCTCATGCAAATGAGAAATGAAATGTGGTTTGAAGTCACATTTGAAGTGAATCTCATGTGATTCTAAATCACATGGAATTTGTGATTTGAAATCATAGGACATCAAATCACATTTGATTCCATCTCATGTGATTCCAAATCACATGAGATGCAACCAGACATAACCTATATGCTAAGTCACATGGGTGCGGGTGCGGGGATTCGGCACTTCCAAAAAACTCGGGTGCGGTAGGGGCAAAAATGTAATATATATATATATATATATATATATATATATATATATATATATATATATATATATATATATATATATATATATATATATATATATATATATATAAAGGGGGTTGGGGGAACAGGCGGGTTTTTTTTTTCAAATTTTGCAGTTGTCAGTAGTTGACAGACAGCTGCTGCTGTCAGCAGCTGACAAAACAGCTGCTGCAGTTGTCAGCAGCTGACAAAACAGCTGCTGTCAGCATAATTTTTTTAAAGAAAAATTTCGTAGCCCATTTGGGCAAATTTTTTTTAAAAAAAAAATCCAACAAAAAAATGGACCTTAATGATCCTGGGTGCAGTCAACGCACCCAGGATCGGGTTGACCGCACCCGGTGCCGCACCCGCACCCGCACCCGCACCCTGCTAGCCGAATCCCTGTGACATAGCCTATATGTGTAACCTAAGCATTGCAAAACACATGCCTAATGTTTTGAACGGGTTGAAATACTCAAGTCTATTGAATTGGTTCAATAAAGGCAAGCTTATCATTGTTTTGATTTATTTTCACTGTGCTTAAATTTTTGTCCGAAAAGCCATCAGTAAATAGGTATGGAGACTGACTAATTGAATACACTCAGGAGCACCCTTTTCAAAGAAACATTGCCCCCTCAATTTTATTAGTGATCCTATCCTGTCCAAAAGTTCTTGATTCTTAGAGGGTCTAAAGATGATCGATGCAAAGCAAGTTTGCTTCACAGAAAAAGATAAATACTGGGCACTCCTGTGAATCTATTGTTCTGAAGTAGTACTCTTTCAAAAATTATGAGCTCTGTCTTTGACTCGCTTAACCTCTTGCCTAGCATATGTATCATAAATTCACACTTATCTACTTCAAACTTCTCATAACCACATTTAGCATAGCATATCATTTAACCATCTGATCTTTTCAGTCTGCTATCTAATGGACCGTTCTATCTGAAGAGGAAGCTTTAGTCAATCATGTTGAAGAAAAGAATCTTATTGTGTTTTTATGTATGTCTCTAATCGCAAGGACTTCCTTTTTCAAATACCATTCATATATCCTGTGTAGTGTGGAGGGGCCTCAAGAGTAAGGTGTGGTGCAAGGCTATCATCGATTGAGTACTTTGCTTGGAAGAAGCAAACAAAACAAAAATATGAATACTTGTGAAGTCCATAATCTGCTTTAGCTAGTTGCCTACAACGTGACTAACGGTTAACCTGGGGATACTCAGGGACATCTAATATTGCTATTTTCTTTGCCTTTATAGGGATAGAATTGAAAATTTTGATATCCTAAACATGCATGCTCATTCCATGCATCTCTTGAATAGTTTAAGTAGTTTGGAAGTGGAGATTGCACAAGTATGCTTGGATTTGGGAAATTGCTTCTTGAGCATCTATATTTCAGTTCTCTTAAAAAAAAGGAAAAGAAATTCAAAAAGATAAAAATTTGAGAAATCATTTTCTTAAGTGGAGTTCTACATTTTCAAGAAGATGATAATTCTGGTTTCCCAAACAGGTTTGCACCATAGTCACAAATATTGGAAAAATATTGGCTCATAAAAAATCTCAAGAGATGATTTTTTATTCAGAATATATTACTATATTTTTTTGAGGAATTAAAACTTGTTTAAGAAATTATTTTATTTTTTTCATAAATGTGTAAGTGTTTTTTGGCAATTTTTTTTATCCAGAACAAGTTGTATTTGTCCAAGATAGTTTGTCCTGCCAACTCAAACATAGGATAAAAGCTGGTATTAAGCGTAAACAAGTTTATTTTTGGCCTTGGAAGTTGAGGTTTTAAGGTATTAACAATAACCCTTTTACTCTTTTTTATGGAGCTCATTTGTTTATTTCATTATCCATCAAAATGTCATCAACTTGATTCTACAAAACATGATAACCGTAAAAATTGAAATCTTGGCAGTTTGGTGTAAATTTTGTTTAATTTATGAGAATTTAAGAGTATGAAAAATTCAATTCGAGATCCATATTTTGGGCAAAAATTGAATTTCAAATCCATATTATTTTAGATATAATTTCGTAATTGGATCCCTATCTAGGCAAAAAACCATAATAAACTTGTTAAAACATGTAAAATGGTGGCCGAATCGAGTCATACAATCCAAAATAAAGTAATTTGACCCATATCCATGATTGTTCAAGTTATCCACACATAGTCGTCAAACAACGGAAAATTGGAACATAGCCATTGAGCACGGTATAAACAAACGTTGGACTTGAAACAGTTGTTAAGGAACATATAGAATCATTCTGTTCTTTTTGTTCATTTAGGGTAAGTTTGATGGCTTGTCCAGGGTTGGACAAAATGAACAAAAAGAATGGATCTGTCCGTTCTGTAACTATCGATCCAAGTCCAAAGTTTGTTTGGACCCTACTCAAATGCTATGTTCCAAATGTCCGTTGTTTAATAATTATGTGCAGTAGGGCGGTGCTTTAGATGAAGAACCCAGGGGCTACAACCACAGTGAATAAATTGAAGTCCCTTGATGATCCCAACTGCAATTCTATGCCGCATCTCCCAATTCAAGTGGAGCTGGCTTGCTCTGACCTTCTTAATTGCATCCTCGAGACTACCATTCGGCATGTAATCGTAAACCAGCGAGTACTGATCAGATCGGTTCACATAGGCATGCAAATTCATCAAATGTCTATGCTTCAAGCAGCCCAAAACTTCCAAATTCTTCTGAATCCTTCTCTTCGCAGACTTGCTCTGGATTTCCGCCATGTTCGCTGGTTCGATTCTCTTGACGGCAACTGTAAATCCGTTCTCGAGTATGGCTTTGTAGTACTTTCCATTAGGGCTCGATTCGAGCAATTGGGCATCGCTCAGTGCAGTCTCTTCGCAGAAGAAAGAGAGCATCTTCGACGTGATCTTGGAGCAGAAATTCACAGGACCTTTCAGGATAGGCGTTCTGCTCGTGTACAGAACAAAGACCCTGATCAAACCAGCAATTAAGATGGCAGCACAAGGGAATATTGTTTCACTGATTCTCAAAAGCAAGAATAAGGAAAATACTACAAGCCCCCAAATGGGGACAAGGCGTCTTCTGCACCTGCCTTTCATCTTCTTCATAGAGCAGTTCAGATTATACCAAGAAGTCAGCACAAGGAAGGTAGTCCTTGGAGGGAGCTAATAATTCATAGTCCATATAGACACCTCCGCATACTAAACCCAAAACCCTACTCTAACAATCTGAAGGAAAAAGAAAAATGCAGTTTTCTCAACGAAAACCCTTCTTCTGGCTAGTACCCGAATGGATTTTGATGAAACCCAAGAACGAGTTGTCCAAATTGATACCCAAACTGAGTTTTTTCTTCAACCTTGCAAACAGAAAGACTAAAACCCACTCATACTACCAATTCTTCCAGGTGGATACCGAAGCTAAGCTACGCAGCGAAACCCTGTATTCCGCCGGAGCAGCCGTAGTCTATTGAGCAGCGTTAGCCCGATCTCGGACGAAAAATCCATCAGAGCTGCCAGAAAAGAAAATGCGCTCTTTCAGAAAGACGCGTCATTTCTCTGCCAGCAAATCCTGAGCATGAAGTTTCGCTTGAGAGAGACACATCGACGGGTGCGGCACGCCCGTCGATGCAATTTTTTTCCCGTTTCTGTTCGTTTTGTAACAGGGGGGAGGTGGATCGAAAATTACATATTATAAAGGACCCGACGGACGCGCTGAACGTCGTCCGCCGCGTCCAATGTTTGTTGGAAATCATTGTTCCCAGGGTGATTTTTGTCTGAATCACGCTGAGAACAACGCATCAAATATACCCTAAGAGCATGTTAGATGGCTCGTTTCGTGGATCGCAAGTGACGAAAAAGACTTTCTCTTTGTTGACGAACATTGAACGCTGTGGACGACACCCGTCCATGCATCATTTCTTTCTCTCACGCAACTACTGTGGAGTCTCTCAGGCCAAAGTTCAGGTAGGTTTTATTTTCTCTTTCTCTCTATTTTTGTTCCTCTCTGTCGGATATCGTCGATGGCATCAGACAACCCCTTATTTGCCTCCTCCAATGACTCCAAGGACGCAATCAGCCTCGATGACCGCTACTTGGTGATCCGCTTCATCCGAAAACCAACCACCCTAATCACACACCCAAAAATGCATCCCCAAAGCTCTCACAAAGGATTCAAGCGTTCAGGTGGCAGATAAAAGCTTCAATGCAAAGGGGAAAGGGGTGTTTGCTGATCGGGATCTCACTCCCATGGACGAGGATTTCGAAATCGCAAACGGTAAGGAGTTCGTTCCATCCATGACCACAAACAACCTCAATGGGCAATGGGGGAGGGATTGGTGGTGGAGGCAGGACAAGAGTGGGGAGTTGCAGAGCAGGGACTATGTGATGGACTGGATTGGTAGCCAGATTTATGGGTCGGGGGACAGTGAGAATTGCGATGTCGAGAGTGGTAATGTAAGTGGTGCGGAAGTGCCTCCGCTGAAGCAGAAGAAGCAAAGGAGGTGAAGAAGGGCAAGCAGAAGAAGATCAAGGAATGGTGGAGAGATAGAGAGAAAAAATAGAAATGAGACATATAATGAATGGTGCTATGGTTTGAAACTTGATAAATGCATTTAAGATTGTATGAAACTCTTGATAAAGGTATTCTACATTTTTCTATTTCATTGGCTGTTTTTGTAGACTAAATTGTTACTTTTTGAAGCTCATGTTATCTATTATTGAGATGATATTTTTTTAACAAATATATAAAATATATGTACAGAGGGGGTGTTTGAACCATGGAGAAGGTGTAGTCGTCTATTGTTTGTTTGATGAAATACTCAAGCTAGCACAACTTATATAGAACCATTCACCAAACTTAGGGCTTCCATTCATCTTTTCTTGAACCAATGCATTTGTGTGGTTTATTGTTGAATTCATGCTATGCCTACCAATTGTTGTTGAAATGCCCAATCAAAGCTCTTCAGGGACTTCAAGTATACTAGGTTGGTGTCATGTCTTCATGCTTATTGAACATGTTCTCTGATATAGGGATGTACAAGTTCAGACAGATTCTTTAGTGGAGCCCCTCTATTTGAAACCATAGCATCTAACTAATGGCTGCTGAAAATTTAGTATAATACATTGAATTATTTCAGTTATACTTGAGGATTTAGAATGGTCTTTCTTGTAGAAAGGTCAATCTTGTTATAGTGCCCTATTTTCATATTTTCATCTGTCTTGTAGATATATAAATTTTATATTTATATGCAATCTATGAAAGGTTTGTGAGGCTTCCCTAGCTGATATATGGAGATTAGACATCATATTTGTCTTATAGTTTTTGGGTGGCAATCATGCTTTTTATAGTGTTAAACAATAAAAGCATCATATAGGTTGTTATTTGGGATAATTTTCAATGTTGTTGCTTCATTACATTTTGCATGGATGTTCAACTTTTGTTGGGATATAATACAAATTGTTGGAATATGATACATATAATAAAGAAATGGATGAAGTATTTGCCACATTGAAAATATAACTACAAGGACAAGTTTCAAGCTAATGACAACGAGCATCTCTTTGTTTGGAGAGGAGGGAAATGTAGAATCAATTGGGGTGATTTCACTGCTCATGAACTGGGTTACATGGACATTGTAATAACTTATTTTAATGTATATTTCATTTGAGGCTAACACTTTTACCATCTCTGCTATTTGTAACTTCAAATTTTATGAATTAGATGACATCCATGGAATTTAAGAATTTAACTATAAGAAAGACACATTTATCATAAAACTCATATCGATATTGCATAGTATAATATGTGAGCAGGTTGGATGAAATTTAAAAAATAGCTTTGAATTTGTAAATGGAAATTGAAAAATGGTTTTGAATTTAGAAATGAAAATTGTTTTTGAAAATCATTTTGAAAATCACTTAGAAATTTTAAAATAACTTGGATAATTAAAAAAAATGGTGTAATTCTATCTTAAATGATGAATATGCTATTTTTTTAACAAATCATTTGAATTTTAAGGAAAATTTCATATTTTATAGAATTAAAACAAGATTAATTTTTATATATTCATGACTAGGACCACAAATATACTTGAAATTAATCTTTATTTAAAATTTTAATAAAGAAAAAAAGATTTTATACTTTTATAGAATTAAAATAAAATTAATTTTTAATATATTCATGACTAGGACCACAAATATATTTCAAATTAATCTTTATTTTGAACTCTAATAAAGGAAGAAAATGAATTTTTGAAAATATGATGATTTTTGAAAAATAACCTAAAAGTGTAGGTCAATTTTTTATTTAATAAAAAATAATAACTCTAAGTATTATTCGTATTCCGACTAGGGCTGAAAATACAAATTTTACTTAGTTTTATTTATCTTTTATTAAATGGTGCACATGCCATTTGTGTTTTTCATATTGTATTTAGAAATAAAGAAAAATTAAATGCAACACATTAATATGAGATTAATTTACATGCTCATTCATTCTAAACTAAGCATAAAATAAAAATTCTCATTAATGTAATTATTACAATCCTTGAATGAATTAAAATAATTGAAAATAATTAGAAATAAATGTAGGCATTTATAAATTTTCTTTAATTATTGAAAAATTGAAAAAATCAGTAATTTAGCCTTTTTATGCCCTAAAAAATAAAGAAAAATAAAATAAAATTAAAAAGAAATGCAAATGATGCATGAACTTAAAAAAATTATTTAAAAAAATATTTTTGGAGTTTTATATTT
Organism: Nuphar pumila; assembly: GCF_984573655.1. Taxonomy (NCBI): domain Eukaryota; kingdom Viridiplantae; phylum Streptophyta; class Magnoliopsida; order Nymphaeales; family Nymphaeaceae; genus Nuphar; species Nuphar pumila. Next base: position 8,318,996 of record NC_143259.1, read on the forward strand.
TCGAAATTGGGGTTTAAAACATATAAATTTATTTTAAAACTTGAATTCAAAATGAATTTTACAAAGCTTTTAGCCTCAAACTCGAATTAAATATACATATCAATACAAATTGAGAGACTTGGCAATTCTGCAAGTTGACTGCTCCCACATTATTTTTGAACTAATGGTTCTCATCCTGTTAAAGTGTTATGCACCACTGCTCTGCTAAACACTATAGTGTTTAGCAAGTGCTTATGTGGGCTGTCAATATTTAGGGGACATTTGAATGTCACAGAATGGGGTACCGTGGTACTCCTTTTCATTGATTTCACTGTCCCGGAAATGGAATCGGACCTTCTATGGATTTCACTATTGCAAAAAATGCACATTTCTTTGGTCATTGTAATGAAGATGGGCGGAAGCACCAATAAAGCAAAACACTCTTTAAGAGTGATCACAAGAGCCAATAACACAAACACTAGAAGTGTATACAAAAAACCCACAAAAGGAAAAATGACTTAAAGTCATAAGTTGGATATTATTGAAGAAAGAAAGAAGAGGGTAAAAAACCCTATGCTCATACAAGGGAAGGCCTGCTCTATTTATAGAGGAGGAAGCCAAGAACAAGGGACCACAAGGGGGCTCCCATCTTGTTGTTGGGAGCCCCAACGGTCATAAATATGACCGTTGGGGCCCCAACGACAAGAAGGGTGGGGCCCCTTGTGGTCTTACAAAAAGTAAAATAAAAAAAGAAAAAAGAAAAAAGAAAAGGAAAAAGTAAAAAAGGAGAGAAAAAGGAGAGGTGAGGGTTTACATGAGGATTCACCAAAATACCCCTATTGGGTATTTGGAAAATAAGAAAACAAAAAAAGAATTATGTATATATATACATATATGTATATATATACTTATATATATATTTATATATACATAATTTAACATGCCCCCTCAAACTTTACGGGGAGAAGATCGAAAGTTTGCTAAGAAGAAACATAAATCGTGGAGTTGGGAGCGCTTTGGTGAAGAAGTCAGCCAGTTGATATTCTGAAGTTGGTAATGTGATAGTTCCCCTGAGATATTCGTCTCGAACATAATGACAATCCATTTTGATATGCTTGGTCCGCTCGTGAAAAGTATGATTGCTTGTAATGTATATCGCACTTTTGTTATCACAACAGAGCTTGGTGGGAGAGGAAATGAGGACGCCCATGTCACCAAGGAGACTTCTGAGCCATACGATTTCCATAGTTGTCATTGCCATGACTCGATATTCAGCTTCAGTGGATGATAGTGAGACCTTCTGCTGCTTCTTGCATATCCACGAAATGAGAGATTCACCTAAAAAAATGCAAAAACCAGTAGTTGAGATACAATCATTGGGATTTCCTCCCCAGTCAGCATCAGTAAAAGCAGTTAATTCAAGAGATGAGGAAGAAGATAAGAAGAGTCCCTTGGAGATGGTATTTTTGATGTATCGCACAATTCTCATTACGGCCGCCATATGAACTGAAGTAGGTGCATGCTGAAATTGACTTGCAGCATGAACTGCATGAGCTATATCTGGACGGGTGATGGATAAATAGGTGAGAGATCTAATTAATTGACGGTAGGGGTTGAATCCTCAAGAAGAACACCGTCCTCAAGTCTCAGTTTTGCATTGATAACTTCGGGAGTCTCAACTTTCTTTTCATCAGATATCCCTGACTTGGTACAAATGTCTGCTGCTAATTTCATTTGAGATAGGATGTATCCTCGCGAGGAGTAAGCGACTTCAATTCCTAAAAAATATCTCAAATATCCAAGGTCAGACATATCAAAAGTTTCTTTTAACATAGACTTCACATCATTTACCCCCCTTTTGTCACTCTCAGTGATGATCATATCATCAACATACAACAGAAGAATAACAATGAAATCATCTGTCTTCTTAACAAAAAGAGCAGTGTCAGTATAACAAGAAGTAAATCTTAAATTGATTAATACATTACTAAACTTGTCATACCAAGCTTTAGGAGCTTGCTTAAGTCCATATAAGGCCTTTTTTAATTTTAAAATTTTTCCATTTAAATTCATACCCGGAGGTGGTTCCATATATACTTCTTGATGCAACCTTCAAAGGGTTGTGATGAGATCAGTGAAGACTCGGCTTGTCGAGTCTCACTCCAGTCTCCACGCTACCTTGATGAAGGCTGGACAGGCACGACTGTGCGTAATCGGATGCTGAACAGTCTTATAAAGCAATAACTCTCACCCAAAAGATGAGTGAAACTGATCTTATTAAATACTCAAAGTCTCTGGCAGATTACTGATAAACAAGTGAATAAAGAATGAAGAGAACTACGAACTGTGATAAAAGTAACGAATGAAAGGAACAAAAGAAAAAAAAAAACAAGGCTGCTGAGCAAAGAAAAGGCGCTGTCGTTATTCTCCAAAAACTCCCTCACGCAGCCCTAGGTTGTGCTTTTTAAAGATGGTCACTGGGTCCGGACCCGGACCCAGACCCGGACCCGAACCCGAACCCGAACCCGAGAAGGCTTCAATTCTGGACTAAATCGGTGCTGAGCCGGGTCTTCCCTTTTCTGGAGTAGGTGCGCGTTATCTTCCTGCATCGAGTCAACTCACCTGGGGTCGGACCCTGCTGTTGGGTCCGATCGTCCATTCCCACTGGTGGATCGGGTTCCCTGGCCGTGCTAGGGTCACCTGGTACTGGTACTGGTACCGCCTGCTCTGCATCATTCTCCCCTGGTTGGGAAGAAGTCGGCTTCGACGACTTGTTGTCTCCACAGTAAGCATATAAATCAGACACATTGAAAATTGGGGAAATGTTCCAATCGGGAGACAGTTCTATAAGGTAGGCATTCGACCCTAAACGTCGTAGGATCTGGAAGGGACCATATTTCTTAGGACTCAGTTTATTATAGGTGCCCACAGGAAAACGCTCAGGACGCAGGTAGACCCAAACAAGCTGACCGACTTGAAACTGAATGTCGCGACGACCTTGGTCAACGAAGGCTTTGTACGCTTCGTAACTCTCAATGAGTTTGGCCCGGACTTGCCTATGTATATCACGCATGTATTCAACAACATCAAAGGCGTCTGGGGCGGGGTCAGGGAGACTGGACACTGGAGCTAGATCGACGACATGAGTGGGCGACCAACCATAAACCACTTGAAAAGGAGGCTTGCCTGTGGACCTATTGATGGAACTATTATATGCAAACTCGGCTTGAGGCAAGACTAGATCCCAGGTTTTAACATTTTCCCCTACTAGGCTCCTTAACAAGTTTCTTAAGGTGCAGTTCACAACTTCGGTTTGGCCATCGGTTTGGGGGTGGTACGCACTATTGAACTGAAGCTTGGTCTTCAACAAAGCCCATAACGATTTCCAAAAATGGCTCATAAAACGCGTGTCACGATCAGAAGTGATTGTGTGGGGTAAACCATGGAAGCGAGCGACGTCCTTGAAATAATAGGACGCTACTAAAGAGGCATCGGTGGTTCGCTTACACGGGACGAAAATAGCCATTTTGGAAAACCGATCAACCACGACTAAAATTGAATCAAAACGACGTGGCGTTCTTGGGAGGCCCACGATAAAATCCATGGATACGTGCTCCCACGACCGTTCAGGAATGGGTAATAGAGTATACAGACCACTGTTCTGACGATGACCCTTGGACACTTGACACACATGACACCCTTGGATGAACTTGACAACATCTTTGCACATTTTAGGCCAAAAGTATCGTTCATCTAACAGAGCGAACATCTTATCATACCCGAAATGCCCTGCTAACCCTCCTTCATGTAATTCAGAAATCAACTGAAGCCTAAGGGAGAAATCAGGCACACATAATTTGTTCCCACGGAAGAGGTAACCATTATGAATATTAAACGGGGGTCGAGAGTGCGATCAGAAGAGATGCACCCCTCCCAGACTTGTTGAAAATCCGGGTCCGTGGGATATAACTCTTTGCTCTGTTCGAACCCTACGACCTGCACTGACATAGTCATCAGGATGCTATTTTTCCTGCTAAGAGCGTCAACCACCTTGTTGAGGGTACCAGATTGATGGCGAATTGAAAAGGTGTACTCTTGCAAGAAGCTGACCCACTTAGCATGACGAGCACTCAACTTCTTTTGACTATTCAGATACTTCAATGCCTCATGGTCCGTGTACAAGACAAATTCCTTATAAATGAGATAATGTCTCCAATAACGAAGAGCTTGTACAACGGCATAAAACTCAACATCATACGTGGAATACTGACACATGGCATGCGTCAGCTTCTCACTAAAGAAGGCAACAAGTTTGCGATTCTGACTCAAGACTGCGCCAATTCCCACCTTGGAGGCGTCGCACTCAACCTCAAAGACAACACTAAAATCAGGAAGGGCTAAGACAGGGGCACTGGTCATTTTCTCTTTGATGATAGAAAAGGCTTTTGCCGCAGCAGGCGTCCACTGAAAACTAGTACCCTTGAGGCACTTCGTGATGGGGGCCATGAGGGTGCTGAAATTTCTCACGAAACGTCGGTAAAAAGTGGCCAAGCCGTGAAAACTACGGATCTCTCCAATAGTCTTTGGGACAGGCCAATCGACAATCGCACGAACCTTCGCGGGGTCTGCCTTAACTCAATCAGATGACACAATAAAGCCTAGAAAAACAACACTGGACGTCATGAACTCACACTTCTTCGCATTGACATACAATTTTTCTCTCCTTAAAATTTCTAAGACCTGACGCAGGTGACTCAAATGGTCCGACAAAGATGAACTATAGATCAAAATATTATCGAAATATACCACGACAAATTTCCCTATACAAGGACGTAGCACTTGGGTCATCATATTCATGAAAGTACTTGGGGCATTGGATAACCCAAACGACATGACTAACCACTCGTACAACCCATCACGTGTCTTGAATGCCGTCTTCCACTCATCCCCCTCTCAGATACGAATATGGTGATACCCACTTTTTAAATCGATTTTGGAGAAAATGGAAGCACCAACCAACATATCAAACATATCATCCAATCGAGGGATGGGAAAACGGTATTTGACAGTTATGCGGTTTATGGCTCGACTATCCACACACATGCGCATGGACCCATCCTTCTTAGGGGTGAGCAAGGCGGGTACTGCGCAAGGGCTCACACTTTCACGAATAAAGCCCTTTTGCAGTAACTCCTGGACCTGCCTTAATAACTCGGCATGCTCGGAGGGGTTCATACGATACGCGGGGAGATTGGGAAGACTCGACCCTGGCACAAAATCAATAGCATGCTGCACGACACGCATGGAAGGAAGACCATCTGGAAGGTCATCCGGCATAATGTCGCTAAACTCTTCAATAAGGGGTTTGATGTCCGTAGGAACTGGTAACGACGTACTCACTGAGGGTTTAGTCACTACAGCATAACAATAACCACCCTCCTGACATTGGTTCAAGAAAGACCGGTAGGATAGTCCGGCCAGTCGGGGAACTCGCTCAGGCTTATCTACCGTGGGAAACCCCGTCTCCTTGATGGGGAAAAGGATTATCTTATGACCTTTAAAGATGAACGAGTACGTGTTCCTACGGCCATCACGAATGGTTTTGCGATCAAACTGCCAAGGACGTCCCAACAGGATGTGACATGCACTCATAGGGGCCACATCACACCACACCTCGTCGTGGTAGTGCTCCCCCATGGAGAATCGGACTAAACAACGCTGGGTGATGGGAACCTCGTTTTTTTTTTTGAACCACGCCATCTTGTAGGGGTGAGACAGTTTCTCGGTTCTCAGGTTCAAGGTAGACATAACGCTCTCGGACACCATATTCTCACAAGCACCAGTGTCGATAATAACATCACATGCGTGACCCTCACAGTTGCATCGGGTTTTAAAGATGTTGTTCCGTAGCCATTCGGCAGGGGTCGACTCACGGGGTGCGGTCAGGACATGACGGATGGATAATAGATTGTCGACATTGCCGTCGAACTCTACGACTTCCCTCTCATCCTCATCCTCGCCCAAGGACTCACTCTCACTCTCGGATGCTGACTCCACAATACCTTCGATGAGATGGGTGTTTTTGGCCACGGTGGGACACCTAGACGCGACATGCCCTAGCTCCTGACACCTAAAACAACAGATGGTAGACTCACTAGGTTTGGTTTTAGACCGGGTATTGAATGCGGGTCCGGACGGATCAGGTTTGCTAAATTCCGCTCTAGGGGTAGACTTTGAGTCCTCCTTCCTAGGGGAGCTCGCTCCCCTGGTTGGAAAACTCGACTTGGGTCGACTCGACTGGTCACTACGGGAGGTCCTCTATTCCTGCCTCCGTTTCAACTTTTCCTCGACGTTCATGGCATAACTGCTGGCCTGATCTAATGTCTCAACCGTGATACAGCTGAAGTCGTCAGAAATAACAGGACGGAGACCAGAGATGTACCTCGTGACCTGTTGGCGGGCAGTTTCCTCGATCTGCACCCGTAGAGAAAGATGATGGAACTCGGCAGTGTACTCCGCCACAGTACGAGTGCCCTGACACAGGGTTAGATACTCCTTATAAGCTCTCTTAGCGTGATCCGAAGGCACGAATTTTGATTGCATCAGTCTTTGCATCTCCTCCCACGACTGTACGCACCCTAGCCCCTGCCGCTCCCTCGATCGCTGCAACTCCACCCACCATGTCTGTGCTAACCCTCTTAACCGAGTGGACGCTAAAGAGACACGACGGTGCTCTGCTACGGTGTGGTAGTCAAAGAAAAACTGTACGACATATGACCAGTCAAAGAACTGCTCGACGTCGAATCGTCCTGCAAACTCCAGAAGGTCCAGTTTCACTCCATAAGTGGAGGGATGCTCTGCTGCCCTCTGTTGTCGAGCCTCCACCATTTCTGCAGGATACTCACTCCAGAACGTGTCGTCGTCCCAAGCTGCTTCATTGTCCTCTATGCGGTACTGTTCGTCGGGATGCTGGTGCTGACGGACTCCACCGAGGGGTGGTCGACGCTCAGGTCGCGCCGCTCCCTGCTGAAATTGTCGCTGCCGGGTTTGCCTGCGGGCGGGCGCCGCCTGTGGCTGTCGCTGTGGTACTGGTATGTAAGGGGGTCCTACTAAAGGTGGGCGGCTGGGTTGGGCCTCTGGCTCTAAGTAGGTAGGAAAGGGGGAGTAAGGGTTTGGGTTAGGATAAGGGTGTAAGGTCGGGCGAGGTACTGAGTTTTGGATCGGGAAGGGGTTATTGGGTTGGTTAGAGTTCAGGTATCTAGTTGGGTTGGGGTAGGACTGGGATGGTTCACCCGACTGGATATGGATCGGGCCTAATCCTAAACTATTCATCGGACCCAGATTCGGGTAGGCTGGATCGGGGATCAAGTTGTGGGGATAAAAGGTTTTGTTCAAACTCGATCCACGGTCCATATGAGTATGGGTCTGGTTTTGACCCGGCTCAAGATCAAGCTGGAGTTCCGTCCGGGTCCGATACAAGTTCGGGTCGGTATGGGATCCATGTTGGGTTTCAAACATCACGGGTTGGGTCGGATTCAGAGCGAACTGCGAACCAAACCCAACTGAGTAGGCTGGGTATGGGGCTGCCAGACCCGCTCCTGAGAACCCAAAGGGTGGTCCTCGGTAATCGGATCCGGACCTGAATAAAATAACCTCCTGACCGGTCCCTGAGGGTTCATGTCCGGACCACAGGGGATCGGTCCCCTTAGTTTTCGAGCTGCCGACAACCACAACCCCACGCGCGGGTGCCGGGAGGGTTGACAGACCCCTCCCTGCACGAACCGACGTGAGCACACCCACGGCCTGAGTCGGTGTCAAACCCGGGTCATGCAGACCAGGTCCAGCCTGCATTCCAAAGTGCGTGGGTCGATGCCAGGCCTGCTGGTTTGCGCCAGTGAGGGGAGGATCTCCAAAAGGTCCCGGGGTCGGCTGCATCGCAGTCCCACCAGAGTTTAGGGGGGGCGTACCTTACTGACGCACTTCTCGACAGACGGTCCGGCGCAGGCCTTCTCCAAAACCCTCCTGAGTCACCGCAGGCTGGGGACCCACTTGGGCTGTTTCGTTCATGGCAGCCGTGAGGATACCAGTGTCGCCCACAGGGGCCTCCACTGGTTGGGTCGTCGCCGGGATCGATCTTGGAGTCGATTCAATGGTGACGAGTCGACAGTCAATCCCGTCCATCCTCTTTGTGATCCCAGCCATCTCCCGGTTCAGGCGCAGCATATTCTCCTGCATCTTTGTCATCATCTCCATCATGCGCATCATTGGGTCCTCGGTAATGACTTCGTCTCGTTCCTTGCCGCGTGCTGGGTCGTCCCTCGTCTCTTGAGCCATGCGGCTGCTGACGGAGGATGCCCGTGCTCTGATACCACGTTGATGCAACCTTTAAAGGGCTGTGATGAGATCAGTGAAGACTCGGCTTGTCGAGTCTCACTCCAGTGTCCACGCTACCTTGATGAAGGCTGAACAGGCACGACTGTGCGTAATCGGATGCTGAACAGTCTTATAAAGCAATAACTCTCACCCAAAAGATGAGTGAAACTGATCTTATTAAATACTCAAAGTCTCTGGCAGATTACTGATAAACAAGTGAATAAAGAATGAAGAGAACTACGAACTGTGATAAAAGTAACGAATGAAAGGAACAAAAGAAAAAAAAAAGGCTGGTGAGCAAAAAAAAGGCGCTGTCGTTATTCTCCAAAAACTCCCTCACGCAGCCCTAGGTTGTGCTTTTTAAAGATGGTCACTGGATCCGGATCCGGGTCCGGACCTGGACCCGGACCCGGACCCGAGAAGGCTTCAATTCTGGACTGGATCGGTGCTGAGCCGGGTCTTCCCTTTTCTGGAGTAGGTGCGGGTTATCTTTCTGCATCGAGTCAACTCACCTGGGGTCGGACCCTGCTGCTGGGTCCGATCGTCCATTCCCACTGGTGGATCGGGTTCCCTGGCCGTGCCAGGGTCACCTGGTACTGGTTCTGGTACCGCCTGCTCTGCATCACTTCTTCATTTAAATTTCTATTTAAAAAGACATTTTTGACATCAAGTTGAAAGATTGACTATTTTTTAATAGAGGCTATTGCAATAAGAGCTCGAACACTAGTCTTTCGAGCAACTGGGGCAAAAGTTTCATCATAATCTACCCCATACTCTTGGGCATATCCTTTGGCCACTAACCTAGTCTTGTATCTTTCTAGTGAGCCATCACTCTTAGTTTTTACTTTAAAAACCCATCTGCATCCAATGAGTTTCTTGCCATTGGGAGGATCAATGATTTCCCAAGTTTGTGCCTTTTTAAGTACTTTAAGTTCCAGTTCCATTGCTTCATTCCAGTGAGCATATTGTTTAGCATCATTATAATGAGATGGTTCATGAAATGAGTGAAGAGCTAGCAGACATGCTTGAAAATTTGGAGAAAAAGAATCATAAGATACAAATCTATTTGGTATTTTAGAAATACGATTTGATCTTCTTTGAGAGGACTCTTCAATCGACTCATTTTGAGAGAATTTTTCAAGGGCACAAGGTGGATTACTTTCATTCCTTCTAGAGTAGACTTGTGTTTGTCTCGGTATATTTTCATCTAAACTTTGGTCATCATTTGGAGGTTCAAAATGATCTTCTATGAGAGATTCACTAGATTCAACATGACCCTCTATGATGTTTTCTTCAGGTAACAAGTCAAATAAAAAAGAATAGTCAAAATTTTCATTTGGTTTATGCGAAAAACCATTTTCTTCTTCTAGGAATGTGACATCTTTTGAGATATAAAATTTGTTTTTTAGTACATCAAAACATCGATAACCTTTTTGTTTTTCGCCATATCCTAAGAAAATACATTCAATTGTCCTAGGAGAAAGTTTATCATTTTTGTGAGTTAGAAAAAAATATTTACATCCAAAAATTCTTAGTCTTTTATAATCGGGAGACATATTGTAAAGTTTTTCAAATGGAGAAAGATTTTTCAAAGAAGATGAAGGGGTTCTATTGATAAGATATGTTGAGGTTAGAACCGCTTCGGCCCAAAAGGATTTTGGAATATTTTTTGAAATTAACAAAGTTCTTGTGGTTTCTATTATATGTCTATGCTTTCTTTCCGCAAGACCATTTTGTTGCGGAGTATTAGGACAAGAACGTTGATGGCAAATTCCATTTTCTTTCAAATAGATTTGAAATTCATTGGACATGTATTCGCCTCCTGAATCGGATCTAAGAATTGATAGATTTCCTAAAAATTGATTTTTAATCATTGCATGAAATTCTTTAAAGAAGGAGAAAACTTCGGATTTGTGACTTAAGAAGTAAATTCATGTAAATCGAGTGAAGTCATCAATAAAGACCACATAGTACGAAAATCCTCCTTTGGATAAAACAGGAGAAGGTCCCCATACAACGGTATGAACAAGTTCAAAAGGTCGAATGGTGAAATAACTTCTTTGAGGAAATGGAATAGCTTTAGATTTCCCAAAAATGCAATCTTTACAATTCATGTGTTTGTCTTTACAAGTATTGTTCAAAAAAGGAAAAAGAGACGTCTTTACAAAATTTGGATGACCAAGTCTCTCATGCCAAATTCCAATACTTTTGTTCTTTATAAGATTGCAAAATGACTTTGGTGGAAGAGTCAAAAAGTCCATAAAATAAAGATCACCCCTTCTATGGCCTTGCCAAATCAGCTTCCTTGACTGGAGATCCTGCACGGTGCAATCTTTAGGTGAGAAAGAGACTTGGCATCCATGATCGGTGATTTGAGAAACGAAAAAAAAATTTAGATTAATTTTTGGAACGATTCTCACTTTCGGAACGAAAAAGTTTTGAGAGGTCTTAAAATCAAGTGTTCAAATACTTTCAATTTTTAAAGATGTCCCATCGGCCGTTGAAACATAAGAGGATATGGGTTCGGAAAAAACATTAGAAAGAGAGTTTTTATGAGATGTCATATGAAAAGAAGCACCGGAGTCTAGAATCCACATACCTGGAGGTGATGAAGAATAGGCGATGGCGGCTCCGGATGTTGAAGATGAAGAAGTCTTGAGAAGATGTTGGAGAACCTCGGAGATATGATTAAGAGTTTCTTTGATATCTCCCTCTTTGGCACTTTCTTCTTCCTTCTTTGGAAAAATTTCTCCAACCGCGGCCACTTTTCCCTTAAGTTTTGGGCAAACCGGTCTAATGTATCCCGGTTCATTACAATAGTGACAAATCACTCCCTTTCTAGATCCATTATTTTTGTTAAAGTGGGGAGGTCCATATGCGTTTGCATTTGATCCTGGCCTAGTAACGGCCAAAACTTCATCACTCTTAATACTTAGGCCAAGTCGAGTTTCTTCTTGACATACTTCGGCAAGGGCGTCCTCAATGGGCAAGACATTACTTCTATGGAGAAGGGATGCCCTAACTTGTTCAAATTCCGGTCGAAGACCATGAAGAAATTGAAAAAAAATGCTCCTTTTCAATTTGTTCCCTTCTCAACTCAATATCTTCCGGAGCCACCCATTTAGGCTCAAGAAGAACAAGTTCATCCCAAAGAGGGGTTAAAAAGCTAAAGTAGTCACGAACACTCATATCCGTTTGTCTAGAGGAACAAATTTTTTCTTGACAAAAAAATTGTCTAGCAAGATCCTTTTGGGTATATTTACCCTTAAGAAAGAACCATGCCTCATTGGCTCTTCTAAATTTAGCAATGTTGGCACAATTTTTGAGGTCCACATTGTTCATAAACCATGCCAAAATTTTGGCATGGTTACTTTCCCAATCCTCAACTTTGGATTGATGGTCATTGATAGCTTTGATGCGCTCATCGCCATCTAAAGCTTTTTCAACCTCATTTTCAATTTTAGTGAGAACAAGAGAGGGTTCAGAAGTAGTTCCCATAACAAAACCCCAAAGTTTCTTACCTCTTAGATGATTTTCCATAGCGGAGGCCCACATAAGATAATTGGATCCATTGAGCTTAACAGAAAGCTCAACTTTAGAATCGCGTTCCATAGGTACCGAATAGTCTTTCTTTCTTCAAAAGCTTGAGAGGCACACGTCCCAAGATAAAAAAAGGAGAGAAGCCCGATCACCAACCTTGCTCTGATACCATGTAATGAAGAGGGGCAGAAGCACCAATAAGGCAAAACACTCTTTAAGAGTGATCACAAGAGCCAAGAACACAAACACTAGAAGTGTATACAAAAAACCTACAAAAGGAGAAATGACTTAAAGTCATAAGTTGGATATTATTGAAGAAAGAAAGAAGAGGGTAAAAAACCCTATGCTCATACAAGGGAAGGCCGCCTCTATTTATAGAAAAGGAAGCCAAGAACAAGGGACCACAAGGGGGCTCCCATCTTGTCGTTGGGAGCCCCAACGGTCATAATATGACCGTTGGGGCCCCAACGACAAGAAGGGCGGGGCCCCTTGTGGTCTTAAAAAAGTAAAATAAAAAAAGAAAAAAGAAAAGGAAAAAGTAAAAAAAAGGAGAGAAAAAGGAGAGGTGAGGGTTTACATGAGGATTTACCAAAATACCCCTATTGGGTATTTGGAAAATAAGAAAACAAAAAAAGAATTATGTATATATACACATATATGTATATATATACACGTATGTATATATATATATATATATATATATATATATATAAGTATATGTATATATATTTATATATACATAATTTAACAGTCATGACAGTCAATTTTTGAGTTGTTAGTTTGACCGGTATTTGGGTTACTTTATTTCTCTTAATTTTCTTATTTACTGCATTTAGCTTCAAGCCTAACATCTTTACTGCATTTCAGCCACTTAATTACCACCAAGCGTACATCTGTTTTTCATAAAGCTCTGCAATCGTTCTTGGTGACTACACTACGATTCAGGTGAAGTATCCTCTTCTGTATCTACCTTATGTAGATTAACATTTGCCGAAATTTTGAATAAATTTTTACTTTTTCAATGAGCAGGGTGAGAGCCTCAATGTCAATAATATGAATGTGCCTGCAATGATCATGTCCGCTTCAGATTCATTTGCGGGTTACTTCACTCCTTACCAGTCGAGGTGACTTGAAAAACACGATACCAAGAGTGCTTAATGCTTGTTCATTTGTCTCAAATTTTAAAAGTATTTCATATTCACTTAGCTTATTCTGCTGCAGCTTTTGCTTAGAGAGCTCAATGAACAGCTCTAAGGTTAGAGGGAAGGTTCTCATTTATCGACATGCTGATAGTTCTCTGAAAATTAAAAAATTTACTTGTTCATTATCAATGTATCAAGCTTTTGATAGAGATAATTTTCATTTGACTGATTTTCAGCTTCTCTAATGGTTAATAAAACTTAAGGTAAACTCTAGGTGGGCTCACTGACGCTCAAGCTCATATGGAGCCCCCAAGTTAAAGGCACTCACACACCTAGTGGAATAAAAGTAGTGATGTGCCTTGGTCATTGTTTGAACGAGACCATGGCACATCACTACTTAAGATGTTGAACACTTGCAATTAAGGGTAGCCATCGAGCAATTACAGGAACTTGTAGCTCAGTTTTTTTTCTTTTGTTTGAAGGCAAGCTGGGGTTAGGCAGACCCCTACCAGATATCTCTTAAGCCCGATGTGGAGGAGGGATTCGAACCTGGGCCTTCAGCTTGGCACAGAACCCTGTGGAATACCAGCTCGGTGGTATAGCTGGCGGATGATGCATTGTTTTTCTTACGCTATAAAAGGCACTCTAAACAAATTTTTTTGGAGATCATCCATGAGTTTGAACTCAAATCGGGTTTATTGGTTAGTCCAGAGAAATCAGTTTATATCCCTTTTAATTTATCTGTATCTCGCTCACTTTTTCTTGCTCAGCTCTGTGGGTGGCAAGCGGGATCTCTGCCTATCAGATGCTTAGGCCTTCCTCTTTTCAAAGGTAAAAGACTTGAGAGTTGGAGTTGCAGGCTTCTTTCTGTGGCGGGAAGGCTTGTTCTTATCGAATCGGTATTAGCCTCATTTTCCTTATACTGGATGTCATTCCTAGTTCAGTTAATGTCAGCATGGAACAAATCATGCGGTCTTTTTTGTGGCATGATACTACTTATCGACAACACATACATCTTTTGTCATGGTACCAGGTTTGCAGATCCATGGCGCCTGTTGCAGATCGTGACTGGTTGCTGGATCAAAATTCTGCATCAGATTTCTATTTCTTGCAGTGTGATTATTGAGGCTTCTCGCAAGGATGCAATAGCTCAAATCAATAGACGGCTCAAGTTTTGTTTCACCTGACCCTGTTTCTTATGAAAGCGAGCCTCTTTCACAGGAAAAGGACATGAAACAAACGCCCCATGAAAACTTCTAGTAAAATACAGCAAACAAGGAAGATATCACCAGTGCATATGAATTTTGTCAAACTGGCTTACTAACCACCTTTTCCATTAAGCATAAAGCCAACAAAAGAAAAAGAAAAAGAAACACCAAAGACAAGACTGAAAAAAAGCACAGAAAAAGGGACAGGAAAATGAAGAACAGAAGCAGGAATCAGTGTTTGTTATTGTCACCACCTCCCATGCCAAGGGTGGTCTTCACAGAATCAGCAGCTCCCTGAGCCATGCTCTTCATCTGCTCCCCAGTCTACACCCAAACAAGCACACACATAAAATATACAACAGCAGACTAACTCAAAATTAACTGCATATCAAGGTCATTAAATAACCATTCATGCATGCAGCAAAACTAAGCATATACATACCTTTTGCAGGAACCCTCCACCATGCTCCTTGCCCTCATGGGCAGTGCCCTTGGCAGACTGAGCAGCACCTGACGTTTTGCCTTTAGCAGCACCAGCGGCTTCCGATGCCTTGTCTTTGGCAGTACCACCCGTGTCCTTGACCGACTGGACAGTGCTGCATGTCTTGTCCTTCGCTGCGTCCCTTCCCTTGTCCTTCGCTGCGTCCCTTCCCTTGTCCAACATCGCTTCATCAGTTTTTACCTTTACCACCAAATAAACAACAATTGAATCCACCATTACAACACCACCTTCGACTGCTAACCAACATCATTTAAATTTTCTTTCAGTAGCTAGGGAGAATTTACCATATAGCATGAAACACATTTACATCCTACCATATATTTAATAGCTTGAGTTTACCATATACTATGAAATATACTAATTACCACATATACTCATAGCTTCTTTTCTCTAATAAAGGCAAAAGATATACCAACTCTCTCTCTCTCTCCTTTATTGTTAGACAACATACCTGAGCATGACCTTTGGCTTCACCAGCCTTACACTGAGCCTGATCTGCCATTGTTTACTTTGATTCCTGCAATATGAGAGAGAGAGAGAGCACGATATGACTAGAGGAGACTTGAAGGAAGGCAAGAGGGAGTGATTGTCGGAGATCTCAATGCACGTTCTTTATAGAAAGCAGAGGCTAGTGAAGGGGCTACACGTGTCCATTTACGTGTCATAGTTCATGTAGACGTGTTTACTCGTCAGTGAAAACGAGGATTACCTTATCTGCCTGTCAGTCGTGTTAGCCAATTGTGGGCATCCGTGGAGACTAGAGTCTGGACCCTTCAAATTAAAACAAAAATTCTAATTATTGTCTTCAATATCATATAACTAAATGACTCATCATATTCCATCACCACCGCACATCTCATCAGATGCGGGTGTGCATGACCTTAATGAAAGAAATATACGGCGAGGATTGAATATATCCATTATTTGGTGATATGGAATATGACGGCAACTGCACTCTTCTGGAAGTGCGCAAGCATCGATGTGCTGGTTTTATTTCAGTCTTGCACCTTCCATGCTCTGCCACGTTGCTCAAACCCCGATGCTCAAGTGGATGTTTTGGGTCCACGTGTAGGCTTCTTCGTCCTCTAGTGATTTCTGATGGGTTCGGTTAGCGTCTTTGCCAGTACAGACCCATTGGGTTCTATCTTACATTCAGTCTTTACATCCAACCAACGGTTAAGATTTGTCCATATTCTCACCTGGATGTGGATCGATCCAAGCCGTCCAGATGAATCAGCTGAACGATTAGGATCAACATATATAGGATACTGTATCTTATGTCAAAAGGTGGGATCCTTTGTGTCTTTGTGAGCCTTGAAAGTGCAGCAGTCCAGTAGCCTGTCACAAGGATTGGCTGCGTGGCCTTAGTGAATCAGTGATACGAGTGGACGCACCGACTTTGATCACGGACAAATTATTATTTTAATATTTAAAATAATATATTATATTTAAAATGTAATTTTAATTTAATAAAAAGTCATTTTAATATTAAAAACACTTTTTATTGCTTAAAAAATAAATTTTTTTGTTCTCTTGTGTCTCATTTTTGAAAAAAATTTCAAGCTTTCGAGTTTAATATGAATATGGCATCCTCGTGTCTATGGTAATTATGAGATAGTTAATAGTGTCTTTGATGCCATGATACTAGGATCACTCTTGATGTAACACCCAAAAATTTTAACTCAAAAATTTTAAATTTTTTTGAATACTTTTAAAATTAACAGCAAAGATCATTTGCTAAAAAGATCGGTTAAAAAGATTAGGCAGATTATAGATCTATGAAACCATACACTAAGTTAAATTAAATTTATCAATTATGCAATAACTTAATTCAATTCAATGGATTTAAAATAACATCAGAGTCAATAAAATATCTAAAATAATAAATTATTGTCTATTAAAAAAATATCCAAAAAATAAAAAGTTTTGGCTCTCTACCCGCTGCAACCTCTGCCGTTGTAAGGCCTCCTTACTCACTTGCATTTATATTTCGGGGGATCTGACTCATCAAGCCGTAATAGAAAGTACTAAACCAACACACATAAATTAAAACCAATATACATGAAACATACTTAGACAATTATTCATTTCAGATATACATGATATTATATTTACATAACCAGACTAAATTTCAGAAGCAAAGAATAACTTTATTCATGATATGGTAAAAATACATGCATGCAAAACAATGGAGCTTTTATGTACATACATGGCAAATTGATCTCAAAGATTTGTGCCTCAATTTTGAGCACTTTGATGCATGATTCAATGCCATTATCACTTTTATGTCATGCATGATGATTGTAAAACATTAACATACATTATACATTCATCTTATACATTGAACATGAATAATATCATGCATCAACACATAGTCACATGCCACACACTTCAATGCACATTTATTTGTAATTCAATAGCAATGTTCATTAACACATACAATGACATGTTTCATAAAATTTCAACACATCCATTTAAACATATATCAGTGTATCCATGCATGTTAACATGTCAACACATTCACTACAAGCATTTATTCGCTAGCATGTAATGATAATTCTCCTGATACCATGCTTATTTAAAACTTAAAATATGCTTTTATGTGATACTACAAAGTATATCCACATATTAATTTATCATTCGCAACCAAGCATCACCATCGAAAGTTTATACTACACATTACTTAATCGGTTCGTATTCAGTTCGGGACCCGGTTAGGCGAACATATATGGTTTCAATTCACGCATGCCACTTGTTGAAACACAAAGTATAATTCACATAAACATATAACAAGACCACTAATTTCTTACTTTCACACATAGGGTCATCAACAATGCATGGATGTCGCAACTTGATTGTGCTATATACCAAGGACAAACTCTCAAATGAAGCTTGCCAAGAATTTGTAATTCCTTTTTTTTTTTCAAACTAAGAGTGGTACCATTGAATCTCATTTAGACCTAGTTCTCATGCAAACTGGTCTGTCCCATTATGGGTTGGACTCAGGTCTGATCCATTATCGGATCAGTCCATAAAACTACACCACCCGGTTGGCGCATATAACTATTATATATTTTTCGTTTTGTGACTGAACCGTGAGTCATGATACTGGATAGACCCAGTCCCAAATAGGGACTGGTTTAATCCATTCCAGAACACGGGCTCAGATATGATCCACAAACGGATCAGACCCAAGGGTCCAAGCACCCTTTTTCCAAAACAAATAGGCCCAACCTATATCGGGTATATATATCGGGTATATATATATTTCAAAGCGAGTTTAATAAAACTGATCAAATTAATGACACACACTCATGCCTGTATTTTTATGGGTTCAGCATAGTCAAAATACATGGGTCTGCATGTACAAAATACATGGTTCCAAATATGTAAAAATGCACGGTTTTGAATATGGCAAGGATGCATAAACCAAACACAGGTAAAACGCACAATTTAAACTAAAAAAAAAAAATACTTAGATCATCTCATGGGAAAACACACATGAACTGAAATATAGCAGAATACGTGAGTCAGTTCCCGAATAAAACAATGCATGGATCTAATCAAGACAAAAATGTGTGGGACCAGATCATGTAAAGGCACATGGGTCTGGTCCCGTGCAAAAACGCAAGCCTAACAAGCATCACCCATCACGTTGAGTATAAGCAGGAACCACACCAGTCAATCCATCCATTGTAATATATATAAGCAAAACAGATTTGTTGAATCCCTTTTATATTTGGATTTAAGTCTGATCCATAACTAGATCAGTCCCCTGAAATCAGTATGACAACATTCTGCATATATCTTTTTTTCTCTTGGTTGTACTGAAATAAAGAAGTTGAACAGACCCATCCCCAATTAGGGAGATCCACTTCAAAATCTCGATTCAGGTCTGATCCATCCAAGCATTACTCCAATATATTTTCTTAGAATCAGAACACTTGAATCCATACACCTGACCAAGTTCAGTATCAAAGCATAAAAAGGAAAGAAAATGGTGAACAAATTTTTGGCTCCTACAATATGGCCAACTAGATGTGGACCCATACATGGTCCATTAAATAGCAAAATTGTCCGATTGAAAAGAGAAATTTTAAGAAAACAAAACTCTAAAAATTGGCATAAATAAACTAGACTCAACAATGAAGATGTCGCTTTTTACGGATCAAAAATCCAATCTTCGATTAGGGAGATATGCTCCCGACAAGTTGGTCCTAATTCAGGTAGCGATTTACGCCATAAATCGCACAATGATTTACTGAGTAAATCGTACAACGATTTACTAATAACACTGTAAGTCACAATAGCGATTTACACATAATGATTTACTGAACAACACCATAAATCGTTATAGTGACTCATGAAATACACTACAAATCGTAATATATTCAGTAAGCCGTCACGCGTAAATCACTTTTTGAATCAAGACCAACTTATCGGGGGCGTATCTCCCTAACCAGAGATCGGATTTACGATCCGTAAAAAGCGGCATCTTCGTTATTGAGTCTAGTTTATTTCTGTTAATTTTCAGTAATTTTTATGGTAATTTAATAGCTGTTTTTGGTCGAAAACCAAGACCCTGTCACACTCTATATCGTTTGAGTTACTCATGTTTTTAGTTCATTTTGCAAGAGTCATATCTCCCCAACGGGAGATCATTTTTCAAATTTGTAAAAAAGGTTTTCTTTCTTTATTTGTCTAGTTTATATCTGAAATTTTTTATAACTTTATATATTTATTTGATATTTCAAATATATAAAAAACCAAAACTATTTTGTTTAATCATGGTTAAATAAGATTAATCTGTAACTAGTCCTGAATTTTAACAAAGTCAAAATACCAAATATGTATAAAAAGTTATAAAAATTTTCAAATATAAACTAAACACATAAAGAAAGAAAATCCTTTTTACAGATTTGGAAAATGATATCCCATTGGGGAGATATGACTCTCGCAAAATGAACTAAAAATATGTGCTACATGGATAATGCAGAATAATAGGGGTATGGTTTTTAATCAAAATGGGGAAAAAAATGACCATAAAAATTGTTGAAAATTAACAGCAATAAACTAGACTCAATAAGAAAGACACTGCTTTTTACGGATTTGAAATCCAATCTCCGGTTAGGGAGATATGCCCCCGAAAAGTTGGTCCTAATTCAGGTAGCGATTTACGCCGTAAATTGCACAATGATTTACTAAAAATACTATAAGTCACAATAGCGTTTTACACATAATGATTTACTGAACAATACCACAAATCGCTATAGTGATTCATGAAATACATAGCCATTTGTAGTGTTATTCAGTAAGTCGTCACGCGTAAATCGCTATTTGAATTAAGACCAATTTGTCGGGGACGTATCTCCCTAACCAGAGATCGGATTTTCGATCCGTAAAAAACAACATCTTCGTTATTGAGTCTAGTTTATTTATGCCAATTTTCAGCAATTTTTATAGTAATTTCATGCCTGTTTTTGGTTGAAAATCAATACCCTATCATACTATATATCGTTTGAGTTACTTATGTTTTTATTTCATTTTGCAAGAGTCATATCTCTCCAACGAAAGATCAGTTTTCAAATCTGTAAAAAGGTTTTTTTCTTTATTTGTCTAGTTTATATATAAATTTTTTTATAACTTTATATATTTATTTGATATTTCAAATATATAAAAAACCAGAACTATTTTGTTTAAACATGGTTAAATAAGATTAATCTGTAACCAGTCTTGAATTTTAACATATTTAAAATATCAAATATGTATAAACAGTTATAAGAATTTTCAAATATAAACTAAACACATAAATAAAGAAAAACCTTTTTACAGATTCGGAAAATGATATTGTATTGGGGAGATATGACTCTCGCAAAATGAAATAAAAATATGTGCTACTTGAATAATGCAGAATAATAGGGGTTTGGTTTTTAATCAAAATGGGAAAACAAATAACCATAAAAATTGCTAAAAATTGACAAAAATAAACTAGACTCAATAAGAAAGACATCGATTATTACGGATTTGAAATCCGATCTCCGGTTAGGGAGATATGCCCCCGACAAGTTGGTTATAATTCAGGTAGCGATTTACGCCGTAAATTGCACAACGATTTACTGAAAATATTATAAGTCATAATAACGATTTATACATAATGATTTACTGACCAATACCAAAAATCTCTATAGTGACTCATAAAATACACTACAAATCGCTATAGCGATTTGTAATGTTATTCAGTAAGCCGTCACGCGTAAATCGCTATTTGAATCAAGACCAACTTGTCGAGGGCGTATCTCTCTAACCGAAGATCGGATTTTCGATCTGTAAAAAGCGACATCTTCATTTTTGAGTCTAGTTTATTTTTGCCAATTTTTAGCAATTTTTATGGTAATTTCATACCTGTTTTGGGGCAAAAATCAAGACCCTATTACACTCTATATCGTTTTAGATACTCAGGTTTTTAATTCAATTTACAAGAGTCATATCTCCCCAACGGAAGATTATTTTCCAAATCAGTAAAAAAGGTTTTTTTTCTTTATTTGTCTAGTTTATATCTGAAATTTTTTATAACTTTATATATTTATTTGATATTACAAATCTTTAAAAAACTGAAACTGTTTTGTTTAATCATGGTTAAATAAGATTAATCTGTAACCAGTCCCGAATTTTAAAAAATTTAAAATATCAAATATGCATAAAAAGTTATAAAAATTTATATATATAAACTAGACAAATAAAAGAAGAAAACCTTTTTTGCAGATTTGGAAAATGATCTCCCATTGGAGATATACGACTCTTGCAAAATGAACTAAAATCCTGTGTAACTTAAATAATGCAGAATAATAGGGGTCTGATTTTTAATCAAAATGAAAAAACAAATGACCATAAAAATTGTTGAAAATTGTCAGAAATAAACTAGACTCAATAAGAAAGACATTATTTTTTACGGATTTGAAATCTGATCATAATAACAAGTTCATTTTCTAAAATTGAACAATAACTTTTAGAAGTCACAATCTTTAAACCAGCAAAAAAAACAAAAAAATTGTGGGAAAGGGTGTTACGAAAACCTTTAGCAAGAAACAACCGAAGGAAACATGAGCACCACGATTAAACAAAAACTTTATTGCACCGGGGGAAGCCCCCAAACCCCCCTCTTGTAGGGGCAAAATCTCTAAATCTGGTTCCACAACTTATTAAGTTGAACGATGCTACCCACACCGGTGGGAGCCCCCAAACCCCCCTCATGTAAGGGCAAAATCTCTGAATCAGGCTCCACAACTCATCAAGTTAAACCATGCTACAGTCAGTGTGCAGGTCAGTCGATGCTTGCTGGAGCAGTGTAGGATTATCTGCTGGATGTGCACAGAAACAGAAAGAGAAGGGAGAGAGAGAGAGGGTTGATGTTCTTAGCTTTCTCCAATGGGGGTTCCTTTCTCAGATAATCCTGCAGTGCAGGGACTTTCTGGATGGAGGACATGTTCTTTTTTTGAACCGTTTGTTTTCTTTTTTTTGAATGAAGAACATTTTTGTTATTTTCTCAAACCGTCATTTTATGGCAAGAATAGCAAGAAAGGGTACTTAAGTCTTTGCAACAACACTAGAGTCCGATGCAAAGTTATGTCAACATACACGGGAATACGAGCCCCATGTGCGTAAATACGTGGCCCCGAACATAGACGTGGGATTCAGTGAATCATCGGGGGCGAACATACACCACCCTCTCACCCTTGAGCCCCTGCCCACCAAGGAGTACTCCCAGCTTTGACCTTGCAACAAGGGACCTTTTATGACTTTCAAACTTGTGACGTCGTGTGAAGTTGGTGACATTCACAAGTCACCATTACAAGATCGATGAGCAAAAGCCCTTGTGGGCATCTTTCATGCTAGGCTGCCAAAAAAGGGAAAACCAAGAAATGTCTTAGGAAATGAAAATGAAAAAGTCAGTCTTTCAGGTGCATGTGAAGTGGGAAATAGGAAACAAATTGGAAAACTATTGAAAAATGAATAGGAAATGTTTAACAAAAAAACTTGCCAAACATGAGAAACGTGTTTCCCTTAGAATGTGTTTGACGCCAGGGGGAAGTTCCCAAGGAGAAAAATCCTGAGAGGGACCCAGCGACTTTTTTAACCTTGTTTTTAAGGTGAAAGTTAACTTTCACCCTGTTTGAATTTGAACCCCACTGAAAAGGGGAAGTTCCTCCCCGGGAACTTCCTCCTTCGCCACCCGTTTTTAAACTTTTTTTTTTGGATAGTCAGGGTTTAGTGGCCGGCTGGCCTCTTTGAGATTTGAGGCCACCGCCAAGGGCTTCAAATGAAAAAATATATAATTCTTATATTTGACATGCTGAGGAACTCCAATGAAAAAAAAAATGAAAAAATATGGGTCCTACCAGCCTTGAAGTTTTACGCTGCAGGCAGGATGACCGTAGGTATGGCAGGCTAAGCCAGACTGATCAGATAGTCCAGATTTTTACGTCAAAAAAATACTGTCCCATGAACCATGGGTCCCATGGATACCCTAACTTGGGCCCACATCCCTGTTCAAATGAAACTGATATAATGCATTAACAGAAGAGCTCGTCAACGTGTGCCCTAAGATTACTCCCTACTGGACACGTACAGAGGATGTGTTTGGTTGCCGTTTAATGTGCAATATTTTCGGATATTGGGGACACCTTGTAGGCCTAATACAAGCCCAGAGCATCTATAAAAGGCTGTTTGAACTCAATTCTACGGCAGTGCAGGTTCTTGGGTCGATCAAGGTTCGACTAATCCCAGCCCTAACCCTAGTTTGTTGTTTGAGACACAGAAGGAAAGAAGGACAATGGCGAGCAGCCAGGATATGCGTCACAAAGCTGGTGAGATGATGGGCCAAGCTCAGGTAACATCCTTTTCTGGTGGGGATGTAAATGGGTCAGACTCAGGTTGGATCTAAGTTTACCTAATCCGACTAAATAGGATCCTGCATAATCAAATCAGGATTCAGATTCAGAGTCGAATGAGCATCTGCCAAAATCAAATCCCGATCTGACTTGCTTAAAATCCAACATCTACATGTATTCTGATTCAGATTTTAGTGGGGTTGGGACCCGGATTTGGATGCAAAACATAATACTGAATCTGGGTCCAATTATTAATCAGATCCAATGTTGGCTATTGAATCTGAGGATTCAGATTCTGTCGGATATCCAACTTAGATCCGAACCATCAGTTAAATGGATTCAGATTCTGCAAGATATCCAACTTATAGCTGAACCGTCCGCTAAATGGATTCAGATTATGTTGGATATCTAACTTAGATCCGAACCGTTTACATCCCTATTTTCTGGGCTCTTAAAATGGGCCTTCATCAATGTTATGGTTAAGTTGATATACATGCTGTTCTTTAATATTGCTGCTGTTGTACTGTAAAAATAACAAAACATGATTATAAAAACAATAAATTGTTTTAGACCTGAAAGCAATAAGAATTTGTCTGTAAAGCAACTGCTCGCAAACCAAATATTTTGAGGATTTGTTCTGCATTATATTGCATAACGTAAGATAGAGTGAGCGGTAGCTGCCTACCATTCACTTAGCTAGACAGAGGTAGACGCTGGGCATTAAAGGGGTCATCCTTCAAAAGCGCCACTAAAACTTTTTTTTCTCAGAGCATGTGAGTTCATTTCCGTCTAGTCAAAACAGTGGTAATCAGCTACCATTTTTCCACGTAAAATATATCTAAAACATATTTATTACTACTTTACAAGTTATGCGAGTTGAGCCAAGCCAAACATCTATTGTTCATGTTTGGCTTGCCGAGCCTATTATATAAGTTTGAACGAGGTTTTTATGAGCCGAACATGAGCCAAACCACGAGCAGCTCAGCTTGTTTATGTAAAATGAATGTCGGGGGAGAAGACGCTTCTCATTCTAGCATATTAATGCATGATGATGGTCATCATGTAGCATTGCCATGGTAACAGTGGTAATTTTGTACTGTGGCAGGTGAAGAAGGATGAAGTGATGGAGAAGGGAAGGGAGGCCGCCCAGACAGTGAAGGACAAGGCCAACAGTGGGATTGAATCTATGAAGGACTCAGCCAATGCTGCTGCAAACAAGAGTAGCAATGCTGCCCAAGGTGCAAGCAACACTGCCCAGGAATGCAAGGAGCAGACTGGAGGACTCCTCCAGCAGGTTAGTGCAGGAGTTTCTATATATGTCAAGCATGAAATCGATATGGTTTTCTTTTTCCTTTTGGATAATCCAAGGAAAAACCCCTCCATCACAGGCTGCACATTGGCAGGCCTTCTGTTGGCAAAAAAACCCCTTCCCATTGGTGACTACACCCAACTTGGACATTGCGGCAAGAGATGTCACCCATGAGTTTTGAACTTGTGATGTCCCATCAACTTGGTGACATTCACAAGTCGCCCCTATAAGAAGAGCGGGGCCTTTGCGGGGCGAAGCTGATATGTTTTCTTTAGCTTGATCATACTGGCTTTAGTTTTC
This sequence comes from Nuphar pumila, assembly GCF_984573655.1. NCBI lineage: Eukaryota > Viridiplantae > Streptophyta > Magnoliopsida > Nymphaeales > Nymphaeaceae > Nuphar > Nuphar pumila. The sequence continues at coordinate 8,344,237 of NC_143259.1, forward strand.
AAATCTTAATCTGCATTCATTTTGTGATGGTATGTTGGATGGCAGACTGGAGAGCAAGTGTTGAGTATGGCACAGGGTGCTGCTGATGCCGTCAAGAACACTTTGGGCATGGGAGATGGCAGCGCCAAGCATTGATGCCTTTTGCTTCCTTTCTCTCACTAGTTTTGGTCTGCTATATGTTTGGCATGTGAACCATGTTTTTCTGTTTTTTGGACTTCCAGGAGGTCCTGTTATGTGTTTTCTTTCCTGCTTTTGATTGAAAGGGACGTTATGTGGTTTTGATAATTGATGTCATCCTTTTTTTTTTTTATCATCGTTTTAATGTAGGATTCTTTCTTTGATTTTAGTTCCAGAGAGAGAGAGAGAGAGATTTGGTAACAATCACAAATTGATAAAATCTTGGCATATACCTAAATTACTAAAGCACCACCCGTCCTATACAAGTGATTGTTTCGTACTCTTTCCACCAGTAATTATTTTCGGTTATCAGAAAGGGAAGGTAAAAATATAAACATTAGCCAAACTCCTTCATCTCAATTTTTTGTAGATGACATCTTCAACAATGACTGCAATCGATTGAAAAACTTCTGAGCCACTGAATGATCGATAACTAGGAGTCAGTATCAATTTCTTCCTCCACAACACGGCACCCTTCTAGTTCTAGCAGGTGCTACAATGCAGATTCCAACATCCATAACAAAGTGCTGCTAAAAGCTTATTTCAGATACCATGGTTTGCTCAATATGGAAAAAAGGTCTTTAACATTGTCATAAATAGTTCATACCAATCACATCCCACTACAGGATTGATTGTAAGTTGTATATACAACATTATGATTGTTCCGTACAAGAACTATAGATCCAGATATAGGAGTCATTTCTATTCCAATAACATAACCATACTAGGCTACTTCTGCAATGAGAAGTATACAATTGACCAAAAGATTACACCACAACATGAAAACCTACCTAAATATAGGCCTTTGATTCTAAGAAGTCCAATAACAAAATCTTTTTTTTTATCATTTGGACAAAAAGGCATGGAAAACTTTTCCACCAAAGGCTGCGTTTGATACACAGGTCAAAAAAACAATTGAATGTTCATAACTCGTTCTTACATGACCATCTGTAGGAGGAAGTCTTAATTTATGGCTCAGCCACCTGGCTTTCAAGACTCCAAATATCCAATATATGAGTGCAAATTGCATAAAGCCATTTATGGGCTTAAATAAGCTGCAAGGGCCTGGCTCTAAAGAGTTACCAATTTTTTCAATCCGTTGGATTTCATGCTTCCAAGGCAAATCCGTCCTTATTTGTTTTTCAACGTGAGACTAATCTTCTTTATCTGCTTGTTTATGTGGACGATATCTCAGGGATGGCTCTCCACAAACTATACATAACTTAATTCAAGGACTTGAGTAATTTAAGTTTCTTTCTTAGAATTGAGGAGGGTCAGTCCTCTAATGAAATATTTTTATCCTAATGAAAGTATGCTCTATATTTATTACACAACACAGGGATGATTGGAGCCAAACCTATTAAAACACCATGACTAGTTAATTTCCCTCTTTCAAGCCAACTCGGGTCCAGAGTTTTATGATCCTACTATTTATCTAAGCATAGTTAGAGTCTTGCAATATGCCATTATCACCATACCGGTCTTGCTTTTGCCTTGAATAAAGTCTGTAAATTTATGCACAAACCTGCTGTAGATCATTGGAATGTGGTCAAGAGGATACTTTCATGCATCAAGTCTTCCCTCTAATATGGGTTAGATCTATCCAAATCCACAACATGCTACCTAGCAGCCTTTCCAGGATGCCCGAATAAAAAAAAATCCTTTGACGGGTTTGCTATTTACTTTGAAAATCTCATATCTTGCTGATTTTGAAAACAGCAAGCGATTATTCATTCTAACATGAAAGCATAATATCTTGCCATGACCAATGCTATACTGAACTTAAGTAGCTTCATTACTTATTGACTGATCTCGGTGTTCAACTATCTCATCCACCTATTTTATGGGGAAGCAACACAACTGTTATTTATATGACTGCCAATTCTGTTTTCCACAATTGAAGTAAACACATCGAGTTTGATTATAAAATCATTCAAGATCAAGTTGCTAAGCGATAGGTACAAGTTCAATATATTCCTATAAAGATTTCAGATCACTAGCTAAACCTCTGGTGACCCATTGGTTTCAAGAATTACGATCATGTCCACTGTAGAACAATGAGCTTGCCGGGGAATGAGGAAAATCCTTTCACTGTGGACGTACACTGGGATTCGGCCAAACCACATTTGGTGTTCTCTCTCCCATTGTATGCCTGTTTTCTTAGACCAGTTACAAGAACATGTTGATAAAAAAACATTGAAACCACATTCAATAAAAAAAAAAAAGAAAATGAAAAAGAATGAAAAGATCATTCTCTGGAACACAACGTACAGAAGTCAAGTTAAAGCTCATACCCTACAACAAACCGAATTACATAAATATAGGAGAAATGAATAAATCTCATAACTTTTTAGTATCCAATCAACCTCCTCCAGAAAGGGCTAACTCTTACATTGTTCTTCTTGCTACTGACAAAGAAACACAAACAAATCTGAATATATAAACGAAAAAAGAGACAGAAAATCTTACGTTCGTTTTTTATTCAAAACCTACATCCACGTATCAAGAGGCTTATATGTATATAATTCAGGGTGGCTGTCAACGCCATATTTTATAGATGAACTCTTACCTCTTTCAACATTCAACTCGATAAGTTTACATTCCTTATCTTTATCAAATAGTACATCGAGATGGACTGTCATTATGTTTATGATGAACTTATAAAAGAAACTATTGAATTGCCCTTTGTCTTTTCAGAATTTTAGCTTGCATACTTCATTACTAAAGCTCTTACTGCTCCACGTCAACAAACTTTGGATGTTTTCACCTTAAGTTTGAGGAGAGATGTTATATATATGTCTGTAATTTATCTTTTATGAGTCAGGTATTTGGTCACAAAAACAAAATATAGATAAAAAATTAAGGTCTGCCATTTCTCGATTGGGGGCTGGTTGGGAAATGGCCAGCCAACCATAAACTTTGAAAAGAGTAAAAAAAAGGAGAATGATTGGCAGCCCGACCATTTCTCTGCTGATGGTCAGCCAACCAACCAACACCAAAACTAGAAACCCTGGTAAGGCGGTACCAGTCCAACCACTTTTCAGCCAGTGAATCGACGGATTTAAAGGTTACACAGAGAGGTGGACTGAGGAGAGATAAACAGAGAGAGAGTTGAGGGTGTTGGTCGGGGGCGCCATAAACCAGGTGCAATCACTTACTCAAGTTTTAATAAAACTTGGTTTTCACTTGGTTTGTCACCACAACACACCAAAACTTAGTTTTTAGTCATTAAGCATAGTTTACACTCAAAATCCGGTTTAAAACTAGTTTTTTACCATCCAAATGGTACCTAAGCCTCTACCGATAGAATCAGTTATACCGGTAGAAGCCCCCAAATGATGCCAATTGATGGCATTCAATTGGTGGTAGAACCTATGGCCACCCCAATGGATTGTCCATAGCATTTCTATAGGTAAAATTGTCGCATGGCATTCTTCTTGGCAAGAGTTATTGCATGATGATATTAGCCATTTGAAAGCCATTATGTGTTTGAATGCACCAACTTATCTGGATATATGGGATAAATTGGGATACTGTATTGAACATCAAAGTGCAATGTTCCAACTTGTCCCGATTCTTTTGGAAGATTTTCAAGTTTTGATTTCGGTCTTCTTTAACTGAAACTAGTATCACAATGTCTTTCAATCAAGTTTATTTTTTTATATTCCAAGGAAACCACACCCCTCCCCACCAACTGCACCTTGGCAGGCCTCTGGTTGGTAAAACCCTTGAGCCCCTGCCCACCAAGGAGTACTCCCAGCTTTGACCTTGCAACAAGGGACCTTTTATGGCTTTCAAACTTGTGACGTCGTGTGAAGTTGGTGACATTCACAAGTCACCATTACCAGATCGATGAGCAAAAGCCCTTGTGGGCATCTTTCATGCTAGGCTGCCAAAAAACGGAAAACCAAGAAATGTCTTAGGAAATGAAAATGAAAAAGTCAGTTTTTCAGGTGCATGTGAAGTGGGAAACAGGAAACAAATTGGAAAACTATTGAAAAATGAATAGGAAATGTTTAACAAAAAAAACTTTTAAAACATGAGAAACATGTTTCTCAAATATAACAAACATGTTTCCCTTGGAATGTGTTTGACGCCAGGGGGAAGTTCCCAAGGAGAAAAATCCTGAGAGGGACCTAGCGACTTTTTCAACCTTGTTTTTAAGGTGAAAGTTAACTTTCACCCTGTTTGAGTTTGGACCCCACTGAAAAGGGGAAAGTTCCTCCCCGGGAACTTCCTCCTTCCCCACCCGTTTTCAAAGTTTTGTTTTGGATAGTCAGGGTTTAGTGGCCGGCTGGCCTCTTTTAGATTTGAGGCCACCGCCCATGGCTTCAAAAGAAAAAAATACATAATGACTCTAATGAAAAAAAAAATTGATAAATATGGGTCTTACTAGGTGTGGCAAAACCTGACACGACCCGCCTCTTAGGCGGCTTCGGGTTTGGAAAAAACTAACCCGTTTAATAAACGGGTCGACCCGCCGAACCCGTTTATTAAACGGGTCAAGTTCGTGTTAGGGGTATGCCAACCCGCCAACCCGGCTGACCCGTTTAATAAACGGGTTAGGTGGGTGGGTCGACCCGCGAACCTGAGAACCCGTTTACCCGACCCAACCCATTTATTGAATGGGTTGGCGGGTCGTGTCGGGTTACCCGTTTATTAAACGGGCCGGGTTCGTGTTTGCCACAGCCGACCCGTTTAATAAACGGGTCGGGTTCGGGTTGAGGTATGCTGGCCTGCCAAGCCGTTGGGTCAACCCGCCAACCGGCCAACCCGACACTATTGCCACCCCTAGGTCCTACTAGCCTTGAAGTTTTACGCTGCTAGAACGATGAATGTAGGTATGGCAGGCAAAGCCAACGTGATCAGGTCTTGGTGCCAGGTGCAGATATTGAGTCCATATTTCAACATCCATTCGTAAAAAGATCCTGTCCCATGAACCATGGGTCCCATGGATACCCTAACTTGGGCCCACATCCCTGTTCAAATGAAACTGATATAATGCAAACAGAAGAGCTCGTCAACGTGTGCCCTAAGATTAGTCCCTGCTGGACACGTACAGAGGATGTGTTTGGTTGCCGTTTAATGTGCAATATTTTCGGATCTTGGGGACACCTTGTAGCCCTAATACAAGCCCAGAGCATCAATAAAAGACCGTTTGAACTCAATTCTACGGCAGTGCAGGTTCTTGGGTCGATCAAGGTTCGACTAATCCCAGCCCTAACCCTAGTTTGTTGTTTGAGACACAGAAGGAAGGAAGGACAATGGCGAGCAGCCAGGATATGCGCCACAAAGCTGGTGAGATGATGGGCCAAGCTCAGGTAATATCCTTTTCTGGTGGGGATGTAAATGGGTCAGACTCAGGTTGGATCTAAGTTTACCTAATCCGACTAAATACGATCCAGCATAATCAAATCAGGATTCAGATTCAGAGTCGAATGAGCATCTGTCAAAATCAAATCCCGATCTGACTCGCTTAAGATCCAACATTTACATGTATTCTGATTCAGATTTTAGTGAGGTGATTGGAACCCGGATTTGGATGCAAAACATAATACTGAATCTGGGTCCAATTATTAATCAGCTCCAATGATGGCTATTGAATCTGACTAAGCGGATTCAGATTCTGTCGGATATCCAACTTAGATCCGAACCATCGGCTAAATGGATTCAGATTCTGCAAGATATCCAACTTATAGCTGAACCGTCCCCTAAATGGATTCAGATTCTGTCGGATATCTAACTTAGATCCTAACCGTTTACACATCCCTATTTTCTGGGCTCTTAAAATGGACGTTCATCAATGTTATGGTTAAGTTGATATACATGCTGTTCTTTAATATTGCTGCTGTTGTATTGTAAAAATAACAAAACAAGACTATAAAAAATAATAAGAATTTGTTTGTAAACCAACTGCTCGCAAACCAAATATTTTGATGATTTGTTCTACATTATATTGTATAACGTAAGATAGAGTCTGCGGTAGCTGCCTACCACTCACTTAGCTAGACAGCGGTGGACGCTGGGCATTAAAAGGTGTCATTCTTCAAAAGCGCTACTAAAAGTTTTTTTTCTCAGAGCATGCGAGTCCATTTCCGTCTAGTCAAAACGGTGGTAGGCAGCTACCCTTTTCCATGTAAAATATATCTAAAACATATTTGTTACTACTTTACAAGTTATGCGAGTTGAGCCAAGCCAAACATCTATTGTTGATGATTGGCTTGCCGAGGTCAAATGAGGTTTTTATTAGCCGAACATGAGCCAAGCCACTGGCAGCTCAGCTTGTTCATGTAAGATGAATGTCGGGGGAGAAGACGCTTCTCATTCTAGCATACTAATGCATGATGATGGTCATCATGTAGCATTGCCATGGTAACAGTGGTAATTTTGTACTGTGGCAGGTGAAGAAGGATGAAGTGATGGAGAAGGGAAGGGAGGCCGCGCAGACAGTGAAGGACAATGCCAACAGTGGGATTGAATCTATGAAGGACTCAGCCAATGCTGCTGCAAACAAGAGTAGCAATGCTGCCCAAGGTGCATGCAACACTGCCCAGGAATGCAAGGAGCAGACTGGAGGACTCCTCCAGCAGGTATGTGCATGTGTTTCTACATATGTCAAGCATGAAACCGATATGGTTTTCTTTTTCCTTTTGGATAATCCAAGGAAATACCCCTCCATCACGGGCTGCACATTGGCTGGCCTTCGGTTGGTAAAAACCCCCTCCCCACAGGTGACTACACCCAGCTTCGACCTTGCGGCAAGACATGTCACTCCTGGGTTTTGAACTTGTGATGTCCGGTCAACTTGGTGACATTCACAAGTGAGCGGGGCCTTTGTGGGATGAAGCTGATATGTTTTCTTTAACTTGATCATACTGGCTTTAGTTTTCAAATCTTAATCTGCATTCATTTTGGGATGGTATGATGGATGGCAGACTGGAGAGCAAGTGTTGAGCATGGCACAGGGTGCTGCTGATGCCGTCAAGAACACTTTGGGCATGGGAGATGGCAGCGCCAAGCATTGATGCCTTTTGCTTCCTTTCTCTCACTAGTTTTGGTCTGCTGTATGTTTGGCATGTGGACCATGCCTTTCTGTTTTTTGGAATTCCAGGAGGTCCTGTTATGTGTTTTCTTTCCCGCTTTTGATTAAAAGGGATGTTATGTGGTTTTGATAATTGATTCATGGAAGCATCGCTTGTCATCCTTTTCTTTTTTTAACATCGTTTTAATGTAGGATTCTTTCTTTGATTTTAGAGAGAGGGAGAGAGAGAGAGAGCCGAATTATAACCATCAACATTACGATACGAAAGACAGGTTCAACCAACATTGAACCTACCGGGTAACCAAAACACGGGCCCAAGGCATGCCAAGGAGCCCAAAAAAGGAAAAAAGAAAGGTAGTGATGCAAGGAGAAAAGGAAGAAATAAACAAGAAACAAATACAGTTAGGCGACGAGCATCACCCTGGATCATGAATGGTCCCTGGAGGCAGATGGTGTTGCAGATCAGGGATGTTGATGCGGAGAATGACGTATACGTCCGCCAAAATAAGGTTCACCATTTTGTTGAACACTGTCGGAATATGCCAAAAAATAGCATTGTTGCGAGTCATCCATACGACCCACCATGACGAGAGCAGCCAGGTTCGCCAAATAATACGCCATTTGTTGCAATGACGAACTTGTTGAGGACCCCACAACAAATCGTTGGCGAACGATTCCTGACGCACGCTGACCCCCGGCTTATTCCAAGTCACCTCAAAGATGTTTTGAAAAACAGAGCACTCCTAAAAAAGGTGGAAGGCAGATTCTTCAGCCGCCTCACACAACACACATTTACTCAGCAGATGAAATCCGATGGATTTGAGGAAGTTGTCAGTCTGCACCCGATCGTGTAAGATTTGCCAAGCCAGGAAACATGATCTCGAAGTGGGACCCTTGCCCCAGATCAGGTTCGTCGGGAACCGGTCCACCCCCGACGGAAGGAGAGCGAGGTAGCCTTCTTTTGAGCGGAAAGATTCGTTCAGAGCAAGGTTACGACCAAAGAACTGAGACTGCGAGTCAACATTGTCATTATGATACAGAACTGCAGACCATGCTTGGATCCATGATCACCGAAGCTTTGACATAGTTCGCTGACGCACGCTTGTGACCCCCACCAATGATTCCACACCACCGTATTTAGCTAAAAGCACGCTTGCACATGGAGACCCAGGGTGGTGTGCAAGTCAGCTCTACTTCACGACCAGAATCATACTCCTCAGCCGGGAATCCTTGATTCCCCCCCCCCCCCCCTATTTGGGGGTAGTCGAAGAGTGTCCCACTCTATTAGGTGGCGCTTGTCTTTGGGACCTCGCCCAGACCATAGGAAGTGCGTCACTACCTGAGCTATCTTCTTACTAACCCCCATAGGCATCAGGAACATAGACATAAAAAATTCTGACATAGCAGAAAGAACGTGCTTGATGAGAGTTAGTTTACCCGCGATAGAAAGGTAGGACGCTTGTCAGCCCGATATTTTTTCTGAACCCTTTGGATAGTGGTGCTCCAGGCTGTCGTTGATACACGACTGATTTGAAGCGGCAGACTCAGATAATAAAAAGGGTTATCCGAAACCGAGCATCCGAATATCCGCTGGCCCATGTCCAACATTGATGGAGGGGCGTTGACCATGGATAAACAACACTTCTCATAGTTGAAGGATAGACCTGACATCGATTGGAAAAAAAAAGGACAAGCTTGAATCTTAACATTTGTTGGATGGAGGCCCTTCCGAAGATAATTATGTCATCAGCGTAGGTCAGGATCTGACTACGACACTCTTGAATACCGAGAGATTCAATTAGATAACCCTCCACTGCCCTCTTAACCAAAACCACCAGGCCTTCAGAGACGACGTTAAAGAGTAACGGAGACAAAGGACATCATTGTCGAAGACCACGCCCAAGTTTGAACTATTTTTCTTTGACCCCATTGATCTGAAACTGAGATTGGGCATTGGTTACCAGCTCATGCACCTAGCTAGAGAAACGCCTATCGAAGCCCAAGTTTGCCAACATGTTGAAGAGGAACGACCAATGAACCGAGTCGTAGGCTTTATGAAAGTCAAGCTTCAGGGTGAAAAATGCCCCCCCGCTGATCTTTAGGGAGTGCAACACTTCTGTGGCCAAAATGAAGGAATGTTGAAGTCTTCTGTTAGAAATGAAGGCGAACTGTTCCTCCAAAAAAATCTTAGGAGCAATTGACCGCATCCTGTTAGTTAAGACCTTTGCGATAATGCTATATAAACTCCCTAACACTGATATAGGTCTAAATCGCGAGATATCCGATGCGGCTTCTTTCTTAAGAATAAGCGACACAATTGCTAGGTGAGAGTGAACCGACAATCAATCATTACGATGAAACTCGGCGAAGACACTAAGAATGTCACTCTTAACACATTGCCAGAATATGCGAAAGAAATTCACAGGATACCCATCAAAACCTGGGGCTTTCCACCCAGACGACTCCCGCACCGCCGAGACGCTTTCTTCTTCTGTGAACAACCCCTGAATCGAGTTGGATAACGCTTGATCCATGGACAAAAATAAAGTTGAACCCATATTACCACCTACAGCTTGGTTGCAGGAATACAGGTTAGAAAAATAGTTGGAGACAACATTGATTATCTGATCGTCTGAAAATGTGACACCATTGATATACAGAGTGTGAATCGCATGTCTTCGATGCCTGTGAGACGCCAAAGAATGAAAGAACCTTGTATTCCCATCACCTGCTTTAAGCCAAGTCACCCTTGACTGCTGCTTCCAACGAATCTCATCCTTTAGATGCCACGATTGCACTAGAAGAGTCAGCTCGACCGATCTAGCATTGAGACATTCAATATCTGATGCATTCATATAGGACGTGTCCAAGAGAGACTGGTTGATAGAAGCTAGCTCTTTCTCCCAATCCCCCAGATTTTGGAATTTGCTTATTCTATTGGAAATAAGCCAAGATTTGATATCGCGGGATAGACGAAAAAGCTTAACCATGTATCTTGTAGCCGTCCGTACTGCAAAGCAAGGTCTATTCCAAGATTGATGGACTAAGGACTCGAAGCCCGTCTCCTTAAGCCACCATTGCTCAAATCTAAAGGAGCTATCGCCGGTGAAGCTTTGATCCCATCGGATAACAATCTAACTATGGTCTGAGACAGATGGTGGAAGAAGGCAACAAGAGATGTCATTAATAGAACTCAGCAGCTCTAACGAAACGAGCACCCTGTCTAGCAGACAGAAGCACGGTGTGGATCGTCGATTGGACCACGAGAAAGCTTCACCCACATGGGGAACGTGGTACAACCGGTTTATCTCAATAAAGTTTTGGAAGCCCCTCATTGAAGCCGAGTAATTAACCAGAATGCTAGAATCAATAGGAGACATAAGGCAGTTGAAATCTCCCATGATAATATGCTGGTCCTCGAATGAAGCAATTACCCTATTTAAGTCCAACCAAAACTCCTCCCGACGGCTTTGACGGTGGGGACCATACACCATAGTGACCACTGCTGGAATAGTCTTAGGAGGTAAGGGAAGAGAGATGGGTATAGAAAACGTACCTCCGTCCACCCGTTGAAAGGCTAGAGAATGCTTCCCGAGGATGAGGATGCCTCCCGCATATTGAGTCGCAAGCTTGAAGAGGAAATCTGCACCACGCCAGATTTTGGAGACGACGAAGCTCGAGATATCTGCCATCTTCTTCTCGCAAAGTGCAATTAGATCGGGCTTTTCTTGACAGATCCAACTCGCCAAGAAAAGATGTTTGGTGGGGCAATTCAGTCCCCGAATATTCCAACACAAGATCTTCATAACTGAAAGTCCGGAAATACCCGAGGAGTGAGGATTCTCACTGATCGCCTAGGAGAGACCCCAGACTCGCCGGGGGGAGATAGCGAATGTCGATGACGTCTCCTAATTAGGAGACCACCCCACCCAGGATGAGAAAACCCCTCGACCGAAGGAGACAGGGTGTTGATGGACGAGATACGCCTATCATCCGCGACCAAGGTCGGTAAACGATCTGCGATTGCGGCAAAGGACTCACACATAACAGAATCGACGCTGAGGAGCTGGGCTTGGGAAAGCGCGAGCTTAAGCCGCCGAGCTGCATCGTCCACAGACAGACCTAAAAAGGATGAGAGTTGACCACACACTCATAGATGACGAACCCGCAATTGACAGATAGGCCAAGTTTGAGGAGCCCTCCAGGCCTGCGAAGTCGCCCTCCCGGATGAAAGAGTAGGTGTTCAATGCAAACGGAGCCCTGCAATCCACGACTAACATAGGGGCACTTACCAAACTGATGGAGACCATGCGAATCAGACAGATGATGCACTTGGTTGAGATAGACGAAACCAAGACTGAAAGGCCACCAACCAGCTTAAAGAAGAAACAATGACTGATCGGGACTCCTGAAAAAGGCAACCTGTGGTTCCGAGCAAGGAGAGATTCCTCCGAGAGATGAGACCTCTTACGCGAGAAAGGCTCAAACTCAGAAGCCCCACGGGTCGAAGCAAACGAAATATAGGATGTTGCAACTGCCGAGGGGCAGAGAGAAACCTTAGACGCCAAGGCGACACCTGACGGTCCCCGATCCCACTCAAGCTCGAAGAAAGGATCCACCAAAAGGTTCCGCAACAACATAGCCCAAGACTAAACCCACCCGGGAAGCCACGACAGCCAACATCTTCCTGACCGAGGCCAAGATGCCTCATCACACCTGCCATTCCACCTGAAAACCTACCCCACTTCAAAACACGAGCCCAGAAAGGAAGATACTACAGATGATGATGATGATTCCAGCAGACTTGCACCCCGAGGTTGCAAACAGCCCCCTGCCAACACAGATACACAAACACCGCCACGGAACCGCGGTGGCCCGAACCCCAACGCCCCCGAAGGAGAGCAAGATGACGACAACGGATGAAGAACATCCCTGCTCACCCAAGAAGACCTCGCAACATCGATAAATGGCCCCACGCTATCCACTGATCTCTGTACAGCTCAAAAGTCGAGTGGCCTACACGACCACCAAGACAAAGAGAGGCGAGATCTCGATAAAAGAATCGGGGAGAGCCTGCTTGCCTCACCTCTGGCCTTAACAGCTCCTCACACATCAAAAAGAGCGAAAGAAGAGAAATAGTACCTTCGTCGAACAGAAAAAGGAGAATAAGTCGAAGGCACCACATAGCACGCGACCTGCATCCCCGATCTACGCCGATGAGAAAAGGACGGATAAATTGCAGGCACCCCAGAGCATGCCGCCTGCACCCCCGAGCAAGTCGCAAGCACTCCCTGGCTGCAGAAGTCACTGGACGTGAAACCCTTAGAGACGGTGGCAGCACAATCGACAGGTGGGCCCGACACAGCAGAGCAGTAACTGTCCCGACCCAAGATGGCAGGCGAGCCACAGGTACAGTCACGACAAAGATGGTTGAGATTGAAACGCTTCCCTGCGAAAGACATCGGTGCAGTCGTTGACGGTCGCATCGGCACCCAAACAGAGCCGATCTTGAAACCCAAAAATGACGACGAAGGATCTTCCAAGATACTGATCTGGACCCAAGGCACGAATGAAGCTTTGCGAGGGCAGAGCATACCTCGCGAAGAGGCTCGTTCGATAGAGGGAGGATGGACTACTATTCACGATTGCCTGAACACTGGGTGCCGCCGAGACCTGAACAACGAGGCGCAATGGAGGCAAGCACGACGTCTGCAAAAGTTGAGCGAATGACAACCCGCGCACCACCAGTCACCCGACTTCACCTTTGAAAGACGAGAACGAGAAAGCTTTTTGGAGAAAGACCGCTGCCAGGTAGCTTTCACCTCCTGCCTGCCTAGACCGTCGATCGAGCTGGGCGGCCTACGAAAGAAGAACGGAGCTCGAAGAGTGGCACCAACCGAGCATGCCCGAAGGGATTCCACCCTAACAGCTCTAAGGAATCGCCCGACATCACGATCCACAGTGATCCAGCAGCGAGGCAGGACGCGAAGGCCTCCGATAAAGAGAAGAACACACGAAAAGATAAGTGGAAAGGGAGAGCAACAGAAGCACCTTGGCGACGAAGGGCGAAAGCGAGCCCCCAATCGTTCAAAGCCACTAGGATAGAGGATAGAGCATGTTGGTTGATCTGCAGGGAGTTGGAGGCTCCTAAGCATTAGAAGAAGAGGGATGAGGGAGGCATGGGCCACACCCAAAAGACAGAAAGGGGTCACGAGTGGAAACCTGGAGTTTGAGGAAGACGATGATGGAGGATTCAAACAGGTGCAGTGTAGCTCAGGGTAAAGGAATGGTGAGAGAGCAGTCAATTAGCCGCAGACCAAAGACAGAAGAAAAGGGTTTCAAGGGCGTAAAGGAGGAGGGTTTGGGTGGGTTGAGGCTCAGAGTGAGAGAAGGAGAGGGTTTCAAGGGCGAAGATATAGAGAGAGAATGTGGTTCCTCTGTGTGTTCTACCACATGCTGCTGGACTACAGGAGGCCGGAGATGGAGTCTCTCGCTGAGCTTATCGGCGGCTCTCAATCTCCCTCCAACAGATCGCTGCAGTGGGAGCTCCCAGAGAACCACCACACGGACTCTCCTAACCACTTCGTGTCTCTTCCCTCTGAGGAGATAGCCTCCAAGATTGCCCAGAGAAGTCAGATAGAGAGATAGAGAGAGAGAGACTCACCTTGCACCTAAGAGAGCAGTAATGAAAGGAGTCAAGGAGGGTCCTCGTGCAGATTCTGCATGTGTTGGTGACAGCCTTGCCGGGTCTGAGCTGCGGCCTCTCGTTCGAGAAGATGACCCTGGCGCCGTTGATCATGTAGGTCTATATGGATGGGTGAGAGTTGTGGAGGGGATACACGCGGTCTCCTCCTCCTTTGTGGCTCTAGAGTGACCTGAATCAGCCCTCTAATGGAGGGACAAAGAGGGTAGACGACAAAGGAGGAAGCCCCCAAAACGCCCAACTGGTGGACATAATGGGGAGATAGCCCCTAGAGGACCGGTGGAGGTGTGAAGGTGGTAGCTGGCTGCCTCCTGCGACCCTTCCCTCTGGCGCACCCTCGACCTCGAGCCCTCCTTCTCCTCCGCTTCCCCTGCCTCCTCCGATCACCCCCGAAGGTGGTCCCCCAACTTCGAGGCTGCCGTCGACTCCATGCTTCGATCCGCTGTCCGCTGGAGCTCCGGCGGTCTTAGGGAGGTCCTCGTCCGCCACTGCTCCGACCGATCCCTCTGCCTCCTCGCTGAGAGGTTCTGGCTCACCCTCTCGGTTCTCTTGACAGAGTGAGCGAGCGAGAGAGAGAGAGAGAGAGAGAGAGAGAGAGAGAGAGAGAGAGAGAGAGAGAGAGAGAGAGAGAGAGAGAGAGAGAGATTGGTAACAATCACAAATTGATAAAATCTCGGCATATACGTAAATTACTAAAGCACCGCCCGTCCTATAAAAGTGATTATTTCGTACTCTTTCCATCGGTAATGATTTTCGGTTATCAGAAAGGGAAGGTAAAAATATAAACATTAACCAAACTTCGGCATCTCAATTTTTGGTGTTTTCAGCTTGTGTAGATGACATCTTCTTTAGCAATGACTGCAACCGATTGAAAAACTTCTGCGCCACTGAATGATCACTTTCAGAGTCAGTATCAATTTCTTCCTCCACAACACGGCACCCTTCTAGTTCTAGCTGGTGCTAGAATGCAGACTCCAACATCCATAACAAAGTGTTGCTAATTAAAAGCTTATTTCAGATACCATGGTTTGCTCAATATGAAAAAAGGTCGCTATATCTCAGGGATGGCTCTCCACAAGCAATACATAACTTAATTCTAGGACTTAAGCAATGTAAGTTTCTTAGAATTGAGGAGGGTCAGTCCTCTAATGAAATGTTTTTATCTCAACGAAAGTATGCTCTACATTTATTACATAGGACAGGGATGATTGGAGCCAAACCTATTAATATGAATACACCATTACCAGTTAATTTCCCTCTTTCAAGCCAACTCGGGTCCAGAGTTTTATGATCCTCCTATTTATCGAAGCATAGTTAGAGTCTTGCAATAAGCCATTATCACCATACCAGTCTTGCTTTTGCATTGAATATAGTGTAAATTTATGCACAAACCTACTGTAGATCATCGTAATGTGGTCAAGAGGATACTTCCATACATCAAGTCTTCCCTCCAATATGGGTTAGATCTATCCAAATCTACAATTTGCAACCTAGCAGCCTTTTCAGGATGCCCAAATAATAAAAAATCTATTGATGGGTTTGCTATTTACTTTGGAAATAATCTCATATCTTGCTATTTTTTAAAACAGCAAGCGGTTATTCATTCTAACATGAATACAGAATATCATGCCATGACCAATGCTATACTAAACTTAAGTAGCTTCATTACTTATTGACTGATCTCGGTGTTCAACTATCTCATCCACCTATTTTATGGGGAGGCAACACAAGTGTTATTTATATGACCGCCAATTCTGTTTTCCACAGTTGAAGTAAACACATCGAGTTTGCTTATAAAATCATTCGAGATCAAGTTGCTAAGCGATAGGTACAAGTTCAATATATTCCTATAAAGATTTCAGATCACTAATGTCTTTGCTAAACCTCTGGTGACCCATTGGTTTCAAGAATTACGATCCAAGCTCAATGTCCACTGTAGAATAATGAGCTTGACGGGGGATGAGGAAAATCCTTTCACTGTGGATGTACACTGGGATTCAGCCAAACCACGTTTGGTGCTCTCTCCCATTGTGTGCTTGTTTTCTTAGACCAGTTACAGGAACATGTTGATAAAAAAATATTAAAACCACATCCAATAAAAAAAATGAAAAGTAAAAAGAAAATAAAAAAGAATGAAAAGATCATGCTCTGGAACACAACGTAAAGAAGTAAAGTTAAAGCTTGTACCCTACAACAAACCAAATTACATAAATATGGGAGAAATGAAAAAATCTCATAACTTTTTAGTATCCAATCAACCTCCTCAAGAAAGGGATACCTCTTACATTATTCTTCTTGCTACAGGCAAAGAAACACAAATAAATTTGAATATATAAACTAAAAAGGAGACAGGAAAATCTTATGTGGTTCGGTTTTGATTCAAAACCTACATCCACGGATCAAGAGGCTTATATGTATATTATTCATGGTGGCTGTCAACGCCATATTTTATACATGAACTCTTACCTCTTTCAACATTCAACTCTTATGAGGTAAGTTTACATTCCTTATCTTTATCAAACAATTTTCCATGTTCATCGTGATTATTATCAGAATTACATAGCAACTGAATCTGTTTTCTTGTTTTGCATGGAGACTCCAATATCACACTCTCTTTATTTATCTTGTTCATGCGATAATCTAGTTATGTTGCCTTGTGTCTATCCTTATCACCAGAAGATAATTTGCTATTACTCCCTGTCAAACTTAGCCGTGAACAAAGGCTAAGTTTGCTCCTTAGGCATTGAAAGGATGCTTGGGCTAACGGCTTTGTAAATATATCAGCTATTTGATGCCTCGATGAAACGTATTTTGTGATCAAATTTCCTTGCGCCGTCTTTTCTCTGACATAGCGATAATCAACTTGTATATGATTAGTTCTGTTATGGAAAATAGAATTAATTGACATATGTAGAGCACTAATATTATCACAATGCAACGTAGGAGGTTGATTAAGTTTAACCCTGATGTCCTTTAAAATGTACGAGATCCAAGTTAATTCGGCAGTGGCGAAGGCCATGGAGCGGTACTCTGCTTTAGCACTAGATCTGACGACAGTATTTTGTTTCTTCGCACTCCAAGTAATGCAATTACTACCAAGAAATAAGCAAAATCCTGAAAGTGATCGCCGTGTGATTGGACAACTTGCCCAGTTGGCATCTGAGAATGCATACAGGTCAAGAGAACTTTGATGCATTGTTTTGAGTCCATAATCCAAAGTACCCTTTACATATCTAAGAATCCTCCTGATGATTTGAAAGTGTCCAACCATGAGATTATGCATAAATTGTCTGACATGGTTGACGCAAAATGATAATTTTGGTCTAGTAATAGTCAGGTATTGGAGTGCTCCTATAAGGCTGCGGTATTGAGTTGGATCTAGATAAAGTTCAGAATGATTCGTTCCTGATTGAAGTTTTTCCACCATGAAAGTGTCAATGGGTTTGCTCTCAAGCATATTAGCACGTTCAAGAAGAATCTTGGCATATTTAGCTTGACAAAGAAAAATATCATGATTCAAATAAGTGACCTCCACACCCAGAAAATAATGAAGTTTTTCAAGATCCTTTATGGCAAACATCTTTGCAAGGTGTTTGGTAAATTGTTCCAAAAGTACTGAATTACTCTCTGTGAGGACCATGTCATCAACATATACGAGCAATATAATAATATCAAGTCTCTTATGACATACAAACAAAGAGGAATTTGCAAAGCTACAGAAGAATCCATAATGGATGAGAAAAGTACTTAACTTGTCAAACCACACACAGAAAACTTGTTTTAGGCCATATAAGGCTTTCTTCAATTTACAAACATGATGAGAAAATTCTAGATTTTCATACCTCAGAGGTTGTTGCATGAAGACAAATTCATTAATAGTGCCATGTAGGAAGGCATTTTTTACGTCAAGTTGGTGAATATCTCATTTTTGAATAGTAGCAAGAGAGAATTATTCTAATGCTGCCTGGCCAAACAACCGAAGAGAATGTTTCTGAAAAATCAATGCCAACAGTCTAAGTAAAACCGTGAGCTACAAGGCGTGCCTTAAGCCCCTCGACAGTGTTATCGACCTTTAATTTGACTTTAAAAACCCATTTTACTCCTACTATATTCATGCCCGGTTTAAAAGAAACTAGATTTCAGGTGTCATTAGCCTTTAAAGCATCAATTTCTTCATCCATGGCACGTTTTCAATCAAGATGGCACAAAGCATCTTTAAAATTTGTTGGTTCCTTGGGAATATTGGAATACTGTAATGTTTCATTCAAACAGACATACTTTGGATTGGGTTTGTGAATACCTGTCATGCTTCTTGTGGTCATAGATCTGGTGTTCCCATCAGGCAGTTGGATGGCAAGGTGACTGCTAGAATCCATTGGAGAAGGAAGTGGCTCATTCGTTGGTGCCATAGTGACTGGATCAATAGTAGCGTCATGACGCAAATCGGGTTTTGATCCAGTTTCAAGCGGACTAGGTCTAGGCTCTTCAATGGAAGGCTGGGGAACATGATCAATAGTGTGAAGATGACTTCGGCTGCTCACTTCGTCTTGTAAAGATGACTAGGAGTCGAGATCTGGTTCTGATTGTTAAAAACCTGGTCTATCAGGATTCAAAAACTCAAGATCATTAAAAGTTGTGAGCTCCTCATGAATATCATCATCTTCATATAATCTGGCTCGGTTTTCATATGGCATGGTAGATTCATCAAACACAACGTGATAAGACATGTATACACGATCGGTAGGGGGATGAAAACATCGATATCCTTTAAATCTTATAATATACCCAAGGAATACACAAGGAAGAGATTTCAGATCAAATTTATTTTTGTTATATGGCCGAAGGTAAGAAAAGTATCTACACCCAAAAATTTGAAAAGACGAATAATCAAGCACTTTTCCAAAAAGTTTAAAAAATGGTGATTTCATATTCAATAAGGAGGACGATAGGCGATTGATTAAAAACACAGATGTACTAAAATCATCAACCCACATAGATTTCAGAGCATGGGAATGATAAAGCATGGCTAATCTCAGTTCTGTGATGTTACAATGTTTTCGTTTGGTCATTCCATTTTGTTCATGTGTCTTAGGACACGTGGCCTACCGCTTGATCCGAGCATGATCAAAATACCGAATAAATGTTTTGCTACTATATTTGCCTCCTCCTTTGGATTGAAATACTTTGATCCTTTTATCAAAAGGCCTTTCAACATGCTTATGAAAATGCACAAAAGTGTCAAAGAAGTTTGCCTTATTTTTCAACGGATAAAACCAAGTAAATTTAGTGCATTCATCAATAAAAATCACATAAAAACAAATTTTTTCTCTAGACCGAATAGGGGCCGGTCCCCAAAGATCAGAATGAATTTTCATAAGAGGTTCTTCACACGGTTCATGATCACAAAGAAAAGGCAACCAATAACTTTTTTCCATTTGACAACTAGTACAGAGTTTTTATTTTCAGAAGATATAACTGAAATAAGGTTCCTCTTATTTAAGACACGAATCACATCAAACTGTGGATGACAATACTCCAAACTTACTCATCTAAACCTGTTTGAGACATAAGCAACATATTGATTGCCGAGAGTGTAGAGACCACCTTGCCTAGTTTCGTTCCCCACCGTTTGTTCCGTCCTCTTGTCCTTAATGACAAGACCAGAAGAGTCAAATTCAACAATGTAAAGGAAAATCTTTGGTGAAATCCCTTACTCAAGTTTTAATAAAACTTGGTTTTCACTTGGTTTGTCACCACAACACACCAAAACTTAGTTTTTAGTCATTAAGCATAGTTTACACTCAAAATCTGGTTTAAAACTAGTTTTTTTACCATCCAAATGGTACCTAAGCCTCTACCGATAGAATCAGTTATACCGGTAGAAGCCCCCAAATGATGCCAATTGATGGCATTCAATTGGTGGTAGAACCTATGGCCACCCCAATGGATTGTCCATAGCATTTCTATAGGTAAAATTGTCGCATGGCATTCTTCTTGGCAAGAGTTATTGCATGATGATATTAGCCATTTGAAAGCCATTATGACATATAAGGGAGTGTTTGAATGCACCCACTTATCTGGATATATGGGATAAATTGGGATACTGTATTGAACATCAAAGTGCAATGTTCCAACTTGTCGTGATTTTTTTGGAAGATTTTCAAGTTTTGATTTTGGTCTTCGTTGACTGAAACATGGGACCGCCTATGGCTTTCAAACTTGTGACGTCCTGTGAAGTTGGTGACATTCACAAGTCACCATTACCAGATGAGCAAAGCCCTTGTGGGGATCTTTCAAGATAGGTTGCCAAAAAAGGGAAAAACAAGAAATGTATTAGGAAATGAAAATGAAAATATCAGTTTTTCAGGTGATTGTGAAGTGGGAAATAAGAAACAAATTGGAAAATAATTGAAAAATGAATATGAAATGTTTAACAAAAAAGCTTGCCAAACATGAGAAACATGTATCACACAAAGGAAAAACACATTTTCCCAAATATAACAAACATGTTTCCCTCAGAATGTGTTTGACGCCTTTGGGGAAGTTCACAAGGAGAAAAATCCTGAGAGGGACCTAGCAACTTTTTTAACCATGTTTTTAGGGTGAAAGTTAACTTTCACCCTGTTTGAGTTTGGACCCCACTGAAAAGGGCTCCTTCCCCACCCGTTTTCAAACTTTTTTTTTTGGATAGTCAGGGTTTGGTGGCCGGCTGGCCTCTTTGAGATTTGAGGCCACCGCCTAGGGCTTCAAATGAAAAAAATATATAATCCTTATATTTCACAAGGGTCTCCAATGAAAAAAAAAATGAAGAAATATGGGCCTCCAATGAAATATGCCTAAGGCCTCAACTTCTCTTGAGCTGCCCTTGGGTTTGGCAAGACCCCTATCGGTTACATCAGAGCATCAAAATAATCACAAAGATTCAACCCAAGGCCACCAGTCTAGTGGTTTATCCTTCCACATGATCACATTCCAGGACTCCAAAACTAACATGAGTATTGACAATGTAATTGTGCCCCTCGGGAATCAATTCACAACTAACATTTGATAGCCCCAAGAGGGCTGCTAGAAGTACAATCAAGATTCAATTCTCATGGGTATCGGCCTTCTTTGTAAGCCAATGAATAGCATAGGCCTCAAGGGTGGGGGTCCTAGCCTTGAAGTTTTATGATGCCTGCACGATGACGAGAGGGTGGTGTATGTTCCCCCTGCAACACGGGGCCGCGTGCTCATGAGTGCCACGTGGCACTCATTCGACTGGTTATGTACGGAGGAAGATCTTGGGTTTTGTAATATTCCTTCCTCCGTACACAACCAGCCGAATGAGTGCCACGTGGCACTCATTCGGACCCCTGAACACGCGGCCTCGTGTTCAGGGGGTAACATACAACCTGCTCGGCACGATGACTGTAGGTATGGCAGGCTAAGCCAGCGCGATCAGGTCTTGGTGCCAGGTGCACATATTGAGTCCATATTTTTACATCCATTCGTGAAAAAATCCTGTCCCATGAACCATGGGTCCCATGGATACCCTAACTTGGGCCCACATCCTTGTTCAAATGAAACTGATATAATGCATTAACAGAAGAGCTCGTCAACGTGTGCCCTAAGATTAGTCCCTGCTGGACACGTACAGAGGATGTGTTTGATTGCCGTTTAATGTGCAATATTTTCGGATCTTGGGGACACCTTGTAGGCCTAATACAAGCCCAGAGCATCTATAAAAGGCTGTTTGAACTCAATTCTACAGCAGTGCAGGTTCTTGGGTCGATCAAGGTTCGACTAATCCCAGCCCTAACCCTAGTTTGTTGTTTGAGACACAGAAGGAAGGAAGGACAATGGCGAGCGGCCAGGATATGCGCCACAAAGCTGGTGAGATGATGGGCCAAGCTCAGGTAATATCCTTTTCTGGTGGGGATGTAAATGGGTCAGACTCAGGTTGGATCTAACTTTACCGAATCCGACTAAATAGGATCCAGCATAATCAAATCAGGATTCAGATTCAGAGTCGAATGAGCATCGATCTGACAAAATTAAATCCCGATCTGACTCGCTTAAAATCAAATATTTACATGTATTCTGATTCAGATTTTAGTGGGGTTGGGACCCGGATTTGGATGCAAAACATAATACTGAATCTGGGTCCAATTATTAATCAGATCCAATGTTGGCTATTGAATCTGACTAAGCGGATTCAGATTCTGTCGGATATCCAACTTAGATCCGAACCATCGGTTAAATGGATTCAGATTCTGCAAGATATCCAACTTATAGCTGAACCGTCCGCTAAATGGATTCAGATTCTGTCGGATATCTAACTTAGATCCGAACCGTTTACACATCCCTATTTTCTGGGCTCTTAAAATGGGCCTTCATCAATGTTATGGTTAAGTTGATATACATGCTGTTCTTTAATATTGCTGCTGTTGTATTGTAAAAATAACAAAACAAGATTATAAAAAATAATAAGAAGTTGTCTGTAAACCAACTGCTCGCAAACCAAATATTTTGATGATTTGTTCTACATTATACAGTGGCGTAGCTAGGATTCATGTGAGGGGGGGGGGGGGGGGGGGGCAAACAGGGGTGTAGGAAAAAAAAACTGGTTTGGTAGTCGGGGGTTCGGGGGCAGCGTCCCCAAAAAAAAATTTGAGAAAAAATAAAAAAAGGCTACAACTATTAATAAAAATCTATGTCATATGGACAAATCAATCTATTTGCTGCAGTCAGGGCTGTGCTAGGACTGGGCTAAAAAAATGGATAAAAATCTATTTCATATGGAATCAGAGCTGGGCTTTAAAAAAATATATATATATTTAACTGTTTCGGTTATATTGTATAACGTAAGATAGAGTGAGCGGTAGCTGCCTACCACTCACTTAGCTAGACAGCGGTGGACGCTGGGCATTAAAGGGGTCATTCTTCAAAAGCGCCACTAAAAGTTTTTTTTTTCTCAGAGCATGCGAGTTCATTTCCGTCTAGTCAAAACAGTGGTAGGCAGCTACCCTTTTCCATGTAAAATATATCTAAAACATATTTATTACTACTATACAAGTTATGCCAGTTGAGCCAAGCCAAACATCTATTGTTCATGTTTGGCTTGCCGAGCCTATGATATAAGTTCGAAGGAGGTTTTTATTAGCCAAACATGAGCCAAGCCACTGGCAGCTCAGCTTGTTTATGTAAGATGAATGTCGGGGGAGAAGACGCTTCTCATTCTAGCATACTAATGCATGATGATGGTCATCATGTAGCATTGCCATGGTAACAGTGGTAGTTTGGTACTGTGGCAGGTGAAGAAGGATGAAGTGATGGAGAAGGGAAGGGAGGCTGCCCAGACAGTGAAGGACAATGCCAACAGTGGGATTGAATCTATGAAGGACTCAGCCAATGCTGCTGCAAACAAGAGTAGCAATGCTGCCCAAGGTGCATGCAACACTGCCCAGGAATGCAAGGAGCAGACAGGAGGACTCCTCCAGCAGGTATGTGCATGTGTTTCTGCATGTCAAGCATGAAGCCGATATGGTTTTCTTTTTCCTTTTGGATAATCCAAGGAAATACCCCTCCATCACGGGCTGCACATTGGCTGGCCTTCGGTTGGTAAAAACCCCCTCCCCACAGGTGACTACACCCAGCTTCGACCTTGTGGCAAGAGATGTCACTTATGGGTTTTGAACTTGTGATGTCCCGTCAACTTGGTGACATTCACAAGTGAGCGGGGCCTTTGTGGGATGAAGCTGATATGTTTTCTTTAACTTGATCATACTGGCTTTAGTTTTCAAATCTTAATCTGCATTCATTATGGGATGGTATGTTGGATGGCAGACTGGAGAGCAAGTGTTGAGCATGGCACAGGGTGCTGCTGATGCCGTCAAGAACACTTTGGGCATGGGAGATGGCAGCGCCAAGCATTGATGCCTTTTGCTTCCTTTCTCTCACTAGTTTTGGTCTGCTGTATGTTTGGCATGTGGACCATGCCTTTCTGTTTTTTGGAATTCCAGGAGGTCCTGTTATGTGTTTTCTTTCCCGCTTTTGATTGAAAGGGACGTTATGTGGTTTTGATAATTGATTCATGGAAGCATCGCTTGCCATCCTTTTCTTTTTTTAACATCGTTTTAATGTAAGATTCTTTCTTTGATTTTAGTTCCACACACAAAGAGAGAGAGAGAGAGACGAACTATAACCATCAACATTACGAAACGAAAACAGGTTCAACCAACATTGAACCTACCGGGAAACCAAACACGGGCCCAAGACATGCCAAGGAGCCCCAAAAAAGGGGAAAAAAGAAAAGGAGAGATGCAAGGAGAAAAGGAAGAAAGAAACAAGAAGCAAATACAGTTAGGCGACGAGCATCACCCAGGATCATGAATGGTCCCTGGAGGCAGATGGTGTTGCAGATCAGGGATGTTGATGCGGAGAATGGCGTATACGTCCGGCAAAATAAGGTTCACCATTTTGTTGAACACTGCCGGAATATGCCGAAAAATAGCGTTGTTGCGAGTCATCCATACGGCCCACCATGACGAGAGAAGCCAAGTTCGCCAAATAATACGCCATTTGTTGCAATGACGAACTGGTTGAGGACCCCACAACAAATCATTGGCGAACGATTCCTGACGCACGCTGACCCCCGGCTTATTCCAAGTCACCTTAAAGATGTTTTGAAAAACAGAGCACTCACAAAAAAGGTGAAAGGCAGATTCTTCAGCCGCCTCACACAACACACATTTACTCGGCAGATGAAAACCGATGGATTTAAGGAAGTTGTCAGTCTGCACCCGATTGTGTGAGATTAGCCACGCCAGGAAACATGATCTCGGAGTGGGACCCTTGCCCCAGATCAGGTTCGTCGGAAACCGGTCCACCCCCGATGGAAGGAGAGCGAGGTAGCCTTCTTTAGAGCGGAAAGATCCGTTCGGAGCAAGGTTACGACCAAAGAACAAAGACTGCGATTCAACATTGCCATTATAAGATAGAACTGCAGACCATGCTTGGATCCATGATCGTCGAAGCTTTGACATAGATCGCTGACGCACGCTTGTGACCCCCACCAATGATTCCACAACACCGTATTTAGCAAGAAGCACGCTTGCACACGGAGACCCAGGTTGGTGTGCAAGCTAGCTCTGCTTCACGACAAGAATCATACTCCTCAGCCGGGGGTCCTTGATTCCCAAACCCCCCTATTTTGGGGTAGTCGAAGAGTGTCCCACCCTATTAAGTGGCGCTTGTTTTTGTGACCACGCCCAGACCACAGGAAGTGCGTCACTACCTGAGCTATCTTCTTACTAACCCCCATGGGCATCAGGAACATAGACATAAAAAATTCTGGCATAACAGAAAGAACGTGCTTGATGAGAGTTAGTCTACCTGCGATAGAAAGGTAGGACGCTTGCCAGCCCAAAATTTTTTTCTGAACCCTTTGGATAGTGGTGCTTCAGGCTGTCGTTGATACACGACTGATTTGTAGCGGCAGACCCAGATAAGAGAAAGAGTTATCCGAAACCGAGCATCCGAATATCCGCTGGCCCAAGTCCAACATTGAAGCAGGGGCGTTGACCATGGAAAGACAACACTTCTCGTAGTTCAAGGATAAACCTGACATCGATTAGAAAAAAACAAGGACAAGTTTGAATCTTAACATTTGTTGGATGGAGGCCCTTCCGAAGATAATTATGTCATCAGCGTATGTCAGGATCTGACTACGACACTCTTGAATACCGAGAGATTCAATTAGATCACCCTCCACTGCCCTCTTAACCAAGACCACCAGGCCTTCAGAGACGACGTTAAAGAGTAACGGAGACAGATGACATCCTTGGCGAAGACCACGACCAAGTTTGAATTGTTTTCCCTTGACCCCATTGATCTGAAACTGAAATTGGGCATTGGTTACCAGCTCATGCACCCAGCTAGAAAAACGCCTACCGAAGCCCAAGTTTGCCAACATGTTGAAGAGGAACGGCCAATGAACCGAGTCGTAGGCTTTATGAAAGTCAAGCTTCAGAGTGAAAAAGGCCCCCCCGCTGATCTTGAGAGAGTGCAACACTTTTGTGGCCAAAATGAAGGAATGTTGAAGTCTTCTGTTAGGAATGAAGGCGAACTGAGCCTCTAAGAAAATCCTAGGAGCAATTGAACGCATCCTGTTAGCTAAGACCTTGACGATAATGCAATATAAACTGCCTAACACTGATATAGGTCTAAACCGCGAGATATCTGATGCGGCTTCCTCCTTAGAAATAAGCGACACAATTGCTAGGTGAGAATGAACCGGCAATCGGCCATTTCGATGAAACTCGGCGAAGACACTAAGAATGTCACTCTTAACGCATTGCCAGAATATGCGAAAGAAATCCACAAGATAGCCATCAAATCCTGGAACTTTCCACCCAGACGACTCCCGCACCGCCGAGACGATTTCTTCTTCGGTGAACAACCCTTGAATCGAGTTGGCTAGCGCTCGATCCATGGACAAAAATAAAGTTGAACCCATATTGCCACCTACAGCTTGGTTGCAGGAATACAAGTTATAAAAATAGTTGGAGACAGCATTGAGTACCTGATCACCCGAAAAGGAGACACCATTGATATACAGAGTGTGAATCGCATGTCTTCGATGCCTGTGAGATGCTAACGAATGAAAGAACCTTGTATTCCTGTCACCCGCTTTAAGCCAATTCACCCTTGACCGCTGCTATTTCATCCTTTAGACGCCACGATTGCACTAGAAGAGTCAGCTCGGCCGATCTAGCATTGAGACATTCAATATCTGATGCATTCATATAGGACGTATCCAAGAGAGACTGATTGATAGAAGCCAGCTCTCGCTCCCAATCCCCCAGATTTTGGAATTTACTTATTCTATTGGAGATAAGCCAAGATTTGATATCGCGGGATAGACGAAAAAGCTTAACCATGCATCTTGTAGCCGCTCGGACAACAAAACAAGGTCTACTCCAAGATTGATGGACTAACGACTCGAAACCCGTCTCCTTAAGCCACCATTGCTCAAATCTAAAGGATCTATCGCCGGTGAAGCCTTGACCCTATCGGATAACAACCTGACTATGGCCTGAGACAGATGGTGGCAGAAGACAACAAGAGATGTCATTAATAGAACTCAGCAGCTCTGACGAAACAAGCACCCTGTCTAGCAGACGGAAGCACAGAGTAGATCGTCGATTGGACCACGAGAAAGCTTCACCAACATGGGGAACGTGGTACAACCGGTTCATCTGAATAAAATTTTGGAAGCCCCTCATTGAAGCCGAGAAATTAACCGAAAAGCTAGAATCGATAGGAGACATAAGGCAGTTGAAATCTCCCATGATAATATGATGATCCCCGAATGAAGCAATTACCCTATTTAAGTCCAACCAAAACTCCTCCCGACGGCTTTGACGGTGGGGACCATACACCATAGTGACCACAGCTGAAAAAGTCTGAGTAGGTAAGGGAAGAGTGATGGATATGGAAAACGTACCTTCGTCCACCTGTTGAAAGGCTAGAGAATGCTTCCCGAGGATGAGGATGCCTCCCGCATATTGAGTCGCAGGCTTGAAGAAGGAATCTGCACCACGCCAGATTTCGGAGACGACGGAGCTCGAGATATCTGTCATCTTCGTTTCACAAAGAGCAATAAGATCGGGCTTTTCTTGACGGATCCAACTCGCCAGGAAAAGACGTTTGGTGGGGCAATTCAGTCCCCGAATATTCCAACACAAGATCTTCATAACTGAAAGTCCGGAAATACCCGAGGAGTGAGGATCCTCATAGACCGCCTAGGAGAGACCTCAGACTCGCCGGATGGAGATAGCGAAGGTCGACGACGTCTCCTAATAGGGAGACCACCCCACCCAGGAGGAGATAACCCCTCGACCGAAGGAGAAGTGGTGTTGATGAACGAGATACGCCCAGCATCCGCGACCAAGGTCGGTAAACGATCTGCGATCGCGGCCAAGGACTCACGCATAACAGAATCGACGTTGAGGAGCTGGGCTTGGGAAAGCGCAAGCTTGAGCCGCCGAGCTGCATCGTCCACAGACAGACCCAAAAAGGATGAGAGTTGACCACTCAAAGATGACGAACCCGCAATTGACGGATAGACCAAGTTTGGGGAGCCCTCCAGGCCTGCGAAGTCGCCCTCCCGGATGAAAGAGGAGGAGTTCAATGCCAACGGAGCCCTGCAAAACACGGCTAACAGAGGAGCACTTACCAAGCTGATGGAGACCAGGCGAATCGGACATACGATGCACTTTGTTGAGAAAGACGAAACCAAGACTGAAAGGCCATCAACCAGCTTGAAGAAGAAACACTGTCGGATCGGGACTCCGATAATAGGCGACCTGTGGGCCCGAGCAAGGAGAGAGTCCTCCGAGAGATGAGACCTGTTACGCGAGAAAGACCCAAACTCATATGCCCCATAGGTCGAAGCAAACGAAATATAGGATGTTGCAGCTGCCGAGTGGCAGAGAGAATCCTTAGACGCCAAGGCGACACCTGACGGTACCCGATCCCCATCAAGCTCGAAGAAAGGATCCACCAAAATGTTCCGCAACAACATAGCCCAAGACTCAGACCACCCGGGAAGCCACGACAGCCAACATCTTCCTGACCGAGGCCAAGATGCGTCGTCACACCCGCCATACCACCTGAAAGCCCGCCCCGCTTCGAACAACGAGCACAGAAAGGAAGAAACTACAGATGATGATGATGATGATGCGAGCAGATTCGCACCCCGAGGCTGCAAAACGCCCCCTGCCGACACAGAGACACAAACACCGCCAGGGAGCCGCGGTAGCTCGAACCCCAACGCCCCCGAAGGAGAGCAAGATGACGATAGCGGACAAAGAGAATCCCTGCTCACCCAAGAAGACCTCGCCACTTCGCTAACGGGACCCACGGTATCCACCGATCTCCGTACGGCTTGAAAACCGAGTGGCCAACACGACCACCAAGACAAGGAGAGGCGAGATCTCGATAATTGAATCGGGGAGAGCCTGCTTGCCTCACCTCTGGCCATAACAACTCCTCGCACATCAAAAGGAGTGAAAGAAGAGAAAAAGTACCTTCGTCGACCAGAAAAAGGAGAATAAATCGAAGGCACCCCCGAGCACGCGACCTGCATCCCCGATCTACGCCGAGGAGAAAAGGACGGATAAAACGCAGGCAACCCCGAGCAAGCCACCTGCACCCCCAAGCATGTTGCAAGCACTCCCTGGCTGCAGAAGTCACCAGACGCGGAACCCTCAGAGACAGAGGCAGCACAAAGGACAGGCGGGCCCGACACAGCAGAGCAGAAACTATCCCGACCCAAGATGGCAGGCGAGCCACAGGTACGGTCACGACAAAGATGGTTAAGATTGAAACGCTTCCCTGCGAAAGACATCGAAGCAGCCGTAGACGGTCGCATCGACACCCAAACAGAGCCGATCTTGAATCCCAAAAATGACGACGAAGGATCTTCCAAGATACCGATCTGGACCCAAGGCGCGAAAGAGGCTTTGCGAGGGCGGTGCATACCTCGCGAAGAGGCTCGTCCGAGGGAGGGAAGAGGGACTACCGCCCACGAGTGCTTCAACACTGGGTGCCGCCGAGACCTGAACAACGAGGCGCAATGGAGGCAAGCACGACGCCTGCGAAAGTTGAGTGAAAGGCAACCCGCGCACCACCAGTCACCCGGCTTCGCCTATGAAAGACGAGAGCGAAAAAGCTTTTTGGAGAAAGACCGCTGCCAAGTAGCTTTCACCTCCTACCAACCCCGACCGTCGATCGAGCTGGGCGACCTACGAAAGAAAAATGGAGCCCGAAGAGTGGCACCAACAGAGCATGCCTGAAGGGATTCCACCCTGACAGCTCTAAGAAATCGCCCGACATCACGAGCCAGCAGTGAACCGGCGGCGAGACAGGACGCGAAGGCCTCTGATAGAGAGAAAAACACACGAAAAGATAAGCGGAAAGGGAGAGCAACAAAAGCACCTTGGCGGCGAAGGGCGAAAGCGAGTCCCCAATCGTTCAAAGCCTCTAGGATAGAGGATAGAGCATGTTGGTTGGCCTGCAGGGAGTTGGAGGTTCCTAAGCCCCAGAAGAAGAGGGATGAGGGAGGCATGTGTCCCACCGTAGGATTGACGATGGAGGTCGGAATCCTTGACGCCGATGGCCGAAACCCCTTACACTCGGGAGACTTGGAGCTTGGCGAAGGACTGCTTCTAGATGCCGAGGACAAAGGTGTCGGTGCCGCGGACGCCCACCGCCGTGATTCCCTACCGGACGGCCTCCAGCACGAACTCCACCTCCCGTCGTGCATCGCTGATAGAAAGAGACCGAGTAACCTCCCTCAATCGCTCCTTCACGCTGCTTTGAGACAGCTGGAAACCCAATCACCGATGCAGAGGAGGAAGGGGGCTGGACCACCCAAAAATGGTGGCAGAGGGGTCGTGAGACGCGGAGGGTCGGAGGAGGATGGACAACAAGATAGAGGTCAGTGAGAGTCACTGTTGCTGGAAACTCAAATGCTGATGCGGAGGCCGAAAGGGGATGGACCACTGAAAAATGGTGGCAGAAGGGGATGGACAACAAGAGAGAGGTCGGTGAGATTCAAGATTTGAGAGAGGGAAAGAGGGCCGGGTAACCTCCTTCACGCTAAGAGACTGTTGCTGGAAACCCAATCGCCGATGCGGAAGCCGAAGGAGAATGGACCACCGAAAAATGGTGGCAGAGGAGTCGTGAGATGCTGAGGGCCCTATCGACGGGCGCACACAACAGAGGGCATCAAAGAGCATCCGACGGAGGGCATCCAACAGTGATTGCACTGACTGGAAATGAAAAGAAGAAGGGATTTGGGGTTTTGAGGATTTGGGGTTTGAGAGAGAGAGAGAGAGGACCGTATGCTCTGAGACGGTGGTGGCTCTGCAATGGGAGTGAGTGAGAGAGGTGAGAGTGCTGTGATGGTGGTGGCTCTGAGACAGTGGAAAATCGCCGACGGTGGTGGCTCATAGAGAGAGAGCGATTGTGAGAGAGAGGAAAGGACTTCCATCTGGTGGGAAGGTGGGGTTGCCATCTTGTGGGGGCGGCAATGGTGGTGGTGGAAGAAGAAGGAAGGGTCGGTGGAGGTGGAACAGAGAGAGAGAGAGAGTCATGGGTATAAGGTATTCAAGGGGGTGTCTTTTGTCAAAGCTGGATCAAAAGGCATGGTGGGGAGCAGAGGACGCCGGAGCTAAGGATGGTGGGGAAGAGACAGAGTAATACCCCGGTGGGAGCAGAGGACGCTGGAGCTAAGGATGGTGGGGAAGGGGAAAAGCCATCGGGATGGGGTGGAGGTGTCAGGGTAATACCCCGGTGGGAGCAGAGGACGCCGGAGCTAAGGATGGTGGGGAAGGGGAAAAGCGAGGAGAGAGAGAGAGAGAGAGAGAGAGAGAGAGAGAGAGAGAGAGAGATTGGTAACAATCACAAATTGATAAAATCTCGGCATATACGTAAATTACTAAAGCATCGCCCGTAGTGATTGTTTCGTACTCTTTCCACCGGTAATTATTTTCGATTATCAGAAACGGAAGGTAAAAATATATACATTAACCAAACTACTGCATCTCAATTTTTTGGTGTTTTCAGCTTGTGTAGATGACATCTTCTTTAGCAATGACTGCAACCGATTGAAAAACTTCTGCGCCACTGAATGATCACTTTCGGAGTCAGTATCAATTTCTTCCTCCACAACACGGCACCCTTCTAGTTCTAGCAGGTTCTAGAATGCAGACTCCAACATCCTTAACAAAGTGTTGCTAAAAGCTTATTTCAGTTACCATGGTTTGCTCAATATGGAAAAAAGGTCGCTAAAATTGTCATAAACAGTTCATATCAATCACATCCCACTACCGGATTTATTGTAAGTTGTATATACAACATTATGATTGTTCTCTACCAAAACTATAGATCCAGATATAGGAGTCATTTCTATTCCAATAATATAACCATACTAGGCTACTTCTGCAATGACAAGTATACAATTGACCAAAAGATTACACCACAACATGCAAAACTACCTAAATATAGGCCTTTGATTCTAAGAAGTCCAAAAACAAAATCTTTTTTTTTATCATTTGGACAACAAGGCAAGGAAAACTTTCCACCGAAGGCCGCGTTTGATACACAGGACAAAAAAACAATTGGATGTTCACAAGGCGTTCTAACATGACCATCTGTAAGAAGAAGTCTTAATTTTTGGCTCAGACACCTGGCTTTCAAGACTCCAAATATCCAACATATGAGTTCAAATTGCATAAAGCCATTTATGGGCTTAAATAAGCTGCAAGGGCCTGGCTCTAAAGACTTACCAATTTCTTCAATCCGTTGGATTTCATGCTTCCAAGGCAAATCCGTCCTTATTTGTTTTTCAACGTGAGACTAATCTTCTTTATCTACTTGTTTACGTGGACGATATCTCAGGGATGGCTCTCCACAAGCTATACATAACTTAATTCAAGGACTTGAGCATTTTAATGAAATGTTTTTATCTCATCCAAAGTATGCTCTACATTTATTACATAAGACAGGGATGATTGGAGCCGAACCTATTAATGAAATGATTGGAGAGTTGATCAAGCTCAGGTGCCTCTGGCAACAATCCCTCATGGGTCCTGGAAAGTTTACTGCTCTTTATTTGACTGTTGTATGTTAGGTCTACGTCAGGAATTCCAGAAAGGGTGGTACCTTCGATCGAATTTGGTGCATCGCAGGTTTGCGAAGCATTCTATGCTCGTGAGAGAGGGATAGAAAGGCCTGCGTAGATAAGAAAGGATCGTCGCATTGCACTGACTTATTGAAAAAAAGTAAGCCTGTGATAGCATCAATAAATGATTTAAATTGATGTGAAAACAACAAAATTTATTGAGCTTCACTAGCTTGGATTCTATTTTTTTAGCTGCAAGTAGATTTTTGCCTGAATTCTTTAGGGGGGCGATTTAATCGCAGACAGTGGTGGACAGGACAGCGTGGGATGTCCCAGCCCTTAGCCCTTCCGTGAACAGGACAGGATGCAATGTCCCACCCTGTCCACACATTATAAATTTGTTTTTGTTTCTTTGGTATCTGTGCTTGTCCGTCCACCGCTGTTCCAGGGGAACAAGACTGGGGCAGACATTGTTTCTGTGTATAGTGTCACACATTTGTGTGACATGCATGTGAACGTACGTGGGACCCACACTCGGTGGGTCCCACGATTGGGGATTCAAGCGTTGACTCCTTTGTCCCAGGTTTTACTCCCACTAGGTGAGTGAGTGCCTTTGCTCAACAATTTTGTCGAGGTTGTTATGCCTTTTGTGCGAGAGGGTGGTGTATGTTCCCCCTGGAACACGGAGCCACGTGTTCAGGGGTCCGAATGAGTGCCATGTGGCACTCTTTCGGCTGGTTATGTACGGAGGAAGATCTTGGGTTTTGCAATATTCCTTCTTCCGTACACAACCAGCCGAATGAGTGCCACGTGGCACTTATTCGGACCCCTGAACACGCGGCCCCGTGTTCAGGGAGTAACATACCACCTGCTCGACTTTTGTGCAGGTCAGAACTTAAGAAACTCCGCCACCTTAAGACCGTTATAGTTAGAGCTACTATTCTTTATGGTTGAGGTCATCGGATCTCTTTTCATTAGGTCACCAACCTCTAGGGATGGCAGTGGATCGAGGTGGGGGCGGGGGACAAGGTCTCCACCACTATACCATCTTAAAATTTTGCCCTCCATCCCGGCCTCTAATCCTGCATGGGTTTTTATTTTAACTTTCATCATAGGTCCATTCCCCGTTTCATGTCTTCCATCTCTGGTCCAAACTTGGCGAGATGGGGTGGGGTTCTGTTCCCCTATCCTTCTGCCGTTGTCGCCTTCCGTTGTTAGAAGGAGAGAAGAGAAATGAGAGTTTACGCAGTTCATTAGAGGAAGAAGAGAGGAGAGATTTGAGAAACGGATTTTATATTAGGGTTAGGAACATATATATCATTTTATAATATGTATAAAGGTATAATAGTAATTTCTTTAAAAAGGATTTTGAAGGGAGCGGGGCGGGGGCAAGAGTAAGCCCATCCACGCCTTCATCTCCGCGTAGGTTTTGAATTTAACCTCCCATGATCCATTCCCTGTTTCATGTCCGCTATCCACACACACACACAGCTCCATGACCTTTCGACACTGTGAGTGTCAACCTCCATATAACTTTGATGGGATTTGCGTTTCTGGTACAGATCCGCACAGACCTGATGACTATGGCCCCTTTAATTGTTAGCTATTTGGGGATCAGACTGATCAAATTGGACCAGTCTACACTAATTTGATATAGACATTAAATTTGACTCCAAACACCAAATTGGTAGAGTGCAGCTTTGGAAGCATCCCTGAAAGTTTGATAACGCTAAGCGGAAACTTTGTTCATGCATGAACTGAGTTTAGTAAAGGCATAAAGAGGAAACACCTGTTTTAACGAGGTGATTTGGGGCCCTATTCTGTAATGTTTGGATTCTTGAACGATTAATCTTCTGATTTGGGTTCAGTGTTGAGTTTTGAATTCAAACCCGAATCTAATTAAATGTAAATATTCAAACTCGAAGCTAGTGGATCAGGATTCGGTTGATCCAATTCTATCCAGATCTGAATCCAATTATTAGGTCAGACTCAATTAGATGGGACTTAGTAATGCCTAGATCCAACCCGTTTAGATCCCTAATTAGGTGGTCATGAGCTTGCCTTGGAGAAAGTTTTGACATTATAGAACCCATTGTGATTAATCGAACTTGTTGAGAACGAGTCCTACCATTGGGTCACAGGAGAGAGAGAGAGAAAGAGAGAGAGAGACACGAAAGTAATTCAACATTACCACTCATGAAGATCAACAAAATGTTGAACCCATGAACTGAACAAGAACAAAAGCCAAAACAAATAAAGAAAGCACAAGAGAAAAGAACATTAGACAGATAAAATGGGCTCACGCCGGAGCCGCTTGCCCAGATTGCGACAAAGGATATGTAGCATCAGCAGGAGGGAGTGGAAGATCACTAAGATGCATACGCAAGATCGCATAAACATCTACCAAGATTTTATGCACTAGGTTTTGAATGTTAACTCGAATATGACGAAAATGAGCATCGTTTTGCGCCATCCAAACAAACCACCAAGAAGTAAGCAACCACGTCTGCCAGAGAGAGAGAGAGAGAGAGAGAGGGCTTTCTGACATGTCATCATTATTTATTATTATCATTAGCTGTAATTATCATAATTATTGTTATTATGGAGGGTAGAGGATGGTGCAATTACTGACATGGGCTATCTAAAAAGTTCACCCTGAGTGAATTTCTGCACGCTGGCACCTCACCTTGGAGCACGCATCAATGAAGCCAATCCACGCTTGCATAATCATGATCGATCACAAATTTTTAGGGTTTGGCTTTCCTTCACTCATCCTTCATTTCCTCTCCACATGTTTCCTTGGGGGATAGATAAAATAAAAAGCACATGCAAGATTCTTGAGTTTGGATCATGGTCACACATATCTGGATATTTTGCAAACATCATGATTTTTATTTCAATATTTCCTAAAGTTTATACATTCTCCAAAAAAGTGCAATATTTTCAATTTTTTGCATAATGTGAAAATATTGCATTTTTATCCTGATTTTAGCATGATAGAAACCAGCCTCTTAATATTTTATGTTTTTTATAATTCTATATATTTTTTATACTTAGAGTATATACATAGACTGATATTTCCCGAGATTTTTCCAGAAAGCAAAATTTTTTAATTTACATGATATTTTTCTCAGTAAGATTTCAAAGAACGATATTTGTTACTATGGTTTGGATGAAACCAAAAAATGCAGATTGTATTGGACTTTTTTTTTCCTCTTAACGTAGAAAGGCCAACATACATGCAACACTTACTATATCTGCTTGTATGCCATTTCTTGAGATTATCTGCTTGGCATTGTATAAACTAGCTGTTGCAACAAACTAGTGCATATGACTATAAAACTATATAGCTATAGGTTTTTTTTATTTTTAGTTATATCCAGTATAGGCCTCCAAGTGACATCCCAAACAATTGCTTTAAGGTTTTCTTAGCCTTCATGGAATTCATGCAGGCTTGTCAAGAGCATTCACCAACTTTAACCAAACATTTGGGGGGAGGATGGCCCTGCACATGCAACCCAGCTAACCTTAGTGAACATGGATGGAGTATGTGAGTTGCACTCATTCCTTCAATTGTAGGTTTGAATGAACCCAGCATTTCCGGTTATGATTTGCAGTTCCCCCTTCATATAGAGGCAACAATATTCATTTCATCCCAAGCCTAGGTTTCTATATGCTGATAGCAGCTCAATAGAGCATGGAGACCTCCCATTCTAGGGAGACATGCATTCCGCAGTTTATGACCATTGAATGTGGCGATCACACTCAGTAAGAAGCATGGTGACAAAAGTTAAAAATGGCAAAATTTCGGCAGTAAAAAACTTGGGAGATTTTGAAAATTTTCATAAATCTTGCATTTTTTGGCAAAATCTTGATAATAAAAAAATAAATTTTATAAAAATATATAAATAAAATATATTTAAAAATACAAATCTTGGGAGTTTTCACGATAAATATTTGTTAAAAATATAAATCTCACGATATTTGTCATGCTTTGAAAATCTTGCATGAAATTATTGTTTTAAACTTTCAAGCAATTTCTCACGATATTATTGGCATATTAGTCATAGAGGTACGAAGCAATCACAACATGCAGGTCTCTCGCTCTCTCTCTAAAAAAAATTCAAATGTGCTTTAGGGCAGTTGTCGATCAAGTACGTGGGGCTCCCCCTACAAGTCAAGCCAACCTCTAAAACATCATGGGCACCTATTGTTGACAAGGTGTGTCTTAAGCTCCAGTCTTAGTGTGCCAGATATTTGTCTCTTGCAGGCAGGATTACTTTGATCAGGCATGTTTTGTCAGCGATTTCAGAATTCTTCATGTCGGTTTGTGTCATGTCAGTCAATGTTGAGCAACAACTTAAGCACATCCTGTTAAGTTTTTTGTGGCGTGGTGTAAATGAACCTTATAAGAGGCACTTGGTGGGATGAGACTCCATCGTTATGCCAAGGACTATGGCTGACTTAGAAATTTTTGCTTTGCGTAAAAGGAGTGTAGCATTGGTTGTGAAGCAGTGTTGGTTGGCTCATACTTCACAGGATGCATGTGCAAACTTCCTCCGACTGAAATATGGTCTAATTGATTTGCTTGTTGTTCGTCAGGGGGCTCGTGGACCATACACATCGCATTTGAGGAAAATGTGGTTTAGGGCATTGCGTTTGTTTCTTGATAGAGATTTAGACGTGGGGGTAGACAAATCTTGGCTTCAATGGGTAGTCTCAAATGCGGGAGTTTTTCAAGTCCACAAGGTCTACCATTCTTTTTTACCTCCAGGTTCGGGCTGGATCCCCAAAAATGCTTTATGGGCAAAGGGGCCATCTCCGAGGACCAAGGTATTGGCTTGGTTGTTTCTTCGTGACCGAATACAAACCCATAACAATATCAAGAGGATGGGGTTTCAGTTTTTCAGTTGATGTATACTTTGTCGACATGCTGAAGAAACCACACAACATCTTTTTTTGTCGTGTGAAGTGTTTCGAAAACTCTTTTCTAAAACTTGGAGGGCTCCATTAGTTGTTGTGTGAGAGGGCTACTTTGCGTTAGATCTTATCCTAGGCCCTGCTATAATTAGACGTGAAAAGAAGTGGAGGATTATTTGAAGAGTTTGGTTATTTACAGTGTGGTGGTTCATATGGATGGCCAGAAATGATTCTACTTTTAAGGATGTCCCGTTCAACCTTAAATGTTTGACTCATAGGGTCTTGGCTTATGTGTATGCTATCTTACGCATATATCTCAAAGAGCTGCCTCTTCCTCCAATCAATCCTTGTCTAAATGTATGTGGTCCTTGATGAGTTTTTTGTTTTGTGTTCTGGTTTATGTGTTTTTGTGTAAATGGTGTTTTCATGTTTTGTTGTTGTGTTTGTGTTTGTTGGACTCAACTGAGTTTCACTTTTAAGTAATGTTGATGACTTTTAGGCTCTCTGTCTCTCTCACAATCTATAGATGAGAAAACATCTGGTTAAAAGTGCACCTCATTACGGTCATTGTATTCCTCCAGACCACTTTTCTAAAAGCTAAGATGAGCCATTTGAAGCCACACAAGTGCATAAATGGAACAAGTTTCTCTCTCCTGTTCACCATACGCTGCATGACTTGTCAATTCATATTTTGGCGTTGTCATCACCGGATCTCTCCTAAATCTGACTGCAGAAAGAGAACCATTCAAATTTGAGAAAATCGAGTCCCTGTTTCACCATTCCCTATGAAAGTAACAGTACTTATCCTGCAATAACATCTACCCTGACCCAGGGCCGGCTGACCTCTTTGTGATTGAGGCCACCGCTTAGGGCCTCCTATTTTGGAGGGCTTCCAAATTTTTGAATCCAGTGATAAGAAGAACAGACAACCTTCAAACGTTATTCAGCCAACGCCACCAAAACTTGATCAGATAATAGCAGATGTCTCACAAATTTCTACACAGTATGTGAGGGGTTTGGACCAACATTTGCAACAAAACAGCCAACAATGAAGCACAAAAGAATGTGAAGAAACAAAATAAAATAATATTGCACTAGGAAGAACAACACCATGATCCCTTCGCTGAAGGTTCATTCACGTTTCCTTGTAAGACCAGTCTTCCCATTTCCTAGCCTGTTATCTAGCTTCTTCAGCTCTTGTGACTAGAAAACGTTCCTATTCAATATACTATAAATCTCTGACGGCAGTCCTAAATGCAGCATCTACATTGGATGAATCAAGTGTCAATGTTTCCATAAAGAACAGATCTTGAGCCTCAGCTACAGCCCTACCTTCCTCTGTACTGTCCTTGAGATCAGACTTGTTCCCAAGTATGGTAACAACATTCATATCTGAATGAGCTGTTCAAATTATAAAAGAAATAATGAGTGCATTTCTTGCTATCAAATGCAACACACAACTGAAGAGAAACTCACTTTGAAGTTCGTGGAGCCATCTACCAATGTTGTCAAAAGTCTGCCATCTACTAATGTCATTATACACTAACCTTCATAGTATGCAGAGGTCACTGCCTTAAAACGTTCTTGGCCTCCAATGTCCAGATCAGAGTTGTCAGTCAGAGAAGCAGGAGCGGAAAGGCACTTCCAAAATTTTAAGAAGTGTAGAACTTACAAGCGAACCAAGAATTGTTTCGAAAGTAACATAGGAAGCGATTTAAAGAAGCGAGAAAAAAAATGAAGAGGAAGCGAAAAAAGAGAAAAAAAAAAACATAAAAAAAAGGAGAAGTGTGCTTCCATTAAATTGGAAAATGCATTTCCCAATTTTTTTTTGTGCTTTTCAGCACGTTTCGGAAGTGCCATGTTTCACGCTTTTAAAACGTGCTTCGAGAAAGTGCGCTTTTTCATGTACTATGGCCTTCATGTAACCCTGGTCCAGATATTAAGAATTTTAAAAAAAAGTGCAATCTCTTTAATAAATAATAGAATTTTTATGTACAATAAAAAAAATTCTAGAGCCTCATTTGGAGGTTTGGCTAGGTCGCAACTTCTCATGAGCCGCCCCTGCTGTGACCCAATGGAATACTGATGCCTTCCTCTTTTGTCTCTTGCATGAGCCTCTGTCTTGTGAGTCTGTTGGATGAATCTCCTTTTATGATGGTGATCGCCATGGAAGGTGCAATCCCCTAGTCACAAATTGTTGTTTGTCCATTCAGGAGTCTGAATGCAACGTTTGTAGTAACATGTCTTTCTAAGCTACTGGTTCATTTTGAAAAGTATTGAAGGAGAAAAGAAAGGGGATTTATCAGTGCAAAACGTAGATTGGCATTGATATTATCAAGCATCATATTCATCGATCTTTGTTCCATCTATACGGGATCGACCCAATGTTGTCGATATCGAATCAAATCACTTATTTTTGTTTTGATCCAGGGACAATTCAGGCCATAGTTGCATTGGTACTCAATACACCTTAGCGAATCGCCTATCAGGCATAAGAAACCAATCCCAATTACTTGTTAAGTACCAACTTACATAGAGTGATAGAAGCATGTTTCTATTACATTATATGAATGCATATCTATTAGCATTTTCGCATACAAGCAACAATTTCATCTATAAAGACATTATTTTTATTAAAAAAAATAAATATTATAGCTTACAAAAGATTATTATACAATAATAATTAATTCACATATTATGTATGACTATTTTAATTTATAGATATATTTCTAAAAATATATGTTTCATGCCAAGTTTTTAGAAATTCAGTCATAATTCTTTTAGAACCCATATCAATGTTTATTAAAGACAAAAAATGCATTTCTATAAAAACTCTATAATTTGCTAAAATTCATTCGATAACCAAAACCACAAATAGCCAAGTTCGTTAGAACATTTTTACCCTTCTCATGTATGAAACTCGCAAAGTTCACGCGATATATCACTCTGCTCGTAAGGTATCACAAACTCACACTTAAAAGAAGGTTCACACTTTTTTTTTTGCGAACATCACAAAGTTCACATAATAATATTTGTGAACATCCTTTAAAGTTCAAACCTCCAAACTTCATAAATACCTAATTAAGTTTGCATATATAATACGAAATTCATATAAAAATATGTCAACTTCCTATTAAATAGAACCTCGTACCCTCACGAATATTCATCTTAATTTGTATATATATATACCTCACAAATTTCACAAAAAAAATATATGTGAAGTTAATTTGAATCACGTAACTTTGCAAATACTGAACTAAAGTTGCATATATCGTAACATCGGATGACCAGCTCTTCATGACAATAGAATGTGTTGTCAAGGGAGGTTGATGTTAACAACAAATTTTTTTGATAACAACAAATTAATGTGTTGTTATCTCATCTAATAAGGAAAATTTATATGATGACCAGCTCTTGACGACAATAGAATGTGTTGTCAAGGGGAGCTGATGTCACAATCCAAAAAATAGCTTCTAATGACGACAATTCAAGATATGATAACAATAATTTAATATATGATAAAGACAATTAAATATGTTGTTATCACCCAAAAACTTTTTTTGGATATAACTTTTAATCTGGGTGTTGGTTTAACCTGATTTTTGGTGCATTGAAAATCTAAAAACCTCCTCTTTTACTTTTATTTTTGTCAAAAACCTTTAAAAGGTTGTTTTAAAGATAAAAATCAAACAAACTTTGGTAATAGAATCTCAAGATTTTGACAAGAGAAATATCTTGGTCCAAAATGAGATGTCTACAAACAGTGAAAGTTTTGTCAAGGGGTTTACCACCTTTGACTTACTGTCTGTCATCGGCCTCAAACACGTCAAATGCCAGTTGTCACTTTCCCTTTTATTCTCTCTCTAATTTTCTTCTCTTTCCTTCAAAACAAGGGTTTTTCTTCCCTCTTTTGAGCAATCAGACACCGCTGAGCCATCGGTGGTTTTCAGTGCTCAGGCGGTTTCTTGGTGGTCTTGTACACCAACACTCGACGAACTTCCGGCAATGCACAAAAATTTTTTATGTGTCGCCCTTCATTTTTTTTTTTTTTGGGTTTTAGCAGCTGAAGCACCAACTCCAGTCGCCAAACAAGACTTTCAAAAGACGATACTTCAGGCACCGCCAATTGCCACCCACTGTAAACCGGGTATGTACCGTACCCAAAACTTTTGATTTCCACACAAACAATAATTTATTCTTTGTTTGTTAAACAAAACAATTGATTTGCTGATCTTTTTTTTTTTTTTCACTGATAAATTTCTCTGTGTTCTTTCAGTTTTTGAGTGACGAATTACCTCTGCAACTGTGCAAACAGGCCATCGTAAAAGAGAACCCACAGCGCTGGCTCTGATACCAATGTAAAACTTTGAACACTTTTGGAAGAGCGAACCCAGGATCGAAGCGTGGAATCGTCAAGGACAAATATTTGATCACAACCTCTTAGTCTTTCATAGTTGGTTTCTTTCTCAAGAAAACCAGTTGTACAAGAGTCACTTTCTTGTTTGCTATGTAGTAAATTTTGGCCACATAAAACCCTAATTGCATTCCTGAAAGTGAGTTGAATTAAGACTTTAACCATTAGAGAAGTCCCTTCAACCCTAAGGGTCACAACCTTTGATCTGAGACTTTAACCATGGATTATCATGTATGTTAATTATCTTTATTTATATTAGTTAACTATATATTAAATAGATTAATTGTCACATGTCTACATGTTCTAGCTGTTGGGAGGGTGCCACATTGGGGTCCATCCTCTTTATCCATCCCCAGTACATCTTTGTTTGGCATAGATTCACCTAACTATTACGTTTTGTGTCAGTTGACATCAATGGACAGGCTTCTGAGCTTTTTAGACCAAATGGTTAAAGTATACCTAAAACATTAGAAAAAAAAAGATTGAAAAAAAAAAGTTGGTGAGAA
Organism: Nuphar pumila; assembly: GCF_984573655.1. Taxonomy (NCBI): domain Eukaryota; kingdom Viridiplantae; phylum Streptophyta; class Magnoliopsida; order Nymphaeales; family Nymphaeaceae; genus Nuphar; species Nuphar pumila. The sequence continues at coordinate 8,386,669 of NC_143259.1, forward strand.
AAAATAGATGTTTCCTAGTCCACATGGCTCCACCTTCGTGATTAGGTGCGACCGTCGTTTGACACCTGACTTGGGGTGACCATGGTTCGATACCCACGGGTAACGTCTCTTACCACAAGGTCAAAGTTGGGCGCCTCGGTGGGAAGGAGGGCCTTCAAGGCTTTTACCAACCATAGCCCTCCAATGATGATAGGTTTTCCCTTGGCTTAGCGAAAAAAAAAGAGAGGTCTAATTACACTTTTTTTTTTTAACAAGAAAGATGGGTGATTTCAATAGGAATTGAACTATCATGTATCCAATTTTAACATGTAAATTTTCTACGTTTGTAAGGAATTATAGAATCACTTGTTGGAATAGAGATCAATCTTAGGTATCTTATTATGAGTTAGTTCAGTAGATTGGCGAGATGCATGTTACGACCAAGAGAGGGACCAAGAATGAATTTCGAAGTATTTCAATTGATTGCCTTAAAGATCAGGATAATGTGGGATATTATGTGCTTTGATGCAGCTTGGTTAATCATGGAGGATGAGAAAACAGAGATTGCAAGCAATAGGAATTAAGAACACCAAAATTAGTTAGAAATTCATGCTCTGCCATTAATGTGATCAACTAATTTAGTAAGAGAATATTTAATAATTGTACCTTGCTCTTAAACCAATAAAAAGCAGTAACTAACTCTTAAGACGTGTGCAATCATCTCTCCTACTCCCTAATGATCTTTGCTCATATTTAATTATTGCAATCCATTAAAAACAGATACTTATTGAAACTTTAATTGGATTTGGATTTTATGAATTGAAATCTAATGAAAGGTTTCCCTCAAAAAAGAAATATTATCAAAGGCAACAAAAAATTAAAACAAACCCATGGAATTAAATATATATTTAGATTGGGTCCTTCACTCTGGATCCATATTGCATAACAACTAAAGAATAGGGATGCAAATGGACTGGATCAAGTATGGAACTTCTATGAATTTTGGCAGTTCCGAGTTTCCGACCTGATCTGGATCTGACTTTCTTATGTATTTAGCTGACCCGAGTCTGATAACCATTACCTAGATAACCGATAACCATTAAGTAAACAGGTAAAAAGTAGAAATAGAATGAATGAAGTGCTCCAAATGGACTGGAATTCCAATTTTGCAATAGCAAAACTATATCTCTACAGTTTTGCATCCGAGTCCTGCTCCAATTCCAAACTTGATCAGGAAATATCCGACTGGGTCAGATTCAGTAATCCTTACATTCGAACCAAATCCGACCCAAGTGCGATATCCCTATTTGAAACTTCTTTCACAATACCAACTCATGAACATTCAAGGAACGTGTGAACGGCGGGGCACAATTGTCCGCATCCGGCATCAAACGTGGAACATGTATTTCCCCATTTGTCCTGGACAAAGTCATCCAAGACGACTTCACCAAGGCGTTCAATGCGTCCTCAGAGTTGATCAAGGCAGGTAAGAGGAAGGTACACATGGTTGAGTACTTGGTCTGTGCAACCAGTGCTTGGTCAGTTGAATCTTGTTCCAACAGAAGAAGAAACCAGAAAGGAAAAGATGAAGACATAACCATCATGGCTTACGTGCAAACCCCTTTTGTTTGTCATCACCTAATTAACCATAACCCCAGCTTTCTCACATTTATCTTTTCTTACAGTAGCTTGAAATAATAAAACAAAACCATATTTAATGTGGATGCTCTACCTAATTTGACATACTCATCAGAAAACTACCTAAATCATTCTCTTGTTGTGTTTATGCTGGCTTACCTCCAAAGAAGTGTATACTTGGTAGTTTAAATTGGACATATATATATATAGGGTAAATATTGGCTACTAGTAAGGAGCTAATGAGTGAAAATCACTCTTTTCTTCAAAAAAAATCATTTTTTTGTAGATCACATATTATGGATGTGATAAAAAAGGTTTGTTTAGTAGAAAACTTATTTTAATTCATGTGATTATGACAGGTAATTAGGTTTTTAGTGGGTTTCAAAAATCAATGGCCCACAATGTGCCAAAATTTCACAACTCAAATGATCACATTTTTACATAAAAAAAGTACGATTCAAGGCTTGATCCTGAGCAATCAAGCCATGCTGAACACATTTATGTGGTTAGATTGAGTCGATACAACTTGCACCTATGATTTCTAGCTCATTAGTACCTTACCTTAGTCAGTAGCAAATATTTTTCATATATATATATATATATATATATATATATATATATATGAGTAATGCTAGGGTGCTTCGGGAGCACCTACTCCCACCTACTAGAAATTAAAGTTGTAGGTTGCATCTTCTGAATTATACCATATAGAGGTACTTTACACAGTTTATTTGATAGAAATCATGTTCAGGATAATGTTTTTTGGACTTCAAAATAGGTTTTTTTAAGTCATAAAATTTTAGTACATTGTGAGTCATTGATCTTTGAAGATCTTAAAAAACCTACGTGTATGCCATAATCACATGATACAAAACTTTTTTCACTAAATAATGATTGTAGATCATATCTATAGGGTCTGATCAATAAAAAAATACTTAAAATTTGAAATTTTAAAGCTTTTATTATGTGCTGGTAGGTGCTCCAGGAGCACCCCTATCATATATATATATATATATATATATATGTGTGTGTGTATGTGTGTGTGTGTGAGAGAGAGAGAGAGAGAGAGACCTTCTAATGGTAAAATGGGCACCACAAGGGTCACTTTCCTAACTTTGTCTTAGGGATGGCAGTGGACCGGGCGAAAATGGGGCCCCGCCTCGCCCCATTTGGACTGGGGATGGAAGATATGAAACAGAGTTGGAGGTTAAAATCAAAACCCATGAGGGATGGAGGTGGGGATAGACTTACGCTTTCCCCCCACCCTGCCCCATCCCGTCCCCCATCCCCATGGCCATCAGTAAAATAATTAAAATACCTTTAGGAATGGCAGTGGATCTGGGAGAAAGGTTGATGAAGGTTAAAATCAAATCCCGTGCGAGGATGAAGGCGGGATGGAGGGCAGAATTTTGAGACGGGACTGGGGTGGATACCTTGTCCACTGCCATTCCTACTCTGTCTCTAGGAACTAATTTCAGTTTGAAGCTTCTATATATGTCAAAGGATTGGCCAAATTTGCTTAGGACAAAGTTAAGAAGGTGTCACATTCTCTACTCACGAATTGTTTCATGGACCACTTGCTCAATTAAAGCAATCCTCTTCTGTTTATTCGGTTGCTTCTGAATTTATTTTTGAAACAGAACTTACTTGTCTCAAATGGTAAGCTCAAAAATGTTAAATAAAAACTTCCTTGAATTCATGACAACTTCCCTATGCACATGTGTCTAACCAAACATTGGTAGGTCTTTGGTTGGTAAATCAATTTAAAGATTTCCCTACCCACCGAAGAGTACACCCAGCTTTGACCTTGCGATAATGGGTTTCGAACAATTGACGTTCCATCAACTTGGTGACATTCATAAGCCTCCCCCTACCAGATGAGCAGAGCCCTTGTCGGCCTGTGTAACATTATTTTGGACATAGGGGTTCTATTAAAAACAATGGTGCAAAGAACCATTGGACCACCTTAGTGTGGATGAGTTTCAAAGGATTCCCTCTTTCACATGTCAGGGTCCATAATTTAATCATCTTACATTGGTCACACAAATATAACAGGTATTTTGAAAATATCACTATCTTATTGCGGTATTCTCCAAGGCCAATATAATAACAAAAAGCCCAATTTTTTAAAAATATCACTTATTTTAAAAATATCACTTATTTTAAAAATATCATATTTCTAACATCATACTAATGCAATATAAACCTTTTTAATATTTTTGTTATCATTATATTTTGGTTGTCTTACATATATATATATATATCAAACACAGAGAGTATTTTCCCAAGATTTTCCATAAAAACCCATATTTTTAAAAAATACTGTGAGATTTCTTTTTGCCATTTAAAGATTTTGCCAAGAATGAGATTGATGATATTGCCCCAAGCCAACCTCAAACATCAAGAATGTTATGAAATTCCCCTTTTCAGTTTTTTTTTTTAGTTCAATGTTACAAAGCTACAGTAATTTTAAGGAAAGAAGCAAAGTCTTCTTAATTTATTACATTATCTACAGGCCTTTTTTCTTAGGTCAGTGGTAGATACATAATCAGCTAGAATAGACAATTAAATATGAGCTTTAAGAGGAAATAATGCTTAGAGCTAATTAAAAAAGTCAAAGTTGGGTTGTTAACGGCCTTACAGCTTTGGAGTGGTTGAGTTATTTTGGCTGTTTGTTTGGGATACCAAATGTGCCACATGGTGTACCTAATACCAATGATTTCCTTATGGAATTATTAATTATTTACTATCTTTAAGTAACAAGAGTTGCCCCTATATGTAGGGGTGGGCAACCAGCCCTGAAGCCCGATGGGCCAAGCCAATCCGGCCTGCCATGGGCCGGGATTGGGCTATGATTTTAGGCCTGGCCCATTAGGTATCGGCGCAAAACCCGGCCCCTTATATACGTGAGCCAGGCTCAGGTTGGTCCACGGGCTACCGAGCTGGCTTGATGGGCCTGAATTATTTATTAATTTTTTAATAATATAAATTTTTAAAATTTAACTATTACATAGAAACTTGGATAACTATTATTATTTACCTAATTAGTTGCATGAAAACTTGTTATTTGTTGATTATTACTATCTACCTAATTAGTTGTACTAATTAAGAATTAGTTGCATGAAAACATGCTATTCTCTCGTTAATCCATAATTTCAGTCAAGCATTTATGAATTTTAAGATTTTGCCAGGTCAGGCCGGACCCGGCCCGCTTTACATTGGCCTATTGAGCAAATGGGCTAAGCCGTGGGCTTCTCTTCAAACCCGAGCACATTAAGAATCAGGTCATTGACCTGGCCGGCCCGATGCCGACGCCTACCAATATGTAAAGGCTGTTATATACAAAATGGGGCAGAATGAGAAATGGGGCCTAATATATTCAGTTCTCATATATATATATATATATATATATATATATATATATATATATATATATATATATATATATATTCCTTAGGCGCCCTTTTTCGTTAGGTCTTGTTAGCCTCCTTCAAAAATCGTAGTTTGAGGTATTTTTTTCTCATGTCTAACATCATAGATGTGGTCTATAGGTTTTGTTTAGTGGGAACCAGCTTTTGGATCGTCAGAATCTGACCTATATATAGGTTTTTTCAGTGTTCCAAAACCAATGTCTGAATTTTCTTGCTCATAAAATCATGTTTTTTTGTCGAAAAAAATGATCTAAGAGTCGACTCCCACTAAATCGATCATGTTTAACACATCTAGCAATTCAAATCTATCATAAAACACTTAAAACCTATAGAGCTGAACGGGACAAAATGGGAAATGGGGACTAATATGTTCAGTTTTCGCTCTCTTTCTTTATATATATATATATATATATATATATATATATATATATATATATATATATATATATATATATATATATATATATATTCACTAGATTATGAGAACTGAAAATATGAGAACTAATGTGTTAACCACAATTTTCATGTTCTTTTTTTGTTCTTTCTCTTGAATCTAACCATACGGATGTGATCTACATGCTTGGTTATATAAGAACACGCTCTTGAACCATCTGATTTTGATGCATAAATAATATTTTTTTAAGGCTTTAAAATCAATGGTTCATAATCTTCATAAATATTTAAGCATTCAAAAAATATATTTTTCATTGAAAATACATGATCCAATGGTTGATTTCTAGCAAATTCACCATGCCAAGCACATCCACATGATGAAATTTGCAAAAAAAAGTGTTGGAAATGCTCATATTTTTACTTCTCACATTCTAGTTCTTATATTTCAGTTCTCATATTCTAGTGTAGGGGTGGCAATCGTGTCGGATTGGTGGGTCGACCCGACGGGTTGGCGGGTCAGCATACCTCAACCCGAACCCGACCTGTTTATTAAACGGGTCGGCTGTGGCAAACACAAACCCGACCTGTTTAATAAACGGGTAACCCGACACGACCCGCCAACTCATTTAATAAATGGGTTGGGTCGGGTAAACGGGTTCGCAGGTCAGGTTGACGGGTCAACGGGTTGGCGGGTCGGGTTGGCAAGTTGACCCACCCGCCTTACCCGTTTATTAAACGGGTCAGCCGGGTTGGCGGGTTGGCATACCCCCAACCTGAACCCTACCTGTTTAATAAACGGGTTACGCGGGTCGACCCGTTTATTAAACGGGTTGGCTTAAGCCCAACCCGAACCCGCCTAAGAGGCGGGTTGGCGGGTCGTGTCAGAAATTGCCACCCCTATTCTAGTGAATATATATATATATATATATATATATATATATATATATATATATATATATATATATATATATATATATATATATATATATATATATATTGTAACACCCAAAATTTTATCCAATTTTTTAAGATTTTTTTTTAAATTAATACATAGTGGAAATAATTGAATGAAGTTGAAAAAATCTTGATAAATTATAGATAAGTGCAAAGAGGTCCCCATCGAGTTTTTCATAATTATTAAATCAATTAGTTCTAATTTTAAATAAAATTACTAAATCAAATAAAAGTGGCTCTCAGATCGACAAGGAAGAGATGAACACCACAACTCCACTCCTAGCATATCACAACACCTCCCATTCAATCATCCTAACCTTAAAATAGTAAATAGTTGGGAGGTCAAATTCCATGAGCCCAAGTAAAAATCTCTTTCCAAGGCACGTAAGTAAAGTGTTATTATGTTTCACTTGATTAACCTACTGTGGCTACACGTAGTTTGAATAGGTCGATACAGATGAGATCAACTGAGGGTCTATTATTCTTTGAGTAGTTTAATACCTCGGTTGAGTATCTGAATCGAACTCCAAAAGGGGTTGTATAATGTCCGACATATAACCCCTAATGGCCAAGATAATAGGATACATCCGACTTTTGCAGAAGTTTTAGGACCCCACCCGCCTAGAATTTAATAATAGTTCAGGTCCTCTAACTCTTGCAGGCCGACTCATTGTCGCTCGTAGCATGATAAAAAACATTGTATGTTTTAACAACAATAGCCCATAAAATTTGTACCATCTACCCTTTCTAAGGTAGCCTGACACTGGATGGATATCCAAATCTTTTAATTTGATTAATTCAAATCTACTGTATATGTCTCTATTGGGTAACCCAGGGTTTCAAGAACCCAAACACCATACTGGGATGTACAGAAAACATGCCTATAAGGCAATAGAGTGGACTACCCAAAAGAGGTAGTCAAACAACCAGATTTTTTTATTTGGTATGTTAATAGCATCCATCTGGTAGGCTCGTGATGCATCAAACCAACGAGTGTTGGAGACAAGCCTTGGTACATTTAAACCAACTAGGCATTATTATTTAGGTTTGTGTATATGCAACTTATAAATTTTTTTTGTCTTGGGTGTACCCATGGTAACCCACAAGTTAGTGCTGAACACAAGCCCAATTTGGGGCCAAACACACCAGTGTGCCCAAATACACCACTGATCAAAGTCTAGAGTTTGCATGTCACATAAATATTGTCACAAGTGCTCGTGTGGCAATGTGAAGGTTCTGCAGAACCTCAAGCTCATTTTTTAGCCTTGGCATGATCTTGCAAACGCTCATTGTCATACAACATATATACAACCACATATTCAATAGAGCAGGGTGCATGAATGAGACCCAATCATACCAAAACAAATTTTTGAAACATTTGTAAATGAATTTAAACATCACAATTATCATAATTTGTGTTTCGCAAAACCTTTCAAGGAAATAACGCATTCATTTGAGCATAGAATAGTAATTAAACCAACTTTGTGAAAGTACACCCGCATATATTGTTTCACATGAAATGATAGTCAAAACTTTTCGTTTTCCATTTTCCTTTGTATTATCTTCAAGAACAAACACGTAAGATATGTATTTAATCAAACGTATGCATATTTGATCATTAAGCATACACATACAACTAATAAACAACCCTTGTTTATATTATTTTAGAACTTGTCGTTTGTAGTAATTGTATGAGACCAATATATATGTATATATGTGTGTGTGTATATATATATAACTCATTCCAATTATATATATACTAAAACTTTCTCTTATATTTTGTATTTCATTTTCATCATTTTTTTATGTAGTACATATCACAACACACCAGCCGAGTAGCGCACCCTGCTGGAAACCCAAGACCAACAAGGTGGTTGGGGGTCGACAAATCAAGTGTGTTGTCATGCCCTGTGTGCACGGACGTACCATGTATGTGTCATGGCACAACCATGCACTCTTTTTTGCTTGTTTAAGTCCTATACAACATTACTTAAAGCCCTGTGTGGCTCACATGGGCCATGATGGTCATGTAAATAGCTTAGGGGGGAGACGTGGTGCCAAGAGCTTCGTGCCAATGAGTGCCCATGTTGCCTCCACATGGCTAGAGAGAACCTCTTAGAATTTTTATGGTTTCTTAAGTGTTTTTTTGGGGATCCTCCTATCCTTTAGGAGTCTGCACCCATAACACCTTTAGAGAGGGACTTGTTGGTAGGCAGAGCATCCTTCGAAGGCCCATTCTTCCATGACCGCCCCACCTCACATTGCCCCCACAGTGAGTCTATCAGGCCGCCTCGTGTGCGATGTTTGTAAGTGTCATTTGGCCAACTTATGAATAAAAGTTGCATTTCTTGGACATTGTGCCTTCACCCCTTCAATTGTTTGCTTGGTGACTTGCCGCACTACCTTGTTTGCTTGCTTGGCTGCCTGCAAGTTACACGTGCTTATTAGTGATTGCCGGTCACACTGCTTGCCTTTGTGGCTTCGTGTGTGGCCGTCCCTCCCAAGGTTGTTGTTTGCTCATGAGCCTCTAGCTTCGTTGCCCCCCCCCCCCCCCCAAGTGTTGTGAGGGCTAATTGGGCATCCGCTCCTACGCGGTGACCCTCAATAGCGGCCTCCCAAGTGTTGTGATCACTGATTGAGCATCTTCTTTCACGCAGTGACCTTAAAGAGTTATGTCACATGCATTGCTTTCGCTCATCTGTGTCGTCTCCTGACGCACTGCCTTGCGTTGCTCTGGGTCATGTCTGCATGCCGCTTCTGCTCCACAAGCTTGCCTAGTCCACATCTTAGGCATGGCATGGTTCTTAGAAAAAACACTGTGACAACTGGTACCAGAGCCATTGTTCGTTGTTGTCGTGTATGAAATGAAACAATCAATGTTTTTCTAGCATATCAACAATGTCCAACATAAGGCTAGTGAAAGCTTTAACATAGTCATATGCGGGGCTACTGTATCGAAGGGCCATCAACTTGGCATGTGCTCGAACACCATATTGGTGCACAAGAAGTGATTTCTCAGCTCCACCTTGAAGTCTTCCTAAGTGTCAATTTTGATCAGCCCACGATTGAAGTCTTTGTTGCATCGGTGCCACCAGAGAATGGCATCACCTGAGAAGAACGACACGATTGTGCCAATCTTAACTTCATCATTTTGGATTTGTGCCACTTTCATGTAATGATCCACTTTCCAAATGAAGTTCTCCAACTCTTTCGCATTTCGAGTACCGATATACTCGTGCCAACGAGTGCCCATATTACATCTCCATGGCTAGGGGGAACCTCTTGAAATTTTTATGATTCTCCAAGCGTTTTTGGAGTTCCTCCTATCCTTAGAGAGTCAGCACCCATGACACCTTTAGAGGGGGACTCGTTGATAGGTAGAACTCTCCTCGAAGGCCCATTCTTCCAAGACCGTCCCACCTCACATTGCCCCACAGCGAGTCTACTGTGTCACCTTGTGTGTCACGCCTGTAAGTGCCTCTTGGCCAACTTATGAATAGAAGTTGTATTTATTGGACATTATGTCTTCGCCCCTTTGGTTGTTTACTTGGTGCCTTGCCGCACCACTTTGTTTGCTTGCTTGCTTGGTTGCCTGGAGGTTGCACGTGCTTAATGGTTTTTGCCTGACACACTACTTATCTTTGTGGCTTCACGTGTAGCCATCCCTCTTAAGGTTGTTGCTTGCCCATGAGCCTCTAACCTCGTTGGGCCCCGATTGGGCATATGCTCCTACGCGGTGATCCTCAAAAGCTAACTCCCAAGTGCTGGTAGCACTGATTGGGCATCCACTCCCATGCGATGGCCTTAAAGAGTTGCCCCCCATGCATCATTTTCACTCATCAGTGTCGTCTCTTGATGCACTGCCTTGCGTTGCTTCGAGTCATGTCCATGTGTCGCTTCCGCTCCACAAGCTTGCCTAGTCTGCATCCTAGGCATTGCACGGTTCTTAACAAAAAGACCGTGACAGTGCCACTATTCAACATAGCAGTAGTTTGATGTTGTTGTGTTTAATAGGGCAGCAATACCAAGTTGCACACCCAATAGTATTCAACTAGAGCCAGCAGACCCAGTTGACCTGTTATGGGCAGCAACGTCAGGGTGCATAAGTGGTGGCTATGAGCCGTGGCTGGGGTAAGAGTGACCCCAGCCCACTGTGCTCAGTTGGGTGTGGGACGCCTTACTGCGCACAGTGGCCATCAGCCACACACAGCAGCAGACAACAGGTTGGCTTCTTAACAAACCCCATTTTGTTGTGGCTTGGATGGGGACAAAAGACAATGACACTAGCAGGGTGTTGTGCATGTTGTATCCAGTGCAGGGCCAACCATTCTCGGGCCACGCCGAGTCAAGTCGGGTCAGACCACCATTGCAACAATAACTGAGAATAACATGAGATCAACAAAAACAATAGTTTGTATGCATTTCTTCAAATCTGATGTGAAAGAAAGCATTTTTCAGTACCATAACATTCCTATTACCATTCCCTATATGATAGCACGTGCAAAGCTAATCAATTTCTCTTTTTGAAGTGGTGCTTAGAACAACCATTAAGAGCATTACATGCTTAATACATATACCCTAATGTATGCATTCTCAATATACATGTACTTATATCTCATCTCGAAGATTTTAATCATATAGCAATGTTGTGGGATTCGAATGCACTTAATATGTTAATTTCACCATGAAAAGGAGGATTAACAACCTTATCGAAGTGTGGTCCAGCACGGTCCTACGTGATGGCCCAATATTCACGCACACTTGAAAAGAGTTCCTACCTTGGTGTACGAAAAGAACAAGTGAATTTGGTTCAAGTCACGTGCACAAATCCGAACACGACCACCAAGCCCCAATAATGAAGCCTCTACTCAGGTGGTCGGTATGCATGAGAGATGATTGGAGGATGAGAGAGAGAGTTACAAAACCATTGGATAGGAGAGTATTTGAGAGGAGATGGGGTTATAGAAAGAGAGGGTGAATATGAGGGAGAGATTTGTAAGGAGGCCGGGGCGTCACCCTGTTTCCCTTCCAGCCTCCCACACAAGGTAAGTCTCTAATTTTGATTCTTTTCTATCTTTTACTTTTCTTACTTCTCTTTCTTTTTACTTATATATATATATATATATATATATATATATATATATATATATATATATATATATATATATATATATATATATATATATTTAAATCTTAATATAGATAGGAAGAGAAGTGGTTGATCCTCCTTTTAAAGGCTAGTGGGTTCGAGGGAGACTACCCATACTTGTTTCAATTATCACACTTCATTCCTTTTTTGTTTTTGGAAAAACGATTAGGTGAGTGATTGCCCTAATCTAGAATTTTAGGAAATCGTGATTCTATAATATATATATATATATATATATATATTCTTATTATTCTCATGATTTTAAATTCTCCTTTTTCCTATTTGGATCAGGATTCAAACTGGATCTAGTTTCCAAAGGTTCGGGACCACTCCATATCCGGTCTTGGGTTGGATTTTGGATCCTCTGAGATCCAAAACTCTCACACAGGACCTGATAAATATTGGTATTGGATCTCGGATCTATCCAAGATTTAGATCTAATTCTTGACCCAAACATCATTTTAAGTATGGGGTTCGAATTAAAGTTTTAAATTCTTTGAACACTTAATTTCACTTGATCTGTTGATTTGATAATAATAATAGTATTTTGAAATTTTGCATAACTTCACAATTTAAAATTTAAAAAACTTGTCTTTATATATATATATATGATCACTAGAACATGAGAACTAGAAATATGGGTATTTCTAACTCTTTTTTTGCCAATTTAACAATATTGTGGATTTGCTTAGCATGGTGAATTCGATAAAAATCAACCATTTGATAGTGTATTTTTCATGAAAAATGTGATTTTTGAATGCTTGAATATTTATAAAGATTACGAGCCATTGATTTTGAAGCCTTAAAAAATTTGCGTTTATTCATTAAAATCGGATGATTTCAGAGCAGGTTCTTATGAAACCAAGCATGTCGATTACATCCTTACGGTTAGATTCAAGAAAAAAGAACAAAAAAAAACCATGAAAATTATGGTTCACACATTAGTTCTCATATTTTCAGTTCTCATAATCTAGTGCCTATACAAAAACAAAAACAAAAAAACACCTGAAACTAAAACTTTTGTTCAAGACACCTCTGCGCTCAATCAGCAGCGTACAGTCAGGACTGCTCATTACAGTTATGTTCATGCAAACAAACACCCCTCAAGCCCTCATGGGAGCCTACTTTTTGTCCAAAGGGGCACCGTGGACAGAAAGTGGTTCTCAGGGCGGTGGGTGTGAGTGAAAAGATCAGGTGTGCAATATGATTGCACAAGTATTTGTGCATTATGCACCTGATCACCCTCCATCTTGGAGACAGGGCCTGTCAGGTGTGGGACCCAGGCCCTGTCCCCAAGACGGAGGGCGATCGGGGTGCTTAATGCACAAATATTTGTGCAATAATGTTGCACCCGCTCCAGTCTCTGAGTGCGATGACGTTTTCCTTTGAAAATAACGAACCCACAGCCCTTTCCCTCTTGGTTGTTCATTTCTTACCCCAACTGGGAAAGCCCCACACTTTCACCCGAAAGTAGGCCTCCTTCTTACGATTTCTGGTGAAACAATAGCTCCCTCCGTGTTAGTTAGATGGAGCTAAAAATAAAAGCAAGAACATCTTGTCAAGCAAGTAGTTTTGTTAGGAATAGAAATGTTGCTTACCCCTGGCCACTGACCAATTGGATATCCACCTGCTTGCTTTCCCACTGGGACTTCTCTTTGTATCCAAAAATTACCCATGTTGGAATTGATTTTCTCACCAAGCCACAGTACCTTTTTTATATTTGGCAAAGCTCTCAACTGTATAAACACATTAATTCGTCCATCATGTATTGAGAACACTTGCAGTATACGCAATTAGTCAGGTTCCACCTAGTGACAACATTTCTTTCTTTTGCACGTGCTTTATGGATCAAGCCCTATAGATATGGCCCATATGGGCTTAGCACACTTGGCTTTTTAGGTAAGTCAGCTTAAGGCGATCAAGTTGACACATCCATAATTTCAGGTTGACTCGAATATTATTTTGGTCCGCACTTTCCATGCCTATACCTGAGAATTTTGGTTCTGTCAGGTCGAGTCGGATACTGGATATGGACCCCTTGACAGCCTTAACTATAGGGATGGCATTGGACTGGGGTGGGGGGGCGGGAGACAAGGTCTCCATGCACCTCCGCCCCGTCTCAAAATCCTGTCCTCAATCCCCGCCTCCATCCCTACACAGGTTTTGATTTTAACCTCCATCCCTTTTTCATGTCCTCCATGCCTGGTTCAAACGGGATGAGGTAGGGCGAGACTCTGTTTCCCCTCGGTCCATTGCCATGATCCCTAAAAAAAGATTGGGGACAGGACAGAACAGGGCAAGGTGAGAATCGGGACGGGAACAGGGCGGGGGAAAGCATAAGTTCATCCCTGCCTCCATCCCCATACAGATTTTGATTTGAACCTCCATCCCCGGTTCAAATGGGGCGAGGTGGGTCAGGGCTCCATTTTTTCCCTGGTCCACTGCCATCCCTACCCAGCTATTGATTTTACATTAAACACTTTTGTACTCTCTCTCTCTCTCTCTCCATATATATATATATAGAGACACACACAGCTTCAAGGGGAGGGGTCGAACACTGCATGATGTGCAGAACGTTGTGTTCCAGGAATCCCGCACGTCTAATGTTTGCATGGAGCACTAGGAGTGCGAACAACAGCAACCCGTGGACACTGCTATCCCACTACAAGGAAAACGCTAATTAGCGACGACAATTTGCGACAGAAATAATCCTTTGCAAATTAACGACGGATTAGCGAGAGAAAGATATTTGTCGCTAACCATTATGAAATTAGCGACGAAAATCAATTTGTCGTTAATCTGTCGCTCATTAGCGACAGATAATCGATGGAATGCTTTACGTCACAATATCTATCGCAACTTAGTGACGGATCAGCGACAAAACCTATATGTCGGTAGGTCGTCGCCAAATAAGCGATGACCTAGCGACGGCATTTGACCGTCGCTAATGTTCCCGTAAATCCTTAATCATAACCCTTTCTTTCTCTTACCTATTTCATCTCTCCTGCCCGACACAATTCTTCTCTGTTGCCCGGTGCTCCCTGGCCTGTCGCCCGGTGCTCCCTGGTTCGCCGCCCGACGCCCCCCCGGACTGCCGCGTGTCGCCCTCTCGGCCGCCGACCCATGGTCATCGCCCGACGCTCCCCCTTCGTCGACCTCTGTCGCCCTTCTCAGCAGGCACCGCAGGCAGAATCCTACGAGCAGAGTCGTCGCTGCTGTTGTCGACACACCGACGACGTCTCAGTCACGGTCCCCCGTGCCATCCCTGACGTCGTTGCCTTTCCTGACGTCTCTCAGGTAAACTCTGCAACCCCCTATCGCCTTTTCCCCCTTTCTTTCGGGATCGCCGGCAGGGGTGGCCCCCTGCTTTACTTGTTTTCCAGCATGGGGGTGGCCCCTCCTGCATTGCTTCTTCTTTGGCAGGGGGTGCCCCCTGCCTTACTTTTTTTTTGGCTGGGGGGTGGCCCTCTGCCTCGCTTGTTTTCTGGCAAGGGGGTAGCCCCCCTGTCTTAATTGTTTTTCGGCAAGGGGTGCCCCCCCTGCCTTGCTTCTTCTTTGGCATGGGGTCGCCCCTGTTGCCTTTTTTTTCGGCAGGGGGTGCCCCCCTTGCCTTACTGTTTCTCTGGTAGGGGTGCCCCCCTGCTTTGCTTGATTTCTCCGGCAGGGGGTGGCACCCCCCTGCCTGGCTTGTTTTCTGGCAGGGGGGCACCCCCTGCCTTACTTGTTTTCCGATAGGGGGTGGCACCCTCTGCCTTGCTTTTTCTTTGGCAGGGGGGTCGCCCCCGTGCCTCATTTTGTTTTCAAACAGGGGTGCCCCCTGCCTTATTGTTTCTCCGACAGGGGGTGCCCCCCTGCTTTGCTTGATTTCTACGATAGGGGGTGGCACCCCCCTGCCTGGATTATTTTCTAGCAAGGGGGCACCCCCTGCCTTACTTGTTTTCCAGCAAGGGGTGACACCCCCTGCCTTGATTCTTCTTTGGCAGCGGTTGCCCCCCCCCCCCTCCCCCGTGCCTCATTTTGTTTTCAGTCAGGGGGTGCCCTCTGCCTTACTGTTTCTCCGGCAGGGGGTGCCCCCCCTGCGTTGCTTGATTTCTCTGGCAGGGGGTGGCACTATCGTGCCTGACTTGTTTTCTGGCAGGGAGGTGGCCCCCCTGCCTTACTTATTTTTCGACAGGGAGTGGCACCCCCTGCCTTGCTTCTTCTTTGGCAGGGGGTCGCCCCTCATCCTTGTGTTTTCTGACAGGGGCAGCCCCCTGCCCTGTTGACTGCTTTTTTTTTCCGGTAGTGGGTGCCCCTTGCCTTACTGTTTCTCCGGCAAGGGGGTGACCCCCCTGCCTTGCTTGATTTCTCCTGCTGGGGGTGGCACCCCCCTGCCTAGCTTATTTTCTAGCAGATGGTGGCCCCCTACCTTGTGTTTTTCGACATGGGGTAGCGGGTGTCTTGTTGACTGTTTTTTTTTTCTTTCGACAGAGGGTGGCTTCATTTTAACACAGTATCTCCTGCAAGTTTCTCAACAGATCTTGTTTGTGCCCCGCCATCCGTGGTAAGTAAGTAACAAAAATGATACAAATTGGGTAAATACCCGTGGTGAATAAGTGATGCAAGCGCATCACATGTTATTTAATTTATTGAATGCAACACTTTATTGTTCACACACTCACTTAGTTGTTGATATCTAAGTCTTTTGATCATGCAGCACGGGTGACTGCTACAGGTGAACCCAAAAATGGTCGTGTATTCGGGTTTGGGAATAACATGAACACCACACCAGTCGTTGCCTCCTCCAGCCCGGGCTCACAGAGTTCTTCCGGCAGCATCAACTCCCAACGTCCTATTGACCCTGCTATGTCTTGGGATGGTGTTTGTCAGCGTCTTGAGGACAAAATGCAATACTTTTTAAATGAAGTCATTTTCAACCTTGTCCGTAATGAGTTGTGAAACTTTTTTCAGGACAAGAGAACTTCATCTACATTCAACATGAGCTCAGGTGCCCGTCATGTATGCATGATTCAATTGCTATAAATTTTTCCTTATAATTGTGTTAATGTTCTTCAGTTTATTACTAGTCTATGTGTCATTCAGCCATTTACTTTGTTGCATTAGATTAGGTGGATTGCATATAATTTATTTCATTATGTTTTATTTATAAATACTAACATTTTGGTTCTCTTTTGTAGGATGCTGGAGATGATCAGCGTAAAGGAGCTGATGGATGCATGAAGGAAGGGGCAGATCGAGAAAATGAAGAGGATGATGCCCAAAATCTTGGCGAGGATTAGATTTTTTTGTTTAATTTGTTTGACAAACTTGTAACTAATTATAACTTCGCAAGGACTGTACTTGGTAGTTAAAGTTTGCTTAACTTAGTATTTCTGTTTAATTTGTATGCATTTTTTATTTATACTAATTTTTTTATAAGCAGGATATATGAATTGTACGAGAAATTTTTCTTGATTTTTAAAATATTTCAAAAAAAAAGTTAAAATTTTTTATTATAAATTAGCGATGGATATTATCTGTCGCTACTTCGTCGTCAATTTGAAGCAGTTGTCGGTTGGAGGCAAAATTTAAGTCGTCGCTAATGTCTGTCGCCAATTAGCGACGGATACTCATCCATCGATAAATGGTAGCGACGAAAATAACGACAGATTAAATTTTGTCGCTTAACCAAATCGGTCACCGTTTAACGATGAATTCATGACGTACATAAGCCATCGCAACATAGCGACGGATTTGCGACAGCTAAATTCTGTCGCAATTTAGCGACTATGGTTATGCGACGGATGCTATCCATCGCTAGTCCGTCGCAAAATCTGTCGTAAACATGTACAATGATGGATTAGCGACGGATATAATCCGTTGTCAATACTCATTTTTTTTGTAGTGTCCTAACAATCAAATGCCCACAAACACCCATATAGATATTTTGACTGTCAATAAATTTATCTTAAGAACAATTGACGACGTATGGTGTCTTTTTCTTTGTTGTATGTATGTGCGGACAGGCATTGCTAGTAGGTAAATCAGCCAGTCCGTACGACAAAGGCCCTTGACACTAAGTGCACCCTATGTTTTCAAGCTTCTACCGTACCCTCCAAATTGAATCCAGCAAGACCAACCTTCTTTGGCCTCAAGTGGGCCCTCTAGCAATCACTTGTTGAACTCCGATGGTGACACGTGTTCGATACCCGACGAAAATGCCACATGTTGTGCTTTGTTTTGGTGCACTTGAGACAATGAGGACCATGTATATACATGCAAAAAAACAAAACAAAAGCAGATGGGTCCCTTTTAAGATTGGTGTTGCTTGATCTTGTAGGATACTGACATTGTTATGTGTGACCAGAGTTTAATATAACATGTATCTTCCCCTTAAATCAATCTCTCAAGGGTGAAATCCAACTCTTTCTTCCTTCATATGTTTACTTCTTTTTTGTACTCTTGTGCTAAAAAAAAAAGTAGGAAAAAAATGAACTCATTCACCAACATTCCACAATTTATGGCTAAATTCTCATGCTGGAAGTTAGGCCCAATTTGTCTTTGAAATTTTTTTAGAAACTTGAAAATTTGGACACACTTTATAATGGGGTTTGACCAAAAGTTAGGTCAGTCCCAAGTAGAGCTGTCAAATGAATTGAGCCAAGTTGGAGCTCATAATGAGCCTTAGCTCGATTACATTGCAATGGGGTTTGGTCAAAAGTACCTTTTCTTGGATATGGAATAAATGGGTTATAAAAAAGTACATTGTAACATGGTCTAAGCAATAAGATTTGATATCTTAAACATATTGTTTGCAAACCAAATACTTCAATCATATTATCAATATACATCATATTATATGATGTAAAATATATCTAATATATATTTATTATTACTTAACATGCTTATATGGCTTGACCCAAGCCGAATACCTATTCTTTATGTTTGGCTTGCCCAAGCTATTTTCTAAATTCGAACAAGTTCTTGATCTCAAGAAGACACCCCCCCCCCCCCCCCACCCACCCACCACCACCACCACCACCACCACCACCTCCATAATGACCTAATCAAGTGTTGGGTAAGGTATTCATTGAGTATTGAGAGTGAGCTTGAGATGGGAAACTTACCAGAATTAGTTCATTGCCAGCTTGATCTTGAAGCCACCAAAGTAGGTCTTCACGCACCCAAAAGGTCAAGTTATGAAAGTTGCAGTGACATTTTACCTAACCATAGTGCAATAACATGCACATGAACTTGACGTTACCAACTCTATAATTCATTTACATGAGAAGCTATATAGGGTATCCCCCCTTCTATACGCTACCCAATTCCTATATCCTATGGTCCGTGCCTACGTGGGTTAGATTTGCCTTGACCTTAATTGAAGTCAAGGCTAGTTAGGTCATTTCCTTGAGAGTCAATGGACATATGTCACACGGACACGCCGCTTACTTTGCGTGTCATGGGTGATGTATGAGTTGGACATGGGATAATCTGCTGACAGTGCCTTGAATATTATTTTTAATTAGGTTTGCCAATGGTTCAGGTTTGACCTAAACTCGACCCTTACCAAACGCTATAAGGTCAGGGCTTGGTAATAAGCAAGGTCTGATTAGAATTCCGATCGGACCTAAAGAGTTTGATTAATATATGTAGTCGGATATGGTATGTGAAATTTTATACCAGACCCAGGCCCGACCTGAGTTTCGAATAAATATGCAGTTTTTCATCAATGTAAAAAAGCTAAATGAAAATTTATTATTTTATCAAGTATGGTTTGGGTTTACTTTATGTAATCTTTACAGAATCCTGGTATCATTTCTCTTATGGTGGGTTCCATTGGACCTGGTTCCGAACCCAGTACCATCATTTGAAACCAGGTTTGAGTTTGGTTTTACCTAGGTCTCAACCATATCCGGCCTGTTGACACCTCTATTTTTAATGATTTTAATAAATTATAAAAGATAATTTATATTGATTTAAAAAAATAAAAAACCTTATCATTATTTTCTAAAAAATTAAATTCAAGTGTCGAACTTGAATCACGTGTCAGTATACGTGTCTTTGTGACATAAAAAAACTCTCTCCCTCTCTCTTTTGCGGGTCAAATTTTGTGCCTTGGGTTTGGGTTGCGTGAGCGCAATGAGTGTCACGTTTACCAATGATGGTTACTTTTAACGGACTCACCGTGATCACCGGGCGAGGGTCAGGTGCCCCGCCTTCACCCTCTCTCTCAAAACAAACCCTAACGGTTTTCTTGGCGGGATCACCGGTCACCAAAATTCCTTGCCCTCCCCGGAATTCCTCCAAATCCAAACCCAATGATTAACACCACCAACCCTTCCACAAATTTAAATAATAATAATAATAATTTAAGAAAGAAAAAGGCCCACCACCTCACCTAGTTGGGGGATTCCACTTTGACCACTGGGCCACAGTCAAAGACGACGATGACCTTTCCCACCAGGTTGGCTGGGTCAAAGCAGGCACGTCCCGGTTTGGATCAGAAAGTCAATAAACGGTCAAAGAGGGTAACCTTCAATTCCGGCAGGTACTCCCATATGTTTGAGTCCACAAGTGTTGTTGCCACGTGTCCAATTTCCGGCTGATGCGGACGTGGGGCCGGGGGAGAGTGGGGCCAGTTGCCTCTCCAACCAAGGAATTCTGGGGAGGAGGGTTGGATGAAGCCCTTGGATTTTGCCTCCTAACTTTCTTTGCTCTAATAATTCATGTTTGCTAGTATAAGAGTTGACACCATAATTGTGGTGGTGGGAGGGTGTTGATGATAATGACATCTTCTGTTGCTTATGTTAGATTAGGTGATATGTCAAAACACAAATTTTTTTCATCTTTTGAAATCGCTACCGCCTTCATCGCGGCCGTCTTCATCGCCGCCATTGATTGTGCAAACAATGGCGTCGGTCAAAAAGTGCAGATGTCATCTTTACACAAAGATGAAAGGTGTTGATTACAAGTTACAAAAAGAATCAAAACACCAAACTAATTTGTTCATGTTTTGACCTAGTGTTCACATTATATGCATCATCACTGCATGGTGAGCGTGCAGCAACCTGCTTGACAGCCACTCATCTTGGCATTTTTCAAGAGGGGCGAGAAATCTTGACATGAATGGGGTATACAATGGTGGAGCTGCACGCCAAGCATGCAGCACTGCTGCATAAAAGATGACCTCCTTGTGACATTTTTTTGAAAGGCAAGCTGGGGTTAGGCACACCCTGACCAGTTACACGCAACTATACCATTGGGTTTTGAACCTGCAACGTCCCAACACAAGGTGACTTGCACTAACTGCTCCTACAAGACAAGCTGAGTCCCCTTGGCGAACTCGTGACATTCTTCGACTTGAATTCATGAGTTTTTTTTAAGGTCAGTAGATCTGAATTTGATGGGAATTGATTTCTTTATTTGGCACCAGAGGGACCCCTACCCAATAATGTAAGAGATTTTTAGTTCATTTTATGTCATTTAACCTTTTTATCTTTAAGAAGTGAAGATATGATCTGCAGAAGATCTTTGCACATGAACCCGCTCTCTTCCAATATGTAATCAGACCTGCCTATGTGTACCTCCTTGTTTGGCTTTTGGACATGGTTCACTTCATAATTGGAGTTTGCTATGAGGGCGTTGTTGAAAGGTGATACAAGCAAGGCTTGCCTATAGCAAAACAAAATCTTGTGAGGGGGGAAGAGGGCCCGCTGCAACACGTGAGTTCGAGTTTGTCTTTCATACGATCTATAAATATTATACAAGATACAAGTAATATATATATATATATATATATATATATATATATATATATATATATATATATATATATATATATATATATATATATATACATATATATATATATATATATATGGATACGATTTGGAAAAGTTGTTTGTACATGAAAATGACCTAACAAATGGGGTGGAACCTCTTTGTTTGTTTATTTTTTCTCACAATTAACACCATACATGTGATCTACAAGTTTTGTTTAGTGGGAATCAGTTTTTGGATTACGAAAATCCGACTTGTATACAGGTTTTCTGACGATCTAAAAATCAACATCGATGAAGGCATCAATTTTTTCTGACTCATAAAAATATTTTTTTTCATTTAATTGAGTATGTTGAACACATCTATGAGGTTGGATTGTGTCAAAATATAACGACCTGGACTGGGGCATCTCGAGCCGAGTTCATGAATGTTAATTTTCAGAAAGAAATTATTGAAACAACCTCAAAACCAAGCCAATTATTTTTTATACACCTATCACAATAAGGTCTCATCCATTTAAGAGTGATGCTAATCATCCATAGTCAATAAAACAAAAGGTTCATATTACATATTTTGAATCAAAATGAAAAGTAAAGCATAGTGCTCTACGGTACTTCAAATCGCCTGCAATCTAGTTTGAGTTAACAAGTCATATCTTTCTTGCTGCAACACTTTTTGATCCTACAATTGTAATCAAGCGAAAGCGAGTCTAAAACTCAGTAAAGTTTCATTCACAAATGTAAGCATATGACCATTATCCCAATGTCATCATCTATATTAATCAGTTATTTTGAATATAGCTTTCTCGGGTGTAGCAACCTATGTAAATAATTTTAGAGTCTATGATTGTTGGTCAGACATATGAACCACTCATAATAATATAGTCCAAACCGATCTAGACTATGAATTTTCAATCGCTGCAACTCTTCTCACTGGTTGCAAGCCAAAGAGCCCAATATGTCCATCGGTTGCTACCCGAAGGGCTATACCTGTGTGCCCTAAGGTATCCAAGAAATTATACCTACCCTGAAGGTTTATAGTTCATGCTACTTCCTACATGTGTCTAATAGCCTATGTCTTAAACCCTAAGGGTTACCTACAAAATTCTCAAGATATCAGGCACTAGTGAGGTACACACACCTCCAACAAAGCCCTAGACCATGTCCTTTCTGGAAGAGTTCTTTTATTTCTCTTTGTTTTGTTACCCTAGGCACATTATTCCTTTCTAAGTGTTGGTATAATACATAGTTTTAATTATATGTACATCAGTAACTAATGTTTAGCATATAATCGCATGGACATAATAACAACTCTAAGGATAACAATCCATCACAAAGATAATATAAAATTTAAACATGCAAAACGCTAAACACTACAAGAAAATCATGGATTAACGACAGACTATATCCATCGCTAATCTGTCGCTAAACTGTTTAGCGACGGATTAGCGATGGATAGCGCCCATCGCGAATTTTTGCTCGCTAATTAGCGAAAAAACTTTTTTGTCGTTACTTTTGTCGCTAATTTGCGATAGATTAGCGACGGACATTATCTGTCGCTAAATTTTAAAAACAAAAAAAAAAAAAGTGATCCCTGTCGGGTGGTATTCCGGCAGCAATAAGTCGGACTTGTACCGCACCCAACAGGCATTGCACAGAACGACAACTCTGCCTCGTCGCCGGACTTGTACCATCCTTCGTGAACCGGTGCTCTCCGGCGTCGCCGACCTCCGTGAACCGGCGTGCTCTCCGGCGTCGGCGTCCTCCAACGATCGCTATGCCTCATCGTCGTCTTCCGTGAACCGGCGTCGTCGTCCGCCGTGAACCGGCGTCACTGTCCTCCGTGAACCGGCGTTGTCATCCTTCGTGAACCGGCATCGCCGTCCTCCGTGAACCAGCATGCTCTCTGGCGTCGCCGTCCTCCGTGAACAGACATGCATGTGATCTCCGACGTCACCATCCTTCGTGAACCAGCATGCTCTCTGGCGTCGCCGTCCTCCGTGAACCCGCATGCATGCTCTCTGGTGTCGCCGTCCTCCGTGAACCAACGTCTCTCTGACGTCGTCGTCCTTCAAAGAAGTCGATTTAAATCGAGCGAGGTCGGTTTAAACTTTTTCATCGCTAATTCATCGCTAAGTAGCGACGGATTCATGAAGAAATTTTTCTCTAGCTAATCTGTCACAAATTTCCGTCGCTAATTAACATTTTTCTTTTAAATTAACACCCCGTTACCTCAATATTCAATTCTCTTTTTCCACAACATATTACATGTATTAAATCATTATCCACATTTCCACAATAAGTGCTTTCATGGTATAAAACATATCATATACCAATATTTTCATAAAAAGACAAAATAACATAATAACATGTAACATGTTTCATATGCATCTTTGCAAGAAAACTACGAAACATAGATTCCTAAGTATGGATCTAATTAAACTTCTATTCACAAGCATGATGCATACTCTTAAATACAAGAAATCATAACAGCCTTTCGTGACAAGATGTAATTACACATAAAACTTGTGTTTTATTATCTAAGGAATTATTTGTGAATGTCCCCTTCCCTTGAAAGCAAGAATGGGTACCTCATCCAGCAGTCAATTTTCTCATAGTCGTCGGATCCGTTTAATACACAAAGACTTATTTACCAGACTAACATTTTTTTTAAATTTACAAAATTATTAAATTACCCTTCTTGAGAATAGTACTTCAGACTTCATTTTTTGTGTTTTATGTTGACCATAGAAACAGAACCAGTGGATTCCTCTCTGCATCCTGATTCTAACACACTAAACCTCACTCGATTCTAAGTGAAGAGTTATGTCTTTTTTATTAAAATAGGTACAATAAAGACAAAATGGTAATTTCACTTATCTAACAGGTCCGGATCCAGATAACAGAATTTGCGATGGATTAAACCGACCTTCTGGGTCTATTTCTCAATTCCTATTCAGATCTGACCTGGATCTGTATCGTACAGGTCAAACCCAAAACATGTATATGTATAATTTGTTTGTCATTCTTGACCAACTAAACCATGTTGGCCTATTGGTTAGGATTTTGTTTTCTTACGGTAGGTGAACCTACATGGTTTCAATCCTTGATCTCCATCCTATTTACACATTGGATTCAAATCCAATCCAGTTTAGTTTGGATCCAAACTAGACTCAACACAGAGATCCAGTCTCTATTTTTTATACTAGATCTAGATCTGGTATAATTAATCTGAATCCAATTCATTCTAGATTTGGTACCAAATGGATCCAAACTTGATCCAGTATGGGCTTGAACCAAATTGGAACTGAACCAGATTCATTCTGGGTTTGGTCTGAACTTGACCCAAGCTCTCTGCCTCGTGTCCATCTTGACCAGACTCAATCTAGTTTTGTCGAGACTGAGAGCGTTGCTCTTTGTCTCACTACATATTTGACTGGACTCGGTTTACTGAGACTAAGAGCATTGCTCTTTGTCTCACTCCAGATTTGACCGAACTCAGTCTTGGTGGACCCAAACTGAATTGGTCTGCTAGCGGCTGAGACAGAAAGCAGACCGAGTTACTCTTAATTATGGGCTGAGACAAAGAACAGTTATTCTGTGTCTCACCCTCGTGTTTGACAAAACTTGGTCTGGTTTTATCCAAACCGAGACGCTCTAAAGAATGGGCCGACTTTGTCTCACGTCGATTGAACTCAGCTCGATCTAATAGACCGAGTTGGTCCAGATATCCCTCAGTAGGGCTGAGATAGAGAGACATCTCTCTATCCCATCCTACCATACCTGACTCAGTCTAGGTTACCCACACTCAATCGGTATGGTTCCTTTATCCAAACCGAGACAACTATCTGTCTCCCCCCCCCCCCCCCGCCCGCCTCTCATTCCCAATCGGGTGAACCCAGACCGAGTCGACTGGGTGTTGGGACTCTTTATCCCATCTTTAACTAGACTGAGCTTGGTTTGGGCTTACCCAAATTGGGCTCGGTCTGGGTTTATCCAGACTGAGTTAGCCTGTAATTGGTTGAGACTGAGAGATCATCTTCAACCTTGGCCGAACTCAGTCTCGGTTATCCCAGACCAAGACGGTCTGGCAGCTGGCACAATAGTTGAGACAGATAGCTCGATGACTCTCTGTCTTGTCATTTCTCTCTAAAAAGAAAAGAAGAAGAAGAAAAAGCAGAAAAGAAGGAGGGGCAATTTATCGAATTCGCTTCCCACAACCTGCACAAGCCATCTCTCTCTCTCAAAAACTAGAGGGGGTGAGAGGTTTTTGGTTGTAAACCCCCCACTCTATTCTGTTGATGAGTGTCATTCCACCTTTCCACCACTGCATGCATGGAGAAGAGGGAGAGATTTATCTACTATGCTATTAAAATGGGGCCACCCCTTCTTTCTCCACCAAGAACATGGGGAAGAGGGAGGGACTCCCCTCTCTGACTCAATGGGTGGGGTGGGCTTGAGCCCACGTGGCCAATTGAGTCAAGTTTTACACAAAACAATTCACATCATGAGATTCAAACTAGATTGTAGGTACAATTGTTAGTAATAAACATAAACCTATATATATATATATATATATATATATATATATATATATATATATATATATATATATATATATATATACTCTTGTTTGTATAAATCGAGCTATTAAATGGTAAATCTAGCTGTATCGATGTTTTTAGCATGATTTATTTAATATATTAGAAGGTTTTGTCATGCTTAATATACCATAAGATTATATTTTTGAGATGATAAAAATTCAATGACTCATGATTCATGAAAATAAGTGTAGATTAGAAATGGTATAAAATATCATATTTGAAACAATTTTAGTACATAAAAATAATAAATAGAATATGCTAAATATGATCCAACGGTGAGATTTTGCTTTTAGAGCATAAATCACTATGGTGGTATACCATAATAAAGTCTCTCTCTCTCTCTCTATATATATATATATATATATATATATATATATATATATATATATATACACACACGAATCCGAATCCAAATATGAATCCATGTAACCAATGCCCAATTAATCGAATCCGATACTGGTCATATTCAATTGAAATCTGAACCGTTTACATTCCCAACTCTGGTAGAGCAACACATCACATGTGTGGCATGTGGGTGCAGTGGGACAAGGAATTATCATAAAAAAAAAATACCTGCCCTAAAATATTCAAAAGGGCAACAAAAGATGAACATTTCAAACAAGGAGTGTGCTGGACGCCTACAGCTAACCACCGGCATGCCCGCAGCTCCCAAATTACAACACTCCACCTCCACAACAAGCACGTGCATATGCAGGATGGACGATCAGGTGTAATATGCAATGTGATTGCATACTTTTAGTGTGCTGCTGCAGATCACCTTACAGCCTTGTCAGTTGTTGTGAGGCTGAAGCAATGATGGAGGGTGTAAGGTGATCCAACTAGTGAGCTTGTTTGGTTGTTTGGCATGTTACCTTATCTTGGGAGGTTGCAAGTTCAAATCTCAATGGTACGGTAGGAGTCAGCCTAACTCCAGTTTTCTCCCAAAAAAAAGATAAATAAAGTACAGCATCATACTAAAAGTGTAAAATGACATTGCACCTGATCCTCCCTCCACCCCCACATGGGCGAACACACAACAACAACTACTACCCCTTCATCCCAAAACAATTGGGGTCGGCGGGTCTTCCACATGAATCCTTCTCCTCCATTCATTTATATCCAATGCGGTTCAAAGCATTCATATCCTTTCCTATGACCTCCATCCATGTCTTCCTAGGCCTACCCCGACCTCTTTTAACTAATATATTTTCTCATTTCTCCATCCTTCTAAGTGGAGCATCATTAGGCCTTTCCACACACAAAACCCTTTTCCCACACACCTGCAGGACCAAGTGGGACCCACCGATCCACTACGCCACGTGCAATGTCAATCTAGGGCCCTTGATCATCGCAGATGGGCGTGGCCTTGCTTCGAGTTTGTTGCCCCCACCTACCTGAAGGCGGGACCCACGTGATCTCCACCCCTTGATGAATTCCCCCTCCCCTGAATCCAAGGGGTGTGTCCCTCTAGCGTTTTAGAACGGGGGCGATAAAGGGAGCCCATCGTTTAACCCCAGCCAGGGGACGCTTATATTCAGCCTTGATATTTTTTCTTTTCTTGAGTTACCCGTGCGTACCTAGTGAAAGTGCGGGGGCAGTCTGGTCATTTTGGGAAACACAATCAGCAGAGCAGTAAGAGACATTCTGGTCCTTCGTCATCGAACGTGACTCTTTTAGCCTTCATCTTATCATGTTTCCCAAAATGCCCTCATTCCCTGTTTAACATGGCTTTCCGCAGCATGAGTTCGAAACCCACCGGTGCCCATCCTTTCCTACAGCAGTCAAGCTGGGTGCAATCCGTAGTGGGCAAGGTGGACTTCGGGTTTTATCCCGATAAACTCTGCTACCAATGCCTGTTTTTCCTCCACTCATCCAAAACAAGAAAGAAAAGTAATAAATTCATCATTTGTTTATGTTACCTAAGTGTTTTTTTTTTTATTTTTTACTCGGAGAAACCATATAGACTTATAATTAATTAAGATTTTTAATTAAAATAGGATTCCCTATAAAGATAGGACTCTAGAATCCTCTGGTTTTTATTTCACAGCATGGTGGCTCAGTAGGGTCCCTGTTAAAACTTCAAAGGCTTACCTCTCAACCCCATAAAGTCACCAAGCTTAGGCTTGAGCAAAGAGTGACGCCAATGAGATTTGAACCTAGACTGCCCGTCAAACGCTCTACGCCCTCATCTTAGTACCCTAAACCCCATGTGTCTTTCTGACACTAGTGTTGTTCTCATTTATTTCAGTAATGGGCGAAAATGAAATAAATTAGTAATGTAGATATCTTCCCCATTTGGCTTATTGAAATGTCTGAACATTTTTTTTAAATTACTAAACTGCCACTGAACACAACCATGGAATTCAAGCTGGAAATCTCCGAAACAGCCATCACAAATGACGTTGCAGTAATTTATGCAAAAGGGAGAGGGTTGTGTATGTTCGCCCCCGATGATTCACTGAATCCCACGTCTGTGTTCGGGGCTTTGAATGAGCACCACGTATACAAGCACATGGGGCTCGTATTCCCGTGTATGTTGACATAACTTTGCATCGGACTCTGGTGTTGTTGCAAAGACTTAAGTACCCTTTATTGCTATTCTTCTCATAAAGTGATGGTTTGAGAAAATGACAAAAATGGCTTTCATTCAAAAAAGAAAAAACAAATAATTCAAAAAAAGGACAAACATGTCCTCCATCCAGAAAGTCGATGATGATGTTGATTCTTCAAAGTCTTCTTTTTTTTCTGTTCAAAAAAAAGACAAACATGTTTTCTTCTTCTTTCGCCGTAAAACACTGTAAAACCCTTTCTCTCTCTAGAGAAGAAATCAAGGGAAACAAAGAGTTCTTCCTGGAGAAGGCCATGAACATCAACCCTCTCACTCTCTCTCCCTTCTCTCTCTACTTCTGTGCACATCCAACAGACGATCCTACATTGCTGCATCGTCATCTTTTTCTTCTTCCTTCTTCGTAAAACACTGTAAAACCCTCTCTCTCTGTAGAGAAGAAATCAAGAGAGGTAAAGGGTTCCTCCTGGAGAAGGCCATGAACACCAACCCTCTTACTCTCTCTCCCTTCTCTCTCTACTTGTGTGCCTGATTTAAAGTTTTTGCCCTTACAAGAGGGGGGTCCGGGGGCTCCCCCCCGGCGCGGGGGTCCAGGGGGGCCGCCCCTGGCGGGGGGCTCGGGGGGCAGCGCCCTCCGGACCAAATTTTTTTTGGGCCTTCCAATAACGATTTGTAGTGTTATTGGGCTTTCCTACAACGATTTGTAGCATTTGTAGTATTATCGGGCTTTCCTAATTTGCGGAAGACACTACAAATCGCTATAGCGATTTGCGGAAGACACTACAAATCGCTATAGCGATTTGCGGAAGACACTACAAATCGCGGATTTGGAATATGACCTCCGGTTAGGGAGATATGACTCTGACAAGTTGGTCCTAATTTGCGAAAGACACTACAAATCGCTATAGCGATTTGCGGAAGACACTACAAATCGCTATAGCGATTTGTGAATCGCTATAGCGATTTGCGGAAGACACTACAAATCGCTATAGCGATTTGCGAATCGCTATAGCGATTTGCGAATCGCTATAGCGATTTGCGGAAGACACTACAAATCGCTATAGCATTTCGGGATCCGCGCCGGGGGGAGCCCCCGGACCCCCCTCCTGTAAGGGCAAAAACTCTAAATCAGGCACACAAGTAGAGAGAGAAGGGAGAGAGAGTAAGAGGGTTGGTGTTCATGGCCTTCTCCAGGAGGAACCCTTTACCTCTCTTGATTTCTTCTCTACAGAGAGAGAGGGTTTTACAGTGTTTTACGAAGAAGGAAGAAGAAGAAGATGACGATGCAGCAATGTAGGATCGTCTGTTGGATGTGCACAGAAGTAGAGAGAGAAGGGAGAGAGAGTGAGAGGGTTGATGTTCA
Source organism: Nuphar pumila (assembly GCF_984573655.1). Lineage (NCBI taxonomy): Eukaryota > Viridiplantae > Streptophyta > Magnoliopsida > Nymphaeales > Nymphaeaceae > Nuphar > Nuphar pumila. The sequence goes on from NC_143259.1 coordinate 8,416,507, forward strand.
TGGCCTTCTCCAGGAAGAACTCTTTGTTTCCCTTTATTTCTTCTCTAGAGAGAGAAAGGGTTTTACAGTGTTTTACGGAGAAAGAAGAAGAAAACATGTTTGTCTTTTTTTTGAACAGAAAAAGAAGAAGACTTTGAAGAGTCAACATCATCCTCGACTTTCTAGATGGAGGACATGTTTGTCCTTTTTTTGAACTATTTGTTTTTTCTTTTTTGAATGAAAGGCATTTTTGTCATTTTCTCAAACCATCACTTTATGAGAAGAATAGCAATAAAGGGTACTTAAGTCTTTGCAACAACACCAGAGTCCGATGCAAAGTTATGTCAACATACACGGGAATACGAGCCCCATGTGCTTGTATACGTGGTGCTCATTCAAAGCCCCGAACACAGACGTGGGATTCAGTGAATCATCGGGGGGGGAACATATAACCTGCTTTGTGCAAAAGGCAAGGGCGTTTTCGTGGACCGGGATAACTGAGCAACGGGCACAGTTCCCAATCCCGTGAAAAGGCAAAGTTCCAGGATTTTGTAATGTCCGTCCAAATCCGCGGAATTTCTGCCCGTTAACTCTTCACGCAAGAGACAAGCATTACACCCACGCCAATACTCAGGTCTACAATGTCAAAACTAACCCCTTGTAAACTTTTGACGGTCCATCACATCCCTGAAAAAGGAAGTGATGATCAAATATCACGTGAGGGGCATTAACGTCACATGAAAACTCACAACCTTATCATTTACTTCACCTCCTCCATCCTTGGTAGGGGGAGAAAATAGGGATAAACCATTCCGATGCCGTTCATCATAAAATACCAACGGCATCTAAAAAAACCAGGGTCCATCCAAGTGATAGGCATCTCATTCGTACAGGTTTTGGATGTTGTTGCCGTTCATCTTGAGATCAATGGCATCACTCTGCCGGAACTCTGACATGATCCCGAGAAAATATAGTTGACTCAGCATTTTCTTTTTCTTTTTCTTTTTCTTTTTTAATTAATCAATATTTTAAAAAAATTTTGACAAGCACTGGTTAAATCAGTTTACAAGAGATAATTGAAATGTAATTACATTATTTAGGGATCCACCTACTTTGAAACATGTCATAATCATTTTCTCACTAAGAAATACAAAACTTAAATTTGTGTGTGTGTGTGTGTTGGTGGGGGGGGGGGGGGGGGTATGACAACTTAAAATTTTAATTTTTAATAATTTTGATTAAAATGGATGCGACGTATTAAAGAGCAATCGAAACCACATGCTAAATAGGTTTTTCGGGCTTTTTTATTTTATTTTTAAATTATGACCGTCCAAATGTGATCTATGTACTTGATTTTATAGGGATCAGCTCTTGATGCGTTTGATTCCAACACATAGGAGGATTTTTTTTAAAGTTTATAAAATCAACAGTCCAAAATCTTTGTAAATTCCAAACATCACTTTTTTGATCGAAAACACATTATCCAGGTGTGAATTCTTAGTAAATCGGCCATGCCCAACACATTTATAGTGTCGAAACTGCATAAAAAGCACCGAAGAAGCTGAAACCCCATTTACTACATGGTTTAGCACCAAATGGGTTTAGCACTGACCCAATTTCATATCTAGATTGTGTAATCGAGGTCTGCTGCTTTTATGATAACAAAACATGAATTAATTTTATAAGTTAATAATACACTTTGTTTGCTACTTTGGAACATATAGTAACTCATATCTTTTTTTTTATCATTCCAATTTTGATTTTAATCATCTAATGACCTTATTATATGAAATTGTCAAACTACATAACTCATCAAATATATAATGATGAGATACATGTGGAAAATAACCATTACTCATTTGATATTAAAGGATATTTTCCAATGTAAAGGAAGTTCATCTTCGTAACAAAAAAAGTAAGCTTTTCATTTTTTTTCAGGAAGCAAACTTCTCGCAAAAACTTGGATAGAGAGAACGTACAAGTTCACATTTAAGCACTCAACTGCTTAAGAAGCTTTCGGTAACTTTGCCTCTAACAAGAAACCGAATCCATTAAAAAAAAATGCACGTTTGATAACCAACCAATGGAACGGGCCGAACGGTGGAGTGCGAACCTTTTGAGTCACTTCCCATAATTGTTTTTTTTTTTTTTCAAAGGCGAGCTCGGTTAGGTAGACGTTATACGACTATACCATTGGGTTTTGAACCTGCAACCTTTCAACACAAGGTGTGCACTAGCTGCTCCTACCAGACAAGCAGAGCCTACGTTGGTCTCTCTCTTCCCAAAATTCATGGGGGAAGAAAATTGATCATTTTTTATAAAAACTATAGAGAAAAAGGACGTTAAACATCAAGTTCGGATCAGGTGCAATCACATGGCACAAAATTTGTGCATTAAGCGCCTGATCGCCCTCCATCAGGCTTTGAGCCCCACAACTGAGAAGATGGAGGGTGATCCCGTGCTTAATGCATACATATTTGTGCAATCATATTGCACCACATTTTTTAATGGAAACATCAAGCTCTATTAATTGGTTATTATTGGCAGCTTCGTGCTCCGTGGCGTCCCTCAATTGGCTCGCTCTGGTCTCAAAGTCCTTAATAAAATTTGTTTATAATTAAATAAATAAATGAGCAAAAGTTTAATAAAAAAGAAAAATGTTAGAAATTAAAGAAAAAGGGGAAGGGACGTACGTACAACGTTGCCTCACAACCCACCCCATTGGTCCACGGTGGATATCGCGGGACCCACAGGTTAGTGGTTCAGTTATAGCGCCAAAGAACTAGTCTGAATCGGGTGCAATATTATTGCACAAATATTTGTGCGCACCTGATCACCCTCCATCAGGTCTTAGGCTCCACTAGGGATGGCAGTGGGGCGGGGCGGGGGACAAGGTCTCCACCCCCGCCCCGCCTCAAGATTTTATCCTCCACTCCCGCCTTCATCCCCGTTTCATGTCCTCCATCCCCGGTTCAAACGGGGATGAGGCGGGGCGGGGCGGGGAAATTGCGGGGAAAACTGGTCGGGGTGGGGATGAGGTGGGGATCGTGGCGGGGAAAAGTGCACGTCTATCCCCGCCTCCACCCCCGGACGGGGATGGATTTTAACCTTCATCCCCGCCTCATACCCTTCATCCCCGGTCCAAACGGGGCGAGGCGGGGCGGGGCCCCGCTTTCCCCCGTTCCACTGCCATCCCTAGGCTCCACCTGACAGGCCTGTTCTCAAGATGGGCTGATGGAGGGTGATCAGGTGCTTAATGCACAAATATTTATGCAATAGTATTGCACCTGATCTTTTCACGCCAAGAACTCGTTTGTGGTGTTTGAAAGTGACGTGGCCGGTTTTGAACGTGAGAGGTCGACAGTTTCACACGTGGCAGTCGAAAGCGTCGGTGGTGATACGTGCGACGAGTCCGTTGATGGCAGTTAGGGGTAGAACGTTGGCCTCGAGCCCTCGACCTAACCAGGGTTAGAAAGTGGGGTCGTGACGTAGCAAGAGATGGTTAACCCGTGGTTAAATGGTCCGGGTCGGGGCCTTTCTCTATAAAAGCCCGCTCTGGTTGGTTGGTTTTTTTGACTGCCTTACTTTTCCGCTCCCTCCTCTCTCTCTCTCTCTCTCTCTCTCTCTCTCTCTCTCGAGTAGTAGTAGTAGTGGGAAACGAAGAAGGAGGCGGAGAAGGCGAGAAGCCATGGCGGAGAGCGGAAAAAACCTAGCGATAGTGGCCTTGATGGTCGTGGCAATGGCCGTCGGAGGGATCTCAGGCGTCCGCGGGAACAGAGAGGAGACGGATCTGAGGTACATTGTATACCGATCGTCTTTCGATTTGTGAATTTGGAGCTTCTTTTGAGCTCTGTAATTGTTGTGATTGCGTGATTTGGATGACAGGATCTGGTTTTTAGGGGGAGGTGAACGACATTGAGGGAATTTTAGGGGGTTATGGAGTTTTTGGAGGGGTTAGAAGCTTCGGTTGTGTTGTTCTGTGGAGAATTCTTCGAATGTTAAAGGATTTGAGCGGCAAAGCAGGGATGGATTTGGTGTATGGATGATATTAAGGGGTTTTACTTCGGTTTTAGGGGTGAAAGCGAGGAGTGTGATGCAATGGATGATGGAGAGTTGCTAGAATTGGCCGTGTTTTTGGCGATCGAACTGTTTCCTCTTTTACTTTACGTTGATATTTCGTTTTCGTTTTTCGTAGTGTCCGCTTTTGTAAAACGCAGAAGGATTTGAGTCAAGAAAATTCTTAATTTAATTTTTTTACCGTTTTTTTGTGAAATATTGAAAAGTATGATTGAATATCAATGGATCTTCTCTTGTATCTCTGGTTTTCGGATTTACACTGCTTTTTCTCTTATTTTCCGCTGGAAATTTATATAATGCGAAACGCTTTTACTTGGAACCTTATGTTTTTTTTGTTATAACGAAGGAAATGGGATTTTCTTCCTTATAATGACAGAATTTCAAGACCTTTTTCACGTTTATCAGCTCGAACATCGATTCCTTTCATACTAAAATTTGGCTCGAGGAAGAGAACGCGTTGAAGTTCCCTTCTAGTAGACGGATTTTTTAATTCTTTACTGAGTAGTGAGTTTCTGTTGCTCTAGAAACAGAAGATCTGAAGAGCTTTACCATGTATTGCCAAAGCGGATGAGAAACTGCATTAATTAATTCTTCACTGTTTTATACCTGTCGGTTTAAATTTTACTTTTTTTCTATTTGGATCCAAGGTGGAGAACGCGTGCCTGTTGCACTTGACTGGGAAACAGGGGAATTAATAATGTATTTTTTGGGTTTCGAAGTGTTCTTTTCCCTGGCGTGTATTGAGACCTTCTTTGCCGATATTAGTAGCTTATTAGCCAGTTTTTGTGTTTTTTAAGAGGCTTATTAGCCAGTTAAATTGATGTTTTTTCGCTTCATTATATATTTTCACTGCATCGGTTAGGTCTAGACTCTAGAGCTCTCTGAGCGCCTACTTAAGTATTTTAAGAGTGATTCATTTGAAAAAACAGTGATTAGCCTTCCATTTCCCAATCCTTCGGATTCGTATGGGCATGGACGGTAGATCTGGACCGTCGGATTCGCTTTTAGCTCGCAAGCGATCTGTGGACTACATGCCAACGATTAGTAGCGAAAGACGTTTCTTTTTCTGAGTCTGGGTATTGGGAATTCCGAAGCGTCGGTACTCACCCAATCCGCCCATCCAACCTCCCCTGCTTCTCTTCTTCTCACTCTGCTTGCTGCTTTTGACCGCCTGGTGCAGGGGCGCAGATCAGGTCATGCTGAACATGAGCGTTTTTACTCATGCGGACATCGTGGCCGTCTGTTTGCCTTTGGATGAATGCCACGTGGTTTTGTTGACTTTTGAACTTTTAAAATGCAAATCGGATGGCCACGATGTCAGCATGAGCAAAAACGCTCATGTTCAGCATGACCTGACCCGCTTCCCTGGTGCAGTGCATGTGCTGAATGTTAATGCATCGACGTATCGTGCGTCGAGAGGGGAAAGCAGTTGCGCGGAATTAATGCGTGGATAGATTAGGCCGCCTTCCACCTTTCGGGATTCGAGCGGGTAAATACTGAAAACGTCCTGCGTTAGGAAATTCTGGGGTTTTCTTGCGGCGGTTCCTGCCTTCTTAACGGTGAAATAGACCGTGGTGGACCCTTTCGGTTGATGGGTCGAAGTCCATTTTCTCACATTTTACGGCACAGATTGCGTATTTCGCTATTCCGGGATGTGTTTCCCTTTTTTTATTGAAAATAAAAAGGAAACAGGAGTCGTTGCCCGTTGGTCTTCAACGGAAACCACCCAGTTGACGGGCGACCCTCGCGAGCAAAAGGGAAAAGGTTGGCCCCTGGAATGACGGGACACGCACCACCCTAGACAGCTCCCGTAGGAAGTTACACAAACACCCTCAGGTGAAAGTGTTTTCATTTCACTACGAAAGCGAATATCACCAAATTATTCCGATTATTACTGGATGGGAACTACCTGTCTTTTCGGACAACGAAGTATATTCTGTCTATTTTGTAAAGGATGGGGGTAAATATGTAATATAAAAGTAATCTGAATGCATTACAGTATGAGCAATATAGTGAATTCTGACCGACTCTGTTTGCCTTTTCTTTTTCTTTCTTTTAATTTCTCAGTGGAATTAATGTTGAAGCGCATGAAGCGAGGCTGCAACAGATCAGATCTAACATGTTAGTCGATTTTTCCTCTTTCTTACGTGTTTTTTCCCGCAAATGCCATTTATCTGTCAATTGGTATGTTTGGATCACTATTTACTGTGAAAATTATGTAGGCGTTTTCCTCTGATTGCTTGTTTATTTATTCAGGTCTGTGATTAATCCGGTCGTGGAAGACCCAGAAGCTGTAGCAGATATGGTCACCATGTAAGTTTGAGGCCCCTTTCTTATCTTGAAAGTAAATCTGCATCTGTAATTTTACCCGTCTATTTTGTATTGCTCCAATTGCCTTTCATGACTACTGGAGTCATTCTTAATAGTACTTGAAAGCTCGTCCTATCGCGTTCCGTATTTCCGTGCGTCATGCATAAATGCATTTCTTAATATCTTGTGATCTTGTCAGGAGGGGGATTTTTCAGTGGGTCACATGAGCCTTCTGATGGGGATCCTCCATTAAAGCAGTGTTTAAGTATGTTCTACAATCGCTTGTCCTAAGTTGCTCAGTTGGCCAACTCTTTTGAAAATCTAAAATCACCCAACACCTTCTCCGTTGTTTATCGAGTAGCAAAATCGCCCGGAAGGTGCGGATCTACCAAGTTGGTTTGAAGCTGTAAGCTATAAAATTAGGCTGCCCTAACTTTGTACAAATATTTTTTTAGATATGTCTTATCCATGGCTCAATTTGGAAGCTTTCTGTTAAATTGCATTTTAAAGTGTTTTGTCAAAACTTACCCTTTTCTGATTAGCAGCAGTTCATGAGCTGTAGAAAGTGACAAGTATGGTTTATCATTTACTAATTGCATGTGAGCGCACACATGCAGGGCAGGGTCTTTGGTTTTTAAACTCCTTCCGAAAATGACAGATGTCATCCGAGGTGTTTTACAAAAGCAGGTTGTGAATCATTTTCTTTTGGAGAAAATGACCAAAACATCCCTTTGCTAGTGTAGTCTGACGATCTTTTCTTTTACTTTTGATCTATTTGTGTCCAACTCAAAAAACCAACAACCAACGGGGGGGGGGGAAGGAGTTAGTGCACGTCACTTTGTGTTGGAACGTTGCAAGTTCGAATCCCAATGGTACGGTGGTATAACTGGTAGGGGTCTGCCTACCCCAGCTTTCTCTGTTGAAAAAAAAAAATCAAAGAACCAACAAGAATACCGATTCTTGTTTGACTTCTAACGGTCAAAAAATCTGTTCACGCTTCTGTTGTACCGAATACCGATTCCTTCCTACTCTGTTCCTTGTAGGATATGATATAACCAGACGGCGTTCTTGATCATTGTACGCATTTTTGTCCCTAGAGAAAAACTCGATCATTATTCCCTTTGGAAAAGGGAAGTTTGAGACTGTTCATCCTCTTTGTGCGAGGAGACCAAGAACACAAAATCACTAAAGAAAATGTGTCCCTTCTACCCTTCACTTTACCGCTATACATTCCCACCTTTACGATTTCTATTCTTTACCTTTCAATTTTTTACCTTTTTTGTGGGATCTACAGCTGACAGATTTCATGGCGTAGGGGTGTTCGAATAAGCGAATTATATATCTTACTAAGTTATTTAGAATGTCTTCCAAGTTATTTCTTACACTAGCGAGTTTGCCAGAACTGTTGAGTTGATCTTTCTGTTTTCCCTGCCGTTTATGATTTACCGGTACCCTTTTAAAGCTCAAAAGTGACATCGACGCATATGTTTTCCCCATTTTTATACAAGAATCTACTAACATTATCTCCTAGTATGACATCACTTCTGAAATCTGAGAAGGGGCATAAAGTGTGTGAAATATCTTGGAAGCCATGGAATAATTTTTGTAGTCCTATAAATGGGAAAATGAAAGACAGGGGGGCAAATCTTTTCATTCGCCTAGTCTTATAGATAACTTGTTGCTTCCTTAACACTTATAAATGTTTAAGCACTCAAAAAGCAAGTTTAGAAGGTACTTAGACCCATCAGAAGGGAGAAAAGGACCGTCGAGAAAAAACAGGAACATTTAGCTTTCACAAATGGAGAGTGATTTTGAGTCTTTGACACCCTGCATTCACCAACTTGGCATTCCTGCACCTTTTTCCTAATGCACCCACTTAAACATAGTATGTTTTAGGAATTTACTTCAAAGATAAAGTGACACCATTGTAACGTGGTTCCTTGGACCCGATCTGGTTTCGCCAAGAATTACCCCTTCCAACCATTGTTTAGAATTTGGACGTCTTCAAGGTTTGAAATTTTGAACCTTTTTTTTTTGTTCATGGCAGGAGCATTAGGAACAGCACGGCAAGGAGGTCGCTGGGCTACCTGTCGTGCGGCACCGGCAACCCCATCGACGACTGCTGGAGGTGCGACCCCAACTGGGCCAGCAACCGGAAGAGGCTGGCCGACTGCGGCATGGGGTTCGGTCGCAACGCCCTCGGTGGACGCAACGGCCGCTTCTACGTGGTGACCGACTCCTCCAACGACGATCCCGTGAACCCGCGGCCGGGCACCCTCCGCCACGCGGTGATCCAGGCCGAGCCTCTCTGGATCGTGTTCAAGCGAGACATGGTGATCGTGCTGAAGGAGGAGCTGATCATGAACAGCTTCAAGACCATCGACGGTCGCGGTGCCAACGTCCACATCGCCAACGGCGCCTGCATCACCATCCAGTACGTCACCAACATCATCATCCACGGCATTCACATCCACGACTGCAAGCCCACGGGCAACGCCATGGTCAGGAGCACGCCCACCCACTACGGCCTGCGCACCATGGCCGATGGGGACGGCGTTTCCATATTCGGGTCCAGCCACGTCTGGGTGGACCATTGCTCGCTATCCAACTGCGCCGACGGCCTCGTTGACGCCGTCATGGGCTCCACCGCCATCACCGTCTCCAACAATTACTTCACCCACCATAACGAGGTCAGTTTGGTTCCTACCATGTGTAGTGTTTTCTCTCCCAGTATTCACTTTCTCATTCAATTCTTGCTCCCCCATTTGTGAAATTGGCGTCCTTTATTGTGAGGGTTCTTGGACTCTGCGATCCGAGTCGTTGGTTATTCTTCCCTATAGATTCACCCGATTCAACGAATTGATATTTTCCATGAAGATCATGCATTATGTTTTGGTTGCTTACTCATTGTTTCGGATTGTGGGATCTCCAGTTTTACATAATAAAACAGGAATTAGGAAAAAGAGGAACCCAATTTTTTGTAAAATGTGTGTATCATCGAGGGATCGTCGGCTTGTTTTCTTTTGCTCTCTTTTATTGGGAATTTTGTCCTCACCCGACGGGCCTTACGTGGATCGAAGCGGCCTGTCATTTAAGTTGCACGCTTTCTACGAGACAAGAAGGATTTTTCTCCCGTTCGTCTTGTCAGAGGAGGAAGGTGACCCTTTTGGTCATTTCTTTGGGGTGTTTTATTGTTCCGTTGGTATAGCGACACAGACTTTGGCCTTTCTCTTTGGTTCTTTTCCTTGCTTTACTTTTTGTCGCAATCCTTCCACTAAATCGCCGTTCTATGGTTTTTGCGATTTTGAAGGTGATGCTGTTGGGGCACAGTGATTCATATGTGAAGGACAAAGACATGCAGGTGACCATCGCTTTCAACCATTTCGGTGAGGGTCTCATTCAGAGAATGCCCAGGTAAAAAAAAACAAACAATCAACCAAAAGTGAATACTTTTTTTTTTTTTTAATTAATCTCTATCATGGTTGATTTATAATTAGGCAATATAGATCCTTGTTCTCCTAGCCTGAACTGGTTTGGACCACTGTGGGACATTGGAATGTCTCTGCTGGACATGGTACCCACACCCACCAGGACAAAGCAAGTCTTTGGCCACAGAAGTCATTACTGAAATGGTGCACAAATCCACTGGGTGGTCTTGTGGCTTTGGTGATTTTATATTCTTCTGGGTGGGATCTGAGTCAAGACTTTGCATGGTCATGTCATAAGGTTTTTCCCTTCTCTCTTTATAGGCAGCATAATAGCATTCTGTAATCCAAATGGGATTCAACAAAGTTAGTCTATAGCAGTTTGATACGGTTCGACTTAGGCGCTCTTTACTAGCTGACCGTCAAGGTCAACCCTGGTAAACAGGAGTCTTGATTCGCAGAGCCAGTAGGGCCACTCAAGGCTCATCATGCCAACTGAAGTTCCGGTTTGGTTTATGGTCATGCATTGTACCGTGTCTGCCCACACTGCCCAGCGAAAGGAAATGGGCTCCAGCATATTCTTCATAAAGTTTGTTCGCTTTTCCCGTTCACTGTTGAAAACTTGTGATTTTTTTTTTTTTGTTTTAGTAATCGCTGTCTACTTTTTCTCTCTTTCGAGGGGACAACAGGTGCAGGCATGGGTATTTCCACGTGGTGAACAATGACTACACCCACTGGGAGATGTATGCCATAGGAGGGAGTGCATCCCCCACCATTAATAGCCAAGGCAACAGATACCTCGCCCCCGTTAACCCATTCGCCAAGGAGGTAAAACGTCTCTCTATCACACACTTTGGTCATATTTTTGGTCCTTATGTATCGAAAATGACCAAATCAATCCTTCAGTGGCTTCTTGCATTTAATTTTGTTGGGATTCATTGGTCATTTAGTTGGGGGATCCAGGATCCCTTGTTAGCCAATCAACAGTCTCTGATCGGTTAGGGCCTAAGTCGACAGTCGAGACCATAGACTTCCATTCATCTGAATTGCTCGAGTCGAGACCGTGACCATAAAACAGGAAGTAAGGACATGCGCAGATCTGCTTGCTTGCTCGGGCATTATAAACTCGTGCCTGAGCACACTCCAGTACTGTCGGTTACCGTTATTATTTTTGCTTATGGGAAGATGGTCCCACTCCTTGTATCATAATGCATGCCGCTTTGGTAGAGTGTCCTGGCTGTATGAACTATGAACACTATCGTCCAAGCACAAGATCATGTCCGTGCTGCTGTACATCTGTACTTGTACCTGTGCACCTTCTATTGCCTTCAAACCTCATCAATTCGGGCCAGGACCCATCTCTTTGGGTGTGTAACCTTTTTTTTTTTTTAGAAGACTTAGGGTGCATAACCTTGTTGAACCAAACTAGAGCCGACTCTTTCTGTCAGTGTAGGTAGGCCACCGTGCCAATTCACGGACTGAGCCAGTGTTGATAAGGCTGGCCCACCCCTTCCTCTCGATGCATTATTTTGCGTTGTCCATTTCCTTAAGGACACACTTCTACAGGGTCCTTGTTTTGTCATTGAGAAGGTGTAGGCTTCTATCAAGTGCATGTGTGTGTGTGTGTGTAGTGTGTGTGTGTGTGTGTGTGTGTGTTGGGGGGGTGAGCTAATGTGTGCACGTAGACTAGAGGGGCTAAATGGTCGGGCTCTTGCTTGATGAACAGGTGACCAAGAGGGTAAACACGGCCACAGGCGTGTGGAACAACTGGAACTGGAGGTCTGAGGGCGACCTCATGTTGAACGGAGCCTACTTCACCCCATCAGGCGTGGGCGCAGCTGCCAGTTATTCAAGGGCGTCGAGCCTGAGCGCCAAATCCTCCTCATTGGTGGGCACCATCACATCTGCGGCAGGGGTTCTCACATGCAGAAAGGGCACCACCTGCTGACCCAACAAACACCAACCCATTACTCCTTTTCAATACTTTCCACTCCCATCCCCTCTCTCTTACTTTTTTCTTTTTCACTTATTAGAAGACCCCCCCCCCCCCCCCCCAAAAAAAAAAAAAAAAACAAAGAATAAGAATAAGAAGTCCCATCTGACGGTGTACATTTTACACTCATCGGTCACACAGTCCTGGTTCATCTTCATTTCAACCTCCCCCTGGTTCATTATTATTGTTTTTTTTTTCACAAAAAAAGAAAACAATGGAATTATTAAAGATTTATATTGGCAGGAAAGGAAGCGTTGTTATTGTTCGTCCATTACTTAATTTCTTCTTCTCCTTTTATTTTCTTTTTATTTTTGTTAATGCTGTAATAGTGAATGCCTTTTGAAATTACTGTTACTACATAGAAAGTTAAAAAGATGCAAATTCCTTGTATTGTGACTATTGTAATCAGAGGTGGTGAGAATGAAACTTTCATCTTTTCCCTTTTTTTATATCTTTACCTCTGTGATTGTGATTAAGAAAATTCTTTATATTGAAGGAATCAAGATGTTTCTCTTTTTTCTTTTCAACTTTTGCATAGTTTTATTCTTTTTTGTGCTGTGTTCATCATCAATTCATCATTCATCATGTTGGAAAAACTGGCTGTTTCTTTAACTCTTAAGCCCGTTTCTCATATGAAAAAGGGGTGGGGATCCTCCTCATTTCTATGGCCTCACTAGGCATTAATGTCCTACGGTCTGTTTGTGACTTAACACAGAGTGGCAACATATCTCTTGGCAGTGGGATGGGCAGAACAGATATTAATGCTAGCTAGCTAGTCAAGAAAATTTTCTGAGCCCACCTAAAACATTTAATACATCTATACTGCCCAACTGGGTTCCTAACGCACGTCTTGTTATTGTCATCTCATCCAGCTCAACATTTAATACACCGAAAACATGTGTACACCAAATTTTCAGGGGGTACAAATCAGCATTGTACTTTGAGCATGGAGCCCTGACCTGCATAAGTAGGTTGGAATAGCCGGAGTTGGTGCAAATTAAATGAGACATTATGATTTTCAAGGCCCTCTGATCCACCCGTAGGAGTAAGGGCTTAACCGATGGATAGTATTTTTAGAGGGGACATAATCCAAGGAAAAAACACCTTAAATCACCAACCCACCGATGAGTACACCCAGCTTCATCCTTGTGACAAGGGATGCCTCTCTTGGGTTTCGAATTTGTGACATCTCATCAACTTGGTGACATTTAGAAGTTGCCCCCACCAGATGAGCGGTTGCCTACAATGGATAAAGTTAGGTTAGTCTTTGCCAGGTTTTTTTCTTTTTTTTTTTTTGTTTTTTAACGGAAAGAAAACATTGTGTCATTTAACCTTGGCCTTGTTTCAGTGTCCACAATGTAGGACAATGCATTACACCTCTCGCCCATCGGAGATAGTTTCCACTAACTTCAAGCTTGTGGCAAGGGACACATATTCTAAGTATCGAACTCTTGAAGTTATGGGCCTATGACCCACCAGTGATTTGATAACATAAAGGTTGCACTGGATCTTCCAGCTTCACACTTTTTAGATAATATATAGCTTGAAATATGGATGCTCCTGGGATATGCAAATCATGTTTTTCTTTTGTCTAAAGATGCTCACTGTTGCAAAAATCTAGTCCCCTTTGCTCAGTAGGTGGCACAGCCAGCTTTGGTCTCATGGCAAGGGATGCACACCTGTGGATTTCGAACTCGTGATGTCCCTTCAGCTTGGTGATGTTCATGAGTTGCCACTACCGGATGAGCAGAACCTTCGTGAGCAAGTTTTAGTAGCATGTGCATCAATGCAAGTCATGTTATGTGTATTTAAGTGCAGCAACCGCCCCTTCTTCTTCTTCTTCTTCTTCCACCACAATGATTAAAAGGTAAATGTCATAAGATTGTAAGCAACTTGTGTTGAATTCTTATAAAAAAGATCAGTGATTGAGACATGTTAACCACATTTGGTGAATTATTTTGATTAACAGTGGCCTTGGCCGTGGAATCTTTCATTGCCAACGTTTCAAATCCTAAGAGAATGGCTATTAGGTAAGATCCCCATTAATTATATTGCATCAGCGAAGTAGGGGAACTGCCTTTATGTGTCCGTGCCATAAAACATCATATAGTATTTCGCAACTTCTTAGATAGAACAATTATGTGAATAATTTACTCAGCGTGAGGGGACTACTTTTAGCCAATTCATATTATACTGTGGTGTTAGTTTTCTAGTTAGGTCATAACTCAAAGGTATTGTTGCCCTACCAAACTACAACTATTTTTTCTCTTAGTGGGCCAATTGTAGGTGCAACGGCTTTAGAACTATTAATAAAGTCTGCCCAAACTTTGACTTTTCTAAAGGGCCAAGACCAAAAACTAGGGATGTCAATGTATGTAGGGGTGACAACGGGCCTTGATTACCCGGACCCGACCCCAACCAAACCCTACAGGGTCTGGGTATGGTGGTGATAAATAAGAAGACCCAATTGAGACCTGGGTTCGGACCCGAAGGTTCGATTAATACATGAACCTGGTTATAGTTTGTGAAATTTTATACCTACCAGACCCAGACACGACCCAAGTTCCCATTAAGACTGCAATTTTTCAAGGTAAAAATGATAAAAAAAAATATATGGTTTTATAGGGTATGGTTCGGGTTTTGTTCATGTAGATCTTATCGGGTCTGGGTATGGTTTTTCTTATAGTGAACCCGATTAGACCTGAGTCTGGACCCGATACCATACCCAAAAATCTAGTTCAGTCTGGTTCCACCTGGGTCCGAACCAAAGACACCCCTAAATGTATGGTATTTTATCTGATATCCGATTGAATCCTACTTTGTTTAGCGGGATTAGCGATTGGCAAGCCAAAATCATATCTGATTATAATCAAAGTTGGATATGGATTTTACTAAAAATCAAATCCAACGATCTAATTATATGTGAAAATTGAATTTGGTATGAGCTTTTCTCCATCTGAATCCAAACCCTATTCGTCGGATCTGGGGCCTGCATTCAAACCGTTTACATCCCTTCCAAAAACTAGTACTACTTATTCTTACTAATTTCTTAGCTAGATTATTTACACGCTGCATCATATGTACCTACTGCCGGACCCTGCCCAGCCATTGCTAATGCTTTAAATGAAGTTCTTTAAATAGTGTGTCAATGATTTGTCATGGCGCAAAAAGACTTTTACTAAAATTTTCAAAAAATAAACAGCTAGTTTTCTGATCCTCTTTTTATTTTCATTCATCTTTTTGCCACTGTTTCTTGAACTTGCTCTGTTATTAACCGTGGCCAGAAGTAGGGATGGCAGTGGACCGGGGGAAAGCGGGGCCCCGCCTCACCCCATTTGGACCCGGGATGAAGGGTATGAAACGGGGATGGAGGCGGGGACGAAGGTTAAAATCCTTCCCCGTCCGGGGGTGGAGGCGGGGATGGACGTGCACTTTTCCCCGCCCCACCCCGTCCCCGCCACGATCCTCGCCTCATCCCCGCCCCAACCACTTTTCCCCGCAATATCCCCGCCCCGCCTCATCCCCGTTTGAACCGGGGATGGAGGACATGAAACGGGGATGAAGGCAGGGGTGGAGGATAAAATCCATCCCCGCCGGGGATGGAGGCGGGGGTGGAGGATAAAATCTTGAGGCGGGGCGGGGGTGGAGACCTTGTCCCCCGCCCCGCCCTGCCCCACCCCACTGCCATCCCTAGCCAGAAGTAGGGGTGTCGTCGGGTTTGATCTGAACCTGACCAGTACCAAACCATATAGGATCACCCGAGTTCAGACTAAGATCCGCAACTTTTCAATGCAAAAAAGATAAATATATATGTATATTATTTTACCAAGTATGGTTCTGGTCTAGTTCATGTAATCCTTAATGGGTCCAGTATGGTTTCTCTTATCGTAGGTGTGATTGGACCCGAGTTTGAACCCAATACCAGCATATTAAATCAAATCTGTGCTTGGTCTCACCTAGGTCCAAACCAAACCCGGCCCCATGACATCCTTAGCCAGAAGGTCATGTAGGGTTTCCAAATCTGATTGTCATAAGCTCCAAACTGCTTAACCTATGTGGGCTCCACACAACTAGCTAAGGGCAAGCTCGTCTGGGACATCCGAAGTTTGAAATCTGTGGGTACATCCCTTACACAGGCAGAATCCGATGGATCCTTTCATTGGGTGGAGACGTAATTCTAGGGCTGGCCATTTGGCTTAGAAATTGAGCTCGATGAGATGAGCTACGAGCGAGCTCATTTAGATAAATGAGCCAAGCATGAACATGCTCGGCTCAGCTCATATAGTCTTGTTTTACGTATTATATATGTTTTATAATTTATTATACATATATTTTATATATTAACAAGTTTTAAAAAATACTTACATTTTTTTTTAAATGAGCCAGCTCTTGATCGGCTCGTAAAGTTTGGTTCAGCTCGGCATGTGACAAGTTCACATGCCAAGTCCAAACAAGAGTGTACCCTTAGGGTATGTTTAATGGCTTGTCCAAGATTGGACAAAATGAACAAAAAAAGAAGGAACAACACACTGATTTTGTTCGTTCCGTAAAAAATGTACTAAGTCCAATGTTTGTTTGGATCCTACTTGAATGTCGTATTTTAAATGTCCATTGTTTTATGTACAAATAATTTGGAGAGTCTGGATCGTATGACCCTATTCACCCACCATTTTACATAAAAAATCTTGGATTGGATCTAAAAACTAAAAGATGTTTAAAATGATTAAAAATGTATATTCAAAATCACATTTTATGTTCAAAAACATAAAATGATTTCTGGTAATATTTTTAACTTTTTTTATTTTTCTTAGGTTCTTATCAGCAAAATTTTGGAAAAATAAAAAATAAATAATTTATCAACAAAATCTTGAAAATTTTCAAAAACAAAAAATAAAATTGTGATGCAACAAAATTCTAAATTCATCAAAATTGTAAAGACCATAAGCTATTATACAATTTATTTAGGGGTGCAACAATATTCTAAAAGAAATCATGTTGATGACAGAGAGAAATTTTCACGGCATGAAGCCTCCACATTGAAAAATTCAATCTTTAGAAATCTTTGAACAATTCAACAAAAGAAAATCCATGAATGTTTCAAATTCATCAAAACTGAGAAAAAATATGATCATGCATATATTTTACATTTTATTTATCTTATTGTGTGCATGATACATAGAAAAATTGCATTAAAAACTCATTTTTATCGTTAGTTTCGAGAAACCGCATTGAAATTAAAAAATAAGAAAATTGCATTTTTAAAACTCTTCCTTGCATTTTTCATTGTTTTATTTAGTTTATAGTTTAATTAGATTATGAGTGTATTTACTAATTTTGATTAGTTTAGAAAAACTTCTTTTGAAAAACACGTTTTTAGAGGAAGACTTGTTTTAGAATTTCGGAAAAAAAATTGAACTTTCATAGAAAAAAATATGTTTTGACTTAAATTGTAGTATAAATATTATTTTTCAGCAAAAAGCCTACGTTTTCCCCTTCTTTGTAGCTTGCGCCACCCTCTCTCTCTCTCCTCTCTACCTCTCTTTCTTTCTTTCTCTCTCTTTTTTGATCGATCAGTTATCTATCTCTTTTTTCTGGCTTCTTATGATTTTCAATCCTTCTTTTAAACCTCGTCATCGCCGGTTCCTCACATTCCCTATGTTGGAGAGAGAGCGGAGTTTGTTTGATTGCAGTGGAAAAGACTATCTTCTTCTTCTCAACCTATCCATTGGAAGTGGATCATTTGGTTTGCTTCTTCTCCTCCATCTTTGTAGTACTTAGGATCATTGAATGCATCATAGTTTATTTTCATCATCATCATCGCATATAACATGATTTGATTTTTATCTGTTTTGTTTTCGCATATTAGATTAATTCATATTCATCGTAAAAATAGTTTCATTAAGTTTGTTTCTTGTGTTCGTGCTTGAATATAATTTTTTTTACTCTAGATACTGTAGATTGATTTCTTTGCAATATTGTTACAAATAACATAGAGTAAAAGTAGTAAAGAGTTCTTTTGTTTTTTTTTCTAAGGTAGGTCATTTATTGATATTTTAGAATACATGTTGTAGCATCATATGCATGAAACCGGAAACCAGACCGATCATTATGACAACATCGATCAAGGGGTTCCTTGAGCGCAAATCACGGTTCTACCTGCCTTATTGATTTGCATAATCAATAATCCAGATCGACGTTGGAGGCTAGAGAGTACAGAAATCAGCACAATTTGTAATTTAGAAATTTCTTATACTGAATATATTTTCTCAAGGCGATTGCCAGATTGGGTGTTTTCAAGCAATTCACGCACCACCGTATGTGAGCAATTCAAGTCAATTAAAAGCATAAGCCTACAGCAATACCAATAGCTCATTAAGGCCCCTTTGAATTTCAATTGTTAGTGCAACACCCTTGATCAGCCATGACGAAGTGTCTTACATTATAGGTCAGTATTTTGTTTTAACATTTTGCTTAGTGAGTAATTAAATTTATAGTTATAATCAGCTAGGATAATCATTTTTTTACGTTGTTTTAAATAGTTAGTTCATTAGGATTGAATCAACTGTCGTTTTCTATTTTTGCATGAGTTGTAGGTTAGGTTTGTTTTAAGCAAGGTTATCCAATATGTTATGGTAGCTAGAATAAGTTTATTTTAGTTTTGTTAATAGTTTAGTAGTTAATGTCTACTGCTATCTAGATCGACTTTATTAGTTTGACCTATTGGCTAAGTTTTGTGTTGGTCACTCTTTTTGCTTTAAGTAAGGTTATTAAAATAGTTTATGCTCAGCTAACTTAATGTTATTCATGTCTTTCCTTATAAGTAGTTTGGTTAATAGCGGCTTAGTTTGTTTTCCATTAATTCATAGTTAATATTTAGTTAGTTAGTTAGTTTTGTAAGTTAGTGCTTCAATTTGTTACAACTTAGTTCTTGGTTAGTAATAGTTTGTTTTGCTATTTTGTTTTATAGTGGTTTGTTATTTCATGTTAGTTTAGTTCATGCTTTTGTGATTTTTGTTCTTTCTGTCCTTCAATTCTTGTGTAGTTTTCTTTTTCGTTTTTGTGTTTTGTGATTTTTGTTTTGCAGAAAAATGTTTAGACGTATGGTGAGCCCTCGTAAGTATCTTCGAAGAGCCCTCTAACGTCTCTTCAAAAGGCCCTTCAGGCCCTCAAATAAAGCTCGTGAGAAAGCCTTCAAGAAATAAGAAAATCAAAAGTTGAAGAGACTAAAAGCTAGTAGCATTGAAGACCTTTTCTTTTCTTTTTAGCTTAGATTAAATTCTAGAACAAGAACCGAACCCAAAAAAACTCACAAGCTTTATTGGGATGACCACATTTGTTGTAGTATTCTCCATTGAAACAAATTAAAGAAGAAAAAAGAAAGAAAAAAAAAGAAGGTCAAAGAAGCACAAAACCATCGATCCAGAAACTAGAGAAAGAGGAATGGGAACTCTCCCTGCCGACCCTCTGCTCCTCACCTTCGCTGGTTCCTCTGGTCGCTGCACAGGAGAGCATAAGAGGAGAGCCGTGGATGCATCTGTTTTTTTTTTCATTGTTCCTGTTCTTTTGGTAACAGGGGGTGGGGTGAAACAAAAATTTCATGTTATAATGGAGGTGGCGGACTGCAGCTATTGTTGTGATTTATGTTACTTTTGTATTTTTAGTCCTGCATGACACGCAGGACGCTCCATCAAACGTGCATTAATGTGCTGAGCCCGATCAGCCCAAACTCAACTCATTCGACTCCTTTACTAGCCCTAACTAGTACCTAGGGCTCGTTAGGGAAGAAAGCTTCAAAGCGGTACATCAAAATTTATGCTAAGCTTTGTACTTACCTTAAGTCACGCTATGCTGATATTTGATGTACCAGAATTGACAAAATTAACACAAAAAATAAAGAAAATAACTTAATATTCATTCATCCAACCTACAAAAGTCTGCCTAACGAGTATTTATAAAGAACATAATGAACACCCCCTCTCTCCCCCCCATTATAAAAATCTGAAAAGCACATTCAAAACTCAATAGTAAGGTAAAGTATGAATAATGAAAATGGATCCAAACAAATCCTGAACTTGAACTTCAGTGCATCAAATTATCACTTTGATGAGAAATTTTTAGTGATGAGGTGGTTGAGGTCTTTGCCCACAAATCTCTTCCAACCGGAACACCCCCATTAAAGTGGTTTCAAATCATGTGGAAAAAAAAGGTCCACATTTGTTGACCGAATGAGATTCATTTGAAATGCTACCATTAAAAGAGGTCACTTTATATACAGCGGCGATTGCGCAGCTCCGCTGCTGATAGTCATCCATCTCAACATTTTTTGAGAAGATATACCCATACCAAGAAATGCAAAGATAGTTGGCTGTCTGCAAATTATGTGTACCCATTAAAATTTGCAATAGAACCCCAACTTGAGTAATTAATCGAGTACTGAGCTATGCATGGCTGGGGGTTGGGGGGCCATAATTGTACGTAGGCCCCACTCCTACACAAGCAGCCGAGCTTTGACATGTCGGTGAAGAAAATAGAGTCTCTCTCGTAGCCAAGCAATGTTGGATGGCCCATCAACCAGGCTCTCTATGTGCTCGCTTGCTTCATGCTAAATATGGTGCTCCTGATTTATCTCATTTTCGCCATGGAACCCGGGGTCTGGCGATCTCGCACTTGCGAAGCATGTGGCTGAGAGCCTTATTGTCCTTCAGAGATCAAACTGGGGATGCTGGAAATTGTGATCAGTGGTTGCAATGGGCGATTACGCCAAATGGAGCGTTCCACACCCACAAAGTGTATAGATCGTTGCTCTCCCCATGGGCAGATTGGTTCCCTGGGTGTGCGTTATGGGGTAAGGGCCCTTCTCCAAGATCTCGGTTCTTGGCTTGGTTAATTTTGCATGATAGGGTTCAGACTCATAGTTATTTAAAGAAGTTGGGCTTTCAGTTTCCAAGTTGGTGCGTGTTGTGTCAAGCTGCTGAAGAAACTACTTTTCATTTATTTTGGTCCTGCCCAATCTTTGTGGCCCTATTTAATAGGACGTGGAGATCTCCGAATGTAATTGTCAAAGAGGAGTCTTTTGCGCTTGATCTTCTCCTGGGTCCTATTGAAATTAGACGATGCAAGCGGTGGAGACTGATCTGGAAGACATGGTTGCTTACTACTTGGTGGTTTGTTTGGATGGCACGCAATGATGCTACTTTCCGTCAAATTCCGGTCATCTTTAATCATCTTGTCCATAATATCCTAGTTGATGTGTATGCAATATTACGTATGCATTTTAGAGACCTCTCATCTCATCTGAACGACGTTCACTCAGCGGTGGTTTCTTCTAATCCTGCGGATTTTGGTTGAGTTGGCTTTGTTGTTTTGTTGCTTGCTGTCTGTAGTTTCTTTTTCTTTAGCTTTTTTTTTGTATATTTTAGTTTTGTTTTCTACTTGTTCGGTTCATGGGTTCAACAATTTGTTGATCTTCATGAGTATTAATGTTGATCTTCTTTCGGCTCTCTCTCTCGTTTGGGCACAAAGGATGCGTTTGGCATCATATGAAACACTACCAAGATCATGATTCCAATAGTTCTACTAGGTAAGTAAAAATTGTGGGGTCATGAACTTGGTCAAGTGTCAATTGCAGCCGAACAGGATCGAAGGTACCGCAAAGGACCCCTGAGCTGTAATTTTATGGCACTCAATAATTGAAGACCAAAATCCACGTAAACCACACCGCATCTCATAATTTAATGGGCTTTGGTGGACGCCCACATACTAGTGGCGGGTCAGAGCTGCTGACCCGGTTCAGTTTTTTTTTTGGGTGGGTCATGGGTGGCAGGGTGGGTACCTATACATAAGGGGAAGAATGTATCTGGTTAATTTGGTCAATCAATCCTTTGATCCAAATCTTACACTTTTTTTTGAATAAAGATCATCAAAGTAGGATACATAAGGGTATTAAGATCAGAATCCGATTTACAATTTCTGATCATTTTTGGATTCAGATTAATGTTTTATGTCGGATTTAATCAAATCCTTCTGCAAACTTTACTTGTAAAAACCTTGATTTTGCTCTTCTTTCACCAAATCCAGTATGGCTATATATTTTTGGATCTGGATCTAGACCTCCATCATCGATCTTCTTTGGTTTCAAAATTCATATTCCGATTGAATGCACAAAGATCAGATTCTGCTTCTGACCAGTCAGGATCTGGCTTGAACCCAACATATACTAATCGGACCCTTTCAATCTTAGTTGAAAGTCTGGTCAGACCCAAATCTGGTATGAAATTTCACAAACCATACCTGGATTCATATACTAATAAGACCCTTTGAATCCCACCCGTACTCTAATCGGGTATCACTTTACTATTACCAAACCCTGACCCTATAGAAGGTTTTGGTGTGGGTCGGGTTGGGATGAAATCCCGCCCCTAATTATTCGTAATGGATAAGTGAACAAAAATTATGCATCTCGTGTCTTTTTTGGCGTGTCCATGTGATGACCTAAAACCATAAACGTTATGTTACCGGATTCTTATATGAACCGAACCGGCTTTTTTGGCTCGTAGAATCGATTTGGTGGATTTGTACTTTACCAGTTTGAACTTACCTGGACCCATTTCCAGTGGACGGATATTCCGTATCCAATATTCCCGTTAGCTGAACCTACCCAAGGTTCTAATTTAAAAATTCCAACGGATATTACTACCCCAAATTTTGAGCCTTCCCTTCTTGGCGTTATGCTAACCACAAATTGAAGAAGAAGAAGAGGAATAAAGACAACCAAGGGTGTTATGGGTCATCGTCATCATCTTCTTCCTCTTGTTCATCAAGCATGGCCATGGTGGTGCTCAATTTCGTTGCTGATCATGCTTTTTGCAGCAACAGTGGATTGCAAACGAGTACCCACAACTCTAGATGGCCCATTAGCCCCTGTGACTCGCAGGTTCGATTCATCTCTGCGTCGGGGAAGCGAGGATTTGCCGATGAACCATTCGCGAGTCGCGAAGAAGGTCGGCTCGATCTTTCCTGAGCAGATTGCTCTTGCCATATCCTCACCTACCTCTATGTGGGTGTCCTGGGTCACAGGTAACTGATGACAGAGAGTTCTCTTTTTGTTCTATGTTTTTACCAGTGCTTGATTTAAATTGATCACTTTGTTTCGTTATTAGAGGTTGGAACGGGAGAGAGAGAGAGAGAGAGAGAGATTGGATGGCGTTTTTGGAGGTTGGAAGGGGAGGGGAGTACTCTTGTCTTCATCTGCAGATTAAAGGTTTTCAACGGGGTAACCCTGTTAAGAAGTACCGTGTTTTTAATTTAGTAACTAATACAATTTTGAATTAATTAAAGAAATTAATGAAGCATGTTGGTTGTGATTTAGAAAATTAGTTGGAGTGGTTTCCTAAGCATCAATACAATGGAACTGCAATTATTTCACAAATTCTGGTGCCAGATATCGGATGTTGATATGTGTGGGTCCATCCTTAATCTGTTTTGGTGTATAAAAAGATGTGACGGATTCTAACTTCTAATACAGAATATGAGGTAGATAGATATTTATTGAATACACTGATATGGACCACTAATTTCATCATCAATGGTCTTAAATGTTTGATAGAGCACACAACTTACGCTTATGTTCGGTGTGAATTGTGGTCCCCATATTGTGTGATCCAATATACATCTTGGTTGTTTTACTTTTCATAATCAATGGTCCAGATCAGCTGTTCACTGGAATAAAGCTCCACAGCTCTGGCATGCATTTGCATGCTAGACCATGTAGCAAGTATTTTACTCTTACTGCTGCTGTGGCTGTTGTTATCGGTTGAAATCAATTCCGTGCTTTAACAATTTGAAAGTTGAGGATGAAGGGGATTGTGCTGTGTATTTGCAGGTGATGCGCAGGTAGGAAATGTTGCTCCATTGGATCCCTCCACTATTGCAAGTGAGGTTCATTATGGAAAAAGGAGTGGAAAGTACACATTTGTAAAGAAAGGGACTTCAACTGTTTATAGTCAGTTGTACCCATTTGAGGGGCTTCTGAATTACACTTCAGGGATAATTCATCATGTAAAGTTAGAAGGTAAACGATGTTTATTACACTTCAGGGATTTTTCTTTTCATTTTCATTTTCCCGGCTGGAAACATGACACCTTGCTGTTTATTACAATAAATTATGATCTAGAAAATGTAAATATGGTCTCGAATTAGGTAATTCAAATGGGACATAAGGGTGAAGATCTGATAAAAGTTCAAACTCATATTTACAGAGAATCTGACTCTTTTCATTTAAGCAATTCATTTGCATAGATATAGGAGTAGGTGCTAGAGCCAGCTAATCAATAGAATTGGACAAAACTATGAAGTAAAATGTATCCCATATTTTGGACAACAAACAAAGTGAATCTTGGTGGGTATATTAAAGATTAGTTGGCAATTAGTTCTAATAATGCATGAGGGAAATGACAACTTGGGACCTCTAGGTAGCTGAAAAAAGGTGTTGGTAGACAACATTAAGTGCCACCAGAGCGTAATCTCTGAACATCTGCATAATTACAAGGGTACTTTTATGACACTTTATATAGAAGTGTGTAAGTAGTTAAATTGTATAGAGTGCAAGCATTATCTTTTTGTACCTTTAAGTGAACTGCATAATATTTAAGTAACATTGTTGGTATGATGGTGGCAAATGAAAGTACAATGACACGTTACTTATGGGATATCAAGTTTCTTTTAAATTTAGCAAAGTGAAGGACATCATCTTCCTACCAAACATAAACTGATCAATCTTATGCCATTATATCTGAAAGTCAAGAAAAAGGTATACATTTAAATAATTAATAATAAAATTCATGCAAACATGCCGGCCATCTTTCATATGCATGTGCTGTATTGTTATATGAAGCTAATGCTAGCTTGTGCGCCATCATGCACAGGTCTGTGGTGTTCTCGTATAGAGTGGTTCAATTGCATCTCTTCACATAGATAATCAGCCATATTCAATCCTGTAATTGGTATACATTCAATGATATTTTGGTTTTAATGTGATGTCAATTATAACTCCTGCAGGCATTAAGCCCGGTGAGACATATTATTACAGATGTGGGGACAGTTCCTTGTCAGCTATGAGCGAAGAATTTATGTTCACAGCTCCTCCAGCCCCTGTCATAGACAGTTATCCATGTAGGATTGCTGTAGTTGGTGACTTGGGCCTCACTGGAAACTCCACTTCAACTATTGATCATTTGATTGAAAACAACCCTTCACTTGTTTTAATGGTTGGAGATTTAAGTTATGCAAATCAGTACCTCACAACTGGTGGAAAAGGTGCATCATGCTTTTCATGTGCATTCCCGAACGCTCCCATTCGGGAGACATATCAGCCACGTTGGGATGCTTGGGGAAGGTAATCAATCCGCAGATTCCAATGTCCGTCTCTGTTTCAGCTAGTGAATTAGATAAAGAAGGTGATCTTTTTTTGTGCTGACTTGTTGCAGCTTGGTAGAATGTCATCCTCAAGAAGACGAGAATTTTAACATCCATCCCAGGCTTTACCTAGTATGATTGAAAAATAGCTTTGAAATTCCTATTGCTTATTGTGCTTCTTCTTTCAGAAAAAAAAATGAGGGACTTTTAATGAAATGCACCAGTGAGTTGCAAAGAAAACATAAGTCCATGATGTTTCAGTCATAATCACATTAAAGGGAAAATGGAGTCACTGCCAAGAGAAATATAAAAGTTTAATTGAAAGTTGTTCCTTAACTTGAATGTTTGAAGGAAAAAGACTCCTGTACCATATTTAATTGCAATACAGCATTTCTCGCAGTATGATTTTCATACGATTGAATATATCTTGTGAACACAACTACTGATTTGTGTTATCTTTTATAAAAAGAATTTCTGAAAAGGAATATAGTATGATAAAACTAATGTGACAGACAATCTTTCCAGAACCCCTTGAAATTATAATGCATAAAGTGATTGCATCCTCTTGAAATTTTATAAATCCAGATATACAAGCGTAGGAACTGAATGGGATGAGAGTTGTATATTATTGAGGTCATATGTATACGAGTGTCACAGATTCAATCAACAAATGTACAACTTGCAGACTGAACGAATTTTAATATAGTTGCATATACTCTTCCAAGAATTGGTTATATTCTGAGAAACCAAAATATACAGTTTTGAAATAGAAATAATATGCTATAGTATGTAAATTATTAAATCAGGAGTTAATGAAAGGCATCATATTCGAGCTATTCAATAAATCTACCCAATATTGTGGAATTGAACTGCAAACCTTTCATCTACAGGAAAGCTATGTGAGCTAATGCTTTTTTTTTTTGGGTGAATGGATGAATTTGTTCTTGGAAGATTTAATCATACTTCAGGAGTATTTCTATAGTTTATGTTTCTTTACATATGATATTACATCACCTGGACCAGGGGTAAGATTTACCTCATTTACAAATTCAATGTTGTGGAACAAGGCATATTTGCTCTGAAAACATAAGTTTAAAGGGTTATCTAAATCAAAGGGCATATCTTAATTGCTTATTCTTCACAAGAAATGGAAGTTATTTTTATCAGCTATGTCCTTTTCCTTTGCAGGTTTATGGAGCCCTTGACTGCAAGGGTTCCCATGATGGTGATTGAGGGGAATCATGAGATAGAACCTCAAGTTGGTGGTGCTACTTTTCAGTCTTATCAGGCACGGTTTGCTGTTCCATCAAATGAGTGTGCCTCCAACAGTAGCTTCTATTACTCATTCAATGCAGTGGGAGTGCATTTTATCATGTTGGGTGCATATGTAGATTATAATGCAACAGGTAAGTTACAGTTGGAATTGTGACAGCAGTGAAACTAGAAATCCAGCTTTGTGAACATTTTGGTTGGATACGTGTGAACCAGGTACTCAGTATGCTTGGCTCAAAAAGGATTTATCAGATATAGACAGAAAGGTAACGCCATGGCTAATTTCTGCATGGCACCCACCTTGGTATAATAGCTACTCTTCACACTATCAAGAATTTGAGTGCATGAGGCAGGAAATGGAAGAACTGCTATATCAGAATGGTGTTGATATAGTGTTTTCTGGTCATGTGAGTAGATCTGCAAATATGTTATTATATCTTACATTGTGCATTTTTTTTAAGTTGGTCATGGTTAGCATACTTCATTTAAAGGAACCATCATGCTTTATATCTACTACATAATAACATAACTGGAGGACCAATAAGTTGATGAGGTTTAACTTCTTTTGCCTTAAGGATGAATGAGTTTACAGGATGATGCAAATTGCTGAGTATAGATCAATAAAAGAATATTTTTCATTTGCCCACAAAGGCTCCATACACTTGGCTAGATGGGTCAGCTTAAGGTGTTAGGAGTCGAAGGATGTCAAGAGTTT
This sequence comes from Nuphar pumila, assembly GCF_984573655.1. NCBI lineage: Eukaryota > Viridiplantae > Streptophyta > Magnoliopsida > Nymphaeales > Nymphaeaceae > Nuphar > Nuphar pumila. Next base: position 8,443,691 of record NC_143259.1, read on the forward strand.
GATACTCAGGGTGTGCATCCCTTGCCTAAAAGCCAAAGCAGCAATCTCCCTGGTGGGAAAGGGGCATGGCCGAGAAGTTTTAGCCGCTTGGAGTTGCGCCATACGGCAGGGTGTCAATCTCTCCCAGGCTCCATCACCTGAACCAGGGTTTCGGCTTATTAAATATCCAAAGAATAAAGAAATTTTCATTTCAATTATTAAGCTAAACAAAATTTTGAAAATGTCTGGGAAGCTCGTGTTGGTAGTTCTATTTTCTTTGATATAATTTTCTGCAGGAATTTATCAAACAAAACTTTGTCATGTATGTATAGCTTATATATTCCGACTAGCGAACATGGAAATAGCTCAAATGTATGATAGCATGCACCTGTACTCTATGCAGGTCCATGCATACGAAAGGATGAATAGAGTCTACAACTATACATTAGATCCATGTGGTCCAGTATACATCACAGTAGGAGATGGTGGCAACATTGAGGGGATTGATACAGAGCATGCTGATGATCCTGGAAAGTGCCCTTCCCCAAAAGACAATGTATCTGAATTTGGTGGACTGTGCCATATAAACTTTTCTTCAGGCCATTCAAAGAGAAAATTTTGTTGGGACAGGCAACCTGAGTGGAGTGCTTTTAGAGAGAGTAGCTTTGGACATGGGATACTGGAGGTGACTATTATTGTTACTTTGACTCATGATAACTTCAGCATTTACACAAAAGGGTTTTTAACTTTTTTTTCTTGCTTGGTTGTGCAGGTGGTAAATGCAACACATGCCTTATGGACATGGCATAGGAACCAAGATGTTTATAAAGATGAAAGCCATGGGGATCAGATATACATAGTTCGACAGCCTGAAATATGCCTAAAAAATTTGAAGACTGTTTCACATGAGTAGCAGATAATCTAAGTCATTTACTTGTCTCCCCTCGGCTATTTTCAGGCCCAATTGCCTTGAGCCTAAAGAGAGAGAGAGATTGGATTGTTGGTGCAAAACCAAAAGAGAACGCTACTTACCAGAAGCAACCATCATTGGTCTGGTCAAAGCTCGCATAGACGTGGTTGGTCAGTGTTCTGCTCAGCCTATCAATGCCCTCGATGAGCCTATGCCATCAAGTCGAAAGGTGAGCGAAACCCTTGAACCCAATGAGAGAGAGAGAGATTACCTTGGTTGCACTCATCAAGCAACCATGCATCTCTTTATATAGGAGAGAAAGAGTGGAGGTTACATGCATGGCATTCATGCATGTGAACCACTCACATTCCTATATTGAATATGAACTATTCACATTCACATAACAGCTCTCCCCACTCTCCTTATATCTTTTGGTGTGCCTTGTGTTAAACCGGGTCACCTCCGATTGGACCCGCTCCAAAAGTCCAACATTCTCCCACTTGACTCATTGATACGGAAAAGCACATAAACGAGGTTTTTTACCGTTATCTCGATTCAATTTCTATCTGGGTTTACATGCTATCACATATTACAAGAATGAATCATGAGTCATGGAGATAAACACCTTTATATGAAATATCATATTTTCATGCACTACAATATTATTCATTTTCAGTATTTTAGCATGTTAAGATTATCTTTATGAATGGGTTGGTATCTAACCAATTTTATTGGTCATTTTTCATATTGTTATTTTATTATTCTCTCTACCCAAATAAGAAATACTTCACACAGAATCGACAATGCACAAAACCATAGAGAATCAATTTAGTTTCATAAATATGATCGCATATAATCATAATATATTGTCATACATCAGAAAGAATCAAACAGATTCATCATCATTACATGTTAGAAATATAATATCGGTGTTAGCCCTTTAGTAAGAGAATCAACAATCATAAATCAGATGGATTAGAAAAAAGTCTGAAATAGTGAACTTCATGTCATTCAACTGAGATGCAATGTTTTTCATTTCCAAGATGTGACTATCACCATAACATTTGATAGACACTAACTTAAACATTAGGATATTGGCCCTAGCCTTGTTAAAACTGATAAACTGAGTCTCAATGGCTCCAAAGAATTTTTTTACTATCCTGAAATGAAGGATGACATCTCAAATATTTTTAGCCACTTTTGATTGTAAAATCAACAAGATAAGTCTATTCGAGCGCTCTCACTTGTCAGAGATAGTCTTCTGATCAGTTGTACTCTGATCTATAAGAGCGAAAGGTTCGTCAGTTGAAAGAGCCAAATCTAGGTCCATGCAACCCAGAGTGAATAACACTATTTATTTTCAATCCAAAAAATTAAATATGTCTAAAATGAATATATTACTAGAACTGTCAATGATTAATGAACTTGGTAGTACAATAATGAAAGAAAAAAATTATATAAATGATCAAACGAGACTCATTTTGAAAAGGTAAAATTGAGACCTCTTATTATTTACTTTTTTTGAGACAAGCATAAAAAAGTCACTATCGTTCCACTTTGGTGAAAAACAATAATACTCAAAGCTGCTTTGACTCCTCAATTCTCAAGAAATTGACTTCAATTGGTAAAACTAGCAAACCATGTAACCATAGGCAATTCAGTATTGTACCTTTAGGTACGAACATGCTTCATGGGCTAATATACACACCTATTATTACACCTTGTGTAAATTTGGAATACAATGACCTTCATTTGGGTTTCATAAAGTCACACATAATCCTTATACTGAATCTTAACACAGTTCAAAGAATCGTCAATCCACATAACTTATATCACTTTGGTGATTACATGAGTCAATTAATCGAGAATTTTTACTACAAACATATTTGTATTATAGAGCATGCTCATGCACTCATGATAATACATGTATATTCATGACAAACTATGTATAATAACATCAAAAACATAAATTCATGCTTCATCTCATATACATTAATAAAATTTTGATTCATATATGTCATAGTCATAATTCATGCTTAAATATCATGGATAACTGAAAACAACATAAAATGCATGCAAGAGTCATGCATCTATGATAATAAATACATATAAAGTATGAGAAAATAATAAAAACATGCTTTTACAGGTAATACCCAAGGTTCCCATATTGGAACCGACCAAAAAGTACTTTGAACCAATCTTAAACTGCCTCTAACCGGTAAAAAAAGACCCTAAACCAGTTCGAGAACTGCCAAACCGGTATGAAATATGTACTTAAGCCTATAAACCCCTAAAACCGGATTAAAAAGCTCCTATTATTTCTCATATACAAGAAAACAAGGTCTCCTCATACAGGAACCGATGAAAAGCCGTTTGGAACCAGTTAGAAAGGGCTCTAAACTGGTCTTGGAATACACAGAATTGGTCACCGTTCCAGTTTTGCACTTTAAAAGCGATAAATAGTACATGAATCCAGTTTTGGATGAGATTCGACCTAGTTTGGATCCAAATCTATTCTTAATGGGCCTCGGGTCAAATCTCACGATCCAAAATTTTATTATGGATCCAGTCCCTATCCAAACCAGATCTCGAGTTGGATCCCACGATCCATACCTAGCATGAATCCAAACCCGATGCAATCGAGTCCCGAGTTGTGGATCGGGCCAAACCTATCAGACACAGACCCAGTTTGTGTCCGGTCGAACCAAATCTTGGGTCAAATCCTATGATCCAGACCTGATCTAGATCCATAATCAGTCCAATTGGATCTTGAGTCAGATTTGAATCCTGGACTGAAACAAGGTCAGACCCGATCCAAAACCCAAAACTTCTTAGACTGGGTCCCTCCGGATCAGGAGCATACCCGATCCAACAGGAACCAATTTTAATTGGTTTCAGGTTATGGATCAGGTCCCACCCCAACGAATTGCTAGGGTGGAAACCCGAGGCACCCCCACATGAAACAATTTTTTTTTGTTGAGGATGAGGGTTACACCCCCTCACCCTCCTCCCACTATCTTCCGCCCCTGCAGCCAAATGGCGGCGGCTGAGGCCAACGGTGGCTGGCCGGTTGTCGCCATCGATAGCCGAGGCCGGCCGGCCAGCGGCAGAAACAGTGAATAACAAAAAAAAAGTAACGTTTCGCCCCGTCTCTTTCCCATTTTCTTCTGCCGCCACTGGCGACCATCGGAGATGACCCGCCTCCGACGACCAGAAGCCATCGAACCCAGTCGCCGGCCTGCGACTATGGTGGAGAAAAAAAAACAGAGTCTGAAATGAAAACGGGGAGGGGGGCTGAACAACCTCCGCCTCCAGCGACCAACCTCAACAACTATGGCGAAGTTCGGCCGTCCGGTAGCCACACTGTCGATGTTTGGGCCGATGCGCCGACGATGACAGCCGACCAAAGAGTCGACTGAAACCGACAATATCTTTTACAGCCATAGTCTTCAGCGGCCGGCCATGGCTGCTGTCGGTCGCAACTGCCTCCAGCGCCCGACCAACGCCAGTAGCGACAGGGCCTGGAAGGGATGCCCGGCATCCTTGCACCTGGTAAAGGTGGTGGGAGGAGGGGGGGCCTCCTTAAATTTAATCCTGTCAGAAACTGGGATATGACATCCTTGCTCACCGGCGGCAACCATCGCCAGCCTTCGCGGAGAGCAACAGTTGTTGCCCGACTCGCAGGCGGTGGGTCATCGTAGGTCCGATCAAATCTTGCGTAGATATGTGGGTGGTTGGCCTTCTCCTCGAGCCCAGGTCCATCAACTTAAAAGGTGAGCAGAACCTTACTAAACCCAATGAGATCACCTCATCAAGCAACCATACATCTCTTTGTATAAGGGGGAAAAAGAGTGGGGGTTATGGCATTTGAACCACTGACATTCTGATATTGAATATGAGCTCTTCACATTCGCATAACAACCCTCCCACTCTCCTTTGTTTTTTTGGTGTGCCCTGTGTCAAACCAGGTCACCTCCAATTAGACCCGCTCCAAAAGTCCATCATGGATTTGGTTTTATAGCTAATGTCAGCTAAAAAGATTTCTTACATATGAATATTTGAATTGGATTGGACTGGATGGGAATCTGAAGACAAATCTTATACAAAATGCCGACTTCACTTCCAAATTTCAAAATAGTTTAGGCAGATCTGTATTTGATCCTGATGCATGTCCACTTCTTATTATAAGGATCCGTATCGCAAAATAGTTATCTGATTTAGGTCAGATATACACCAATTTGATCCACTTGCACCACTAGTATCATGCAATATACATGACTGATAGAGCAGATCCAATGATCCAACAGAGTACCTTGCAAGGTGGTATTTGATCCGATCACAGGGTGCCACTCCCGTGTGATGTGTGGCAGCCAGTGATTGGACCGAGTTCCTTTGCAAGGTAACAGGTCGATCACTTGATCTACTCTTGAACTGATATGGATTGGATAAAGCTGAGCTGATCAAATTTGACCCAACCTGGGATCCATCGCACCCATTTGCATATGATGAACACATTTATAGACATTACATGTTATGGTGGATCTAGATGCACGAAGATAGAGTTTAACATGAATAAGGGTGTCAATGGGTCGGGTTTGGCCTGGACCCAACCCGGCCCATACCAAACCCTATAGGGTGAGGATTTGGTGACAAAGAAAGAGGACCGATTAGAAATTGGGTTGGACTTAAAGGGGTCTGATTATTATATGGGGCCGGGTATGGTTTGTGAAATTTTATACCAGACCCAAATTCGACCCTTGTTTTGATTAAGACTCATGATTTTTCAATATAAAAGAGATAAAAAATTTATTATTTTATCAGGTATAGACCGGGTCTGGTTCATGTAGTCCTTACTGGACCTGGGTATGGTTTTTCTTGTGGTAGACCCAATTAAACCTGAATCTAGACCTGTACCTACACCATAAAATTAGATTTGGCTTTGGAATCACCTGGTTCCAGACGTGGAGCTAGGGGGGGGCTGGACTTGGCTGTAGCCCAGTCCTGCCTCCCGGAAAAGTTAAAAAATAAAATAAAATTTAAAAGCCCATTCCTAGCCCAGCCCTGATTCCATATGAAATAGATTTTTATCCATTTTTGTAGCGCAGCCCTGACCGCAGCAAATAGTTTGATTTGTCCATATGAAATAGATTTTTATTAATAATTGTAGCCATTTTTACGGCTACAATTATTAATATGAAATACTCTTCAAGTTCCAGGTCTGCCACGAGAACCAGCCGAAGAGCTTTACGGCGAGGGCGCGTTCCGGGGGGAGTTCCTCTTCAAGTTCCAGGTTTGCCACGAGAACCAGCCAAGAGCTTCACGGCGGGGGCGCTCAGCTTCAGCTGCGACTCCGCGCGGATCTTCGCGAGCTGCACGGGAAGGAGCAACGAGTACGACATAGGGGTGTGGGACGGCCACACCGAGAAGCAATCGGATTTCTACTATGAGACCCCCGGCTGGTTCGTCGGCGACTCCGGCAGGCTCCAGTGGCTCCCCAACAACTGCCTCCTCTTCATCGCCCCCTTGACGTCTCGGCTCCGGTGAAGCCACGACGGCTCCATCTGCGACTTCTCCATAGGTGGGGATCGACTCTTTGTGCGCGTCGTCAGCGGGGCTTCTGGCATCCTGAGAAGCGCCTCAAGTGAGGATGGTTTAAATCAAACGGGAGGGAAAAACAAAGGGAGGAAAAAATTTGAACGAAGGGAGGGAAAATTTCGCACCTCAGGTGGGACAAAAATTAGCGAGAGAATTTTTCCGTCCCTAATCTGTCGCTAAGTAGCGACGGATTAGGGACAGAAAAATTCCCTCGCTAATTAGCATTCTTCGTAGTGTTTTGGCGACGAAAAAATGTTATCGCTAATTAGCGACGACTTTAGCGACAGAGATATTTCCGTCGCTAATTTTGCAAATATTTCAAACGTTAGCGACAAATAGTTTTCGCTCACTAATCTGTCACAAATTGGCGACGGAAAAAAACCGTCGCAAATTTCCGTCGCTAAGTAGCATTTTTCTTGTAGTGAATATCTTTTTCTTCTCTTCGAAAATCATTGAGAGAGAGAGAGGAAGAGAGAAGTTTCCCTTTGGGCGTAGGCCTAGCTCAGTCGAACCTGTATTGATGTTTGATTAGGTCTGATCCAACATAATATCCAAATAGTTTTTATGGTATCAAAGTCACGATCGTTTGAACCCCCCGAAGAAGTTGTTCTCAACTATCGTATTCAGTCAGGGTGCAAGACCGATTGGAGTTGTTGATTGAGTGTTGTCAGGCAACATAGATCAGTGAAGATCAACAGTCAATTGGTGTTGAATCATGGAGTAAGCCTATTGGCTCTGAATTCACTTTTGCATTAAGTGAAGTAGGGAACCGATCAAGAGGTTTGGTGATCCCTTTTGTGTTGGTGTGTGTTTTTTTGTCAAAATGAGTTCTTCTCTTGTTCCTAATGCGGCAATTCAGTGGAACACCTTTTCGAGTCTGGTTTATATAAAACTTGACCATAAGAATTATATGTTATGGCGATCAAAAATATAATCTATGATAATCAGCCAAGATTTCATTAAATTCTTTGATGGGACATACCTTGCGCCCAATCAATATTTGAGTAAGGAAGGTGAAACTCATTTCGTAAATCCAAAGTTTTCTGCATTTTTTCAATCAAACCAGCTAGCAGATTAAGGCCATCGGGGTTGTGCTTAGTCAAATCATCAAGATCTCTAATGACAAAGAGCATGAGTTGCATTGGAAAAAGCATATGCTTCTCAATCAAGTCTTAAATCATGCAAATGGAGAAAGACCTTCAAGATAAAGGAGACAAGTCCATGACAGAATACTTGAACCATATTAATTTTCTGTCTGATTCTTTGAGGGATGTGAATGAAACAATTGCTGATGTGGACCTTGTTCATTATACGTTGAATGGTTTCACTCATGAATATGAAAGTTTTGTTACCACTATGACTACTCTTGAGAAGTTGCATTTATTTTATGAGTTATATAATATGTTGTTGAATCAAGAAAAAAAGATCCAGTTATTAAATCAAAGATCATCTCAAGATACGCATGCCATTGCCTTTTTTGCCCAACAAGAAAGAGATTGTGGCAAAAAGTTCCCTAGTCAATTTAGAGGAAGAAATGGCAACATAGGTAGAGGAAGAAATAATTTTGGTAACTTTGGAGGTCATGGTCATGGGTTCCCTACAGAAAATATCCCAGGCAATGGCAATGGTAATCAAGGTAAGGTAAATTCCAATCAACAAGGGGTTATCTTTCAATTTCGTGATCGAAGAAATCATACAACTAGAAATTATTGAGATATTCTCAAAGCCTTTGTTGTAGTCTTGAACATGTCATCAATTGAGAACTCTAATTGGTACCCAGATACAAGAGCAACTCACCATATGACTGCAATATGATAAATAAAAAAGAGTTTCAAGGCCCTATAATGGTTATGGTATGTAATGATGTTAATCTTCCCATAACACTTCAGGTATAATTAATCTTCCTTCTAAGGATAAATCTTTTGTTTTAAAGAATGTTCTACTTCTTCCTCAAATAAAGAAAAATCTTTTGTAAGTATCCCGTTTTACTCGTGATAACAATTGCATATTTGAGTTTCACCCTACATATTTTTATGTTAAAGATATAAATAACATGTTTATCCTCCTAAAAGGTAGAGGTCTATATGTTTAGAGTAAAGAGAAGGAGCAGTCAAGAAGAGGAGTTGAGGCTTTCTTTGCTCAGAAGGATCCATCACCTGAAACATAACATTGCAGACTTGAACATCCTAGTAGGGGTGTCATGGATATTTTTTGTATTAGACAATTTTTGAGTTCCCATGTAGTTTGCATTTATCTAATTTATGTTCTAGTTGTGTGAATGAAAATATACATAAATTATTGTTTGAATCTACTAAGACTATTACTTCTTGTCCTCTTGAAATTTTACATGTTGATTTATGGGGTCTTGCACCTATGATGTCTAGAGGACATAGGTTTTATTGTTTTTTTATAGATAATTCACATTTTTCTTGGTTATTTCTGTTGGTGAGAAAATCATATACTTTGAGTTGCTTTGAAATATTTAAAAATATTGCAACAAAATAAATTATTTCTCAATAAAAAAATTCATAGTAATGGTGGGAGCGAGTTCATGAGTCATGTTTTTCAAGTTTTCTAAATCGTAATGGTATTAAGCATTGTGTGTCATGCCCTCACACTTCCTAGAAAAATGGGGTAGTTGAGAGAAAGCACAAACATGTGGAGATAGGATTGAGTGTGTTATCATATGCCTCTATGAGTAGCAAGTTTTGAGTAGATGCCTTTAGAATAGTTGTATATCTCATAAATAGATTTTTTTGTCCTAACCTTGGTAACAAGTCAACTTATTTATTAATGTTAAAGTGAATTACAAAGTATTTTTTCTAAAAGTTTTTTATACTTGTTACTCTTATCTTGTGCCTTATAATTCTTTTAAGTTGGATCCCAAAACTAAAGCTTGTGTTTTCATTGGTTATAAAAGTAATTATAAAGGGTATGTGTGCGTTGATTTCATTTTGAATAAAGTTTATGTATCAAGACATGATTTTTTATGAAACTAAATTTATTTATGCTGGATCAAGTCCTCTTATTTCTTTTAAAGAAGTCACTTGTTGGTTATGCCAACAAAAAGCCGCCAAAGGAATTGATGTAATACAAGAGCTGCCTAAAAGTGTTAATCTTCCAAACCCCTCACGTGTCATAACCTTTGTTAGTCCCATGATGTCAAGCCAAGTCCTTGCCCTAACAACACCCAATGATCTAGTCATATCTGAGTCTTCAAGCCCAAGTCCTATACCTGAAAATGTGTTAGCTACAAAACCCATTAGTCTTGATCCTGAGCCGAGTTCTAAGTTGAGTCATCCTTTAGGAACAAACCTAGTGATGGATAATGCTCCTTTTGAAGAGATCAAATAACCTCTCAGAACTTACCACATAGTCACCTGATTCAAAGACGGAACCTTGAAACCAAAATGATTCTTGTCCACCAAATATTTGTTAAGTCTTGCCATGATAAGTAAGCTTTACCAATAGTCTGAACCAAAAACCTTTGTTGAAGCTAATAAAGATTAAAAGTGAAAAGTTGTCATGCAAGAAGAATTTGATGCTTTAACCAGGAATAAAACTTGGATCATAGTTTCTCTTTCACGTACCCAGAACCTAGTTGGATGCAGGTCGATTTACAAAATCAAGAGGCATGTAGATGGGTTAATTGCATGGTATAAAGCTAGACTTGTGGTTAAGGAATACAGTCAACAAGAAGAAATTAATTGTTTTGAGACCTTCAGTCTTGTGGTCAAGCCTACTACTGTCAGAATTGTGTTATCCTTGGCGATAAGTCATTGTTGACTCATTCATCAGTTGGATGTAGACAATGTCTTTCTTCATGGTTTCCTACAAGAAGATGTATATATGATCCAACCACAAGGGTTTGAAAATCATCGTCATCTAGACTATGTTTGTAAGTTTGGTTGAGCTTCGTATGGGTTAAAGCAAGCTCTAAGTGCATTTTTTGATTGGTTAAACAAGTACCTTGTTCAATTGGCGTTTGTAGAGTCAAAAGTTGATACATCTCTCTTCATTAAAAGATGTAAAATCATTGTTCTTCTTGTGCTTGTATATATGGATAATAATATTGTTGTAGTAAAAACTTATGCTGAAGTTCAAGGTCTGATAAATAAATTTGGAAAGGAGTATTCCATAAGATCTTTGGGCACCTTGAGATTTTTTATGGGCATAGAAGTTTTTCTTGTGTCACATGGATTCATTATGTGTAACACCTCAAAATATTTACTCAAAAAATCACAGTTTTTTTTTAAATCATAATAGAAACTTAGTACTAATTGAAGTGAATATCTTGGGCGAGTTACAAGCGTTGGAAACAGGAAATGAAATATCATTCTAAATTATTACAACCCAAAGAATAATCATCAAGTCTTACAGTTTTTAAATGACAAATAAAAATTCAGAGTTTAAACAAGACATCTCCAAGAAATTTAGGTTCCATGGCGCTACCCGCAACGATGCTCGTAATCGCTCCAGAACTATTATTCACTTTCTAAAAATTGGTAATATGAAGGGGGTCAAACTACTCCCAGTATGAGTAGGAAACACAACAACAATATGAATATGCATATCATCACGTGAACCAATATATGTGCAATATATCTGACTGCCATTTCTGAAAGCAAAGGTTCATTTGAATAACATATACATTCATTATTGCAAAATATCGCATGTCATAAAAGAGCAATACTGAAATAACAACTTCAACTAAAATCACAACATAATTCAAAGTAACTACAATGCTAACCAAAGCAAATAACTCAAACCACAAGGATAAATTTAAGTTTCTCTTTTTAACTCGCTCTATGAGTATGCACAAACATAGACATCATAGCAGATTGAGACCATATGAGGGTTTGTTATTAATATCCCATGTGACTAGATGTACGGGTACTCAAAGAAGATGGTCCGCAACTGATAGAGCACTCCTCAATGGCATAAATTAGAAATATGATGCATCCCAGAAACTTATGCAAAAGACATAAATCTACCACCTAGAACACATTGGTAGTCCTAACCCCCTAACTCCAAGGACTGAAGACCTGGTGATACGCCTCTCTCTCACAATGACAGAAATGTCCTATAAAGTTTGTATCGTCTACCCTCTCTAAGGTAGACCATAGTTCTGGTAACATACATCATCTTTCAGGTTTATCCAGAATCCTGAGAAACCGATAACATATACTATCTTTCAGGTATACCCAACACCCTATATCTTAGGTTATGTATGAAATTATTAATTTCTTTCTTAGTGTGATTCATAACACCTCGAGGGTTAAATTAAAAAAACAACCCGCATTCGGGTGATCCAGTAATGTGTACAACTACTAACTGATGCACATATAGCACCAAAACGATTTTCTCTAAAAACCAAAGGCTCGTACATGAGCCGAGCATATGTGAAAAAAAAAATAACTTTTATAATTCTAGGTATACATATCGTAACCCCTTGCTACTCTTTAGCATTCACATACCTAATCCAGGGTACTACACAAATATATGTTTCATGATCTAGTCATGATATATCACAAAATAATTTTGTTTGCCAATGATCATATAACACCACACAAGGTTTTGCAGAATTGTGTGTTTGGTTCTCTTTGCACAATACTAACCCTACACAATATATAGTGGTTCATGCTTTGAACCATAATCGAGCCACACACATTTGCCAACCAAACCATAATCGAGCCAAGATACCATACAAACAAAATTTTCTTGGTTCACCAGGCATATACAACACATGCACGAGTATTGTTCTTTCACTGACATTATTTATAATTTAATTGTTTTCGAAAATGATATAAAATGGCTGAAAACATGCAATGAATGTACCTATGCATATGCACGACATAGTGTTCTAGTGTGCTTGTGCAAATGCATAGTAGAAATTCAGTCCAACCATATATATAGTCTTTATACTTTTTGTGTAAGGTAAACTGAGTTTTGGCCAACCCCTACTAGTTAAGCAGTTTGACCATTTGGCTTTAAAACTGCAATGTCCCAATACGAGGTGATGTGCATCGGCTGCACCCTCCAACAGGTGAAACCTGTTGTACAACCACAAGTGTGGCAGGGATATTGCCCCATAGGAAGCCGATCAACAGGTGGCCTACTGTCATGTATTGTGACAGTGCCCAGCAGGGGCTACGCTAACTGCCATGACCAAAATCCCTTGCACCTTGATACAAGAGCATACACTCATTTGTAGTTTCATAAGAACACACATTCATTCACAGATTCGTAAGCACACACCTATATGCATTTGTAGATTAGTACATTTACCGGTAAGACATTCACAAATTCATAAGCGCACACTTACGTGTATCTGCAGATTCACATATTCATATGTATGGCATTCACAAATTCATAAGCACACACTTGTGTGTATTTGCAGATTCACATACTCACCTCTATAACATTTACAGATTCATAAGCACACACTTGTGTGCATTTGCAGATTCACATATTCACTTGTATAACATCCAAGGATTCATAAGCACACGCTTGTGTGCATTTGCAGATTCACATACTTACTGTATAATATTCACAGATTCATAAGAACACACTTGTGTGCATTTGCATATTCACATACTCACTTGTATGTCATGAACAAAGTTATAAGCACACACACTTGTGTGCATTTGCAGATTCACATACTCACTGGTATGTCGTGAACAGATTTATAAGCACATACACTTGTGTGCATTTGCAGATTCATAAGCATACTATGGTATGCCTTTGCAAATCCATCGTGTGTATGTTTAGATTGTCTAAGCTCACACTCATGTGTCATAAATTCAGTTCTACATGAGTATGTGTTTTTGCTTATGCCTAAATTTTTACGTAGATACTACATAATTCAATCTATATACTTAATTACATTTTATATATTCAATGACATGTATGTATGCTAGACGAGCAACCCTATATGCCATATGATTAGGTATATGCCTCATTAAAAAATTGCATTATATGATAGACTCATAAGTCAGGTAGTCAGATTTAAGTATTTCACCGAATGCTTGATGATCACTATACATGCATATGACCGAAACTACATGCTGAAACATAATTTTTAATGATATACGTTATCTATGCATGGCGTGTGATCAGATCTATGCATTTAAATAAATTTTTTATGCTATACAATATACAATTATGCAATATGAATCGATCTACATGCTGGAATATATTTTTAAATGATATATGTCATCTATGCATGTCGTCTGATCATGTCTATGCATTCAAATAATTTTTTTTCATGCTATACAATACATAAGCATGCAAGATAAACCAATCTAAATGTTGAAATATGTTTTGACATGATATATGTCATTTATGCATATCATATGATAAGATCTATGCATTCAATTAATTTTCATGCTATACAATACATAAACAAACTGATCTACATGCTAGAATATATTTTTACATTTTATATGTCATCTATGCATGTTGTGTGATTAGATCTATGCATTCAAATATTTTTTTCATTTTATACAATACATAAGCATGCAAGATGAACCTATCTATATGCTAAAATATATTTTGACATGCTATATGTCATCTATACATATCGTGTGATCAGATCTATGCATTCAATTAATTTTTCATGCTATACGATACATAAACAAATTGATCTATATGCTGAAATATACTTTGACATGCTACATGTCATCTATGCATATCATGTGATCAGATCTATGCATTCAATTAATTTTTCATGCTATACAATACATAAACAAACTGATCTACATGTTGAAATATGTTTTGACATGCTATATCTCATCTATGCATATCGTGTGATCATATCTATGCATTCAATTAATTTTTGTTGCTATACAATACATAAACGAACTGAACTACATGCTGAAATATGTTTTGACATGCTATATGTTATCGATATATATCGTGTGATCAAATCTATGCATTCAATTAAATTTTTTCATGCAATATGGAATGATCTATATGCTTAACCTCACACGAGGATGTTTAACAACTAAATACTACAACTGTAGGCTGATTCAATCCTTATTAAGGCTGATAGCAACCTCCACATAAATTTTTTTAAGCATCTAACAATTTGATCTACACCTATACGTGCCTCTATGGCACTATGCACAAGCATAGAGAAATCGTGCACCCTACCTCTTTGACAATTTAATCCCAGATGTCCTCCCTCACCTCTTTTGCTCCTCTCGGACTGGTAGTCAATCTTCTCCTCTTCGTTTGCTCAGCCCACAGTGCAGCTTCTTCAAGGTGTAAGGGAGAGAAGGAAAGGGGTTCACGTGTGTGTGTGTGTGTGTGTGTGTGTGTGAGAGAGAGAGAGAGAGAGAGAGAGAGAGAGAGAGAGAGAGAGAGAGAGAGAGAATAGGGGGTATACGTATGGGAAGATGGGATAGTAAAGAAAAATGATAAGCTTCTTACCATTTAAAATCATTCACAATGGTGAGGGCGTCACCTTAGGGTATGCATTAAATTATTTTTAAAAAATTTCCCATTCAATTCCACCAAATTATTCTTTCTAAATTTCTCTTTAAAAAATGTGTGAGAGATTTTTCTTATAATTTATTTTATTTTCCATATATAACATTATCCGATGCTAAGTTATAACATGCTAATTAGCTTTCATAAAAGATGGAAATAAGGAGGTTGACACTCCCTTTGCATTCTTGTATGAAAGAAGTTTTAAAACTCAAATTTGTTAATAACTTTCTTTGTTTTGTTTTCTTTTTCACTGGGTTGGCCATTCTTATATATTTCTCTTCTTCTTTATCCCTCACCTCAAAAGGTCGTGTGAAATAAATCCACTTATTAAAATAATTTTTTTCCTTTTTAATTCCCCACGTCATCAAGAAGAATTCATTTTTTCTTTTTTGCTAAGTGGGTCCCACCAGGGGGACAATTATACTAACTCTTGATGTGAGTTGGATTCTATTCTATTTTGGATCAATCCCAAGATTCAATCGGATTATCGAATTTTGGATTTTCTCTATATCCAAAGTTTAATTTCAGATCCAATGGAATTGGATCATATTTAATTTAATTGAGTTGGATTAAATACAATTTGATAGGATCCGAAGTACAATTTATTTTATTTATAAAATTTATTGGAATGCCATCATTACAAAAATAATTTTAATTAAATTCTGTTTTTTAATTCCAATTCAAACCTTAATTCAACTTGAATTAAAACTCCCTTGAAATTCAAGTTATTTTTGCACTGTATGTTTATTTTGTTACTTACCATAATTTAACTATGGATCAAACCACTTAAATTTTATGTTGACAGGTTGGATTATGAACCAAAATCCAGTCCAGTATGGATCTTGGATATAAAGATTTGATCACACTTTCCAAACTATTTACTTAGATAAGAAATTCATCTAATTATTCATTATAATTCAGTGAAAAAATTACTAAAATTTTCCAAATATTACATTATGTCTCAAAAGAAATATGTTCTGGATGTGCTAAAACGTGCTGATATACTTAAAGCTAAACCAATAACCACGTCAGACGTAGTCAATGTAACTCTTTTCATATTTGAAAGAGAACCCTTTGAAGATGTGACACATTATCGAAGTGTGGTTGAAGCTCTATAATATATTACCTTTACTAGCCCAAATATATCTTATGCAATGAATAAAGCATGTCAGTTCATGCATGCACCAACTCAAGACCATTGGAACCATGTCAAAGTAATTCTCACATATCTTAAAGGAACAATTATGCTCGGGTTATATATTCATAAAAGTAATTCCTTTTAGTTGTTAGGGTATGCAGATGCAAATTGGGCAAGGTGTCCAGATGATAAGCATTCCATTGATGGTTATCTCACTTTTCTTGGTTCTAATCTACCCTTTCGAAACTCATCCAAGCAACAAACTGTTGCAAAGTCCAGCATTGAAGCAAAATATAAAGCATTGTCTGAAGTTGTTTATGAGTTCACGTGGTTAGGGTATCTCTTAAGAGAGTTACATGTTGCACAACAGAGTGCACCTATAATATGGTGTGATAATCTTGGGGATACATATTTGGCAGCAAATCCTATCTTCCATGCTCGTATGAATCATATTATTTATTTTTATTTTGTGCATGAAAAAGTCAAAAGAAAAGGGCTTAATGTTTGATTCATTACTTATGAAGAACAATTAGCAGACATTTTGACTAAGCTCCATCTCACCATTGGAGATATAAACTTGGGGGGAGGGGTGTTAAACAAGAAGATCTATATCCACTTTATCAAGATCCACACTGTTTGGGTCTTGATCCAATGTTATAAGAAGAAGATCCACATGAGCCACACGTTGAAGAGAGTCCGTATCTTGAGAATAGTCCATGTCTTGGGAAGAATCCTATCTTGTCTAATCTAGCAAGAATTATACCCAAAAATAAAGATTGTAAAGGGTCTCATGCAAGTGCAAGTAGGGAGTCATGCAAGACTAAGAAATCACCCATATAGGATATTGGGAAACCTCCCATATTCAAAGCTCTTGTAACGTGTTACTATAATACATATATCTCTCCTTTATTGGAAAATCATTGAGAGAGAAGTTTCACTGTGGATGTAAGCCTAGCTCAGCTGAACCACACAAAATCGTGTGCAAATGTGCGTGTGTTGTTGTTTGATTAGGTCTGATCCAACGTCAGTTCCAAATAGTTTTCAGGTCAAATATTCATTTCTTTGAGATTTGAAGCCACTGCTTAGGGCCTTAAATGAAAAAAATATATAACCCTTATATTTCATATGCTGAGGGCCTCCAATTAGGGATGGCAGTGGGGCGGGGCAGGGCGGGGGACAAGGTCTCCACCCCGCCCTGCCTCAAGATTTTATCCTCCACCCCCACCTCCATCCCCGGCGGGATGGATTTTATCCTCCACCCCCGCCTTCATCCCCGTTTCATGTCCTCCATCCCCGGTTCAAACGGGGATGAGGCAGGGATATTGCGGGGAAAAGTGGTCGGGGCGGGGATGAGGTGGGGATCGTGGCGGGGATGGGGCGGGGCGGGGAAAAGTGCACGTCCATCTCCGCCTCCACCCCCGGACGGGGATGGATTTTAACCTTCATCTCCGCCTCCATCCCCGTTTCATACCCTTCATCCCCGGTCCAAACGGGACGAGGTGGGGCAGGGCCCCACTTTCCCCGGTCCACTGCCATCCCTACCTCCAATGAAACATGGCAGTACGAGGGCCTCCAATAAAAAAAATATATGGAGAAACATGGGCCTCTAATGAAATATGCCTACGGCCTCAACTTCTCTTGGGCCACCCCTGCTCGTACGCAAGTATCAACAATAAAAAAAATGTGGTTAAAATATGATAAAATCTTGATATTTTCAAAATATGACTTATTTCTTAAGATATTACTATTTATCTTTATAGTATTTTTAATCTTTTTGTGTTGTTATGTTTTAGTATTTTTTTTCTAAATTCTATAATTTTATGTGTTGGTATTTTTTGATATTTAAAAAAAAAATCGTTATTGTGAGATTTTTCCTCCTGATATTTAGAATGCCTCTAGACTTACAACCATTGTCAAATCTGTGGATGGTATTTTGAAAAACAACGTGATTTTATTGCGATATTGTCAAATGCCAGCACAATACCAAAAATCAAAATATTGCTGCTACTACAATAAAGAAACATTTTTATTCTTTTTCTTATATTGCTTTAATGTACATTTCTATCTTTATATACGCCGATATTTTTCTGCTATTTCTTTCATTGCTTTTAAATAATTTTTTTATTTTACAAGTGACGATATTCCCCGGATATTTTTTTTGAAAAACTAAAATTTTCAAAATACCGCGAGATTTTCCCGAATGGTCACAACACACAGCATGTGGGGAGGGACTTGGAGTTGGTGGTTTCATTGGACCAAGGCGTTAAATAATCACCAAAAACGGCGATTGGGCTTTTCTCTATTTGTGAAGAGTCTTCGTTCTGACTGCTTATTTGTTTCCATCTCTACAAAACTACGAGAACCTCTTCACATCCTCTCCTCCTCCTAACGATGACCGGAAGTTCATACCCCGTCGTCCCCAATCTCACTTCCAACCGCAAGTTCTTGACGTTAGCTGTTGTGAATGATGGTACCAGAGTCCTCCTCGGCCTCAAGAAACGCGGGTTCGTTGCTCTACTTCTTGTCTCTTTCTTCGCCCGTTCTCCCACTTTCTATAAGCAAAAACCAGCATAACGAATGATTTTATGAGATACCCATTTGCCGTTTCTGGGGTTTTCGGTTTGATTTCTGATGGGTTTTCTCTCTTTGGTGTGTTTGTGAACGAGAGCTTTCAGATTTGGAGAGGGTTATTACAATGGTTTCGGGGGTAAAGTTGAAGAAGGGGAAACCATTGAGCAAGCTGCTGTTAGAGAGGTGATTATTTCGAAAAATATCTGCTACCCATGTGTTATTTTCTTTAGAAGAAGTGGAAGAGTTGTTTGGTTTTGATGATGATTTAAAGAAACTGTTTTTTTCTTGAATGCATCTCTTGTACATGTGGTTTTATTTGTGTTTGTTATTCAGCTTGAAGAAGAAGCTGGGATATCCCCAGTTGGCATGACCAAGCTGGGAATCCTGATATTTCACTTTGATGATAAGCCTTGCCCTTGGGAGGTTAGTGCTAAATTTTTTTTCTTTCTTCGAAGAGTTTAGTTTGCTGACTGTGGTTACTTAGTTTCTTCTATTTTATTTTGGTTTTGTTTATTTACGTATTTAACTAAAGTCCTGATTGTATAAATTAATTTATAGAGCTTTACCGTCAGTATGATATGATATCGTATGGTAACTGCAATCCTTTGAGATTTTATCGGAGAATGATATTTTATTATGAAGTTCTAAAAGTTATAGTTCAATTTGAAATTGGTTCAGTTTGTGAGACAACCATGATTTCAGTTTTTGATCTTATTACTTTGAGCGGGAGTCTATGATTAATCACAAATTTGAAATTGGATAAATTTAGTGTAAATTGGTCACTTTAGTGATTTGATTCTTGTGGTTGAGCCATACCAAGCTGGCATAGTGCACATGTTGAGCCTTTTCCTTCTTCTCCCCCCCCCCCCCCCAAACCCGCCCTTTCTTTCCCAATGTTTACCAAACCACCAAGTCAACTTGGCGATCCTAGGTCTTTTGTTCTTAACAAGCTTTGTTTAGATATAGGAGTTCATTCTGTTCTGTCCATGCATGGCTTGTGCTTCTTTTCTTGTACTACCATACTACCATTAGTCCTTGTGCTAAGTTGAATTTATTGCATCATGTTTATTGTAGGTTTCAAAAGGAGTTAATGAAATGGAGATGGTGGTTGGATTTTTCAAGTTATCACAAGATATTGGGATATCATCACAATAAAATATAAACCTTAGTGTTTTCTATTAGTGCATTGGGCTCTGTATGTTTTATTTAGGGCATGATGCTAATCATGAAAATTGAATGCTAAGGTACCTAACTGTATATTTGCTGGTGAACATTCATATGTCGTGTAAATACTATTCTTTTTAATCCTGAGTATGTTGCTCCTGCATGATTAGGCTATCGAGGTTAGAATTTAAAGATGCACCATGTCTCCTAAATGTGTGAATACATGAGATAGAGTGCACCATGTGGTATTGAGTTCTAAAATAGTGTCTAACTTGCTCCACATCAGGAGATTCCAGTATTTGTTTAGGAAACAGAGGTTTATTTTATTGTTTTATCAATCTAGATGTAAACATATTTCTCTTAGTATGCTATTTGCATGTGAAAGATGGTTTCTAAGTTCTAACCTTTCTTGCAACTTTAATTCATATTATCAAGCTTGAATATATTGCAGGTACATGTGTTTAACATTCCCGAGTTCATTGGAGAACCATGTGAATCAGATGAAATGCTACCAACTTGGTTTGAACATGAACATATTCCGTTTGGTAACTTTTCTTGAAAGAGCTTAGATTTATTATTTATTTTTAGCTACAGATAGCAAAATTTGTTGTCCTTCATTTCAAGAGCTTGACTAACCTTATAATCATTAGTTATTTCAGCCACATGCATGTTCTGTTTATTTTGTTTTGTGGTATGATTTTTCTATCATATGTCTAAAGGCATGATTTTTCTATCATATGTCTAAAGACCATTTTAAACATAGTAACAAATATCGCGTAGATTTTGAAAAGCTTTAAATATTATCATGAAATATTCATAAAACTCAATAAACCTGATAATTTCATGAGGTTTTCAAAATCTCACCTACTTTGAATAAATCATGATATTATTACAAATTTTTCCGTGACTTTTCAAAGGCCAAACACGCCCAGGAAAATAAATTTAAGGGCAGGGCATATTAGTGACTCACCATTTAAAATTACAAAAAGTGTGGCCACATGGTGTCATCCTACGTGGTCACCACCAATTTAATTTATTGCCTTTAAAGTATGTGAAGGGCCCTATTAAATAAAGGAGGGAGGGGGGCACTTGTTGTTAAAATATATGTATATATATAGTATACTTTTTACTCTTTTTTATTTTCTGTTATTGTCAGGGGTATTTTGGTCTTTTTTCCTTGTAATAGAATCTGACCTCTAGGGACAGTCTTTTATTATTTATTTATTTTATTTTATTCTCGGTCCTTTTCTCAAAAGACCAAGGGCTCTTTGGGCATTCTCCCAAAGAGTCGTTGGGGCTCCCCAACGGTCATTTTTATGACCGTTGGGAGGTCCCAATGACTCCTTGGGAGCTCCCAATAGCCTCTCTTAGTGGCTGTTTTGTGTATAAATAGGGGTTGAACCCCTCTTGTATAGATAATGTTTCTCTTAAACATTTATGCTCAATAAAGATGAATATTTTTTACATTTTGTGTTTTTCTATTTAGTTCATTAATGCTTTATATGTACTTAGTGCTTGTGTTGTTGCCCCTTGATGACTATTGTTTTGTCCTATAGTGGACTTGTGCTTGTGCACATTGTGTTGCGATCTTGTAAGCCCTTAATGGCAATGGTTTGTGCTTATGCATTTTTCTGATCGTAATCTTGTAAAGCCCTTAGTGGCATTGTTTTTGTATTTTTTTGCTATTTTATTACATGGTATCAGAGCTAAGAAATTCTTCTTGGCATTTTGCCTCTTTTGGGTCTTAAAATTCTTTGGTTCGAGTTCATTTTTCGTGAGTGATTCATGATCATTATGTGACTTGGATTCAAGGGAAATATAGACCCGGTACGTATCTTATATCTTTAAGTATTTCTTGTGTTATCTATTTCATGCATTATGCATGAGAAAATACTTATTTTCTTTATCGTTAATATATATATATATATTTGTTATTATTATTAAAAAAATTTAAATGATTTTTTTAATAATTATTGGACTTGTTTTTTATTAAATATCTTATAAGACTTATTTTTTTATTTTTGAGAAATTAGATATATGTATGTTTTGAAATCTTGTTTGAATATTAATTTTTCAAAAATTGCTTTATTTGGTATATATGTATGCAATTGTGTATGCTTGAGCATGTATTGTTGGCATTTAGATGCTTTATTTGAACAAGTCATGATTATAAATGTCAAATCATGTTCATATTGTTGAATTTGTTTTTGTCCTTTTTTAAATTGTTATATATTTTAAAATAATTTGAGATATTTCAAAATAATGATGTTGTGTGTATTTTACAAGTATAATTTTATGAAATTTTGCTTGAACTTGTGTTTAGTATTTCTCTTTACTCTTGGTATATTAAAAGTAGCATATGAAGTGTTAAAAATTATAATCTAGCTTATAAAATTATTTTTATTGATATTTGATCCATATGCCAAGCTTGCCTTACATGATGAATAAGATTGTTTGTTCGTGCATAAGGTATTGAGCATAATTTCCTATGAGAAGTCATTCACTTTAATAAATGTCTTTTATGGCCCTTTTCTGAGACAATAGTTATGATATTAGGTGTTTATATTGTTGATGCTTTTTGTGGTACTTATGATTATGTTATTAGTCTCATGACATTATTTTACATACTTTGCATGTGATTTAAATATTGTGTTGCATACTTAGTTTTTAATAAAATATTAAACTGAGAATCATGAGAAAATTGTGTGTTTTTATGGGAGTTATATGTGTTTCTCTCATGGTTCACTTTAGTACTTGTCCATTATTGATGGACGTGTTTGTCCATTTAGATCTTTGGTGAACATGTGTGTTCTTAATTAAAGACTCTTGGTTCATTGCATACTTGTTATTTATAAAATCTAAATTTTTATATTGTGCCCTTAGTGCCTTAAATTTATCACTTGCATGTATGCTTAAATTTGTTTCTATGCCTGTCTTTTGTATAAGATATGTGGCTTTAAGTTATTTAGATTATTGCGTATACATAAGTTCTTTTGATTTCTTTGTGAGAATCCATGATTAATTGCACTTGCTTTTTTATATAGTTAAATGAGAATCTCTATATATGTTTTGGTCCTCTTTAATGGCATTGATTGTCTCATAGTAGACTTGTAATCTAGATTGAGCTATCTCTATATATAGCTTGCTTATATTAACGATGCTTATGATTGCATATGATGACACTATATTAAATCCAAGTTTTTTATCTACCATTATTGGATTTGATTTGAAACTTTGTTTTTTCAAATCAGTTCTTATATTTGAACTCACTTGTTTGGAAAACGATTTTCGTGAGTATTTATCAAAGTTACCAGTCGAGGAAGCGGGAGCGGGAAGTGATATGGGAAGCGGGAGCGGGAAACGAGGCACTTTCAAAAATTTAGGAAGCGGAGAAGCGTGAGACCACTTAGAAGAAAATTACGAACCGTCTCGAAAGCGGCCTAGGAAGCGAACCAGAAGCGAGGGGAAAGCGAAAAAATGGGGAAGCGAGGGGGAAGCGCGCTTCCCATAAAATGGAAGTGCACTTTCCAAAAAAGGGGGACGCTTCCCCACACGTTTCGGAAGCGCGATGTTTTGCGCTTCCGAAGCGTGCTTCCCCATACGCCTAGGCGCTTCCGGTAACTCTGGTATTTATTGCCTTCTTATGACATTTGTTGTGTATATCACAGAATTTTATATGATGCATCATTTCTCTTGGCCTTGTTATTTTTTATTTAGAGATGTTGTTGGGGTGAGTTGTGTGTGCACCTCATTTTATATCAGTTTAAATTGTCAATTTATTGTTTGACTCTAACTGACAATTGTTTGATCTCTGGATCAGAGTGTATTGTATCACTCATTTGTTGTATGACCATTGTTATTATGGATGATTGCAGCTCTATCTGTGATGACTATCTATTTTTGAAACCATGGTGTATCGAAAGATGGTTAAAATTGATAATTTTATTGATAACATTAGTGTGCTTTCATTACAAGCTCTCTTACCTTTTGTGTTTTCTCCTATTATGCCTCTTATCTAAGTGTCATTATATGTAGACAAGAGATGTTTGTTCACACTTTTGTGTGTGTTTTTAACCCATTGTTGGTATTGTGATTATACTTTTGATCTAGTCGCTGATACACTTGATTTTTTTAGTATCATTATATGTAGACAAAAGATGTTTATTTACATCTTCGTGTGTGATTTTAGCCCATTGTTGGCATTATACTCTTGATTTAGTTGTTGATACGCTTGTTTTTTTATTGTCATTGTATGCAAACAAAAGATGTTTATTCACACCTTCGAATATGATTTTAGCTCATCGTTAGCATTATACCATTATACATTTGATCTAGTTGTTGATACACTTAATTTTTTTAGTGTCATTATATGTAGGGATGGCAGTGGGGCGGGGGACAAGGTCTCCACCCTCGCCTCCCTGGCGGGGATGGATTTTATCCTCCACCCCTGCCTTCATCCCCGTTTCATGTTCTCCATCCCCGGTTCAAACGGGGATGAGGCGGGGCGGGGATATTGCGGGGAAAAGTGGTCGGGGCGGGGATGAGGCGGGGACGGGGCGGGGCGGGGAAAAGTGCACGTCCATCCCCGCCTCCACCCCCTGACGGGGATGGATTTTAACCTTCGTCCCCGCCTCCATCCCCGTTTCATACCCTTCATCCCCTGTCCAAACGGGGCGAGGCGGGGCCCCGCTTTCCCTCGGTCCACTGCCATCCCTAATTATATGTAGACAAGAGATGTTTATTCACACCTTCGTGTGTGATTTTAGCCCATTGTTGGCATTATGCTCTTGTTCTAGTTACTGATACACTTGTGTTTAAGTGTCATTATATGTAGACAAGAGATGTTTATGCACATCTTCGTGTCTATCTTTGACCTTTTAGTGGCATGATGATTATGCTCTTGTTCTAGTCTCTGATACACTTGAGGTTTGAAGGCCTAGTGAGGTGATTGCTTGTGGTGGTCAAAATATTGTTGATATTTGCAAAATATTCTTTCTTGATATCTGTGAGAATTTAAATCTCTTTATACTTTTTGCAAAATAGTGTTAATTTATAATTATCGTTTTCTTTGTTATGTGGGTTTTTTAAAATCTTTCATTGAAATTGCTAATCTTTTACTACTTATTTTTCTTTGTACGGAAGATGTTTATGGATAAAAACTTCAAGCATTTTTTGCATACTTGTGATGTTTAACAAAATCTTATTCCTTATATTGTGAGCCTTCTTGCGTGTACCCCTTTGTGGGTGTTGGGAGTGTGTTCCTTATGCCACTTGATATTGGTGGATACTTTTGTTCGTAATTGAAGGCTATTTGATTCTTTAAATTAAAATCATGCATTTTATTGATAAAAATAGTTAATTTTATTGTCGTCTTATGCATAAATTTAATTAACTCATCTTTTCTTGAGGGTTCTTTTTTAGTGTTATACTTTATATGCATGTTGTTTTAGTATAAATTGATGATTTGATTTAGTTGAATAGTTTTTCTAAAAATTTGAAATATTATTAATACATCATTTTTTATTTCTTCTTGATAATCAATATGTTTTTAGTGATTAAGTTCCCTTATGATCAATACTTATGTTTTCTTGAAAAATATGTTGATTTTGAGTCTACGATTGTCTAATTTTGATTTCATAAAAGTTTCTCTTTGAGATATGCTCTTCCTATCTTTCTTAATGGTTATCTAATATTTCTAAAAATTATCACTACTTTGCTTATTTTTTTTCTTAAGTGTTATTCTTATTCAATATATATATATATATATATATATATATATATATATTTGTTTTGAAACTTCATAACTATTTCGTTAGAATACTTTTTTTTTGTAGTTGGGACCTTTGTTTTATTTTCTCTACGGGTTCTTAAAGATGCAATGGATTGAGAAAGTAATATCTTTGATGCATCATGAAGATGGAGATAGCCGATGAAGGTAATTGGGGATGCTCACCAATAAAAGACATTTGAAGCTTTGTATTTGCAAAACTTTCTAATATGTCATAAAGATGCAGATTTTCGTTGAAGACACTTGAAGACTTAGACCCTTCCCATTGAATCTTTGTTGTATTTTCAAACTTTTGGTATTTCACATCGTAAGTTTGAAGAGGGGTGTTAAAATATATATATATATATATATAGTTTATTTTTTACTCTTTTTTATTTTCTTTTATTGTCAAGAGTATTTTGGTCTTTTCTTCTTGTAATAGAATTTGTCCTCTAGGTATAGTCTTTTATTTTTTATTTATTTTATTTTATTCTTGGTCCTTTTACCAAAAGACTAAGGGCTCTTTGGGCATTATCTCAAAGAGTCGTTGGGGCTCCCCAACGGTCATATTTATGACCGTTGGGAGCTACGACTCCTTGGGAGCTCCCAATAGCCTCTCTTAGTAGCTGTTTTGCGTATAAATAAGGGTTGAACCCCTTTTGTATAGATAATGCTTTTCTTAAACATTTATGCTCAATAAAGATGAATATTTTTTACATTTTGTGTTTTTCTATTTAGTTCTTTAATGTTTTATATACACTTAGTGCTTGTGTTGTTTCCCCTTGATGACTATTGTTTTGTTCTATATTGGACTTGTGCTTGTGCACATTGTGTTGCGATCTTGTAAGCCCTTAATGGCATTGGTTTGTGCTTATGCACTTTTGTGATCGTAATCTTGTAAAACCCTTAGTGACATTGTTTTTGTATTTTTCGCTATTTCATTACACTCATTCTCCCTCATCATATAGGACTAATTGTACATTTCCCCTTTTCTTGATGCTATTCCTATGTTTAGGGAAGATTTCATAACTTATTTTTATAAGTTCTTTCTATTATATGTTTATAAATTTTATTTTTTGAAAAACTGATATTTTCTGAGATTTTTCCTATAAAAACAAAAAATTTCAAAATCTCCCGAGAAATTCCATTGCTGAGAAATTTTCGAGAATGAAATTTGTGATTATGATTTTAAACACAAAGGAGCAACTTTCTGACAACATTCCATTTAGAAATTCTATCGGCCATCTCAGAAACTTCACTTACTGCCATACTATATTTCCATATTTACCATTCTTAATGGAAAACTATTTAAGGATACTTCTTTCCCAAAACCTGTAGCTGTATCCATGTGACTTTTACTTGTTAGAGAACTCACGTGTCACACTGGTTGTATTGCTCATGTGGTTGATGCAAGTAGTCAGTTGCAGCATGATCTTTTCATCATTCATGTTCTTTGTGCACAGCGGTAGGATACATCTGAAATAACTGTGTTTTGTGATATATCTGTCACTCTATCATGGTTTTGTTACTTTTCTGCTAAACTCTTGAGTCTTGAGTTATTGCATATTCATATGCTGATTGGGGCTGCTGATGCTTTAGGTAAATGATCAATTATTGGTTTTTGTGTTTTTTAGGTGATTCACTTTTATTATGGTTACATAAGAAGTGTTAACATTGTTTCTGTTTCCTCTAATGTAGGCTGAGTATAAATTGTCTCTTACTGTCATAGAGACGTTGTGGTTGTTGTAGCATCTTTCCAATTTTGACATGGCCTTGTTTTCTCCATGTTAGTTGTTCTCTAATAATGAGGGTACCATTTATTTTGTCAGTTAGAGAATTGCTTATGAATGCCACTTTTATCATGATAAATAAAGCAATAATCCATTATCATGAAGCTTGTTCCTCAAGTATATAGTTGCTTGCCTGACATGTCCATGGATATGGTGGCTTCTCAATCGATCCTTTGATGGGGTTGGCCCTGATGAGGTTCGAACATCAGACACCTCTTTTTGAGCTCCTCCTTAGCAAACCCTGATTGGTATCTTTTGTTTCACCTTGAGTTTGAGGTTTTAGTATATGTATAGTGCATACATGTACGTAGTTGAGTTGCTCCAGGTTAGCAAACCTTATCAGAATTGGAACATACACCCTTTAAAATAAGATCCCTCGTCCAAATTAAACCCAAGTCCTGAATGGATTTATCCCAAGAGAAAGGATTCAAAGTCTTGAATGGATTTATTCCAAGGAGAAAGATTCATAAATGCAGTATCATAGCTAATGAAACTATACATTGGGTTAAACCTGTCACATGTATGCGGATGTGAGTGCGGGATACGATGCAGATTCACTTGGTACAATACGGCAACAACAACAACAACAACAACAACAACAACAACAACAACAACAACAACTACGCCTTCATCCCAAAACAATTGGGGTCGGCGATATGAACCAACAAAGAAAATCATTCTGGGTCTTCCACATGAATCCTTCTCCTCCATTCATTTCTATCCAATGCCATGTCCTCGGTGAGGTTCAAAGCATTCATATCCTTTCTTATCACCTCCATCCATGTCTTCCTAGGCCTACCCCGACCTCTTTTAACTAATATATTTTCCCATTCTCCATCCTTCTAACTGGAGCATCATTAGGCTATCGTCGAATATGTCCAAACCTCCGTAAACGATTCTCTCTCATCTTATTTTCAATGGGTGCAACGCCTACCTTCTTACGTATCTCCTCGTTCAGAATCTTATCTTTTATTGTATTTCCACACATCCATCTCAGCATACGCATCTCAGCTACACTCATTTTTTGAATATGATGTCTCTTGGCAGTCCAACATTCCATACCATATAGTAAAGCGGGCCTAATAGTCGTCCTATAAAACCTTTCCTTCAACCGCAATGGCATTCTACGATCGCACAACACTCCAGTTGCACTCTTCCATTTCATCCACCCAACCTTTATCCTATGATTTACATCTCCATCAATAACTCCATACTTTTGAATGATAGATCCCAAATATTTGAAAGAATCATCCACCGGTATTTCTTGCTCACCAAGCTTCACTACACTCCCATCTCTATTTCGTTGTTTACTAAATCGACATTCCATGTATTCTGTCTTACTCTTACTCAACTTAAAACCTCTTGCTTCCAATGTCTGTCTCCATAATTCTAACTTAGCATTAACCCCAGCTCTAGATTCATCAATCAAAACAATATCATCAGCAAACAACATACACCACGACACATTTTCTTGAATTGATCTCGTAAGCTCATCCATCACTATAGCAAATAGGAAAGGGCTTAAAGCAGATCCTTGATGTAACCCAACCGTTATAGGAAAATTGGTTGTCACCCCTCCACAAGTGCGAACATTGGTTACTACTCCTTCATACATATCTTTAATTATACTAATGTACTTGAGAGAAACACCTTTCTTCATCATTGTCCACCAGAGAACGTCCCTAGGTACTCTATCGTAAGCCTTCTCCAAATCAATAAAAACCATATACAAATCTTTGTTCCTCTCTCTATTTCTCTCAATAAGTTGTCTAAGAAGATGTATAGCTTCCATAGTAGATCTTCCAAGCATAAAACCAAATTGATTCTCCGATATCATGACAACCTTCCTCAACCTAGACTCAATCACCCTCTCCCAAAGTTTCATAGTATGACTCATGAGTTTTATACCACGATAGTTTGTGCAATCTTGTATATCACCCTTATTCTTATATAGAGGCACCAAAGTACTCTTCCTCCACTCATTAGGCATCTTATTTGTCCGCCAAATCTTGTTAAAATGATTTGTCAACCATTCTAAACCTTTCTCTCTCAAGCATTTTCAAGCCTCGATAGGTATACCATCTGGGCCAAGTGCCCTTTTTTATTTCATTTTCTTCAAAGCCTCTACAATTTCTTTCTTTTGAATCTTGCGCATGAAGTCACGATTCATCTCAGGAAAAGGAATGGAAAAGTCTCCAAGATCCTGAGCATGACTTTCATTAAATAGCTTATCAAAATAATCTTTCCATCTCTCCTTAATCTCCTCATCTTTGACTAAAACCCTTTGTGTTTCATCTTTGATACATCTAACCATACCCAAATCCCTCGATTTCCTATCTCTCATTTTTGCAATCCTATAAATATCCTTCTCACCCTCTTTGGTATCCAACTTGTCATAAACCTCCTTATATACCTTATCCCTCGCGTTCCGAACTACTTTTTTAGCTTCCTTCTTTGCTATCATATATTTCTCCAAATTCTCATTATCACGACTTTTACTTAGATTTCTATAACACTCTCTTTTAACCTTAATAGCTAATTCGACATCCTCGTTCCACCACGATGTATTCTTACCTAGCGGTGCACCGCCTTTAGACTCACTCAATACCTCCTTAGCCACCTTTCTCATGCCACCCGCTATCTTATTCTACATAGATTCTGAATCCTTCTCGAGACACCAATCAACTTCCTTAACTACCCGCTCTACAAACATTCCTTGTTTAGCTCCTTTTAGTGCCCACCACTTAATTCTAGGATCTATCCTATGTCTATCCCTTTTGCGGCATTGTCTAATTCTAAGATCTAAAATTAAGACTCTATGTTGTGTAGCTACACTTTCTCCCGGTATAACCTTACAATCAATGCAACAACTCTTATCTCTCTTTCTAAGTAGGAAAAAATCTATCTGACTCGTATTAACCCCACTTTTAAATGTTACTAGGTGAGACTCCCTCTTCCTAAACCAAGTGTTTGCTAAGATCATATCATAGGACAAACAAAAATCTAAAATCCTTTCTCCACTTTCATTTCTTTCTCCTATACCATAGCCTCCATGGATACTCTCAAATCCATCCCTACTAATGCCTACATGTCCATTAAGGTCACCGCCGATGAAAAGCTTTTCTCCATAAGATATCCCTTGTACTACTCCATCTAAATCTTCCCAAAAATGATGCTTAATGGAATCATCTAAACCTACTTGAGGTGCATAAACACTAATAATATTAATAATATATGTACCTAATACTAATTTAATAAGTAAAATTCTATCACCCTTCCTACGGACCTCAACTACATTATCTATAAACTGACGACTCATAACAATCCCTACTCCATTCCTATTCCTATTTATTCCTGTATACCAAATCTTATATCCCCAAGGTTCTATCACTTTTGCTTTCTCACCTACCCATTTGGTCTCTTGAAGACATAAAATATCAATCTTTCTCCTACACATAACATCTACTAACTCTACCAACTTACCAGTTAAAGACCCTATGTTCCAAGTGGCTAACCTAATTTTATGGTCTTGGACTAACTTCTTTACCCCCACCCGTCCAACAAAGTGAGAGAACCCTTGCCTATTTGACACCACACCCGGGCGCCGGTGTGACGCGTCGCTTCCGGGCGACGACCTAGCAACCCTTGCCCATTTATCACTGCCTCCGGGCCTATAGAGTACAGCGCGTCGCTCAGTAGGGAACGCCCCAACGAAATTCTCATATTGGTTCATATTCATAGGGTATGAGTAAGTTTTTATGCTGGCTGTCACAGGCCTACCGCAACCCTCCTCCTTTATCCGGGCTTGGGACCGACAGTGTATAACTAAACAGTTATACACAGGCGGAGTTACTTGGTACAATACGGCAAATTTTGAAAATTAGGATTTGAGGACACAACCATACATATATTATATACAACAACAACAACAACTACGCCTTCATCCCAAAACAATTGGGGTCGGCGATATGAACCAAAAAAGAAAATCATTCTGGGTCTTCTACATGAATCCTTCTCCTCCAATCATTTCTATCCAATGTCATGTTCTCGGTGAGGTTCAAAGCATTCATATCCTTTCCTATCATCTCCATCCAA
Source organism: Nuphar pumila (assembly GCF_984573655.1). NCBI lineage: Eukaryota > Viridiplantae > Streptophyta > Magnoliopsida > Nymphaeales > Nymphaeaceae > Nuphar > Nuphar pumila. Next base: position 8,475,193 of record NC_143259.1, read on the forward strand.
GTCTTCTTAGGCCTACCCCGACCTCTTTTAACTAATATATTTTCCCATTTCTCCATCCTTCTAACCGGAGCATCATTAGGCCTTCGCCGAATATGTCCAAACCACCGTAAATGATTCTCTCTCATCTTATTTTCAATGGATGCAACGCCTACCTTCTTACGTATCTCTTCGTTCCAAATCTTATCTTTTATTGTATTTCCACACATCCATCTAAACATACACATCTCAGCTACACTCATTTTTTGAATATGATGTCTCTTGGCAGCCCAACATTCCGTACCATATAGTAAAGCAGGCCTAATTGTCGTCCTATAAAACTTTTCCTTCAACCGCAATGGCATTCTACGATCGCACAACACTCCAGTTGCACTTTTCCATTTCATTCACTCAACCTTTATCCTACGATTTACATCTCTATCAATTTCTCCGTACTTTTGAATGATAGATCTCAAATATTTGAAACAATCATCCACCAGTATTTCTTGCTCACCAAGCTTCACTACACTCCCATCACTACATATATTATATATTTTTATATAATTGTATATAATATATAATATTTTTTAAAGTTTATATATATATATATATATATATATATATATATATATATTCCATGTTAGACATTGTATCGGGCATGTCAGACACTTTGTCGAACGTATTTCATTTCCTGATTCGTTTCCTAGTTGTTTTCCATTTCCTGTTTCAAATGCTCCTGAAAAACCATGTCTCCCATTTCCGTTTTCCTTTCTGTCAACCTTGATTTATATATTTATATTTTATGTTCACGTTTTATTGCTTCTTTGCTAAAAGTATATATTGTTTATATTTATATTCATGTTTTATTGCTTCTTTGCTTAACATGTATTTTTTCTATTTCTTTTAAATTTTTTGTTTTCTGAGATTTTCCAGATATTTATTGAAAAAACTATAATATCCTGAGTTTTTTCCTTGCCGAGATATAACCGAGACCGATATTTGTGACTATGGTTTGGAGGAATCCCAAATCGAGCAGATTATCAGGTCCTCTTGCTATTTGACTTTAACTCCACCAGGTTATGCTATGCGCCATTCCCTTTAGAGGTTGTGGGTTGCAGATTTCTCACCTAGGTATCACAGGACAGGGCCTTAACCTAGCAAAATTTAAAAGCCAGTGGTTCTCAATTGGCAAATAGATGTCTCATGTGCCATGCAGCTGAAGGTGAGTGACATATATTCAGAAACGACCCATTCTTTCAGTGTATTTTCTACTTGGCGTTGGCAGATCTGGACTTGGATTTTTATTCACGTACTTTTATTTGATATTTGATTTTGGTGAGAAAGGTGAGGGTAATAAGTAGGAAATGGCAGCAAGTATGAAGCTGGTTGCTTTTTCTTGCTTGGTGGATGGTTTGGAAGAAGAGGAACACTAGAATCTCTGGAGGGTGGGTGGTTGATTCCATTGGAATACATCACAGTCTACTCTAGAAGGTTCTATCTGTATGTATGCACTGAACAAATGGGACACAGTAATATTGAATGGATAGGGTGAGGTAGGCTGGGCTCTTTGTAATTGTTTGAACATTTTACTGTTGTAGCTGTGACATCTCATCACGAACGGATCTGCAATGAAATTTTTGGAGTCAGCTTGCTCCACTTGACAAAATGAAGCTACTTCTTTCAACTCTCCAGCCGTGATTGCAGCAAATAGCCTAGGGACTCTTGAAAGTAGGTTTATTGGTCTACCTGTCTGCTTACCTGGTCTTAATGGAGGCAAGTTGTCTAACCTCTTACTGTAGCTAGAGATTGCAGGCGTCTGATGGATTTGGTTTTCACAGCCTTTGTGGGGTATTTTTATGTTTCCTGTTTTTCATGTCATCTGACATTACCGTAATTCTTCTTTATAGTTATTGATGTCTGCAATTCATGGTTTAGACTCAATTTTAGCTGACTATATTATCTTGTGAATACTATATGTTAAAACTTACAAATAATATGCCTGTTCTGGAAGCCAGATTTTTTATGGTTTCTGTTATACCAAATATAGCACTTTGTACAAATAATATTTTTCTAGCTGTTCATTAAGCAACAAAATTATCTATCCTTTCTGTTTCATTCTACTGACCAAGACCATTGTTTCACAGATAAAATGTGGAAAGATGACGCTGTTTGGTATCCGCTTTTCCTCAAGGGTAAGATCTGACAAACTTCTCCATTTGATATTCCTCTATAAAGAAGCGTATCAAAACTTTTCCTTTTTTTTTTTTCCATTTTACAGGTGAAAAGTTCAAGGGGGAGTTTTTCTTCCAGGATACTCATAACTTACTATCTTACAAATGTGATGTGGTCGAGTCATTATGAAGACCATGATTGAGGATAGAACTGATACTGGTAAACCTGATAAAGTACACAGTCATGCTCTAGTTTTTTCTCCTTTTTGTTTATAGGCCTTCTCTATGGAAACATTTGGCTTTACTCACTGTGAAAACCTTCTTGAGAGTTTTCATTACTGATATTGATTACAGTGCCAACAAAATTTCTTTGTTTGATCTCTACAAAAAGAAGAAAGTAAAAAAAATCACAAAGTAACAGGAGTGGTGTGAAGACCACCACCCTGTTTCATGCCTCCTATTGTCTATTCAGGAGCTTAGCCTCTAAAGTGCCAAATTAGTGCAACTCATCTTGTTTCTGACTTCTGATACATTTCAATCACATTAATGCACTGATCGTCCAAGGACTTGGGTGACCTAGTTTGGGTGTTAAAAGAAGTCCAACCTTGGACACACAATCAATTGAACTTGAGGGGTGATAGTCATTAATCATGACTTGGTGGGTCCCCATATGGTTGTCCCATTGAGTCCTGCTTTTTCCAAACTTTGGCCCAAGAGAACTTTTGTGACTTTGTGATGTATGAGCTGGGTAGAATATGCCTTTGAGGTGGACAGTTGTTTTGCTGTTTTTTAATGCAAAAATTGAAGTCTGCCAAAAAGGGGAAGGAACAACCACCTAATAATTTGTTCAAAACTTTCTCTAACTTCAGATTGAGACACGCATATGGAGAGTCTATCTGTCAGAATAAATCTAAACCTTTGTTTGAAAGTACAGAAATAATTAAATTAACATATTCCTTTATTTTTGCTAAATGAGGAAAAGTTGTTTTTTTTTCCTGTTAAATAGCTGGAAATATTCGCCACCCTAGAAGGTTCCATCCAAACCTCCTTGTTGAAACTCATAAAGACAGGTGTATCTTTAACCAAATCTGACCCCATAGATGGTGAAAACAGTAGGAATAAATCATTGGATAGTACCTTTTTTTTTCTTCATAAAAACTTTATTTTTTGAGAGTTGAACAATTAATACGTTTCCCCTTACTATTTTTTCAACCTCAGGAAAAGTGTCGTACACGTCAAAAAACCATGATTCAGGGGTCGATTTCTTTCTCCAAAACCAAACATATAGATCAGATCTAGAGGGTTAGATGTAGGGTGTCAACGGCCGGGTTTGGTTTGGACCTAGGTGGAACTAGACCTGACCTTGTTTTTTTAGTATGGTATCGGGTTGGGACCTAGGTCTAATTTGACCCACCATAAGAGAAACCATATCTGGAATAAGAACCACATGAACCAGACCAGGGCCATACCCGGTAAAATAATATTTTTTATCATTTTTACATTGAAAATTTGTGGGTCTTAATCAGAACTCGCGTTGGGTATAAAATTTCACAAACTATACCCGGCTTCATGTATTAATCAGACCTTCGGATCCAGACCGGGGTCTTCTTATTTATCACCATACCGGACCCTATATGGTATGATACAGGTCAGGGTTTGGGTAAACCCGACCCATTGACACCCCTAGTTAGATGTACAAAAAAACATGAATAATTAGTTTTTCATGGAGGAATTTGGATCCCTCGACATATTTTGTATAAACTATAATATTATGATGTTTTGACAGTTTAAGGCGGTGATTAAAATTAGGGGTGGCAATCGGGTCGGGTTGGTGGGTTGGCGTGTCAGCATACCTCAACCCGAACCCGACCCGTTTATTAAACGGGTCGGCTGTGGCAAACACGAACCCGACCCGTTTAATAAACGGGTAACCCGACATGACCCGCCAACCCATTTAATAAATGGGTTGGGTCGGGTAAACAGGTTTTCAGGTTCGCGGGTCAGGTTGGCGGGTTGATGGATCGGGTTGGCAGGTAGTCGGGTTGGCGGGTTGACGGGTCGGGTTGGCGGGTTGGGAGCCGGGTTGGCGGGTCGACCCACCCGCCTAACCCGTTTATTAAACGGGATGGCGGGTTGGCATACCCCCAACCCGAACCCGACCTGTTTAATAAACGGGTTACACGGGTCGACCGGTTTATTAAACGGGTTGGCTTAAGCCCAACCCGAACCCGCCTAAGAGGCGGGTTGGCGGGTCGTGTCAGAAATTGCCACCCCTAATTAAAATATCACATTTTTTTTCACTTTTCAGACCCAACCCTGTCCAGATAACAACTAGTTGGACTAAGGTTCGGGTTCAAGTTATGCTAAGTTGAGAAAATTGAAGTTCTAACCTGACCCAAATAACTTAAAAAGGCATATATGTTTTTGGTTGGAAATATATAGGAAATATTTGGGTCTGGTTTGATATCCAACAAAAATTATAGCCTAAACATGACGGACATATATTGCTCTGGTCGGCGATTTTGTGCCCATACTCGAATATATGGGTTTGGTTCAAGTTGAGTGTCTGGAACAGATATGGCCCATTGACAGCTCTACTTTTTTGTCGATTCATAGACTGAATTTGGATCTTAAAAATGGACAATGAATTGGATCAAGAAATAATTGGTTAAGGCCCAAATAAATGGAGCCATGACACCTCATGAGCAGGTCCAAAGTTTCACATCTATCGGGCTACGATTTGGGTAGGGTAAAACCCGATCCCACTGGAAAGCATATTCATAGCTTTGCTACAAGAATTTGTAGTAACATGAGCAATAAAACCGTGGATCCTAAAAATCCATTTACCATAGATCCACATAATTTTCACACGATAATTCCGTTAGAAAAATTTTCCCATCTCTTCATAAAAACCAAAGACTTCATGGATTTGAAGGTCCGAAATCCTAACCAAGTTAACCACAAAAACAAGGACATTTGGGTAATATCGGTTGTCAGAAGACGGGCACGAACTCGGGATTCCGGTTTCCGTTGGATATTGAATCGAATCCAAATCTGATTGGATTGGAAATTAAAAATCGGACTGAACCCGATCGAACCCAAAAGAAATTGCCTTGGATTAATAATCGGATTCGGATCTGATTTGAATGTGTCACATCACAAAGTTGTTCGGATCTGGAAAGAATGTAAAGAACGCGAATGCGGCTAAATAATCGGATCTGAGTTCGGCAATAGTGTTTGGATCTAAATCCGATTAAACCATATCAGAATATTTCGGTAATGCCCAGATTCGAACTGAGTCCGACCCGTTTTCAGAAACCCGGAAAAAACCCGACAAAAGGGAGAGAAATGTGCCGATGAATTTCGCTGTTTATTTCAATATATTTTTTTCTGAAAAAAGAAAAATTAAATTTTCCGGGAGATGCCTGGATTTAAGGGATAGGTTAGTAGAGGCAGACCGCACCGCCGCTCCTTCCCGCCGGACGGAAAACCCAAGAATCCGGCGTTCGCGCGATTCCGACCGACAAACCGACGTGCTCCGAATTGCTCGCCGATTAGTCGGCCTTGCGGCGCCGCTCCAACCGATCTAAAACAACTGTCTCTCTATCTCTCTCGGGATGGTGTGAGGAATCGTCGGGGATGAAGGGTTCCGAGGACGAAACTTTAGATCGCCCGGAGGTTCATGGAGATCGCGGCGACGCCGACGCCGGATTCATCGATCCAGAGATGAAGAAGCTCGAAACCGGCCCGCGGAATGGAGACTGCTTGCGGAATTTGGGGCGGAGTGGTTCAACGAGCAGCGACGGAGTCTCGGGTCGCGATGAAGTTAGGGTTTCGCGTTTGGCCGGAAATGGTGGAGGCGATCGGCTCTTGCACAAGGAGCGGGAATCTGATCGGTCGGCGGCCGGAGATATCGGTCTTACCACGGCGAAGGTCGAGGAGTTGCCGCCTGGATGTAGCTGCGAGGATTCCTCAGGTTCGTCTCTTCAGTATCTTTGGGTCTCTCGTGATTCTTTTCGAATTCTTAGTATGTTTGAATTCTTTGTGTTGAAGGGAAGATATTGTACGATGGAATTATGAAGTTGAGGAATCGTTTTTGAGAAGTCGTTTTCATTTCTTTAATAGACAATCTGAATGAAAACTGTTTTTGAACACGCCGGTTTTGTTCATCGACAACAGTGCAGGAGTATCAGTGCTGAGATTTTTGGGACAGCTGCAAGTTTTTTTTCCCTTTTGGTTGTGCTTGAATTGCTAGTGAGTGGGTTTTATGCGGACATCTTTTTCATTCTCATTTTGATCGTTTGGTTTATGTCCTCTAGATATGAAGAAGCTATAGATGTTCCCATATGTGATACCATGAATTTGAATGAAATTCATGCATACGAACAAAACATGAATACCGATTTTTGTGGCTGTTAACATGTTCATGTATGTGAACAAAACATGAATACCAATGTTTTTTGGATGTTAACATGTATTTGATCATCAGTTTGTTGGACTTTGTTTAATTTTTGCATGTAGTTCTTTTGTTCTATTAGCCCACAATATGGATTGATCTCTGGACGTGGAAAGTAAATAGATAAGTCCTGGTTTGCTTCATCATCAATCCGAGTACGTGATAATTTTAGACCATGCAAAGATCCAGTGTTGGAATTTGAGTACAGATTTTGGAGGGAGGACTTTCAAGGATATCAAAGGCATTCTCTTAATGAAATAAGCGGCAGTTAATACTGCATTAGAAGAAAAAGACTATGGGGCATTCATTCCCAAAACCCTCCAAAGGGCTGCATATTTTTTCCTCTCACTCGCTCATTATGCTAGAGACTGTATACAGGAGGTTGGATTATAGTGGCATGTTTATTTTGATGACACTAAGTATACCTTCTTTCACTGTTTTAGTGTAGTACCTTCAGAGTTGCGCTATACTGAGTGTTCTTACTGTGGAAAAAGGGAGAAATGATGCAAAATTCATCTTAACTTTTCACAAAGCAGACAGTAGTTGAGAGACATTCAGCTCATACCAACTAAGGTGAGACCCAAGTATCAGAATGGATGATCATGAAGATCTGTAGGGTTTCTATGGTTGTTGGGTGGGAATGATATTTGCAACATTATACCACCTGAAATCACATTAACAACTAATGTTGACCTTAACAACATTAAAATACTAAACTTGCATCCCATATAAGGTGCTCCAATATATGATGCTTTTCTTCATAGAAATCTTGAGCCAAGCCAATAACTGAAGAGCATCTAGGTGCTCACTTGGTCGACTAGTCGACTATTCGACTTAGGTGATGTCCAGGGTGTAGGCTAAGCTGGCTTAGCTCCCAGATTTAGGCATTGGTATATTTGGTTTGGTGACCTTGGTGAGACTATGATCTCTTGTCCTCTTTTTACCTAGGTATTTTTTGCAGAAAATTGTAGTCGTTATGGTATCTTTTGCTGCAATTAGGGGCAAGATTCTAGGGGTTAAAATCAGCTCTACCAACAGACTTTTGGACAATATACTGTTTTATAGTTCTCATATAACTTGTTAATAATTTTATTATATGCATGTTATTAATGTACCACATATTATTAGTTTGTGCAATAGATTAGATATGTAACTGTGTACAGAATAGTAAACTCTACATTTACCTACCTCCTTTGGCAATATATGGACCCTACCTCAGTTATGTGAAAAGTCGAAGCCTACCTGAGTTATTTGAAGAGAGGTGAAGAACTGGTCATGTACTCTTGTCAACTGCTGTGTCATGCCCATGATTAGCCCTGCCATTGTCTGAATTTTGATTTTAATGTTTGTCATTGTTAATGAGGAGGCAATCTTTTTCTGGACCCTGTGCCATCAAAACAAGCTTTTGTTGGACACTGGCCAATGACAATTTCTTGAGGAGCATGTGCTTCCAAGTAGATGCCACTATTGAAGTATTTGTGTGGTAGATACTTCCCTTGATGTTTTGTTTTAGGACCTTGCTTACATAACTGGACAATACTTGTCTTTTCCGGACCAATTCAAGAAAGATACAAGGAATGCATCCTTCATGGTGTCTTCAGTTAATGTTTGTAGTCTATTTTGTTGGTGAATGCACCAGGATGCTCCCATGTCTATCATCCAGCTGCTGCATATGCCCCATCAGGAAAGATGTGAGAAAATAACTGCCTAATATATTAATCGGAGGCTCTCTTGATTGACTACACTTAAGTTATTCTCGGTTTCTTATTGAGCTTTGATGTATTCTCCTTTTTGATTCCCTGGTTTATAACTTTATAACATTTTAAGTGGCAGACCTTTACTCGTGTCATATAGAAATTCCAACAATGATCATGCATGGTGAATCAGGCTATGTTTAGCGAATAAGGCTCCACCTTTCATTGTAACCCAAATTGCTGTATTTTTATATTTGTTTTCTTTAGTGGTCAGATGCACATTAAGTTAGCTGAAGTAACTTCCCCTGACTTTTTGCTTATTGACGTCACTGAGGTATGAAATTTAAGCTGCACAGTATATGTTAGAAAATGCTGTACCATTTTAAGCAATGTTCTTGGATTTTTATTGCTTTTGTTGAGAAACGAAATGAGCATTGCCTTTCATTTTCAATGCCCTTCTTTTCCTTTTTTCCACCCTCATCTTTAATGTATTGAATTTAAACAGAATCTTTGTGTCATAGCTTGAAATTTTGATGTGCAGATAATTCCTAGCACTGCTTATTTTAATTGTTGTGAATGATTCGATTTCAGGGATCATTGATAGGGGTTTGCACAGAACAAACACTATGCCCAGCGAGTCAGTAAATGCTGATAAATCAGGGTTACCCATGGTGCAACCAAAATTAGCACGATCTGAAACTGAGAGGATAAGACAAAGTAATATGCATTATGACCAGCCTGCACAGATTTTTGATAGCAAAAGTTCTACTAGAAAGCAGGTAATGGACATGTTACCTTGGTTCCGTGCAACTTGGGTTATTGCTTGAAAGCATTATTATTATTATTATTATTATTTGTGTGTCTTAATATCTGATATATATGCTTTGGTATACGAAGGTTGCCTATTTGGTTATGTCAGACATAGGATAATATGTGAAATTGAAAATAATGTTTAAATCTGACTCTTGTGTTCATTACTATTATTATTATTATCAATATCATTACCATTATTATTATTTTTGTGTCTTAATATCTGATATAATATGCTTTGATTTATGAAGGTTGCCTATTCGGTTATGTCAGACAGCGTAATAATATGTGATATTGAAAACGATGTTTAAGGCTGACTCTTGTGTTCTTCCTAAGTTGTTTTCTTCCCTTGGATATGCATTAGTCTCTTTGGAGATTGTCTTGTGATCTTGTCATTTCCCATGATCTCTTTTCAATCTTGTGGGCCAATGATAACCAAGTTTACTGAGTGAGTTGGTAGATAATTGTGATTCACACTGTCATTCCTGTAGATCTCAAAATATCCTCAAACTTGGATATTTTGGAGTTCTGCCTGTTTTCTATTCTATGATTTTGTGAACTTTGTTTCACATTTTTTGTTCAGTTTAATGTAGTTACTCGTCACTGTGCATTTTCATTCAAAATGCTTCAGTTGGCAGTATATGTTTCATCCTAAACAGCTGTCGGTTTTTGGTATCACAGATGTGACTACCTTTTCCTATTTTATGTGTAACATGCTTATGTCCATGTTATCTGATCTGCAGCGTAAGATGTTGGACAGAATAGCTACTGTCAAAGATGATGGTACAGTCGAAGTTGAGGTTGAAGGACATGATCTTAGTTGTGGACCTGAAGTTGATACTGAAATTGAAGATGAAGTTATGGAAGATTTTATAGGTACCGAAGATATCCCACCATTGCAGATTGTAATGCTTATTGTTGGTACCCGAGGAGACGTGCAGCCATTTATTGCAATTGGTAAACGCTTGCAGGTCATCAGCGTATACTTCCTGAATTTTTCTTGTTGGTCTACTGTTAATATTTTTTTACTGGACAAGACATTGTTCTTATGATCATTAGATTTCATTACAAAAATAACTTCATTATCCATCAGTATGAACATATTTATCTTCAGAATTCATTCTATGAACCAGAAAAATATCATTGAAGTGGAATTGAATTGCTCCATGGCCTAGTGATATAGGCATGCACCTAAGAAAAATAAAAAATGAAAAAACAGGGATAATGGAGAAATACCTAGGGAAAATTGAAAATAAAATGTCTTTTTTTTTAAATGAAAGATGAATTAGATGCCACATCATGCTCCAGAAGCAATGATGTGCTGAAGAAAATGGAAGAGAGTAGGTCAAATGGTCAAATATGGTGAAGTATTTATTTTTCATGTTATTTGTTCCTTTTTCAGTAATCATAAGTTGCTTAGGTCCCACATTTTTAAGGTTCTAAATGTGAACACCTAAAATTCAAGCAAAAAATCTGTCCTCTATAGTACTCAACCTGAATGAATTTTAGAGCAAGTGCCTGAAGCCCACAGGAAGAATGGCTGTTACTAGATCAGCGAACTGAGTTCTTGACTAGACGCTTCCTTGGCTTGAATGCTCTGCTGCCTGGCCTTCCCAGGATCAACAGACTTGGTTCCTGCCTTCATTTTGCTTGCTGATTCTGGCTTTCTTGATTCCCTCCTGCCCTTTTTTTGTTCCTTGTGCTATATTTGATTTTAAAGGATCAGGCGTGCTCCCATCAATTATATTTGTAAATAAAAGCATTCATCATCAGTCATTTTCTGTTGCCAAGTTTCTGGTTATTTCCCTTAATGCATCCTGCGACCATCTGTGTGCCTAAACAATCAGTGGCACTTTCCTGTGTTATGCTATGCTATATGTCTTTGGAAGTTCCGTGCTTGTGGACTAATAATCATGGTGGTTATTTTATCTAGCTACTCAATGGGTATGTTGCATCAAACTCTTAGTTCTAGCATATACTAAATCCTTTTCTTGTAGTAACTCTAGCTGTCAGGGTTTATAAATCTTTGTCCTTTTGTATCTTTCTTTTTCCTTCTTTTTAATGTGTGTGAAAGAACTCATGGTGTATTAGGAAGCTCTCTGTTGGAATAGTTGCGGACAGACTGCAGTCAGTTTGATAATGTTCGAGTGATTTTGATTCTTTGGTCTGAACCAAATAATCCTAATTTCTCTCTCTCTCTCTTGTGCATGTGTTTGTGTGTGTTGCAATGCCACCTTATTTTGAGGTTATGGTTACCTAACTTGGTTTTATGGTGAGGGTGTTGACCTATATTAGATTTTCGATTTTAGTAAATTCGTGTGGCATAAAATCAACTATATTGGTTTCTAAACTTTCTATTTATTCTTTATAAACAAAAGTATAAAATATTATCAAACAGGGCCAGTCTCTATGGAATTATTGGTTTCTAGAACAGATAGTCTTGTTTTTTTTGTTCCATTCGGTATTCCTTTTTCTTTTTGTCTTCTTGATATTTGCATCTCTATATGGATCTATGTTGATTCAAATCTAATGTAAAAAAAAGGGTGTGTGGCTTGTAATGTCATATGATGGATGATGTTGCTATCTTTTAAGTGTTGTGCTTTTGGCTGACTTGACCTTTTCTGGATATGACTCAGGAGTATGGTCATCGTGTCCGATTAGCAACTCATTCAAATTTTGAGGATTTTGTATTGACTGCTGGGCTGGAGTTTTATCCCTTGGGTGGAGACCCCAAGGTTCTTGCTGGTTGTAAGTATTCTTGCTCTATGTTTCCATGCTCTGTTCAGCTTCTATTTCTTTTACATGGATGTTCAGGGAGGCTTTCACATTTGTACTGTAGCATCCTATGAGAACCAAGGTTGTAAGTATTGAATCATTACCCGTATCAGTCGGGCTAAAAAAAGATACGGATCGTATCGTAAAAAAATCATAACTTTTAATATTTTTTTTCGAAAATTCTAAAAAATAGCAAAAATTCTAAAAAAAACATAACACATGAAATCTATGTCACATGGATTCGTCCAGACAGGTTCCTCACCGCGTCGACGCGACACGGGTGCGGCACCCGGTGCGGTCAATGCACCCAGGGTCGTTTTGGTCCATTTTTGGATTTTTTTTTTTAAATTTGCCCTATGAAATGGGCTGCGGAATTTATGCTTTTTTTTCCTTCGCGCCAGGGGGAACCCCCGGACCCCCCTTATATATATATATATTTTTTTTTTGCCGCACCCCCGCACCCAAGGTTTTTGAAAGTGCCGCACCCACACCCGCACCCACACCTATGTGACATAGCATGAAACAATGATAAATTGCACAAAATACAACCATAAAAACACATATGAAGCATTTATGTCTCTATGAGTTGCATAAGACATCATGAATCATTATCTCACAAAAGCAATGCAAAATATTAAATTTCTTGCAATTAAGAACATGCCACAAGACTCATACATCCATAAATGCAAGGAATAGAACTTTTTTTTACCTTAGCCCACTTCCTCGAATGAAAAATGGTGAAAATGTACTCTTAAACAAACCGCAAAAATCCTCTCCCTTGCGCACGGATCGGCCCGCAAATCGCTCTCATGAATATTAGGGTGCGTGGATACCCCTCTAATGGCCTCTACATAAATGAGGAAGTCGGCCCTCAATAGGTCTTTAAAACTCAAAAAATTAAAAATACAATTCGGCCCTTTTCAAAGTTTCGTATGATACACCATGTATCGTATGATACACCCAATACAGATATGATACACACTTGTATCGCAATACGAGTGTGTATCATATCGATTTTGCCTATAATTACGATATGTATCACATGATATGGTACGATACTTACAAATGAGAACCATCCTAACTAGATCAAAGTATTGTTTATAAAGCCTAAATAATTGTATGACCATCATCATGCTCATCTGGTCCCATAAACTAAATTTTTGTGCTTGTTTTCTTTAATAGATTTTTATGCTTTTTTTTTACCCTATTGATGTGAACAATATATATCCTTTTTTCTGTCAAAAATTTCCTCCTGCTAGTTCTTGATAGAGAATAACAAATTGCTGCAGAGATGCCCCAAGGGGGGTTGGCGTAGTGGGGGCCTTGGCTGCTAGACGGGCAGTCAAGGTTCGATTCCCATGGGCGTTGCTCCTCTGCGCAAGCCAATGTGTAGCATAGGCCCCGGGGGCAGGCGTACTAGCCTCATAGTTTTACGCTGCTGGCATGATGACCAGGTATGGCAGGCTGAGCCAGCACGACCAGGTCTTCGTGCCGGGTGCGGTTTCTTCGCATTATAAATCCAAAAAAATTGCTGCAGAGCGTGAACTGTTCTTTGAATTAGATGGTAGCCATTTTCTCATTTCTGGAGATCCTTTTGCTCATGCTGCTACCTTGATCCTCTAAACAATATGGTTTTATCTTTCTAAGAATGGCCTTGACTTTTGCATCATAAATGTCAAGTATACTGTTTGCTCTTTTGATAAACTTTTGGCTTATAATACATTTTTGGACTTGTTTATTTCAGTGTCACCAATATTGCCGATATTTTCTAAAATATTGTGATATTATTGGCAAATCCAGGTCAGCCGATAATATCGTCAAAATATCATGATATTTTCAAAGTATCACAGGGAACACAAATATCAAAATATTATAGCGGTATTTTTGAAAAAAATCTTATTGCATATATTTTTGTATTTTTTGGTTTCTTTTTGTATTTCAAAAGCTTTTCGAAGTTATTTCCTTATATTTTTCCAAGAATACCTATTATTTTCTTATAATTTTTGTTATTTTTTATTATTTTTTGTATTTTTAAAACTCCCAAGATTTTCGCAAGATTTTCCAACTTTTGGAAATCTCTCCGAGAAATACCTTGAACAATATAGGTGACTATGATTTATTTCAAACAATTACATCTTTTTTTAACCCATCTGAAGTACTCCTTATGATGGAGCATAACTTCTTTACGTAAAACCTGTTATTACTGGGATATTATTTCAAAGTGAAAGCAGATTCGAGAATTCTGTGTTGCTCTGAATCTTGTTTTGTGCTCTCAATATCCCTGTAGTGAAACTAATTAGAATTTGAATTATTTGAAATTTTCACAGTTTTGCATTTATGCCTTTAATTGTTTTTTCAATAATGATGTGTTTTTTTTTTGTGTAGACATGGTCAAGAATAAAGGGTTTTTGCCATCCGGGCCTTCGGAAATACCTATTCAACGAAAACAGATAAAGGAAATTATTAATTCTTTGCTCCCAGCATGTAGGGAAGCATACGGAGAGTCTGGTATTGCTTTTAAAGCACAGGCAATAATTGCCAATCCTCCTGCATATGGTAAAATCTTTTTGCTTGGTCTGTTTGATTTGTTCTTTTGTCATTGTAAGTGCCCCTTTATGCTTGTCGGGTTTTTGATATATGATTATTATGTTCTTTTTACATGCATCATGCACATCACCGTACTTGTATAGTTGGCTAGGTACCTCATATCTGGAAATAGAAACATTTTTTTTTCTTCGTGGACTCTTTATGTCTGAGCAATATAACTATTATAGACACATATATAGGTGATATTTTAAAAATACTGTTAATATAGCTGCAAATTCATAAAATGATAAATATCACAACATTTTGAAAATATCAGAAATTTATATGTCGATATTATCGTGATAATAGCACAATATTATCTTGATATTATGAGTTATCTTTTACTTTTTTACTTCTTTTCTATATCTTAACTATATTTTTCTTCTCTTTGATATTGTATTTTATTATCCTAACATTTTTTTTCTTACTTATTTATACTTATACTATTTTTATATTTTAAATTTTTTTTAGGCACCAAGTTTTTTCCGAGATTGATCAACTAAACTTATATTATCGTGAGAAATTGCCTTGCCAAAATATAGCCGAGATCGGTATTTGTGGCTATGATAACTATGTACCTAACTCCCAAGGGGTTAGTGATCTTTATACAACAAAGTATCACTTGCAAAAATGTTACACCAGTGAGTGTAGCAAAACCTACAAGTCTACAATTCATAATCCACACAAAAGGTACACCTATTATGTTGAAAATGGAGGTTACTTTCAAACAGAGTAAGAACTAAAGATCTCATCATCCAACATCCAAGTTAGTGCCTTGCTCTTGAGTCTCCTCTGTTGGAAGTCCAAATCTCCTGCAGACGATATTACCTGAACCAAGGTTGTAAGCATCGTATCGTTATCCGTATTGGTTGGGCCCAAAATAAGATACGTATCGTATCATACAAAATCGTAAAATTTTAATATTTTTTTATAAAAAATCAGACAAAATTAGCAAAAATTCTAAAAAATCATAACACATGAAACAATGTTGGATTGCACAAAATATAACCATAAAATCACATATGAAGCATTTGTGTTTCTATGAGCTGCACAAGACATTGAAATTTTCTGTCAATTCTTTACCTGCTGCCCTATAATTTGCCGCATTATAAGTAATCATACGATATATGTACGATACACACTCGAATATCGATATTCCGCATAGTAACGATATGTATCGTACCACATCGTACGATACTTACAACATTGTCCTGGACATTGGAACAAGTATCAATGCCATACAGGGGTGCGAAGTGTCAGACATGTCAAACTTAAAATTAGGTATGATTATATATATATATATATATATAGATAGAGAGAGAGAGAGAGATCCTTGTTTTGTAATCAAAATAAGGGAGAAAGGAGAAAAAAGGTGTGGAGAGAGAGAGAGAGATGATGATGATGATAAGAGAAAGAAAGAGAGAGCAAGAGGAGGAGAAAGTAGTTATCTTGAACATAACAAAAACAAAACAAAAGAAATATATGTTCCATGTAAAATGCTTGAAGTTTAGACGGAAAATTCATAGGCTCTTTTAGAAAGTGAAACATAAAAAGGCTCTTTAATGCTTAGAGGTTTTGGTTGTTCACACATAATCAATGCTTTAGAAAACAATAGCTTATAAAATATCATATTTCTTTATTTTTGAAGTGTCTTTACATCATAGATGGAGTCTCTAACACTTGACACATCATGTCCACTAATGTTGGACACTTTGAACTTCGAAACAAGCCATGTTAAGAGGTAGGGCATGACTAGACATAGATACACGACCTCTAGAAGTGCTCTGGTTACATAGGGCGCAACTATGTCTCCACTTAAAGTCTGAACATTTTGCTTTTGGTTTTCACAGCTTGACGTTTACTTCATGCTTCTTATTATTGTGGTTATTTGTTTATCTCCACTTCACAGATCCATCTTTTGGTGCCTTGCTTATTTGTTTCTTTTTTCCCTCATTTCACTTGCGTATTACGCTTAAAATTTTTCTTTTTTTTTAAGCTATGTAACCGTGACACACCATTTGGGCAGCTGAATCTGTGTTGACACGGGTACGGGTACCAGATGCAGTGCGGGTCGGGTCGGGTCCCGCATTGCGCTGGGTCAGGTCAGGTCTAATTCAAACCCAAAACTCAATAAATAAATAAATAAATAAAATGCTCCCCCCACCAAAACCCTCGACTCTCCCTCCTTGGTCTCGCTCCCCAAACCTTTGTCTTCTCTCTCTCTCTCGTCTTCTCCCCTCTCGATTTTCCTCTATCTCGGTTCCCCTCTTTCCCCTTTCTCTGGTTTGGAAAATGAGAGGGGAAACCAGAGAGAGAGGGAAATAAGGATGGGGGAAAAGAGAGAGAGAGAGAGAGAGATGCGTACCTGGTTTCCTCTTCTTCTTCTTTCTTTTGTATGTGTTGGAGGGCTCCTCCTCCTTCATCGGCGTGGATCAGGACAACTCTCTCTGTCTCTCTCTCCATCTAATGTCTTTCATAATACCTGGTGCAAACCAAGTGTTATGATATGGTCTGAATTCAGACCTGGGCCAGATTCGCATCCGGATCAGGATCTGTTTCTCTCTTTCTCTCACATTTTTTTTCCTAATGTCTTTCATAACACCTGGCACAAACCAGGTGTTATGATAAGACCTGGGTAATGTCAGGTCTGAATTATTCAGACATGGGTCAGACTAGATCCGGATCAGAACTAGACCTGTGTCAAAGCTTACCAAGATTGGAACTAGTCCTGTGTTAGTCTAAACAATATATATATATATATATATATATATATATATATATATATATATATATATATATATATATATATATATATATATATATATATATATATATATATATATATATATATATATAGCTGTGTCCCCATACCAACATTTTTTGGAATTGCTGTGTCGTACCCTCCGTGCCTGCACCCGTACCCAAGTGACATAGTTTTTAAGCTATGTCACATGGGTGCGGGTGCGGGTGCGGGTGCGGGTGCGGGTGCGGGTGCGGGTGCGGGGATGCGGCACTTTCAAAAAACCCGGGTGCGGGGGTGCGACAGGGGCAAAAATGTAAAAAAAAATGTATAAATATATATATATATATATATATATATATATATATATATATATATATATAACTTTGAAGTTTTAACTTAACATTGTCATAATATCATTCATCATGCATGCAGTATATCAACCTAAATATCAATAAATATCAAATTATCAATCAAATAAGTAAAGCAGTTACATAAATCGACCTAAATATCAATCAAATAAGTAAAGCATAAAAGAACTAAATTACATACCAAAGTATATCCTGATGAAGTAATGAATGTTAATAATTTTCTTCTTCATCATCAAATGCATCATTAGAAGGAATACTGGGCTCAGCTAAATCCATGTTTGTTATGTTGAAATCATGCTCTCCCTCGAAGTCACACTCTTTTGGGTTTACATCCCAAAATTTGGATGTTCCTTGTCTGCGTTACAAACCCAATTTGAAAATGTTACATACAATACAAGTATATTTAAATAAAAACTATGAAATAATCAAATAACTAAGAGAGCAAATTAGTACCTGTATTCATCATTGCTTCGCGAAAGTAATCGAAGATTTGAATGAACATATACTAAATCCTCTGCACGCTTGCTGGTGAGTTTGTTTCTCTTCATATTATGGATTTGAGAATATGTGCTCCAATTTCTTTCACAACAAGATGAACTAGCAGGCTGCGATAGCAATCTTAATGCAAGACGTTGGAGAAGAGGTGTTTTTGATCCAAATGTTGACCACCATGTGATAGGTAGGATCTATATTATCTTCTTCTCTTGCGAATAATGCCGGTCCATATAATCTCGAAGATGAAAATTTTCCAAACTCTTGTGTGACTTGATGTAAAAGATATGCTTTTGGAAAAAGTCTTGTCATACACATATTTCTATGTCTTTATAGCTCTGGGTCTAAATTTGGAGGGACACGACCAATACCACCAGCCCGCCACTTATTTGCATAATATTTTGGATTAAGAGAATGTGCCATGCAATGCAAATGAGTGTTGTTCTTATCCCATTTTCTGACTAAAATTGAATGAATATGATTAAAAAAATCTGAATCATCCAATGCAGGATTTTTTTTCTTCATGCTTGAAAACTATAACTTGTATTTTTTCAATCATATTATCCCACATTTTATAAACTCTGTGAAGCATGGGCTCATTCGTATCAACTTCTCTTAACATTTCTCAAATAGGTTGCGTAAATTGAAGGAAGTATACCATTCTGTCCCAAAACTCATCATCAAGAATAAATTTTTTAATTTCTTGAGCCTTGATATCATCATCAGCACGATAGAATATCCAATTTTCATCAGTCACTATGTTAATCAAAGCATTCTTCACTCTTTTAATCTTCTTCATCATCACAATGATGGACGCAAAACGTGTTTCAGCGACCTTCAACAATTTCAAATCAGAATGCCTATTAAATATAGCATTAGCACAATGGTGGTTAACAACAAAATTCCTAATGCTTTTGACATTTCTTTCTAAATCTTCAATCCATGAACATAAAGCATATGCTTGTGAATTTCTTCTTCTTTGGGGTTGCAGATACTCTTTTGGGCTAGATTTAAGTTGTGTGCTACACAGGGAGTCCAAAAAATATGAGGATACTCACTCTCCAAACTCAACATTGCACTTTTACAAACTGGAGCGTTGTCTGTAATGATTTGTACTACTTTATGATCACCCACTTCTTTTATCACTTTTATAAACAATCTCTTCAAATACTCTGCATTTTTATATTCCCCAGATGCATCAACTGCTTTCCAGAATATTGGGCTACTAAGCGAACAAGCAATGAAATTGATTAATGGACGCCTTTGAATATTTGTCCATCCACCAGACACAATAGAAACTCCATTTTGCTCCCATGAATATTTTTTAATCTCCAGCAACCTCTTCACATTTGCCCTCTCTTCTGCAAGAAGTATGATTCATATTTTTTCTGAACTTGGAGGCACATAACCACTCAAATTACAATTTGCCAAGGATGTTACTAAATTCTTCCAATAAGGATTTCTAGCCGCATTAAATGAAACCAGAATAAAAATACCTCGCAACTTTTTTATCTAATTCTTCTCTTGTATATGTATTGAATGCTGCTTGTATCGTTCCTCTACCTCCTACATTGACTTTTCTTTTTTTTCAGCATCTTCTTGGTGGCTTGCAAATGACACACTAACTGCACAAGAATCGGCCATTGCCTTTCTCTTCTCATATTCTTCTTGTATTTTCTTGTATTGTCTTCGCATTGCCTCATCAACTTTTCTGCAAGCTGAAATGCCATGTCGTGGTATCTTCAACAAATGAGCCTTCACTCTTGTGTAAGACCCAACAAAATCTCTTTCGCAGAGCTTGCATCGAAATATCTTGTTTCCACTACCTCCTTCTCCAGTTTTTGCAAGTTTATCTACATGTACCCATAGTGGCCCCACATCATGAATCTCACTGCAACTATCAACAAAACTAGCAGCAGAACTCACATGTTGGGATGAGGATGACGCAAGTCCTTTCCCTTTATCCGTCATTTTTATTCTGAAAAAAAGTACATTCAAATTTTCAAATCAATTATACTCGACCCCCTCCCCTGTCGAAAACACAGGGAGAAGGGGGGCTCAGCCCCTCCCCTGCCGACCCAATAAGAGAGCGAGAGGGGGGGCTCGACCCCTCCCCTGAAATCAAAGGGAGTAGGGTGGTGGGCTCGACCCCTCCCCTGCCAAAAACAGGGAGGGGCTCAGCCCCTTCCCTACCGAAAACAGAGGGAGCAGGGGGTGCTCAACCCCTCCCCTGTCGACCAAACAAGAGAGCGAGAGGGGGGAGGGGCTCGACCCCTCCCCTGCCGACCCAAAAAGAAAGCGAGGAGGGGGGGGGGGGGGCTCGGCCCCTCCCGTGCTGAAAACAGAGGGAGCAGGGGGGGCTCAACCCCTCCCCTGCCAACCCAACAAGAGAGCGAGAGAGGGGGGTGGGGGGGGGGGGGCTTGGCCCCTTCCCTGTCGACCCAACAAGAGAGCGAGAAGGGAAGGGGGTGCTCGGCCGCTCCCCTGCCGACCCAACAAGAGAGTGAGAGAGGGGGGGGGGGGGGGGCTCGGCCCCTCCCCTACTGACCCAACAAGAGAGCGAGAGAGGGTACGTACCTGCGAAAGGAGAGGAGGAGCCTGGGAGGTGGAGCTGGGGCGTCGGTAGGAGAGAGCTCGAGCTCAGGGGTAGAGGAGAGGAGAGATTAGGGGCAAATTTTTTTTTGCCCTAATCCTCCTTTTCATTGGTTTTTTTTTTTAATGCCAAAAAGTGGACAAAAATGACCCTGGGTGCGTTGACTGCACCCAGGGTCATGTTGACCGCACCCGCGTCGCATCGCGTCGACGCGGGTGCGGCACCTGTTTTGCCGAGTCCTTGTGACTTAGTTTTTAAGCAATTTTTTTCTAGTACACAAGTATTTATTTAGCCATCATTTTACATATGGGTCTCAAATATGTGTTTGGATATCCTTATGGATAATTGGTGCTTTCGCCATACTTCAAGTAATGGGTTTATGTGCCTTTTCATCAAGTTACATTGTTGAGATAAAGTTTATGGATTAACTTTCATCAAAAGACCAGTTTACGTTGAGCATCAATTAGAGGCACCTTGCCTAAGTTTGTTGAGTACCTTGTGTCAGTTGACACAAAGATGCATACCACTCTCTTGGTAATCCTTGTTTGAGCTATTTTTGACCATGACTTAGTGGCTCTTTGCTCATGATATTTGTTTCATTTATAGATTTGGTTAAAAAATAGGCTTCCATGCCATGGATTACGTGACAAAGGTTATTAGTTGTAGAGTGTAGGAAATCTGGATCTCTTATCCAGAACTGGCATGTCGATGAGTTATTTTCACAAGATATGAAGAAACTTTATCATGTTGCATGTGCCCTCTATTGCCATCTGAGTTTGTGTTTCAATCTTGCTACTTTTATTTCAAGGTACACTTTGAAGTGATTGTTTTGCTGATGTGGGTGTCTTTCAGGGCATATTCATGTGGCAGAAGCGCTAAAGGTGCCACTTCACATCTTCTTCACAATGCCTTGGACGTAAGTTATACTGCCTCATTATAAGCTTTTAGCTGCTATTTAAAATTGTATGCAAATGGGTACCCATGAGCTGTTAGGATGCTTTTGATATGTTAAAAGACATTTCCGTGTCATGCAGATTTTTCTACTTCAGGGCTGTGTTTGGTTCCATGGTTGGAAGAATAACTAGAGGGGCATTGGCATGTGTTGCACCAGTTTCCAGTGGTACATGGAAAGTGTGCATATTATCAGCAAAGGCTCATCAATAAAGGGCACATGAAGTCTCCATGAAAGGGGTATCTTTTCTCCATGGGATCTTGAGTCTACTTTTGCACATAAAAAGGTGGCTGTATGGAAATTTTTGATGCCCCTCTCAGGTGTCCTCCTACCCAACATGGATCCAAACAGAGGGAGGGAACTGGGGCTTTAGTGACATCCCATCTGATACTCACAAACACCCCTTGAACCAGAATCTGTCCAATAAGTTTAGAAGGCTGAGTAAAATCTATCAGGATTTCTGCTCAGCTTCTTTCTTATGGAATGCCAAACCTGGCTTTGACACTTTCTCTGACATAATCAATCTGGTTGAAGGTTCTTAATTGGGATATTATTGTTTAACATAGGCCAACAAGTGAGTTTCCGCATCCACTTTCTCGCGTCAAACAACCATCCGGATATAGAGTGAGTAACTTTTACTTTTTTTCCTCCCATTTCTTATGTAAGATTCAAACTTTTCTCCTTCAATACTATGTTTAATTTTGATTTCATTTTTTTTTTCAGATGCAACTATTCTAACACACTCTTTAGAATCCATTTTGCAGCTTTCATATCAAATTGTGGACTCATTAATTTGGCTGGGAATTCGAGACATGATCAATGATTTTAGGAAGAAGAAACTCAAATTACGACCTGTCACATATCTGAGTGGTGCACAAGGATCTTCTAATGATGTGCCTACCGGGTATATGTGGAGTCCTCACCTTGTTCCTAAACCAAAAGGTTTAATGTCTACTTGGCATATTTTGGGTTAAAATTTGTTTCTAATTCATACATGATGACTATTCTTGCTAGAGGGTATTGTTTCTATTCCATAATGAATGTTTGAACTGATTATGCTTATATCACTTCCTCCGCTTCTTTTCTACTTTTGTTTAAGATGTACATGTGTATATATGCATTTGTATTCTTCCTTTTAGGGTTGGGGCCATGCTGTTCTAGGATTTTATGCCTAAGATTTAAAAATCCTAGGGATTCACAAGTCCACAAGTCCAGTGTTTACTACTACCTTTCACTAAAATCAGAACTATTAAAAAAAGTTTTGGATTCCCATAATCCCAAACTTACGTGCAAAAGCAGGATTCTTGAAATCCTCACTGTTAAAAGGGATTATGGACCATAGGAGAACATGAAGATGATTATTAATTGCGATAGAAGGACCTATGAATATAGATTCCATCAATTTTTTAAAATGACAATTAAGGCGACATATTGTAAAACCAGATTAATGTTCTTTTCAGATTAAAGTTAAAACCAGATGTTAAATTAAATGTAATGTTTTTTTTATGTTAAAACCAAATGTGCTATCCAGGATGCTTTAATATGATATAAATTGCATGAAAGTGGCAATTTGATAACAATGGCAATTGCTGATGTTAAACAAAAAAGGAAAGCCTTGCAATTCTGTGTTAAATCCTGCCAGATCCAATCTGATTTGGTTCAGTGTTGTCCATCAGGCTGAATAGGCTAAAAAAATCAGATCCTTTTCCAATCTGATTTGATGATTTGGTGCACGAAGAAATGAAGGCTTGATGAAAAAAGGTAAAATGAAGAGAGAAAGAACTCAAGAGGAGAATGTGATAAAGAATAAAGAAGAAAATCAGGAAAGGAAGGGAAGAAGACTGCCATCTCTCATAGGGCTCTCCTGCAGAAAATGAGCAGAAAACTGGAGATTTAAAGACATTTTCTTTGGATACTCATCATCCGATGTTTCTATCGCCTTCATATTGAAGTGATGTTTTCTTGGAGAAGTGTTCCACTTTCCAAGAGATTCAAACACCCTTAATGCTATGTCACATGGGTGCGGGTGCGGGTGCGACACGGGTGCGGCGCAATTCCAAAAAATTTGGACACGGGGACTCAGCTATATATATATATATTAAAAAATATATATTATAAATATATATATTTTAAATATTATAATTATATATATAACAATAAATTAACACATAAAGATTGTAAATTTTAAAGCAAAAAAAAAAGCAATTCTTAACAACACAAACTTACCAAAATATAACACATAAAGAAGCTTGTGAGTGTGATAAACAACAAAACTTATCATAAATCTGCCTCATCGTCTGAATTAGAAGGAAGAACATGATCGAGGTAGTCCATGTTGAGAGTATGTAAATTATGTTTTCCCTCCAAGTCAAAATCTTCTGGATTTACATCCCAATTCTTGGATGGTCCACAACTGCATCAAAAAATCACTATATTAGTATCTAACTTAAAACTTTGAATACAAATATTTAAATACAAACTTTGAATACAAAGAAAAAAAAGTACCTATACTCTTCTTTGGTGCGGCGAGAAATTAATCGTAGATTTGAGTGAACATATACCAAATCCTCTGCTCTTTTACTAGTGAGTTTGTTTCTTTTAATGTTGTGAATTTGAGCATATGTACTCCAATTTCTTTCACAACAAGATGATGTAGCAGGTTGGGATAACAACTTCATTGCAAGACGTTGCAGATTTGGTGTCTCTAATCCATATGTTGCCCACCAATTAAGGGGATCTTCCTCGTCCCTTGCCACAAGTGCTGCTAAAGAATCAAATCTCCCAGTAGAAAACTTGCCAAACTCACTATTTACAACCTTAAACATGTGAGGATCATTAAAAAGTCTTCCCAAATATATCATTCTATTTCTTGATATCTCAGGATCTTCATTTGGAGAAACACGACCAACACCTGCTGTCAACCATTTTTTTGCATAGTATTTTGGATTGAGAGAGTGTGTCATGCAATGCAAAGGTGTATTGCTTTTATCCCATCTTATCACTAAAACTGAATGTACATGATTGTAAAATTCTGAATCATCAAGTGCAATATCTTTCTTCTCATGTTTAAAAATGATACTTTGAACTTTTTCAATCATATTGTCCCATATTTCATAAATTCTATTAAGCATGGGTACATCTCTGTCAACTTCTCTCAGCATTTCCCAAATAGGCTCTGTAAATTCAACAAAATATGTAATTTTATCCTACCAAAAATCATCACAGATGCATTTTTTGATAGCTTGAGCCTTGACATCATCTTCAGTACGATAAAAATCCCAATCTTGATCAGCCACCATCATCATCAATGCATACTTGAGTTGCTTAATTCTTTTTATCATAACAATGAGAGAAGCAAAACGAGTTTCAGCAACTTTCAGTAACTTGAGATCAGAATGCCTATTAAATATAGAAAGGGCATGATGATGGTTTACAACAAAATTTCTAATATTTCGAACATCATGTTCTATTTCCTCAATCCATAAGCACATTTCATGTGCATGTGCATCATCTTTTGATGGATTGCATATACTCTTAAGTGCCAAATTTAAACTGTATGCTGCACAAGGAGTCCAAAAAATATGTGAATATGTATCTTCACTTGCCAAATTCATTCATGCACGACTGCAAACTGGAGCATTGTCAGTAATGATTTGCACCACACTTTCTTCACCCACTTCTTTTATCACTTCAACAAATAATCTCTTTAAATATTCAACATCTTTATACTCTCCAGATGCATCAACAGTCTTCAAAAAGATTGGCCCATTAAGTGAGTAAGCAATGAAGTTTATCAGTGGTCGCCTTTGTATATCAGTCCACCCATCAGAAACAATCGACACTCCATGTCGTTTCCATGCAAATTTTTGGGTCTCTAGCAAGTCTTCAATTCTATTTTTTTCTTCTGCAAGAATGACTGTTCTTAGTTTTTCTGAACTAGGAGGCACATAACCACTCAAATTGCAATTAGCCAAAGATGTAATCATATCTTTCCAGTATGGACTTCTAGCTACATTAAAAGGAATTGAGCTTGAGTAAAAGAATCGACCAATCTTTTTATCAATTTCTGCTCTTGCCATGTTTTTGAATGACGTTTGTATTGTTTTATTGCTTTCCATCTTTCTTTTCTTTAAAAGCTCTTCTTGTATATCACTAGCAGTAGGAAAAGACAAATTAATCGAATCGCTTTTCATCTCTGCAATTTTCTTCTTTTCAGCTTCCTCTTGTTCTTTTTTTAATTGCTTTAACATGTCTTTGTCAACCCCAGAACATGCCCTAATTCCTTGACCACGAATATGCAAAAGATGTGTTTTCACACGCGTATAAGAACCTGTGAAAACAGTCTTACATAGATTACAATGAAACTGCACATTCCCACCACCACCACTACTAGCTTTTATCCATTTTGTCACAAGCCTCCAAAGTGGTTGAAAAACTTCTAATTCAGGGTTAGAACTTGAACCAAATGTATTGACACTACCGCTAGAACTCGCCATTATATCTGAAAAGTGAAAACTGAAAAGAAAATAAGTAAATAAAATAAAGTTAATAAGCACTACCTCTATGAATCGGAAGCACAGGGAGGGGCCGAGCCCCTCCCCTGCGAAAACAGGGAAGCATGGAGGGGCCGAGCCCCTCTTCTGCGAGCAAAGGGTGCAGGGAGGGCGGGGGCGAGCCCCTCCTCTATGAATCGGAAGCACAGGGAGGGGCCGAGCCCCTCCCCTGCGAAAACAGGGAAGCATGGAGGGGCCGAGCCCCTCTTCTGCGAGCAGAGGGTGCAGGGAGGGGGGCCGAGCCCCTCCTCTATGAATGGGAAGCACAGGGAGGGGCCGAGCCCCTCCCCTGCGAAAACAGGAAAGCATGGAGGGGCCGAGCCCCTCTTCTGCGAGCAGAGGGTGCAGGGAGGGGGGCCGAGCCCCTCCTCTATGAATGGGAAGCACAGGGAGGGGCCGAGCCCCTCCCCTGCGAAAACAGGGAAGCATGGAGGGGCCGAGCCCCTCTTCTGCGAGCAGAGGGTGCAGGGAGGGGGGGCAAGCCCCTCTTCTGCGAGCAAAGGGTGCAAGGAGGGAGGCTACGAGCAGAGGGTGCAGGAGGGTCGACATACCTGACGGAGGGGGAGACGGTGGCTGCCTGTGGGTACCGTCATCGGAGTCTGGATCGCCAGCGTGGGTGCAGGAGAAAGCTGCAGGGGCTGAGGGGGAGAGGCAAAATCGAGAGGGTAAGCCCCTCTCCCTGTCGATAAACCCCTTTTAGGGTTCGGCTGCCAAAATTTTTTTTGATCTGGGTCGGGTTTGGACCCGACCCGGATCCAAAACATAATTTAAAACTCGAAATGGACATTTTTAGACTCGGTCAAAGTTGACCGAGTCCAAAATGTCGACGGACTCGGCCTCAACTCGTTGACCGAGTCAGACTCGGCATTGACCGAGTCCGGGCCGAGTCCGAAGCCGCACCCGTGTCGGGGCGTGTCGACTCGGGTGCGGCAACCCTTTAGCCGAGTCCGTGTTACATAGCCTTAATGATATTCTTTTTTAAAAACAATGTCTTAATCATGGTTGTATGTATCGTACTGTATCATATGATACATATTGTACGATACTGTGTGTATCGTACGATACAATATTGATGCACTTAAAAAAGGCCAAAAATTATTATTTTTTATTTTAGTTTTAAAAGGCTTCTTGAGGGCAAAGTTCTTCATATGTCTAAAGTCCATTAGAAAGGAACCCACAAACCCTAGGTTTCGTGAGATTGATTTGGGGGCTGATTCGTTCGTAAGAGAGAGGGATTTCGTGATTTTATCAAGAGTGCATTTCTATCAATTTTTACTCAAGGAAGTGGGTTAATGTACAAAATCCCTATTCTTTGCTTCTTATTGAGTGTTTTTGGGGAAATGTGTGTCTGGTGCTTGTTATTTAGTTTTTTAATTGGTTATGTTTTATTTTAGATCCTTCGATGTCGTCTTCACGTTCATGTCATGTTAGAGATGATCTTGCATGGCAATACCAGAGTTACCGAAAGCTTCTTAGAGAAGTGGGAAGCTCGCTTCTTGGAAACTCGCTTCTAAAGCGCGATACTCCTCGCTTCCGAAACTTGATGAGAACCTCGATTCCCCTACGCTTCTTGGAAACTCGCTTTGGAAGCGCGATACTCCTTCTGAAACTTGATGAGAACCTCGATTCCCCTGCGCTTCTCCTATGCTTTTCACACACTCCATTTATTCTTATTATATGTTCTTTTACTCAAATTTTCATGCTTTTTATGTGTTTTCTCTGACTCTTCTCACTCACTTCTATGTGCTTTCGCTAAATTGGTAGTCATCATTTTTAGATTTTGTTAAAAAATTAATTCTTACGCTAAAAAATCATGAAATTTAATATTAGTCACTTTTATTTTAGTTTTTATTTGTGTTTTATTTTGATTCTTATTCAATTCTTATATATTTTTTTATTCCTCGCTTCCCACTTTCTATATATTTTAAAATACATTGCTTTTCGCTTCCGCTCTTCGTATCGTTTCTCGCTTCCGCTTCCTAGTCTGGCAACCTTGGGCAATGCTGCAGAAGCATTGATGATGTACCACAACTAGGGTTACCATTGAATTTGAGATGTCTGTTTTGTGATGCTTTGATTATGGGTGGATTGCATATATTTAAGCAACATATTGTAGGTCAAGATCAAAATGTATGTCCATGTGATTCTCTATCTATTCCTGCAACTTTTCGAACTGATGTTATTGCTGAACTAGGAGAAATTCGAAGAAGAAGAATTTTGAAAAAATATAAAAAATGAAGGACTTCTAACTATTGTTTCAAATTCTAAAGATGATGATGATGATGACCCACTTGCCAAAAAAATGACCCAAAATAAAGAGATCATCGAGCGACAATTGGATGCAAGGAAATATTGTCCTGAGCTCTAGAAGATAGTTTAGTTTTAGGATCTTTATAGTTTGGAACTTTAGAGATGCAGATTGGCATGCAAGACATTGGTTAAATGTAATGTTTTTAGTTAGCATGAACTCTTAGTAGTTTAGTTATGACTTATGACATTTTAGTACGACTCGGATGTGAATTTAATATTGTTAGTTAGTTGCTTAAATATAAGGCTTTAATTGTGTTTAAAATTTAAATTATATAGTTGTCTTTTATTTACATTGTCAATTGTCGGTTGCATGGTTTGTTATTAATTTAAAAAATGTAGTTGCCTTCATATGTGATTTTATGGTTGTATTTTATGCAATTCATCATTTTTTATGTGATGTGATTTTTTTTACAATTTATAATGTTTTTTTATTTTTCTATATTTTTTAAAAAAAATTAGATTTTTTATTAAAAATTTACAATACGATATTATATTACTTTGAGCCCGACCGATGCGAGTAACAATACGATACTTACAACCTTGGTCTTAATGATGTTCTTTTATGCCATCATGTCATAAAGGGTAATACGATACTTACAACCTTGGTCTTAATGATGTTCTTTTATGCCATTATGTCATAAAGGGTGTTATATACTTACGATTCTGCTGTATTTATTTAATTATTTTCTTTATTCATTGAACATATTTGCATACTACATTTATTTGTACAGCTTAACCAACATGTGTCTTGATTTGTACCTCCCTTATGTGATGATGTGTCATGTTAAAAGACACTAATGTGAATGATGTGTCATGTTAAAAGACACTGATGTTCTCTCTCTCACTTATTCTATCATTTTGCAGAATGGGGGCCAAAGGTTGATGTGGTTGGATTTTGCTTTCTTGACCTTGCAACAAATTATAAGCCTCCAGACTCACTGGTAGAGTTTTTAAAGGACGAGAGAAAGCCCATCTATATTGGATTTGGTAGCCTTGTGCGTTCCTTGTCTATTCTTTTCTTCTAGTTGCATTGTTTACTTTCTTTGGTTAAGTTATGTAAGAGCCCCTCAACTTTCTTTGGTTAAGTTATGGAAAAAAACTTTCTTTGATTAAAGTTTCTACCTTCCTAGCTGATATTGTTTTGGATGTAAGCAGGGGCAGGAGCGGCTGTTGCCCCACTTGGTTCCACAATGTTTGCCTGTTTGTAGGTCCTTGATTTTGAGTCAGCACTATTTTACAACCCCAAAACACTAAAAGATAGGCAAAGTTCCAGTTTATTTCAATTTATCCCTAAGGATATGTCATATAAGTAGAAATTCTGTAGTTTTAAAATTAATTGATCATGATCTGTGTTCATTTTTTTTGGCTCATCAGCTTCTTAGTTTAGATAAGAATTACTAACCCTCTTTCCAAAGTTGTGTGTGTGTTAGCATGTAACTTGTATTAACTACAAGAGTTTAACATGCTTGATTTCATTTAGTTGGACTTGAGGTGCATCCTAAGACCTAGACCTAATGTCATTATGTGTGCATGCTTTCACTCCTCTGTGTGTGTGTGTGGGGGGGGGGGGGGGGTTTGGGGTGGGGTGGGGGGCGGGGAGAGGAAGTTGAGAGGGAGTTGCAAACACATTGGATCGGGTGAGGGTAAGGGACAGTGGATCTGGCTTTCTATGAGTGGATCTTGTTCCAGAACCAGATCCAATTCAGAACACATGGTAGAATTCTGGATTCCGATATGATCTGACCCCGTCTGACACTGCAGAAAATGGGTCAGGTATATTGATTTTTCCTGTGAAATAGATAAAATGGGCTGGATCAGACCTGGTTCTGAATCTATTTTTTTTATATGATTTCAACTGGGTTCCAACTATACCCACGATTGACTTGCTTGTAAAGTGGACATTATTTTTATGAATTGTATCCATCCGACTTACCTTTGGTCAGTCAGAATCAGTTAAAGGTCCGACCCACTTGTGCCCATGTTTGTGTGAGAGTGTGTGCGCGTGTGCATGCATGCATCCATGAGTGTTTGTTTTACAGAACTCAGATCAACACCATGAAACATTAATTCAGATCTGCAGCATCCAATGATTTTTTCAGTTAGACTCAGGTCCATAGACTTGCACAGCCATCTTGGCAGGATCACCCATGCCTCTTGTCTGGCCTGTGTTCAACCCTAATCTTTTCTTAGTGAGGTTGAAACAAGTCCAATGTTGCCATGGGATACAAGTATGATCTATTGTATTATTTAAACCCACATATTATAAGGTGCACCCCTTTCTATAAAAAATCAGGTGTGCTAGATTGTATCATATGGACATTTTGAAGATCCCATGCTTAGGCTGGTAAACAAGCTTTGAGAGTGGAGGTTGTCCTGTTCAATCTCTGCTTGTTTAGGTTATACCCCAGCTTGAGCCTTGAGCTTGGGCTTATTTATTTGTTATATGTGTGTGTGTGTGTGTGTGTGTGTGTGTGTGTGTGTGTGTGTGTGTGTGTGTGAAATTAGTAACTCCTAAACAGTTTTATGTCCTAAACATCCTAAACACTTTTAGAAAACATAATTACAGGTGGTTCTTGCTTAATCCAATCCTGTAGATGTGTTTTTCATTGCTTATTTATTAAAAAACACTCTTTTGGTCAACTAATTTGAGAGAATCTTATTTCACCAAGTTTTAGTACAATGAGTCATTGATTTTTTATCACTCTAAAAGCACATCTAAACATGACAAATGACTAACCTAGTACACGTTTTTCTGCGAAGGAAGCTATAGAGAATAGATCTGTACGTTCAGATTTAGCAGACACAAAACTTTGCGCTTTAAAGCTGTTTAGGTTTAGTAGATAAGCCTGTTTAGGACCTATTTGTTACTCTATATATCTTTCATTTTCTCTTTTTTGTAGTCTCATGTCCGACTTCCTAGTTATATTCTTTTCTTTTTATATTTTGTTGCAATTGAAATTCAAAATATGCCTCTTTATACTTCCTTTGTTTTCCATTTGACAAATTGAAAGCCTGTTCAAGAACCGGATAAGATGACCCAAATCATTGTGGATGCACTGGAAAGGACTCATCAGAGAGGGATCATTAACAAAGGCTGGGGTGGCCTTGGAAACTGTATGTGATTTGTAAATAACGTTACAGCTTGAAACATAATGTATTCAACTATCTATGAAAGCATACTAACTGTGCTTTTTGCCAGTGGCAGGAGATAAAGATTTTGTGTATTTACTTGATAATTGCCCTCACGATTGGCTTTTCTTGCATTGTGCCGCTGTGGTAAGACCTCTTGAAAGTAGCTGTCAATCTTGTCTTGTGAAATGTTCATCAAAATTTATTTGTATATAATACCTTTCGGGATGAAATTAGCTGAAGCCTTTTCTTGTAGTTGATGAGAAGGCTTCTGGAAAATGAAAGGAAGGCAGTAAACCTTCCTATATTTGGCATTCTAATTTTTTCTTTTATCTTGTTCGGGTCGTGGATCAAGTTAAAGACTAGTCAAGATGTCTGTTTGTTGCTTGCAGGTTCATCATGGTGGTGCTGGAACAACAGCTGCCGGGCTTAAAGCTGCGGTAACTGCCACTTGTATAGCCAGAGAATGTGTTTTCTATAGTAGTCGGATGCGGTTTTAATAAAAAGGAGTATCCTCGCCTACTCATAACAAATCCTAATCATGCTCACATTGAAAATATATTTGGAACAAGTGTTTATGGATTAAAAATTATTTAAATTCATTACTTTTGTTTTTCCTAAAATATCATTATGCACATTGCTCTCTCTCTCTCTCTCACTCTGTTAGTTTCTGTATTTTGAAAAAGTTTTTGTTTTCTCTGTTACCTTAAGAATCCTGTTGTCAATTTCTGTATTTTGAAAAAAAAATCATTTTTTCTGCGGCATTAAGAATCCTGCTAAAAGTTCGTGGTTATTTGAACAACAAAAAAAACTTCTAAAAGCAATGTCTTCTCTGGTGTATCCAACTGTAACTTTCAACCTTTCAAGTTTCTAATCCCCACTTACTATGACAACGAACTGCTGCAGTGCCCAACAACTATTGTGCCATTCTTTGGAGATCAGCCTTTCTGGGGAGAGAGAGTGCATGCCAAAGGAGTGGGCCCCCCTCCTATTCCTGTGGATCAGTTCTCACTACATAAGCTAATTGATGCAATAAACTTCATGCTAGATCCTGTGGTATGTACTTCATAAATTATTGCATATTAAGATTCTGTTGGTGTTGAAGGATGATACTAGACAATTCATGATAGTAATTGCGTAGTTTCATGTCCTGCCCAGAATGATGGAGTCATCAAATGGGGTTGCAACTTATCCTGCTGGTCATCCAGACCCATTCTTTTTCCTATTCTATGCTAAATGATTAATTTTTGGATGTACAAATTGATGATTGTGCCAGGCTTTAGTCTCGCTCCTTGTTAGGCCCTAGGGAATGATCAACTGTTCTCTGGTGTTTTCACTGGAGGTTTAATACCATAGGCTAGGACTTAACACATGTGTGGACTCTAATGCTATATTTCAGTTGCCCCTTAGTGTTATTGGTTTGTAGACTCGGACTCAAGCCTGAGTTGGTCCGGAGCTGCATGTATCAACCAAGCATCGACTTGGCTGGGCTGACAAAAATTAGCCATGTTCATTCAGTCAACTCTACACAAATACAAGATTTGGTTGTGTTAGAAAAGTTCCCCTGATTCAACAAGATTTCTCGGGTTTTACGCGGACAAGTACCGTGCACACCATATTTTCAGTATATAATATATTATAGTTTCACTTTATAACTTTATATTTTCAGTATATAATATATATTTTAGATATAACATATATATTTAGATTATATTCAGTTAGTTTTGAATTTATTATATATATAGCCATTTCCTTGTACCCACTTTTTTTGGAATTCCCTGTCGTACCGTACCTGCACTCGCACCCATACCCAGGTGACATAGCTTGCCTTCTTCTGGTACTGGTTTGAGTAGAGCGAGTCGTACATAGGCACAGACGACTTGCCACTTTCTATGGGCCAAGTCTTGGGTCATCATGGTGTCTTCAGAGTGCACAATTACATCACAAGTTGACTGAGACGATGGCATTCTTGTGTTTTTATACTTACTAGGCCTGGGTCAGACCAAGTTAGTTAGCTGTGATTGTTGACCTGGGTCTTTATCCTATAAATTAGAAACCTCAAAAGGAACCAGAAGAAAAATGGTTCACACATACTTTGCAATAATACTACAGGTCAAGGATCGGGCTTGTGAGTTAGCGAAGGCATTGTCATCTGAAGATGGAGTGACGGGTGCAGTCAAGGCCTTCCATAAACATCTTCCACGGCAAATGCCACCCACTCAGCCTCAACCCATGTCGCCCAGTTTGGTAAAGCGCTACCTTGTCAATATGAGGAAATGCTTTGGTTCTTAACTCTTGGATAACTGTTGTTGCATCCATTTGAAAATGTTGAGCTCTTTTGTTGGTCATTTCTCTGAAAGAGAATGTGGCAAAACGCAGCAGTGAAAGGAAGATGAGGTTAGTTGTTATGTTGCCACCTTCTCTGTATTCGTTCTGATTCAATTCCTTGTAAGGGTCCTGTATTGTTGTACTTGTATACGTGTTTCATCTCTGATCATCTTGGGTTCCTGTGTGTGTTTGTGTGTGTGAATGTTGGCTACACTTGAGTTTCCTGTTCTCTATATACGAAACTCAAGTGTGGCCAACATTTTCGCACAGATTATATATAAGAGAGAGAGAGAGTTTCGTATTCTGTAGTATAAATATACAAATGCAAGCTTCATTTGTTAAGGAATGCTCTTTGGATCGAGTGGTTTTGATGGAAAACCCACATTTGTTTATTCATGAAATTCTAATGCATTTTGAGCCGTTGATTTTTGAAGCTCTTAAAAATATGTTTACAAAACGCAGTAAGATGTTCTAAGGCATGTTTTTTAGTAAACAATACATGTGAATTTGATTCGTCAAAAAAATGAAGAAAATGTGCAATCACTTCTACTAGGGATTACGGTGCAGTAGTCTAGCCAATCATTACCTTGAATTTTCAAAAGACGCGCCTAAAATTTGGACAGGAGAAAAAACACTCAAGTTCGGATATTCTTGCACACATCACACGTGTGTGTGTAGACATTAGAAAGCAAGATGTTCATTGGCAATTCCTTGATTGTTAAGAAACCTCAGCTTGTGGCATCTTTCGATAACCAAAGAGTTGGTCAAGGTCCAAACCAACTCATTTATATATATTTTTAGATATTCGATGAGAGTTTTGAAGAGGCAAATTATTGTGCTTGTGTGTTTATAAGAAGTTGGAGCTTGGGATCTGATGGGAAGAGTGGATGGTAGTATGGGGTATGTTGTCCTTTTTTTTCCTAGTAGACTCTCGCACTTCCAATGCGAGCACAGTCCTACCCTTAAAGCAATTTACAAATGATACAATTTATTTTTGATAAAAATATTCTTTAATTCAATAGCTTTCATAAATGGGGAATGTATCTTCTTGATTTTATCACTAATTAGTAGCTAAGGCTGCACCAATGTATCAATAATCGTATTTCAAGATGCATTAGTTTCCCCTTTGTAAAGATGCTTTACGATTCCGATTATTAAATTGGGCTTTTGAGGGAATGTAGCAAAAACCCCCAAAAACAAAAAAAAACTATCGAAAGAAATGCTAGGGCCTACTTCTTGATTAATGATTGTCGGTGAGGAGATGAATTGTTAATTCCAGGTGTGAATCCAGCTTCTTGAAAACCTAGATAAGTCGAGTGGAGTCCCTGGTTTGGGAACCAATGCAACTTAAATACAGTATATGCCCTGCTAAAGAATGATGGTTCTCCTACTTATTTAGCAAAATCATAACTATATAAATAAACAAGAGAGAGAGAGAGAGAGAGAGAGAGAGAGAGAGAGAGAGAGAGAGAGAGAGAGAGAGAGAGATTTTTTTTGGAGGAAGGGGCTCTTGGATATGGTAGCGAACGTTACTTGGTGGTTCATTTGTATTTGAAGCTTGATACGAATGAATCTTTTCGTTGCTTCTCACTGTTGATAATAATTGGTTTTACTATTTCCCCCCACTTATTAGGCGTACAACTCACCAGGCTAACAGTTTTACAATTATTAAACCAGGGTTGCTTCTTAGTCTGTTAGTGAATGTCATTTATCTGGGTTGAATGTCCAATAAATAGTTGGGCCCTAATCTTCCAGCTTTCTCATTGAAAAAAGTAAAAAAAAATTGAACGTAAGGCAACAAAAATGACATGTTTATCAAAATGCCTTACATTTTTTGAAATTCACTTCATGTCTAAATTCACAAATGTCTTTACTTATTTAGTTTCATTTTGCCCTTTGCACGAGTCAACTTCAAGCACGATATATTGGCACGTTATTCAGGTATCACAAACTCTCACTAAAAAGTAGATTGACACTTTTTTTTTTGCATACGAAATTCGCATAACCAAATATGCTAACTTTTTGTAACTAAAACTTATGAAAATTTCACAAATATTTTATTAATTTTGCATATATAATGTGAAGTTCGCATAACCAAATCTATGAACTTCTCATAATTTCACAACTATTTTATTAAAATTACCATATACAGTAGAAGTTCACATAACCAAATTTGTAAACTTCATGCAACTGAAACCTGTCAAAATTTTATAAATATTCTACTAAATTTGCATATATAGTATAAAGTTCAAATAACCAAATCTGCGAACTTCCTTTAACTAAAACATGTTATAACTTCGTAAACGTTTCACTAAATTCACATGTATAATACAAAATTTACAAGAAATCGTGTAAACTTGTTATTGAAACCTTGTAACTTAGAATATCAAACTAAATTCACATATATAAATACAAAATTCACAAGGTACAATGTGAACCTCCTATTATTGAAACCTCATAACTTTGCAAATAGCGTACTAATTCACTTATAGTATAAAATTTGCACGATATCGTGCAAACCTCCTCTAGTAAATGATCCTTAAGGAGATATGCAAATATATGGTGATCTGCTCGAATTGTTGGTATGTGATTTTTTTTATTCGCATTCTTGTTGAATCATATATAAAGTCTTTTTTTATTCGTTTTGTTTTTGGAAAGAGCCCTAACTCTTCTTCCTCAACATTTTCTCTCTCTCCTTTCGGCAATTTTTGTAAAAAAAATTTGTTGCATTCTTACGAGGTTCTGGTATCCTTCGCATCGACTTCCCCAGTTAGGTCGAACAGTGAGTTTCATAAAAATAAAACTATATGTAAATAATGTTTTATTTCATTCTAAACATTTTTTATTTTTTGTAGATATGAGCATTTAATAATTGTATGTGTATTTTTGTTTGGTTGTTGCAGTGAATATTGTTCATATGTTTTCTTGTGTTTCATTTAATATTTGTCACCAAAATTAACTTTTAAGGCTTTTCATATATATATATATATATATATATATATATATATATATATATATATATATATATATATATATATATATATGTTTGCTTGTCCTTTAGTTAATATTCAGTATTTTTGTATTGGTGTAATGAGGATAGGATTGACTGTCCAAAAACATTGAATAAGGGTTATAAGGTTATTGTGGGTAGTTGGTTTTCAGAGTGGTTGTTATATATATTTATATTAATTGAATGTATGAAGTATATATGGTTGACCTTTTCTCACATGATATTTTTATTAAATGAAAAATATGTTGTATAGTTGGTGTAAGCAGTTAATGATGATCTCTAAAAGGGTTAAAGTACATTACTGTACCACTGATCGCACTAATTAAATATCTACATTGATCTTCAGAAATAATAGCTTTAACGAATTTGTGTTTTTGATATCTCATAAAACTGGTTACACGTAAGTGTTATTGAGCTTTCGATATAGTTATTCTCCAAACATAGATAGCCAACAAATATGAATATATGTTTTGGACAATGATGATATAGAATCGATGATAAATGACAATGTCTACTTAGTTCCTTGCAAATCTGAAAATGAATCTATTGATTACGAAGTTAAACAAGCAGTTAAAAGTAATTTACAAGTAGTTGATGAATGAAATAGTGAGAATCCTGTGAAGAATGTGCATCTATTTCAAGCACCATCTATCGAGTTCACTTCTATGGTGAATATCCAACTATCCCAAATAGTGAACGATATATTTATGTCTCAAACATTAAGCTTAGGCACGAGGAGGGCATGTAGTTTCTCGAATCGATTAGAGATATAGATTTTCAACATATAGGCAATGAAAAACTTTAATGAACAATTGTTGTTATACATGATCATATGATTACTGCAGAGTATGTTGAACCATGTAGGCAAACCAGTACCACTGATCTTGATCACAGTAATATGGATGGCATCTAACCTTTTAGGGCATATAACAAAGCTAGGTACAAGTTAAAATTTATAATTTATGCTTTAGATGTAGGTATGATGATAAATGTTATATTTTTATAATTAACCTTGAAAGTTAAAAATGCAGGAATGTTATATGCATAAAAACAAAAGAAATGATAAATATAATAAATTTTAATTTAGGTTATGCAATAAAATAGTCAATTAGTGACAGCAAAAATGACCTAAACAAAGAAGAATCAAATGATATCGATAATGATAACTATACCATGTCTATTGAGTTGGACTCATAAATGATAAGAGACGCTAAAACACTAATGACATAGGACAAATAATGATAGTTGAAAATGTTGCATAAATAAAAAATTTAAAAGTTGAATATTTGGTATATTGTATAAGCTATATGAGCATTTGTTGGGTAGTAGAACTGTTTTATGTTTTTATACTAATGAGATGTGGTTAAACATGCTCTCATTTAGTAGATTTTTATACAATAAAGTACAATTGAAAATTATTGAAGCAACGACATCTCAGTTGTATGACGAATTGTGTAACAAAAAACTTAATAATTTTGAACATTTTCAGTGGCTAACAATAGGCTCAAACGATCAATAAATTGTTTTCGACAAAATGTTTAATGATCTTCAATATTATCGTGAGTTTTTGAAAGATCATATGATCAGGAATAACTATAAAGCAAAACTCGTGAAGAACTGCAATAACAGAGTCACTATCACATGCACGAGAAAGAACCCATGAACTATGTTAATTGACCTTGAAAGATTCATTGCACAAAGGTACACAGAGTAGTGTTCTTTCAAGTAAAGAAGTATTAAAACAAACATATATGTAGGGGTGGCAATCGGGTCGGGTTGGCGGGTTGACCCGACGGGTTGGCGGGTCAGCATACCTCAACCCGAACCTGACCCGTTTATTAAACGGGTCAGCTGTGGCAAACACGAACCCGACCCGTTTATTAAACGGGTAACCCGACATGACCCGCCAACCCGTTTAATAAACGGGTTGGCGGGTTGGCATACCCCTAACACGAACCTGACCCGTTTAATAAACGGGTTAGGCGGGTCGACCCATTTATTAAACGGGTTAGTTTAAGTCCAACCTGAACCCGCCTAAGAGGCGGGTTGTGTCAGGTTTTGCCACCCCTATATATATGTGGTGGATCATTGGATAACCTTATAGTAGAAAAAGTGTCTTCCAAGTGGATTATGCATGATAACTCGAATATGACTCCAAGAGCCACTATAGGTGGTTGTGTCTCTAGCTTCCTCTATCCGAACATTGAGGTTAGCAATAACCTCAGAGTAACTTATGGATCAAACTTCTTTACCACTGAGTTTTCTTTTTCTTCTTTAGATACTTCTAGGATCAGTGACATGATTGTGGCCACAAACTCCTTCACCTTTTTTGCAGATTTTGCCTTAGACTTGGGCCACAATAAAATTGTTAGTTGTTATTTGTTTAAGCATAGTTATTTGGGTTTTCAATTAGTGATATTGCATTTTTTATGGAAAATATTAGACACCCACGCTTTTGGCCACTGCACATGCTCCCTCTCTACCCACATGTTAAACCTACTCTCTACTTTATAGTAGGAAGTATCATCCAGGTCGTACTTTTTTTTTTTATAATTTCTACTGTGTTAGCAGTTGATGTGAGTGTGGTCACCTTCAAAATACTCTTCTCAATCGCCACATTATAACAAATAAATTCAAAATTTTCTACAATAACAAAACATGAAATGTAGGTAAACATGCGAGCAATAAATACATGATATAAACTATTGAAAAAACATTGCAAAAACAAATGAAATAACCTATTGATGATGAAAAAACTCGAATCATTAAGAAAAACAAACAAACAAATAGTGTTCCCTAATCATGTTTACAATGCAAGATATACAATATATAAAAACCAAATTGGAGAATAGAGGCATACAAATCATTAAGAAACTAATTAGACAAATACTCACACACAAATGACTTCATTAACGAGAAAAACATAATAGGCTATTGAACATTAAAAGATAACTTTAAAACCATGCAATTCTTCTACAAAATAAGTAACTTATGCTAATGTTACAAAAAATAATTCATTTAAGTTGATGTTTCAAAAAAATAATAGATTCAACCAATAAACATGTGCTTACCAAAAAATCTCACCATTAATGATTTTGAAAAGCTCAACAGTGAACTGCTGAAGATGACTCACCAGAAAAAGTCACCAGTAATAGTGGCAAAAAATTACAGTCAAGGGAAGCATGTTGGGGACCACAAAAAATTCTAGTTTATGCAAAATCAACCCTGAGTTATAGAAAACTAGTTTTTATACAATCAAATAATGATCACAGATAACTCTGCAAAAAGAAGACAATTCATATTTTATTCATCTCCAATATTTGTGATATTTTTGAAAATCCATAAATTTGCCAAAAAATCTAAATATAAAGTGCATATTCGCAACAGCCTTATTTGCGATAGTCATTTCGAAGTGACAACTTTACGAAACTTCACAACATATTATATGCACAAATCGTCATATATTTGTGGATCTCTTTGAGGATCAGTTACTTAAAGATGATCCACACAATTGTATGCAAACTTTAGACTATATATGCTAATTTAATCAAATAATTGCAAAGTTTCGATAGGTTTCAATTAAAAAAAGTTTACAGATTTGGTTATGCGAACTTTGTACTATATATATGAATTTAGTAAAATATTTATAAAGTTTCGACATGTTTAAGTTAGAGGAAGATTGCATATTTGGCAATGTGAACTTTGTACTATATATGCAAATTTAGTAGAATATTTACGAAGTTTTGACATGTTTCAATTTTAGAAAGTTTGCATATTTGATTATGCGAACTTCGTGAGGTATGGAAAAAAATAATGTGTAAATTTACATTTTAGTGAGAGTTTGAGATATCCTAAGAGTGTACCGATATATCGCTGGAAGTTCATGAGGTTCGTTCGTGAGAAGGCTAAAATAATCTTAAAAAAGTCAGACATTTGCGAATTTAGACATGAGGCAAATTTCAAAAATTAGAGGGCATTTAGAAAAATGTGTCATTTTTTTGTCATACAATACGAACACTTTCCAAAAAAACTACGTAAATCATATCCATATACCAGGTGAATCAATTTGAGTTCTAGTTGAAACCAGTCATATTCAAATTTCCAAATTCAAATGCAGCCCTTGGCCATTCCCGCGTTGTGCAATCTTTGTTGAACATTCATGATATATATTTCTTTTTAATGACAAGGAACCCTCCTGGGAGCCCGATCACTTAATGAGCCCGCTCCCTGTGAAGTAAACTTGAGTGGGGTCACCAACACCCATGCCCTTACAGAGCCCAGTTAAAGGCACTTGCACACCCAAGCCGAACCTGGGACCAAGTGGTCAGCACCTTCTCCTCAGGCCCGCTGCCATTCGGGTGTGATATGCTTTTATTTGTGATGAACTGCTTAGAGATTAATTAATGCCTTAATACCCATATGGAGAGTTGGGATAAAAAAATAAAAAAAATAAAAAATAATCATGAAGTGCTTAGCAAAGAAGTTGTTTAGAATTGATGGAATGACCTAATGCACATGTGGAGAGTTGGGTTTAAACAAATAAATAAACAATCATGTGCTTGTGAATGGCACGAAAATATTTCCATCAGATATGAATGATGTCGTACTGCATATCTTATCTTGTTAAGTATGTGCACAATATGCACGATTAATCTTATAGTATTAACCAATTCACCGTGAAAAGATCAGGTGCAATATGATTGTACAAATATTTGTGCATTAAGCACCTGATCACCCTCCATCTTTGGGGACAGGCCTGTCAGGTGCGTAGCCTAAGACCTGATGGAGGGCAAACGGCTTGTACAATCTCGTATTGCACAATTTTTTGTGCAATCGTATTGCACCCGAACGGGTCGCACGGGGTGCCATCGATGTTGGAGATTCACGATCGTATTATTCAAAAAGAAAATATTTATTTAGTCTAACACAAAGTGAGGAGTCTGACAGTGGGAGGTACAATCCAAATAGGAAAATTTGGCAAGGTTTCAATACCCTCTCCTCCGTTAAGGAGTGAATCTAAGGAGATTTGAAAATCATAATTTCTGTAACTTTTTTTTACCTTCATTAGTGCCAATATTTACCTATCTATTTATAGAATCAATAGAATATGAGAACTGGAAATATGAAAACTTATTGTGAACTGCTATGTTCATGATTTTTTTGTCCTTTTTTCTTGAATCTAAATATGGATATGATCTACATGCTTGAATTTATAAGAACCCGCTCTGAATCATCAGATTTTGATTTATAAACGTGATTTTTAAAGGTTTTAAAATCAACGGCTCATAATCATCATAAATATTGAAGTATTCAAAAATCATATTTTTTTCATCGAAAAGACATGATTCAATGGTTGATTCCTAGCAAATTCACCATCCTAAGTACATCCACTGTTGGATTTGTAAAAAAAAGTGTTGAAAATGCCCATATTTCTAGTTATTCTCCCTCTATATATAGGCATGTCATCTGACACTAAAAGTCCGATGATCCATCATTCAAAGGCAGCAGTGGTGTACTTTTTTGTTCATTTTTTATGATATAGCGATGGCCCAAGACTGCTGCTAAATGTAAAAATCATATAAAAAAGTAGATGCATGCGGTAATCCCCATCTGACGAGAAGGGGGTCTGACGATACTTTTTTTCTCACGTAATATATACATACACTCGTGGGCAAGGAACCCTCTATTTGAAACTTACAGAAGAGAGTTGTTTTGACTAAATTGACCTCGTGGATATTGTTTAGCATAGTGAAAATAGTAGGAACATACTCATGGATGATACTTTTTTAATATAAAAGTGTGTTTTTTTTTTAGGTTTGAAAACTTGGTACGTTACATATACATTAGAAAAACATGATTTAAAGGTTAATTAATATGTAGATGACATGGTGATCAAAAACTGAAAAAAATGAAAACCCTTATACGATTTGCTGTTTTTGTGGTTTACTTTTTGTGTTATTTCTTCATCAGTCTTTTTCAAATCCAAATCTTTTTAATCATGTAGTCATTATTTAACCATTTTTTGCTGTCTCACGAAAAGAAAAGGAATTACTAATTACAATCAAGCACAAAAGGGTAGAGAAGCGATTCTTCGATAAGACCAAAGAACAATGTGGTTGGCAATCATTCCAAACAATGATCTTTTTGAGCAAAGTGCCTTATAAAGGACAAGTTTTTTGTTTTGATGCAGCAGATATTTAAAGCTTTTTCTAAAGGTGAAGCTCACACACAAAAGTAAACAGCATTACACTGATTCTCAGTCACGTTCAATCTCCACCGTACATCTCACTTGATGAAAATGCACCTGGGCTTCAGTCTTACAGTTCCCAAGTGAGATGTGCAGTGAGAATTGAATATAATTGATGATTGGTTATATATAATATGATCTAAACTGCCCTAACCATGTTGAGGTAATAAGGCTGGAAAAAACCACCGAGGTGGTATCCATGTGGTAAGCAGGGTCCCTTGTCAAGCTGAAGGCCCAAGATCGAATCCCTCTGTCACATGGGGTGGCTATTTTTTCTGGCAGGGGTCCTTCTAACCCCAGCTTGCCTTTAAAAAAAAATAAAAAATAAGGCTGGAAAACAAACTGAACCGGGAGGAGGGGGTTGGTTGGTTGGTTGTATGTTCGGTTTGTATAGCTGACAAAAATATCTAGTTAGAAGGACCAATTCAAAACGATTCAGAAAGGACCAATTCAAGGTCGACTCAATTCCATTTTTTAATATTTAAAAAGGGTTAAAAAATATATTTTTAGCATCTTTTATTTTTTTAATGACACGTCACCTGGTGAAGAAAAAGGGCCGATTCACATGCGATGCGATTCGATTCGATTCAGGGATTTCTCTGAGAAACCGATTCACCTACTGAACCAATTTTAACAACATTGGCTCGGGGGCGAGCCGGCTCCAGATTGGTGTGTTTAGACATGAGCTTGAGCTTGAGCTCGAGCTCGAACACCTTTCGGTAGTGAGCGAGCCAAGGCCAAACACTGTGTGTTGGGTTCGTTGACCAGCCATGGTCAAGCCCTTAGGGTAGAGAACACATACTCTAGGAAGATCTCACAGGCAGCTAGCAAGTATGCAAAGCGGTTTGCCATATTCAGGTGGATTTGGGAAACAAGGGAATCGTTTAGGACAGTGAGCCCCTAGGATGGCTCCAAGGCATTTACATAGGATCATCTCTCCTTTTGTTGAAATGGCTGTCAGTTCAGGTTTATTCCGTAGAATGATTGCATCATTGCTTTGAGGGTAGGTTCTGCATATTCCAGTCTTCCTACTCCTGTGTCCTTTCTTTCTATAAGAAGACAAAGAGCAACCCCAAGAAAACTCCATCAGCTACAGTGGGTCATTTTATTTTTTTGTGTGTCAGAGGGTTGTATGCCAATAGACATGTTGGTGAACTGGTCAATATCCAAGGCAACTATCAACGCCAG
Organism: Nuphar pumila; assembly: GCF_984573655.1. Lineage (NCBI taxonomy): Eukaryota > Viridiplantae > Streptophyta > Magnoliopsida > Nymphaeales > Nymphaeaceae > Nuphar > Nuphar pumila. The sequence goes on from NC_143259.1 coordinate 8,519,574, forward strand.
TTACAAAATTAACAACATAAAAGAAAAAACAGAGAAAAGGGGACAGCCAATGTAAATCTGGAGTGTGAACGATGAGAAAGGAATATTGATTATTAACTCAGATTCTATACTTTCATAAAAAACAATGGAGTTGATGTAAGGGTAATGTTTGCTACCTTGCTTGGTTGGTAAGGAACCATTGGTAAAAAATCTGTATTAATTTTTTTAATGAATTTTGGTTCAATTTTCACACCTGACCCTCCAGATGTGATTATACGTTTGATTTAGTAGAAATCATTTTTGGAATCATAATTTTTGAATGCATAAATTTTTGGGGGTTGAAAAATCAATGGCCTACAATTAATGTACTGAAATTTCAACCTTCAAATATGTATTTTTAGTTTTTCACATGGAAGAAAAATGATACAAGGGTCAATATTCCCACTATTTTGGCAATGTTGAACACATCGAAAAGTCAGATTTGGTCAAGACAACCTCTCCCTATGAGTTTCAGCTACCAGGAAAATTCTTTCCTGTTGATATATCTGTAAAGTTGATCCACACAACGTGTGTATATATATATATATATATATATATATATATATATATATATATATATATATAGAGAGAGAGAGAGAGAGAGAGAGAGAGAGAGAGAGAGAGAGAGAGAGAGAGAGAGAGAGATTAGTAGTTGCGAAATCTATAGGTACTAAATTCATGGTCAAACGCCCACTGACTGTACATCACGGACGTTGATGGATGGCCAGCGCAAAACAAAACAAAAAATTGTGTTTTTGACAAGTTTTTCTGCCAAAGAGGCATTAGCGACGACAAAATTTTTGCACTCTGGTTGAAAAAATGAGCATTAGGAGTGATAATTTTGTCGCCTCTAAAGTTCCTTCAGCGAAAAAACTCATCATTTTGACGCTATTTTGTTTTTGCACGTGACCATCCATCAACGCACACGATGAACGGCCAGCGCGATTCACCCCCGATTTAGTTCCTAAGCATTTCACAGCTACCAATATATATTGTTTAGTACATGGAGAAACCACATTTGACATCAGTGATCAAGCAGGCTGGTCTTAACCTGTCATACCTATGATTATTGTGCTATAAGCATAAAACTCAATATATATCCAAACCTCGATCCCAAGAGGGTCTCCTGCTTAGCCTTGCAAAGGTGGTTGCCTATATTGCCTATACGAGGATTCGAACTTGAGGTAGGGGAAGACCTCTCTATCCGCGATCCTAAGACCATACCTCTTGGGGTCATCTATGTCCCATGTTGCCAAAAGTATTAATTATAAGCAGATAATAAACCTCTTATTTTCATAGACAACTTTTTACTTTAATGTGAATATGACTCATCTTTCCTCTTTCAACCATGCTATGTGTTCTTGCTCATAGAAAAATAGAATTATGTCTTTCATCTTCCAAAAAGAAGCTGTTCACATCCATTAGTGTACTTTGGGCACCTTTCAAGTAACTCTAAACAAATAACCTACGTTGTCCTGCTTCTTTTTCTTAATTGAGTTTGCTTTCCAACTTGACTCCACATTGAGAATAAAGTGTGATAGTTAGGCTATATTTTGGCTTTAGAGATGATCCCTCATTGATGCAAATAATTAAGCCCACAATGTCTTCCCCACTTTTGTATTGGCTCATGAGGTTGAAAGTCTCATTATTATAGCCAAAATTGCACTCTTTCACTCTTTTGAGTCATTGCAGGAGAACAGTTTGAATTCATAACTCACCTGGCCAGTAGTTTCATCAAGCTTTAGTGTTTTAAAATTTCCTTCCTTTTTTTTTTCTTCCTGAAACCAAAAGGAATGTCTTTGTCACCTTTTTGGATGGTGGGATTCTTCATCCCTACACCTAGCTAGAGAATACTTTAAATACTTCCCACTTGATGCAGCAATTCCATTACTCAAAACAATTTCTTTGTCTCAACCAGGTTCTCATACAGCCAAACAGTGCTTCATAATCCACAGGTTGTTGGGTTTTAAATATTTATCAATATTTGTAAATAATTTAATATAAAAAAAAAGTTTGTAAATGATTTGGTTTCAGGGGACTGGATTTGGAAAACCCTAAATACCCCAAATCTAGGATTCGGGAGCCTTGAGATTTGTATTTGGCAGCTGGCTGGAGTTAGCATTTCCTCGCCAACTACCAGCTCCTAACAGCCAATGTGAATTAAAAGGGAGTTGAGAAGGTAGATGACAAGGGTGGTCTGACATTGGGGTTGGATGTATGTTTTACTGAATCCAACCTAACCAGATATCATCTATTCGGATACAGAGACAGATTCAAATTTGGATGGAAAAAGACAACCAAATCTGACTTTTTACATGTAATTGGATTCGAATATCCATAAGATTCTGTAATAAGATCTCAAAATGAATCAGAATCGATTTGGCTTACCATATCTGACTAATTGGAGTGGATGTCGGATACCATCTGATCCATGGACATCCCTGGAGTTGTCATCTGCAACCAATAGAGGTTGCAGCTGGATTTGAGAGGTAGGAGGGATTTGAGGCTACAAAATCCCTTCCCATCTCTTGGGATTTCGTATCCAAGCTCCCAAACGGCGGTGGGTGTTGGAGAATCCGTGAATCCTTGCACCACCCACCCACTACGGGCTCCCAAACAGAGACAAACTTGATGGAATTCCTCTTTTCTTTTCTTTTTTGTAATTACATATAGGCGTGTAACTTTTGAAAAAATATGTTGAAAGCCTACTTATTAATTTTTTTTAATAGGCCCTTTGAGTTTTCGACAAATTACTCAAATGACCAACTATATCACTTTATTTGCTAAAATTACTCGTTTGGCCTTAACTGTGTGACAATCACACCAAATGACACTCAGTCATTTATAGAAAATAAATGATTAAAGTGTCATTTTAGAGAATTCATGTCAACTAAAAAAATAAAATCCAATCATTCAAAGATAAAGAAATAGCTAAAGTGCCACTTTACAGAGTGAACAAAGTGAAGTGATAGAAAAATTAACTTAAGGCAGTTATATGAGCAATTTCATAAAAAGATGGGCATCTATATGAAAAGTCTTACACGGTAGGTGGTTAAACATAATTTTATCATAAGTTATGCATTTATACAATAAATTCCCCTTTTTTTTTTTTACTCTTGTTTTCTTTCAAGCCAATGCCAAGCCCCGCTGCACAAATGCAATGTGCTGCTGTACCTGATCACCATCCATTTGCTGTGGGGCTCACTCAGACATATGCTGTATCACAGAAGATGGAGGGTGATCAGGTGCAGTGGCACATGGCGTTTGTGCAATGTCATTGCACCTGATCCTGCCTCAATGCAGATAGCTGTGACTCGGAGCTTGTGATCATGCACTAGCGAACGTAAAGGCTAAACCCTAAGTTAAAAAGGTGTTGATTGCATCAGATGATCAGGTTGCTCACGTGAGTTGGATGAGACCACCATCATCACAACCGTCCAACTGGCAGAACAATCATCCAGATTTGTGGTGGGACCCATGCTTTCATGTGACATGTTCCACAGGATAGTGTTCAAAACAGACCATGCAGCCTCGAGATTGGTCGATAGCACATCATACGTACCGTGCTCACGGACTCACACATACATTCAAGTACCTATTCTTTTTTCAAGTACACTCAATTGTTTGTACCTTCGATTCTTTTTCTTCCTGTCATTGGGCATGAGGAATGAGTTACATAACAAGAAAGACATTGATCTATCTTAGGGAAAACTTAAAAATCTTGGTTGAATTTGTATCTGAATTTCTAATGAGACAACAATGACTTTTGATTATCTAAGCTACCCTTGATGCTTCCCTTAGGAGATAGACAAATGGACAATTTGTCCTCTTAAGGGTCTCTAATGAAATCCAAATGGCTTTGTTCCACATTTAGGAAAAAAGCCATGGTTAATGTGGATGCTCATATTTTAGCCCTACTTGTTTTTTTTGGTTATCCATTCCTCCCTCCTTCTATATATAGCTTTCAGTTAAACCTGTACATGACATGTTCAGTACCAACTTTACAACAGTACCTTGTGCTTTTTAGGGCTTTGAGCTACATGACATATTGTTAAGTGAAAAGAGATAGCTAAGAAAAACACATGCATGCTATAGCAATTTTGCTACTTTTCTACCATGCCAAAGAGAACCTATATACATCATATTCTCAGTTTTCCACACACACCCCAACACAAGAGAGAGGGAGAGAGAGAGAGAGCACATGGGTACTTTTGCCAAATGATGGAAATTATTTCCTAACAAAGAAAATATTGACTGCCCCATGCTGCCGTTCAATGGCTTATTGTATTATTATCGACGTATTATTAGTGTCTTAGAAGTCAAAGGTCCACTCAGATAAAACCCAAACATAACAAGTGTCTTCTGCCCAAAGGTTGTTTTGAACTCGTGGGAAGAGGTGTTCAAGCTTTGCTCTAGGGCTTAGGGTTATTTTTCTTCGGCTTAGGGTTTTGACTGATTTTTTTTTTCTTAGAATTTTTGTGTTAGTAATTTCGAGAAAAATGTACCGTTTTTCTTTATACAAGGATGGAATTGAGGGGGACTTGAGGGGCCAATATACTTCTAGGGTTTAGGACCTTATTCTTTTCTTGGGAAGCTAATAACAAATTCTTTCTTTGCGGCAAAAGAATTATTAAATTAACTCTTTTCAATAAATTTCCTTTCAAGCAGAACTGAGCATGATTTGAAGCTATCTGCATTTTTAAAGAAATTTAGGTTAGCCTGTGACCGTATGTGGTACTTCCAGTTGTGTCTTTCCTTTTAGGTCAAGCTTTTAGGGTTTCTTACAAGTTCCATACAGTGAGTAAAATCGAGCAGATAGGATCAAATTCCAGACAATGGATTGGATGTGTATCAAATGCATGTGACCAGAGCCTTACAAACCAAATATAGTTTTTATGCTTAACCAACTCAGCTTTACTCTATACACCCATAAAGGTGTGTGAGCTGGGTTTGGACCAAATATCAAACCTAATACTGACCATTAAAGGTATCCAGTGTAAAGCAAGAAAAGAACCTAGTTCGGGATATCTTTCAGGTTTTTGAGTTTTCCCAAATGTGGGGCTTGGCTTAATTAGTGCTTGGTAGGGTGGCAGAGTGCATGGATGGGATGAGGGCCAAACATGGCAGGGGAGCCCCATAACTCAAGGCTGCATGCATGGGCGTGCAGGGTCCCCAAAGTGGTCATCGGGTAACGCTGAATCATGTTTCCTTTGTTCACCAAAGTCCAGATATTAAGAGAAACTGTTGGAAACGCCTGCCAATTTACAAGAGTGCCCTATGAAACCGATGTGTGTCAGGCCCAAAACCCCAGCACGAGTCTCAAGTCTTAACTCTCTCTCCAATCACGCCCTACCATATTTCCCAAACCTTTATTATTTCCTTGCATGCAAAGCTTTAAATTCTCTGCTCTTTTTAGAGATCACAAAAAATAAGGAGGAAAGATCCCACTATCCTTCTTTATCTCTTTCTTTATTAATACTGCAAGATATGCTTCAAAGCCATCCCATCTCTTGCATGACATCTGTTTGAAAATCGAAAATAAAAGGTCCTCAAACTCGAAACACCACCTTTATCTTTTCTTCTTTCTAGTTTTTGTGTGCCCTCTTCCACATCCTGCTCCTCTGTGCAAAAACCCTGCTAAATCCAGAAAGATTTTGTCTTTTTTCCAACTAGTTCAAAGATTACACATAGTACCCCACCACTCTTTTCACACTATTTCTTTCTCCTGTATATATAAATAGAGGTAGGCCTTCCTCTCCCTGCTTTACAAAGACCAAAAGAAAAAGAAAGAAAAGAACAACGAAAGGTTTGTTTTTTGCCCATCACCATCCAAGTTCCTCACTTTCTACAGTCCAAGAAAGCAAAACCAAGATGGTTATTTGATTCCTTCCATTGTATTTTAATCCATTTTTCCAGTTTAGATTTTTTTTCTTAGCCCCCCTAGGAAAACTTGTTTAGAGTCCTGACCAACACCCCAACCCCAGTACCCTACATTTTTTTTACTAACTCGAAGCATGGCAGATGAGGAAAAGGGTGGTGCAACCAATGAAGTTGCTGATGGTTCAAGTGGAGAAAAAAGGTTCTTTCCTTGCCTTTTCTGTTCTAAGAAGTTTGTGAGTTCTCAAGCTTTGGGTGGTCATCAGAATGCACACAAGAAGGAGAGATCAGCAGCAAGAAAGGCACAGAGGGCAGTTGATTACAGGTTTTCAGGGTTATCCTCACCACCTGTTATTTTTGCTCCAAACCTTGGTGTCTTGAACCCTTCTTTCTACATAAATGCCCATTCTGGAAATCATGGTATCCCTCCAAGTGGGCAATTTGCTTCTCAATTGTCTGATAGGTTTGGATCCAGTGGAGCCCCTAGGTTTGACAACCCTTACAGGGGGCCACCCTGTTTTGGGGATGATGATGCAAGTTTCTTGAATTGGCAGAGGAGTCACAAGGACAGGGTGGTGAACAATGGGGAGCTTTCAACAGAGGGGCCCTCACGGAAGATGACCCAATTTCTGGGTATTGATGATGAGGCCTCTGGTTCTTCTGGCAGCGACCAAAAGCTTGACTTGTCCTTGCATTTGTAGAGGTTGAAGCTGCATCAACAAGTATAGAGAGACATGGGTAGATCACAATTTCATTGTTGCAGGAAGTCCTGTATGTGTCCTTTTCTTCTTTATCTTTTGTTGGGACGACCATTTTGATGTTGGGTATGTGCATGTGTAATAACATAGGCTTCTAAATTTCTTCATGGCACTCTGTGTATGAAGACATGCTTTTTCAGTATAGTAATTTTCCTTTTCACTCCTTGTCTTTTTTTCTTTCTGATCCTCTCCATGGTTGAAGCTTAAAAGTATGAATGTTTTTTTTTCTCTTTCCCTTCTTCTGATAATCTTTTATTTACTGAATCCAATTCCATACATTGGCTACATATTCCATCTTTATATATTAGATTATTTCAACAGATTGGATTTTTATTCTAATTAAATCCCAAATGCACTTCTCTTATCTCTGCTATATTGAGATCAAATATTTAAGAGGAAAAAAATATCATAAAGGAAAGTCATTAGACTTGCTGGGAAAAGGACTGTTCAAAATGTTTCCTTTTTGTTCTTTAAGAGATTTTTCATATTTTTCATCAGTTTCACCATTTTTTACATGTTCCAAGGTCACCATGATGGCTCCATCTTTTCTTCATCGATTTTTGGTTATTAAAGGCGAAAAAATTTAACCTGCAAGCTTGGAAAGAATTAAGCCCATCTTTAGAAATTATGGTCTTTAATGACAAAAATAGGACTTGTACCTCTGAGCACGAAATAGTAAAGGCTCCTTGTGACTTCCTTTTCCGTCTTTTCTAGAGGTTTACACCTTCAATTCATGACAAGTTTATCAGGATACATCAAATCCTCGACAGAATAGTCGCCGGGTTTACTTTTTTGTGTCCTGTGTTTGGCTCTATATATATACAGGTTGAGCTGGTGGGACACAGAAAGAAGGTTAAAGTACCTAAATCTACATAGTGCTTCTTTTGTTATTTGAGGTAAAAGTGTGGGAAAACCAACGGTTGGATTAGAAGCAATCTTGCTGCTTCGCTATGACCGTGGTATGAGTTCACAAGAGTTGATTAATTATGCATACCACCGTGGGGTCGCCAGCGTGGCCAGAGGGTGCTGAGTTGAAGGCACTGAATCAAACCACACTGGCACATGGGTGTGTCCGTAGCTTTCAGAGGTGGGCCACGTAAGGCACGGTGGTCGTGGGGCCCCACCCGGGGTTTCCTCCCTTCGGCGAGTATATGGCTTTCAAAACATAGCCAAAAACTCTTTTCAGGATATTCACTGCAAAAGAAAATCTCATGATAATTTGAAAATTTTTCCTCTAGAAAATATCAGAAAATCTCATTTCAATTGAAATAAAAATAAATAAAATAATGAGCAGGTAAAATTTAAGGCTGAGATAAAGTAAAAACTATAAAAAATCACAATGATATCATGATATGCAGTAAATGTGCGATTTTGAAATTCCATCAATACTATCTTCATTTTCCTGTAAATTTTCATATGTCGGTGGTATTTGTGACGCTTGTTAAAAACAGGACTAGATTAATATGTTGTATAAGAAATCTATCTAGGTGGTGAAGATCTTTTGATCCTTGCTTCTTATTATCTTAAGAATACAATTGGCAACACAATATAAATCTTCTGCAAGCCAAGCATGAGATGAATTCTCCAAAGAGAAACTCAAGGGCAGGCTAAACTAGGGTTAAGCAAGTGAGACAGTCGATTGGCACAAGCATCAACTTTCCCAAGTATTAACTTATCCAACTTATCCCTGTAACAGCTTTGACCCACTTATCTTGGCAACCTAGATGCATGAGCCACGAGTCTTGGTCCGTATATACTTGATTTTACTTAGATCAATTATATAAAGTTCTGGGTCCATTTTGAACCCATAGTTTTTTGTTCCAAAGAGTTTAATTTATTCAATTCATACACAAATTGCTTCATCTTTTTGGGCCCATTTTGAACCCATAGTTTTGGCTTCTAATCAGACTATTGTTTTCTGTCAGATAAATGACAATGGATGTGTTGATTGTGGTTTTCAGTTGTGCACAAGACCAGCTGGAGGATTTTTAGCACTATGAACCAAACTAAAGAAATATAACCATTAAAAATAGCAAGAATCCAAAATTGTGTTACTTCAATTCTTATCTCTAAAGATAGGGTGTGGACCATAGTACCATTCCCAAGTGATTATTTAGCCGAGAAACAAGCTAAAAAAAGAAGTCTTTATGTTTGGTTTGCAAGTTTGTCAAGTATTTCAAGCAACAAACAATATAAGATGCTTTTTAGCATAAGAATGAAGTATATCTCTATATTGTTAGATGACATCGGAAACCTGTCAAAGTTTTCCAAGTGGTCAATGGGACCAGCAAAAAAAACTATTGGGCAATGTTCAGATGTGTAAATGACAAAAAAACAATTAACTATGAAGATAATCAATGACAACAGTTCACCTAAAAAAGATGGATACATAAATGTGTTATTTGAAATTCTTTTCCTTTCCTCCAAAAAAAAGTGTTATCATTAAGAAACATTATGAAATGAATTGGCAAAACACTTTATGCAAGCCATGCAAATTTTAAGAACAAAATAGAAACCGCTACGGACTCCTGAGGAATAGGTAGTGACTTCCCATTTAAGAAGCTGTTCATTTATCGTATGCAATTAAACAGAAAGCTTCATGAAAAACAGATAAGATCCCATTGATGGTATGTGCCAAAAAAATTAAGTGGATACGCAGAAAACTGACGATTAATAAGGTGCGTAATCTTGATCAACTGCTAAAACAAAATCAAGATTTCTTATTTTTCATTTGCTACTGCTTCTCAATGAATCTATAAACTGTTTCTTAGTCTTTACTTTATTAGTCTTTATTAGTCTTTATTCCTTTTTGAATGACAACTCAATTTAATTCATTGGATGCACCGAGTCTCAAAAACGTAACGCATTTGATTGCTTCACCTATTCTATCGAAGTTGGACATCGTCTCAAATCTGTTCAACTCCTACTAAAGTTTTCTTGACAAACTGATGTCATCTAAAATGCTCCTTAATTGGCCTAAAATCAACTAGAGAGAGAGAGAGAGAGAGAGAGAGAGAGAGAGAGAGAAGCATAAAAATAGGGCAATAGGCACCAACAAATTTTGGTAAACGTAAGGGAAAAGGCACACCAATGGTCATATTATTGGGTTGAATGATGTCTCTTTTGTGGGGCACTCTTTGGGAGTTCAATGAAGGTTATCTATTCATTATGACGTGGGGATTCCAAAATGGTATTTCATGAAACGCATTTTTCCTTATTAATGAGGCAAGGTGCTCAAGCAATCTTGCAGACATGCATGCCTGTTATGGGCTTGCATGGCACTCTTTTGGGGTTCTAATCTGTCCTTTTCTTCTATTTTGGAAAGTGGTGATCCACCCCCATTGGTGGTTCCATTGTTATCACCATCCTTTCAGCTTTCAAAGAAAGCAATGTGTGTGACTGTTCCAGTTTTCATAAGCCTGACTTGGGCTCATGTTTGGAGGCCCGTTACCAAGTCCAAATCTTATTGGCTTTCCTATTCCTTACTGCATATAATTCTACACCAAAATCGTTTAATCAAGTCTGGATATGTCTTTATCTGGATATCTTGATGTTGTTACTGAATTAAGGTTTGAATACCCACTACCAGATTTGGCTGCCTAATCCTTAATGAACCACCGAATCCAAATAAGCGGATATGGATTGATCAGTATCCATCCCTTATATTTGATATTGATACATCTTTTTCGAATTGCCCTTGAAATCTGATCAAGTTCATGAACTTCTTCACTTTCTTATCAAGTGATATATTGGAGTTCATGACTGGTGATAAAGTTGCATGAGTTTAATTATGAACTTGGAGACGTTTAATGCGATGCAATAAACTTGATCAATTAGTACGAATTAATTATGGATTACTGAAGTTTTTAGTTAGCCTTAGAATCGGTATGACTCGAGCACCGTTGATACCTTCATGCAACATGTACATTCTTCTCCAACTCGAAGATCTTGAACTACATGTGGAGGTACAATACCATAAAATCCAAAACTTGCCGTTCAGTTCAATATATATATGCAAAAATAATTAAAAGTTATCTAAAAAAAACAGCGTTAATGGTATTCTAAGGCTTAAGGTGGCCAACAAAAAATAAGTAGATCAAATCCCTTGTTCAAATAACACCTTAAAAACTTCCTATAACCGTTTGTTGTGATTCACAAGGGATTGTTATAATCGATCCTCATGCTTCAAGCTATCATAAGAGTAAGCATAGCCAATATCAGGTTGTTGCCTGCTACTTTGTTTGATACGACTTTTAATAAGATTTTTTTTCGATAGGATGCACACTACTTTGTTGGGTGCCAAAAAAACACCAATAATAGTTTTAACATATTGTATTTGTGTCTTCTCTAACCGGCAGTTGGGGGGTTAGCACTTCCTGTTCAACTTCAAACCTGAGGGGGGTGGGGGGCTAAGATTATAAGCTAATGCGCATTGGCCAATCCAGACATGAATTGGCTCCAAGCTGATACAGTTTCTTGCACGAGAGAGAGAGAGAGAGAGAGAGAGAGAGAGAGAGAGAGAGAGAGAGAGAGAGAGAGAGAGAGAGCAACCTCTATTTAATTACTCAAGAACAAATAAGTGCATAAAGAATCCATGAAGAATATGACAAGAGGGATGGAGCTAATAGTTCTAAAATAACTAAGTTTTTCTTTTTTTTTTGGACAAGCACCAACAAGCACCAAGACTGAAGTTGGGGCCACCATCCATAGGTTAGTGGTGGACCCTCCAGCTTCCCACTCCAATGTCCACTATCTATTTTTCACAATTGATAAGAGAGGTGGGATGTCGGAGCACGTTGAGTTTGGCATCATAGAGCTTTAAGTGAACAAGAAAAGCTAAAAGAGAAACAATAGAATAAGTTTCCACGAGTACATTGAGTGCACTAATGCAAATAAACAAATTAAGTGAAGTTTGCAAAGATGGTGTAATGGAGCTACTAAGCTGATATAAGGAAACAGCATTCCTTACTCAACTAGTGTCTCCAAAGCGGGTTATTGGCAGATGATGGCAGTGATATGGCTAATCTAATTACATTCTACAAAAATGTACATGGAAACATGTATGATCTTGCTCAAAATAGTATCACACACAAACTTTTCATATAATTTACTAAGCCTACAAATAATGTATAATATTCTTGATCTCAACAATAGCTAAAAAGCCTATTTGGGACAAAGCAATGTATCCTTAGATTAGGGAAAATTGGTCTTTCAAAGTTAAGCCTATTCTAGTTTGATTTTTAAAACATTATAGTGGTCGTGTGCCTATGCAATTTTAAATTTTGTTCCCCTAGACCAGTTTTTTTTTTAGAAAAATTCCCATGTCAAAGATGTTTAATGCTGGTTCACCTAAAATATTCAATAAATTAATTAGTTAAATGCACATGCTAGAAAATTGTACGGAAGGGGAGATGAGAGGGAAAGAAAAGAAAGTTTTTTATTTGTAGACCTAACCCTACCTAGCTTGGCAGTCTATGCTATGCATAACATAAAGATCAGTGTTTATGTCGGATGATTAGAGTAGGCCATGTTGTTTAGAGGAATAAAAAAGAAGAAAAAATAGTTAGACCATATAAGGGTAACTATGTATTGTTCTTGTATCCTGGTCATCAGACAAAGCACCCTCAAATTATGAAAGCGAAAGGCATTGAATATCAAAAATGGCAGTTTCAAGGTCTTTAGAGTTATCTAATTAGGACTAGACAAATGCTAATGCTTCAACACCAGTTCATGAACAATGGGAACTAGCTACTACATGTTCTCCTTAGTCAGGTAGGCATTATGTTTGTTTACTTGGCCAAAGCAACACTGTAGGTCATTATTTTATATTTGGATAATTTATTAATGCCTCATAAGAAATAGGTTGTAACTCACTAAGCCAATGTTTGACACCAGTACTGCCAACAATGCCATATATTATTATGGGAAAGGTAGATTGTTTTATATCATAATGCCTCTCATGAATGAAGAAATCCTTCACTTTCCACTTTTTAGGAGCACACTACCAATTTTTATTTTATAATGTAGATCTAGATTTAACAATAAGTTTTTAATAAACATGGTTAATAAAAAAATTTACTTCTCTTAACATGTAACAATGTGATATCAACTAAGATCCGATGTTTGAACCTCTAAGCAGCAGATCATATGGGCCCTCTTGGTTTATTATCTCACTCTATGAGTAACAAAATTTTATGCATTTTTTGGGGGATAGTTTTACTATCTAGAAGTCCGAATGTTGAGATGAGCTGGAAAACTGATTTAATTAGTTCGATTCTCTATTGCATTTCTCATGCAAACCCAAAGTTCATTCGTCAAGGGCCTCGATGCATCTTAAGTTTATTATTATTATTATTATTATTATTATTATTATTATTATTATTATTGTATCCACATTATACTAGAATTCCTTGGATAGGGTTACAAGATTAGCCTCCACAATGGTCTCCTAATATTGATGTTAAGGAAGTTAGGATACAGTTTACACTTGTATTTCTATTATATTTATCATGTGCAATCGTTACCGAGTTGGGTCAACGAGTCTTACGAAAGTATATGTTTCATTGTTTTCGAAAGGAGCTTGTGGGAAGAAAGAGGTTCCAAACTTGATTGTAGTTATTGTTTGTTCTTTGGTATCTAATCAAAATCTTTCACTTGTAACTTTTCTGTCAATCAAACCTAGTTGATATGATATACATAGATTTCTATTTTCAATCAATCAATGAACTAATTAATTTCTAGTGCCCCTAGAACATCATTTTCGAACCCGAGTGGGCCAATGGTTCTTTTCTCGATCTGACTTTTGCTTGTGTTAAAGGTTGCTTAGATTTGGGTGCCACAACCTTTTGCTTTGCAGGTTTGCTCATTGCTGCCTTCACTGTATTGGTGGCGCAACTAATGGTCATTCCACTCGTGTCATGGGGTTAGGTTAATGGCTCATAGCCCAAAGCAGGCACGATATTTAAGGTTTCAGCTTTAGAACTTGGAGAGTGCAAATCCATGGAATAATTTTTAGTATGTATCATGTCTCCTCCATCATTTTAAGTGGATGTTTTCTGGATATTGTAATATTTTTTGACCCCCCTCCCCCCCCCCCCCTAGGACTAGGAGGGAGGTATAGTCTAGATAGGCACGTCCTAGTGTCTTGAAAAGATGAGGTGATAATTCCAATTCAGCAATTTTATTAGGGACCTGCTAACTGTGTTGTATAGAGGGAAGATCAGCTGCAATGTGATTGCATATTCTAGCTGTGCTGCTGCACTTTATCACCTTCCATCTGCTGTAGCAGAAACATGGAGGGTCATCAGGTGCAGCAGTCAGCTAAAAGTGTGCAATCACATTGCATGCCTGATTCTCCTTCGTCTCCCACAAGGGTTCCGATAATCAGATAGGGGTGAATCGTGAAGGTCCTCGAGCTGAACACGAGTTTCAAACTCATGTGGGCACATCTTTTGCAGCGAGGATGAAGATGGATGTACTTCCTAATGGCAAGGGAGACCTAAGGTTTTTACATCAATAAAGTAGCATCAGTCATGAGATGCATTGGGGAAGAAAAAAACGAGTAATTAATGTCACAAATATCAGTCTTGGGATTTTATTGGTGATGGAAAGTCCTGCCATAATTAAATTAAAAATATGCTTTTTGAAAAAATTTGAAAAATAATAGCATATAAATCTTAAAAAGATAAGAAAACATGCAACAATATAAAGAAGTATTATAACATGCACGAGAACCAAAAGAAAAAGGCGTTAATATCTTAAGAATATCATGATAAATCGTTACATTATGAAAATATTGTGTAATGATATCATGATAAATCGTTGTATTTGGGAAATATCGTGTTCATTTGGACCGCATCAGCTTTTTTCTTTTTTATACGGAGAAACCACCTTCAGGATCAGAGACCTAGCAGCCTAAAACTCCTTGAGCTTACACCTTGCCCCCATGGAGCTTAGGTTTGCCCAAGGAGTGATGCCCATGGTATTTGAACCTAGACCACTTGCCTAGCAGCCTAGGTCTGCATTGCTGATATTTGTGACTATCATTTTAAGAACCCACAGGCTTGACCCGCGGCTAGAAAAAAAATTAGTTCCACACTTATTTGACACTGACTGCTATCGAGCTCCATACATTCATTTTCCTTATATCTTATAAACTGTTTGAGGGAATATTGAAAAAGTAAAGATAACAAAATGCAAATTTTGAATCAGAAGAAGGATTGCATTTCTCAAAAACTATCAAGAAAACGTTGTGGTAACTTCAATATGTTTCTGTTTTGGAGTTTTTTTTTTCAGTTTATTGTGATACTTTTTCAGTTTTATAGTTTTAAAAAAATATGGCTTTGAAAATGTGAGAAATTCAAAATATCAGCAACTTTGCCTCTATGGTAAGAATGCATGTGAAAGTTTCGGTTAGTTCCCTCTAGTGTTTGGGTGCACCCACTTATCCACTTATCCAGATAAGCTGGGAAATCACTTTATCATCTATAATAGAAGATCTCACTTTGTCCCGTTCATCTGGATAAGTGGTTGCATCCGAAGGCCGTCTAATTGTATTGCTTTGCACAATTTAGATTTGGTACATGTAAATGGTACACCATATATATATATATATATATATATATATATATATATATATATATATATATATATATATATATATATATATATATATATATATATATATATATATATATATATAGGTATAGTCTCTCTCTCTCTCTCTCAGATGAGAAAGGCGCCACAAATCTAAGATACTAAGCTCTTGTTGAAAAGGGTCACTAGTCTTTCCACCCCTCCCCTAGATTTCAGAAAGTTGGAATAAAAATTGTCGTAGTATGAATCGTTGAATTTTTTCCTTTTTTTCTTTTCAGCTTTAAGTGGGTGTATACAATAATATTTTGTGATTAATAGCACTTTGTAATTTAGCACTTTTCTTAAAGCTTTTACTAGCAGCTCAAAGGCTCAAAGAAAAGAAACTCTAGTGATCACTAGAGTTTCTTTTTCTGTTTTTTGAAAGAAACATCACTAGAGTTTCTGCACCATATTAAGAATGCTGATATTTTATTCTTTAATTGTTATGCTGTTCATATCTGTAAAGGATACAGATCAGCATTCCCAGGTCCAGATCGAAACTGTGATCCAAGGAAAGAAAGATAGCAAGGCTGGCATCTCAACATCACATAATTATAGAGGTTTCAAAGATAAGGAATATGTATCTGATGAGGATATTGGTGATCCTCATGTCAAAAAAAAAAAACGAAGATAAGTATATTGGTGATCCTAATGTGATTGGGAAAGATCCTAATGAAACTGTAAATCCTAAATATGAGGAGAGGGCTAAGGAAAGTGAGAGCAGGAGAGAATCATATGATCCTATCCTGTATACAAACTATAAGACATCTAAAGTAACGTCCTCTGGTTAAGGTAATAGAGGAGAGAAACTTCCATGGTCGTGGATGTAGGTTCCTATAGGAATGAACCATGTTATATCTTGTGTGGGTTTTGTGTTTGATCTTGTGTGAGAGTTTAAACTTTAAGTTTGTATCAGTATCAGAGCATTATTGATCTAGCGATCATGGACAAGCAACCTGGAATATCTTCTCCAAATAACAATATGGCGATGAATACTTTAACATCAGGTTTGAGTTTAATTTACCATATGCTCCATGTTTTTCCTGCATTGACAAATTTACAGTATTTCCTCTTCACAAAGCTATCATCTGATAATTTCTTGCTTTAGAAATCTCAATTTACCCCTTTGCTCAAAAGCTATGAGTTGATGGATCAAACCTATGCCCACCTAAATTTATTTATGCTGAACCAGGTAAACCAGATAAACTTAACCCTACCTATATGCAGTGGAATAGGCAAGCCCGGTTGTTCCTAAGCTGGATATTGTCCTCTTCATCAGACACGATACATAGTGTAGGTCTTTTACATCTCATGAAGTTTGGGTTGCCTTGAGAAAAATGTATGCTGCTCACTCTCGTTCAAGACTGCAACAACTAAAATCTCAATTGATAAACTTAGAAGGGAGCAATTCTATATTGATTTACTTCCATAAAGCCAAATCTGTCGCTCATTAATTAATTGGCGCTAGCCTCAAAATCAATTTCAGATGATGATTTAATATTGAATATTATTTTTGGTCTTCCTATTGCTGATTATGGGGCCCTTATAATCTCCTTGAATTCTCGTGATAAGCTGATCACCCTTGATGATCTTTTTCATCTTCTCCTTGTTCATGAGGCCCAACTTAGTGAAGTTTATGATAGTGAAAGCTTAAGTCCAGCTGATAAAAGAAATCAGATTTTTTCTGGAGGTCGCAGTAATCAATATTGATAAAATAGATCGAGTGGTTATGGTGGTAATGGCCAGTTCATGCGTAGTTATGGTTCCGTTCAAAGTTCAGGGCAGTCGTTCAACAATCAAGATAATTTTGGTTCTATGAGAGTGTGTCAAGCATGTGGTAAGAGTGGACATAGTGCTCCTCAACGTAGATCCGTGTGTCAAACTTGAGGAAAGAGTGGGCATGGAGCTCTTCAGTGCAAACTTTACAAATTCCAAAAGGATGGGTTAGCAACGACTGCTGAAGCATATCATGTTTCTCCCATGAAATATGAACAAGGTTGGTATCCTGACTCGGGTGCTACACAACACATAACTTCGGACCTCAGCAACTTATCCTTGCATTCTGACTGTGGAGGTGGTGTTCAAGTTAAGGTTGGAAATGGAACAAGTTTAAAAGTTTTTCATGTTGGTAAATCGTTATTTTTTCTTACCCTACTTATAAGTCTAAGTTTCTCATGAGTGAGATTCTTCATGTTCCTAAAACTAAGAGAAACCTATTGTCTATGCGTCAGTTTACTAAAAATATTAATCTATTTTTTGAGTTTCACCCATGGATCACAAGATGGGGAAAGTTATGTTGCAAGGCACAAGGGACTCTTATACCAGCTGTCAGTCGATAAAGAAGAAGGCAACAAAGCTGTATTGATGATAGGAGAACGTTGATGGATCAATGGCACTGGAGGTTGGGCCATCCAGCCATGAAGTTAGTTTTTGGTGTTTTAAGTAAGTTTGGACTTCTGTATTATAATAAGCTTGAACATAGAATATGTGAGGCATGTCAGCAAGGCAAGAGTCATACCTTGCCATTCGATTCATCCCTACATAAAGTTTCTGAACCATTAGATATGATATTTTAGATGTGTGGGGACAAGCCCCCATTTTAGCTACGGAAGGATATCGGTACTATGTTCAGTTCATGGATGTTTTTTTCAAGTTTACCTGGATGAATATTATCTCTCAAAAATAAGAATTTTTACTTATTTTTCAAAAATATAAGCTTTTTGTGAAAAATCAAAGCTTTTCAAGGTGATTGGGGAGGAGAGTACAAATTTTTATAGACTTTTCTAAAAGAAAATGGTATAGATCACATGACATCATGCCTACACACCCTCAAGTGGAATTGATTTGGAGAACAGAAACACCCTCGCATTGTTGAGACATGTCTTACTGTTATGGCTCATGTAAGAGTTCTAGAAAAAATATCGGGATTTTGCTTTTGTTGTTGCGGTATATTTGGTAAATAGACTACCTTCAGTCATTACCAACAAAAGGTCACCATTCCATATTTTATTTAAATCGACACTTGATTACAAATTTTTAGAAGTTTTTGGTTGTTCATGTTATGCTTGTTTGCGACCTTACAATCACCATTAATTGGAGTTTCATAGCTCAAATAAGATTTTTTTGGGGTTATAGAAAAAAACAAGGGATATTTGTGTTTAAATCTCAAGACCAAAAAAATCATTACTTAGTGCAATGTGGTATTTGATGAAAGTGGATTTCCATTCAGAATGATGGCTAAATGCGCTCCGTCACCTTCAGGCTCTAATCATGTTTTACCCCAAACATCATTAACCCTCTAAAACTGAACCTCTGCCTCGAGCGAGTCCTAATGACTCATCTACCAGTCCTATTCCCTTCTCTATCCTTGAGCCTAATGGTAGGTCATTAGGGATGTAAATGGTTTGGGTCTGGGTTGGATCTAGGTACTACCAAGTCTAACTTAATTGGTTTTGGCCTAATTGGATTTGAATTCATATTTGGATTCGGATGGAAATGTTAGTCACACTTATCTTGTCTAATTAGTGAGGATTTTGTAATCCAGTATTTATACTTAATTGGGTTATGTTTTTAGTCGGGTTTGGGTTTGAATGCAAAACTTAATACCAAACCCGATTTTGATTATTAATCGGATCCAGATTTGGCTATCAAATCTGCTTAATGGACTTGGATTCAGGTCAAGTATCGGGTTGCACCGTTCACATCCCTATGGATCATCCCATGAGTTCTCTTTCTCTTTTCTCCCTATTGTGTCTTTGGACCAACCTAATGTCGTGTCTTCTGTTCAGCTTGTTTTTTGCCCTTCAGTCCAACCTAATGCTTTGTTAAATACTCACACTATGGTAACCCCCTCCCAAGATGGAACCAGAGGACCCAAGGTATTCCTAGGTAGTCATTATCCATTACTTGTTGCTCTTCTCACTAAACTTGCCAGAGATCGATATCGAATCCAATTCTTTCCAACATGCCCAAAAGAATCCTTTTTAGCACTAAGCCATGGGTCTTGAGTTTTAGAACTTACTTCAAAATGATACTTGATTAGATTGGGTGATATATCAAATCACTTTAAGAAAGTGATTTGATATCTTCACCATCCATTGCTTCATCCCACAAGGACCTCATGATCCTTGTGTACATTGTAGACGGTGAGGACCCCAAATCACTTTTCTAAAAGTGATTTGGCAGATCACTTGATCTGTTCTCCCCTAGTTTCTCTGTTCTTAATAAAACATTATTGGATGCAAGTGAATTTTCAAAGTCAAGCATCGTGCTTAAGAGTCTTGAGAGATATAAGGCATGCTTGATTCTTCAAGGATTTAGTCAGGAAGAGGGGGTTGATTACTTTGAGACTTTAAGACTTTTAGCCTTATGGTGAGACATGTCACTATTAATACACTTATTACTCTTGCTACCAATCATGGATGGAAAATCCGTCAACTTGATGTGTGCAATGTATTTTTACATGGCTTCCTTTCATAAGATGTTGTTATGAGTCAACCACCAAGGTTTGTTGATTCTCGAGATCCAAATCGCATTTGTAAGTTGCATAAGACTCTCTACAGACTTAAACACATGGTACCAACGTTCGAGTTTCTTTCTTCTCAAGCTTGGGTTTGTGAGTTTTTGTATAGATACATCTTTATTCATCCATCACTCACGTGGTTTGGTTACCTATATTACAATCTTTGTGGATGATATCATGGTTATGAAAATTTTGGTTATGTTCAAAGATTGATTCAAATCCTACATAGGGAGTTTGCACTAAAAGATCTTGGGCCAATACATTATTTTCTTATCATTGAGGTAGTTCCTACTTCATCTGGACTAGTGTTATCCCAACAAAAATATATTGAGGACTTGTTACATAAAATGGGTATGGATGGAGTTAAGCCTACCACTATGTCTCTTTCCAATTCTTTCACATTATTCTTGAATGATGGTGATCCATTGCCTAATCCAACACCATACATGCACGTAGTTGGGGCTCTTCAGTATCTCACATTGACTCGTTCAGACTTGGTCTGCCTAGTTAATAAGGTTTGCCAATTTATGCATCAACATTCTACAACTCATTGGAGTGTTGTTAAGAGGATCTTACGGTATTTAAAGGGTACGATTTCACATGGGCTTCATTTCTCCAAAACACTTAATATGAATATTTTTACCTACTCTTGTGCTTATTGGGCTGGTTGTGTTGATTGTCATAAATATATGAGTGATTTTGATATATTCTTGGGTCCAAATCTCATTTCTTGGTCTAATAGAAAAAAACCCACTGTATCTGAATCTAGTACTAAAACAAAGCATTGGGCCTTAGCCAACACAGTTATAGAAGTTCCATTGAAAGTTGTGTTATGGGGTAGGAGAAAAGAAAACAAATAATTGCATTAGATATGTTCTTTGGATCACATATTCACTTAAGGAGCTTTAGATATCTATGTCTTGCCCACCAATCCCTTTGTGTGGCAACATTGATGTTGCTTATATGTTTGTTAATCTTGTTTTTCATAAGCAAGCATATTGAAATTGACTTTCATTTTATTTGTGATCATGTTTCTGAAATATCATTATTGGTCAAATATATTTAACCCATGATTAGTAGCCAACATCATGACTAAAGCTCTTGGGTATGTTAGATTTCTTATATCACAAAGCAAGCTCGCCATTCTTCCTAGAATATTGAGCTTGAGGGAGGATGTAAAGGATATAGATCAACATATTTAGGTTCAGATCCAAAGTGTGATCTAAGGAAAGAAAGATAGCATGGATGGCATCTCATTTTGAATTCTTGCTAGATTTTAATTTGAATAGTCATCATTTTTAAATTCCTATATAACCGTAACCAATTTTTGGGTACAAAATTTTTTTAAGGAGGGTAGAATGTAAAACCCATAAAATTTTGAAAATATTATAAGAAATAAAGATGAATTTTATCTGAAATAATGGCTTGAATTTAGTTTATATTTAATTTTAATTAATGTTAAATTATTGTTTGGATTTTAGTTGTAATTTAATTTAGTTTATTGCTTCATTTTAAGTTGAATTTTAATTTGAGTTTAATTTAAAGTGGATTTATATAGTTATAATTCTAATACTTGGGTCTAATAAATGGATCTTGGACTTTCTAACAAATTGATCTCGAATAATCTAATAAATGAATCTTAGATATTCTAATAAATAAACCTTAATTTGAATTTGGATTTAAATTGGTATATTGGACCCATAGGGTGGGACACCCAGATCAATGTCATTATTGTTTTGGCAAAAATTTTGGTTGATCGGTGGCTCACCAATTAAATCAGAGTTGACCTTGATGTTCCTCATACCAAGGGCATCAAAATCCACTATCTCCATGTCCTAACTGGCTGTAATTTTAGTGTTCTATCGTTAGCCGAAGTTCATACCTAATTGCAAGATGAAAATCAATATTTTTTTGCATGAACTATTTTTCTTAGTCGATCTGTGTATGTATGATTAAATCAAAGACCACCATGATGATTTACATCATGAGGGCTATCGAATCGACTATTTAAACACCAAATTTGATTGAGTTTTTACCTCTATAAGCCTCATATAATAATAGAGTTGTCATAGAGGTAGGAGTCTCTATAGGAAAGAGACTCTAGAAAATCTGTAAAATGAGAGGCAGAGACCCCTCACTTAATTTTGATCCTCCCTCACTCTTCCCTCTTCTGCCTCAAACCCTAGATTCAGACCTCTATTAGAGCTTGAAGGTGGGGTTGTACATCCATTGGTGGTGAAGCTACACACTAACATCCAACCATTTTTTGAAGATTTTTCTATCCTAGATGATTTTTTAGGTAGGTGCATATCGATCTTGTGTGTATATACCACCAAGAATGAATATGCATGCTAGAATAAAATTTTAGACAAGTATTTGATGTGATATCAGCCTTAGCTTTGAGCTTGAACTAATATCCGATGGTTTTGAAGGTCTATGAGTTTTTGAATAGATTTTTGTCAAAAATGATTTCTAGTAAATACATAAATCTTGTTGGTTGCTTAACAAGAATCATGTTCAATATTTTAAATCCACGATGAATATGTATTTAGCATGATCAACCCGTATAAATGTAAAACCCATAATTTTTTTATATTCTACAATAAATGATAGTGAATTTAAGGCTAAAATATTATTTGAGATTAAGATGAGAATTGATTTATAATTTGAACATTTATTAGGATTCGGAATAAATTTTCAAAGGAGAATTTATTCTGAATCAAAGTTTCGATTTTGAATCGAATTTGAAATTGAATTTAATAAATATGTCTTGAATATTATGATTAGATTTGATTCAAATTCGAATATAAATTAAGACCTAAATGAATGTTAATTCAAATTTGAAATATACAATAATTTATATTTTTATGAAAATAGAATTTATAATTTTAAAAGGAATCTAAAAGTAATACCTACAATTTTTCTCATGATGTTTTTAATGAATAAAATAATATTGATGATGGATTTTAAAACACCCCTACATGCTCAAGGGTCTCATCGATCCTATTGAATTCCATTTATTCAAAAACTATTTCTGAAGAATACCAATTAGCCTTAAACAGAATATATAAAATAATTAATTTAAATGCATGAAAGTTTGAATTTCAATAAATAAAATTTCATTTATATTTAAGCCTAATTCAAATTTCATTTAGATTCATTTCATTAATTTCATATTTTAATTGAATTTGAATTTAGGATGAATTAATTTGGAATTTATTTAATGGAATGGAATTTGTAAATAAATTAAATTTCATAATCTTGTAGGAGTCCATAGGTGGGTTGTCTCATCCTATATATGTGGCACTCCATTTTAAAGTTTAAAAATAAAATAAAAAAAAACTCAAAAGAATCAAGTTTTAAATTCAAACTTACCTAAATTCAAGACAAGTTTTGAAAAGACAAAACTTGTCTTATTTCAAGGCTTGGCTCCCTATGAGAAGGGCATCCCCTCCTAGAGGATTCTAGGAGAAGGGATAGCTGGACAAAAAGCATGAAAAAGAAAAAATAAGAAAAAATGAAAGAAAGAAAGAAAAAAAATGAATAGTCAAACTCGCTTGCCAAGCAAGCAAGTTTGAAAAACAATTTTGGAAAGGGAGCCAACTTCATGGGGGTTGACCAGCCCATGTTTATAGTTATACATATACTACCTATTAAGTATATTATATCATATATAGGGTATATTCTAAGTTAGCTAAATTAATGGAAAAAAAAAGGAAATAAGAAATGGAAAGTAGAGAGGGATGGAATTTAGAAACTAGCCTTAGATTAAGATCAACGATTGAGATTAACTCAGACCTTAACTTTCCCTAAAATCCTATAAATACATAGGAGGGGATGACGCAACCCCCCCCCCCCCCCCCCCCGCCCATTTGCTCACTTTAAATTTCTCCCCTTTTTCTCCTTGTTTTTCCTTTCTCTCTTATATTTTTCTCTTCTTCCCCTCTTCTTTCATATGTATGCTCCCCCTTGGACCAACAAGGAGTATACTTACCTACATGTGAGGAGCGGGAGGAGATCATGGTATGATCGTTGCACGTGTTGGATGGTCAATTCGTGATAGAAATCCGATTTTACGTGCGTAGGAGCTAATTTTGCCAAAAAAGGTAGGGGTCTTATGCTCTACATGTAGATCGAAATTCGTAGGCACAAATTCTTTTAAATTTTTGTATGGACATACCCTAAACTATGCCTCCCACACGTGGGTTTGGCTTAAGGTTGTCAAAATATAAAGAAAAAAAGGGGGTTTTAAAAGAAAACCCCTCTAAAAATCATTTTTCCTAAAAATCGGTTTCTCAAAAATAAAATCCATAAATTTTGGAAATTTTAATTGTTATTTAATTATTTTATTTCAAATTGTAACAAAAAATAGTAGATTAGGTTCACATGAATGTACTATATAAATTTGGTTGATTTTCGTTATGTCTTTCATGTAAAAATGCATATTCTATGTTATTGGTTTTCACTGAAATAAATTATATAATTTTTAGAAAAAACCATGTTATATTTAATTGTTTTATAAAAAATTAAGTTAGAAATTATAGTGATTGTGCATGTGAATACTCTGTAATTGTATCATGTTTTTTATTTATTTATTTTTTATGAAAAATTATGTGTTTTAGATTCTTTGTTGTAAATTTACTGAAACTATTTCTAAGAAAATAAACGGATGTAAAGACAAGTCTCTTTTCTGGCCCCAACGGCTGTAAAAACAAGATTTATCCATTGTAGATTAGTCTAAGGTAGTGTAGTTAGGTTTTTATAATTTTTTTTATTGAGTTCATGTAAGAAAATTCAGAAATATGAATTCGGATGGTCTGTTTTAGCCCTACCCGAATGTATACTCGTTAATACATATTTTTGACCTGACACCCGACCGGTAAATTGCTTTTATCTTCTTGATCTAGAAGAGTTTTAATGAGAGATTTGTTAAGTTGAAAAGCTAAAAAAAATTCTCAACTACTGTAAAATTTTGAGCTTTGTTCATGGACTGAGCACTGTTATATGACAGTTAGAATAGAAAAGTATAGTTCTGCACCAAAACGTTCATAACTCTCTCATACGGATAATTTTTTATAAACGATTTATGGCATCAAAAAGCTAACAAAATTTTTTACAAACTATAAAAAATCGGCTTTGACTATTGATTGAAAATTTTTTTGTAGCTTCTGTAGCAGTCAAATAGAGTTGAGTTTTCGCAAGTTTGGAACTGGTTTAAGAATCGACCCCTGAATACTTGTGTAAATTATGTGTTGATATGCATGCTTTTATGAATGAATGTCAAACTGCATAGGCATTGTTAAAATAAATTTTTTTGTAAAGAATAATATACCCATTCATGGAGTTTGAAAAGAATGCTATGTGAATGAATGTGTTTGCTTATATGGCCTTGCACTACTTAAGGGACCAAGGTGTCTGTATTGTGAATTAATAGCATATTTAAATATTGTTTAAGTTGCATTCTCCCTTATGTGACTGCCATGATAATCAATGTTGATAATAATGATGATGTGAATGTAATGGATGCATGAAATGCTTAAGAATTTCATCATGTTATTTATACATATATGCATATGATTGACAAGAATGAAGCATGAGCATGAGTTCGAATGTAAGGTTTTAAATATGCATCCATTGGTCTTGCAGTGGTTCAATCTTTTTTTATGGATTCATATACGGTGTTATATATAAGACATTTTACTTAAATAAGTGAAACATGTAACACTAAAGCAAGGGCTTGCAAGGAGAGAGCAAGTTGTACTTACGACTTTGTGGAAATAAGTTTTGAGCACGAAAGGTTGCTCTTCTCCAACCACAAAGATAGGAAAAAACCCCTGCATGAGACTGTAATGTAGAAAAAAAACTCATGAGTGAAAGTCCAATGCATAAGGATGATAGTTTTGGGAGCTTCTCTCGCTTTTGTCATCTCTCACCTGATACTAGTGAAAGGTATCTGACCAGGCCAAAGCCATCAATGTATGAAAACACCATCTGCACCACAGCCCTGATATAGGTATAAGCATGTGTTTGTATCCACATGCTAAAAAGAGAAACCTAAATGAATGTGCATTTGATAGGCATGGCATGCATCATCTAAGAAAAAAAAGTTAATTAAAGATAAGAATTAGCTCATATATAAGATCGACTTCTGCAATGGTAAGTACATATATTTTTAATTGTTCATGCATTTTTTACTATTTAAGTCTGAATGAATGATTGATTGGAGTTAGTTTCACAAATGTATGCTTACATGAGATATTAAGAATGCATCTTAAATTTAGTGGTATTCACTTTTGTTAAATGAATAAAAATTTGTAGCAATTCTTGCTTACTAGTTCCAATTTATGTGTTTTGTGTAGTTCTACCCTACTTAGACAATTTTTGTCTAAACCTATAAATTTTAATATTTTCAGGAAGTAAGTGAGCTCATAAGTGATGGCGGGAGGTTGCGACAGAGACCGAGTCATGCTTTTCTCAATCTTCGATTATTTTTTATTGAGAGCAATTTTAGTTGCTCAAAGACTCTGATAATTTAATTTATTGAATTGATATTTATATTTAATTTAGACATGTATGAACTTTTAATTAAATTTAGGAATGTTTGATTTCTAATTTAAATGTTTGTATGGTTATGAATGTAAACGAGAAGTAATGCACCAAGTTTTTGTCTTGTTTAATTTTTTTGTTGTAATTTTATAAAAGTATTTTAAAAGCATTTCAAAAAAAATCCATGGTTTTCTGAATACAAAATTTTGGGTGTTATAATAAACCCTGCTGAAATTGATATTTAACATGTTTAATTAAAATAAAATCCTAAATAGTAAAAATTGATTTTAAGGATTCGAGGTTTCTTTTTGGAAAATCAGTTGTTAGAAGTTTATACTGTTATATTTTGTATGTGAATCATATACAATATGATCTAAATATTTTTGTGATTAGATATGTGATTTTCATTCATGATTGAATTTAATATCATATATAAATTCATGTAGGTCATACCGATTAGGGTTTATTGAAACTTTTTTTGAGAAACATGATTTTATTTATGGTTTGTATTAGATTAATTTATGATTGACATGTTTTTATTCATTTTTATGTTGAATCTGATATACATGTGCATGATTGATATGTTATTCATAAATTAATTTTAATTTTTTGGTACGTGTTTTGGTGTACGTATGCTTGCTTTAGAGAAAATGACCTTGTGTGATTTGGGACTTATTTGCATGCATTGAATTATGTATATATAACATGTATTGATTATGTTTTTGTATCTAAACTTATGTTGATTAAGTTATGTTGAATCAATCATGTAAAATCATATTTATGTTGATTGTTTTATGAAAAAACAAGAATTACATATGTTATTTGTGTGAAAAGCATGTTGTTTTGTTTTCATGGACCGAAATACTTTTCAAAAACTTTATTGTACGCCCAAACAATGAAGTTAAAAATTCTCAAATTTTAGAGAGACGTTTCAGACGCATCAAGAAAGTCCCAAAAGAAAAATTGGCTTTGTTTGATGTTTGGATTGGAAAATACGACCTTTGAAAGTTGGAACAATTTTTTTGTCCTGACATAAATTCTATGTACGACTGCATAGTCTTATGAATTTTATTTTTCCTAATATGCTTTATGGATATGGCTAAAAAATTTATGTGTTAGACTACATATTGAAGAACTTTTAATAAAAAATTAATAAATAGATTCACTGAAAAATGATTCTAAAACTTGAAAATTTTTGAAACATTGTCTTCTAAGAACCTAAATAGGCTACGGTCCATGAATTTTAATTCATAGCTGAGATGGAGTTTGGACCTAATGTCTATAGACGATTTTGCCAAACATACTCATATATCTATAATACATTTTATAATATTTTTATTCTTCTATAAATTTTTTGTTTGATAGTTCTTTGAAGGGACTGAATTAAATAGGTCTATTCAATAAACAAAACACTAGTTTTGGTAAATTATTTATTTCTCACTTATCTAGACTCCAATTGAGGCAAGATTTGTAATTATAATTAGCTAACACATATATGCATCTAATATAAAAATTTAAAATTTTTACTCATTGTAGTTTGGTCGTGACAGAATTTATATTGATTGATAAAAATTTGTGCCTACAGTTTCGAGTTGAAACTCTTATGATTTTTGTGTCCTGGTTCCGAAATTGAACCAGTTAAATATGTTTTGGTTGTAGAACTGAACCAGTTGGACACACTATTTGTTAGAGACCAGTGTGTATTTTCAACGATAGTTATGATATGCTATGTGATGATCATGCATACTTTTATGTTATGATGATTAGCATGTGTATGATATGCATATGATGTGTTATAGTGTTATGACATGCAGCATGTATATATATGGTGTATATAGGGTTGTATATGCATATAGTATTGTGATATATAACATATGGTCATGTCACAATTATGATATAATTCTTGCATATGATGCGATGATATGATTATGCATAAATAACAATAAAGTATGTCATGTGTATTTATGTATATAATTGTAAAAAAATAAGGTGTATGCACATGTGACTTATAAGTTGTATATTGATCATTGGTTCGGAAAGAGAAACCAAGGACATATTGAATGAGGTGAATTAAGGGCTCAGACTACAAATTTGTCGTAGGTGGTATGCTCATGTTTCTGCAAAGTCATAGGATCGATCATGTTTATGTTAAGCCTTTGAGTGTTTTCTCTCAGTTATGATTTGCCTCCCTTTGAATAGATGATTTTAGTTAGTTATTCAGGTTATTAAAATAAAGATCATAATAAACAACTGAGTGGTCTCAATTGAATTGATGAAGTGAGCTTGCGAGTACCCGTAGGGTCTAAGCAAGATAAATAATAAAATAGTTGAATAGGTTTACTTTACGATTGTGTAGTTACATTTATAATTATATTTGTGTTGTGAGCATGCTTTTGATGATGTTGATATTCAATTATGACATATTTTGATATCATGCTTCTTGAACTTAACTGTTGTAGTTATTCAGTTGAATACATAATTATTGTTAAATGGCATAGTTTATGATTATTGATTTCATGTACGTGTATGCTTAGTATTGTGTATGCATGAATTGTTGTTGTGTTTCTTACTGAAACTCGTTGTAGTCTGACTCTTATATTTTATAACATACATATATAGAATAATTGAGCTGGAGCAATTGCGGGATATTATAGTGTTACCATGAGAACTAATTATTAATCCTTGGAACACTTTTGATAGAATACTGGCTTATTTTATTTAATTTAGACTTCTAGACAACATATTTATGAAATAAATGATTTAGAATTATTCATGGTTTGGTAGAGATGTTTTTACATACCTGTAACACATTCAAAATGTTTAACCGAATTCAAAATAATATTTTCATTGTAGTTTCAAATTTATTTAATAAAGAGCTTTATCAATTAAACATAATTTCTCAAATTCGGTTCTAAAAAGCTATTAAATGTTGGTGTTTGCATAAAATGACTCTTTAGAGCTTAATTCGGTTAAGGCAATGTTATAGATGAGACATCATATTTAATTGAATTGAAAAAAAAAATCTATGTATCTTCAAGTTAAAATTTTGATGCATTATAATATGTATTTGATAAGGATATTGGTGATCCTAATGTAACTAAGAAAGATCCTAATGGAATTGTAAATCCTAAATCTAAAAAAAATACTATGAAAAGTGAGAGCCGCAGATAATCATATGATCCTATCATGTATACAAACTATAAAACATTTGAAGTAACCTCCTTTGGTTATGGTTGATAGAGGAGAAAAACTTCTTTGGTTGTCGATGTTGGTTTCTATAGGAATTAAACCACATTATATTTTGTGTGAGTTTTGTGTTTGATCTTAAATGAGAGTTTAAACTTTAAGTATATCATTGATCAATTTTTCTTTCTTTAATTTTTTAAGGGTATCATTGATCATTCTTGTTTTATTGTTCTCCCTCGTCTATTTTTTGGTCTTGCATAAAGTTTCAAAATTTGTCATCTATTTTAATTGGATAATTGTTTGAACAGGCCCTCTACCGGTAGAGTTGGTGACTAGGTGACATCTTGTTTTGAAGAAAGTGTCAATAATGCTATTCAAGATACCAACAAGGGATACATTTTTCTGGTAGGAGTAGCTAGTGCACGTCCCCTTGTGTTGGGATGTTGCAAGTTTGAATCCCAATGATATTGCCTATAAAAGAATTGTTATTCAAGAATCTTAGTTATGTAGGTAGTGCTTTTCATCTTTAAAGGAGAAAACGAAACAAAAAAGTGAGTGGTATATTGATGACAAAACCATTACCAAGAATCGGACCACTAAATGGACCTGCCCCCGAGTGAGGCAAACCCTGGTGGGGCCCATGACTACCCTGCCTCAAATCATTTCAAGAAATGTTCGTTACTCCTAGTGGTCCAAAAAGCTAGCCTTGTCTGCATGTCAAACTAGGGCTATCAATTGGTCAACCCATCCCATTAGAGTTCACCTAAGTTCGCCCAAATAACAACCAATCATACTCAAGTACTCGACCTGCCTTATGTTGGGTCAAGAAAATGAACCCCAAACCCAACCCATATAACTTAATAGTAATGATATGGTGCTCCTCGAGTACCTACTCTTTATTATCACACTATAAGAAATCTATGGATTATCCGTCGTTGAACAGTTTAGCGATGGATAACTTTCATCATAATTTCCTAGTCGCTAATTAGCGATGGAACATATTTGTCGCTACTTCCGTCGCTAAATTGTGATGGATTAGCGAATGCCATTATCCGTCGTGAGGCCGTCGCTAATCCGTAGAGATTTAGTTTTGTGACAGATATATATCCGTCGATAATTATGTCGCTATTATAGCGACAGATTTACGACGGATTATAATCCATCACAAAACACTGACCGATTCAGTTTTGTGATGGATAAATATCTGTCTCTAATCCGTCACTAAATTAGAGGTCGATACAAATTAGTGACGGATATTATCCGTCGCTAATCCATTGCAAAAATAAAAAAAAAATATTTGAAATATAAATATCGAGAAAATTTTCTCGTTATACAATTTATATATCTTGTGTATAAAAAATAAAGTACACATAAAAAATACATATACAAAGCAGGTGAAACAAATTTAACATAAGTTACAATGAGAAAAAATTTATCAATCCACTATAATCCTTGCCAAGTTCTAATTATTTAAAAGTAAACATATACAAAGAGTTTCGTTTGAAACAATAAGAAGGTGCAACAAATTCAACACATGAATCTAATCATCGTCAAGATTCAGAGTATCATTCTCTTCATTGTCTCAATATGCCCCTTCATCCATGCCTTCATCAGCTCCTCTATGTTGATTATCTCCAGCATCCTATAAGAGAATCGAAAGGTTAGTGTTGATAAACAAAATATAATGAAATAAATTATATGCAATGCACCTAATCTAAGGCAATCAAAATAACCTGGATGAATGACACATAGACTAGCAATAAAGTGAAGGACATTAACGAAATTCAGATATGTGTTCTAAGGCTGACAAATTTTTTTTATAGTGATTCAATCATGCAAATATGTGTTCTAAGGTTGTCAAAAAATGTCATAGTGATTCAAACATGCATATATGATTTATAAGGTTGTCAAATAAATGTGTTATGTATCACAATCATGCATATATATGTTATAAGGCAGTCAAAAAAACTTTCATAGTAATGAAATCATGTTTATATGTGTTTTAAGGTTGTCAAAAAACTTTCATAGTGATTCAATCATGCATATATATGTTATAAGGTAGTCAAACAATTTCATAGTGATGAAATCATGTTTATATATGTGTTCTAAGGTTGTCAAAAAAATTTATAGTGATTCAATCATGCATATATGTGTTCTAAGGTTGTCAAAAAACTTTCATAGTGATTCAATCATGCATATATGTGTTATAAGGCAGTCAAAAAATTTTCATAGTGATGAAATCATGCTTATATATGTTTTAAGGTTGTCAAAAAAACTTTCATAATGATTTAATCATTCATATATGTGTTATAAGGTAGTCAAACAATTTCATAGTGATGAAATCATGCTTATATATGTGTTCTAAAGTTGTCAAAAATCTTTCATAGTGATTCAATCATGCATATATGTGTTATAAGGCAGTAAAAAAACTTTCATAGTGATGAAATCATGCTTATATGTGTTCTAAGGTTGTCAAAAAACTTTATAGTGATTTAATCATGCATATATGTGTTATAAGGCAGTCAAACAATTTTATAGTGATGAAATTATGCTTATATATATATATGTTCTAAGGTTGTCAAAAAACTTTCATAGTGATTTAATCATGCATATATGTGTTATAAGTCAGTCAAAAAACTTTCATAGTGATGAAATTATGCTCATATGTGATGAAATCATGCATATACTAGCTTGAAATCTAACGACATGAAACAAATGACATGAAACTTTTATACTTGACGAGCACCTGCAGACGAAGTTCCCCTGTTCCGAAAAAAGTTGCACAACTCATTACGGACAACGTCAAAAATGACTTCATGTAAAAAGTCACGCATTGTGTCCTTAACAAGCTGGCGAACACCATCCCAAGAATTAGCAGGGTCAATCGGACACTAGGAGTTGATGCTGGCAAGAGAACTCTAAGAGCCCTGGCTGGAGGAGGCAACGATTGGTGTGGTGATCATATTACTCCCAAACCTGAACACACGACCCTTTTTTGGTTCATCGATTGCAGTCACCCATGTTGTAGGATCAAAAGGCGAATGCTGACTAGAGTCATCATCATATCGCTCTACCATCTGCTACTCGTATGACTCCTATAAAGTAATGATTACAGTATAGATTAATAATTAAGAATTACAATGTTCATGGTAACTTGTCTATTATTATGTTTATTAATACAATAAATATATATCGTTGTCGTTGTCGTTCTCGCCTTCTCTGAAACGAATTCTTCTGTGCTCTTACGTTTATGTGTTTCAACAAACACATCCTTGTAAGACACAATGCCTCCTTTTTCTGCTTCTTGCGAGGTTAAATGATAAAAAAATCAATTAAAAAGTATGCAACAATACTTATAAATTTGACAATATATATATATATATATATATATATTGATGAGTTATCATTTTCTTCTGGTGGCTCCTAAAAGTCCTAGATCCACCTGTATGTAGATGGGCATTAGGTATCTTAGCTCGGTTTTGTGCAGCCTTTGCTGAGCGGTTTTGAAATTCATAACCCGCCCACTTATCGCACATTGCATCCCAATAATTTGACCTAATAGTAGGAGGGTTATGGCTCTTCCACTGCAGTGGATCATCTATCCTATGAGATACTTTTATTGTTGCAGTCTTCATATTATGCAGCATGTTGACAAATCGACTGACAGTCACCTTCTGCCACACCCGCCTCGCGTCCTGCTCTTTCTTCACAGTCGCAAAGCGATTCGAAGCCTACAAATAATTTTAGAAAGTTAGTACACATGACTATAACAAAAAATTAAATATGAAACACATTAGCTATGATAAACGATTGTATGCCATGAATGAGGACCACAATCTGCCCAACACCTCCTTTGAGTACTTTTTCATTGAACGACCGGTCCTGAAAGATGTTGAACTAGTGACTGCCTAATTTTTCATATTACTTTTTATGGCTCGAACCTCATGTTGCACATAAATTGGTACACATTATCAATCTTCTATCGATATACACTATTTATAAGATAAGTATTGGATAAGTAAAAAAAAAATACTTATGATCGACTATCGATATACACTATTTGAATGAGGCATTGTGTGTCAGACTGAGAAGACCCTGCATCTGACATTATCTCGTGATGTGCATGAATAGCTGGTGTAGGTGGGTCATGTGCAGGCGAAACATCATCTATAAAAAAATGAGTTAGAAATTCACATAATGTACATTTAAACTAATAAAGTATACAATTATTTAAATGATATACCTATCGAAGCATTACGTGAAGACGAAGGGTGAGACTGACTATCATGGCCTCCACTTGATCCTCGACCACTGTGACCTCCACGAATCATATTCTAACAAATAAAAATGTTATTTGGATTAGTTACATAACTCTTTATATTATCATGGACATGACATATGCATGAAATATAAAGATTTAAAAGTCCTACATGAATTAGTTTTATAACTATGCATGAAGTGTACATGTACATGATAAGTATGCATGGAATGTAACATGATATGCAATTTCATGAACATGAGTACATAATCAAATCAGAAATAACTTAATGCAAGCATGCATACAATTACATCAAATATTGCAATACATTCAAATTATTCATATCACAATAATGTCAAACATATACCTGCAACAAATACACTCCAGCATCCCACTAACTATAACAATGACTAGCATGGTCTCTGAAATACAAACATAAGAGCATATGAGAAAGTGATGTGGTATGTATTACTAGATGTATTTCACTAGCTCGAGTATGCTTCCTCATCACTTGTTTGACTTTCATATTCTTCTTCCTTGTCCTTCTTCTCTTCATCATTTTCATCTTCATTGGGCTCTCATCCACATGGTATATCATTTGGATCACATTCTTCCATATGTATGTCATCGAATAATGGAAATATGACATGCAGACCATGTGTGACATCATGACCATAAGAGAAGTCATATATATCATCTGATTAATAGTAATCACCCTCTTCAGCAATCTTGTCTTCCTATAACTGATCATACTCAGTGTATAATTTAGACTTCACTTTGCAAACTGTCCACCATTCATTTCTATCTGACTTCCTTGTATTCGTATATGAAGTATTGTAAACTTGTTGAGCTTGCGAGGCTAATATGAATGGTTCATATATTCCAAACCTTGATTTATGATTCACCTCTACAATGCCTGAGGCTTTGTCGACCCTGTTATTTATGCCTAAGTAAGTCAACTCCATTATTTCTTCTATAACATCGTAGTAGTTATGTTCATTTTTACTGTAGTTGCCACCCTTGACACACACGCTACTATTTATCATAGACTTGTTTACACTGTAGTCTTTTGTATGGAATCAATAACTATTTACGATGTACTTGTTGTAACATTGTGGAACTTTGGTTGAATCATTTTGTAAATCACATATTTCTTGGTCATTAACATCACCATGGCGGATCTACAAACATAAACAATGACTGTGATCATGACCAATTAAGTAGCATATTGTTGTTTACATGTAAAGAATGCATGGCATCATCCTTACCAACTCTTTCAACCATGTCACAAACTTATTTTCACGTTGTTTTTGTACTTCTAAATCAGTGAGATGTGGAAGTTCTCTTCGCAACTCCATATCAAATCGTCTACACTTAACAAATAATTATATTATTGAACCATGTACGTACGTAGAGAACTTAATGTAACATATTAAGTATACTTACTCGATATAGGAGTAGATCATTGAGCAATTAAAAATAATAAAGATTTGTGCTGCATCTTGCTCTCGATCTTCCAAGAGTCTTGACCGACATCTGCCAAAGGCATGCCCAAGTGGTTTAAATATTGATAGTTCATCAGCTACAATAACTTGTTCTCCATCATCATTACGAGGTGAGCAAGTGTAACGTGTTGGAATGTGAGGTTCAAAGTACATATATGAGAAATTTGAAATCTCTTTTAAAGTGTACGCCTCACAAATTGAACCCTCCACTCTTGCTTTTTTCTGAACCTTTTTTTTTAGGTCAAATATATATTTGTTAACAATATACATCTTGTAATACAATAAATTCCCAATAGCATTGGGGAGAAAAATATAAAAAATATATACCTTTCAAATGGGTACATCCACCGATATTGCACAGGACCACCAACCCTAAGTTTATATGGCAAATGTACGATCACACTTTCCATAACATCGAAAAATGTTGGCAAAAATATCTTTTCTAGCTGACAAATAGTAGTGACGACAGAAACCTCGAGATTCTTTACCTCAGTTACTACAACTTTTGATGTGCACAATATTCTAGAAAACCTACTCAACTTGGATAATACCCCTCATATAGGTTTGTCTAACATATCATGAAATGTTAGGGGAATCAATCGTTGCACAATGACATGACAATCATGGCTCGTCAACCCATATAATTGTCCCTCGTCTATCTTCACAGCCCGAGCAAAATTAGAGATGTATCCATCTAGAAATCTCAACTGTCTCAATTGTCTCAACCATTGACATACCTACTTTACTTGATCTGGTCTAAGCACATACCTTGCATTTGGTTTCAGTACTTTGTCATTGTACTATTTGAGTTCTAATTCTGGTCTTTTATATATTACTTTTAAATCCATACGGGCCTTTGGATTATCCTTCATTTTCTCTTTGACATTCATTACCGTATTGAACACATTATCAAACATATTTTTCTCCATATGAATCACATCCAAATTATGTCGTATCAATAAAGTCGGCCAATATGGTAGCTCTTAAAATATAGATTTTTTTGTCCAATTATGATCCTTCCCAAATCCAAAGAAGGGCGTCGAACTACAGGCATCTGTCAGTCTATATGGAAAGTATCACAATCATCTTAAAATCTCTATGCTAGACAACCTTGTAGGTGGACCTTCTATTTCAGTTGTGCCTGCTCGGAACACATTCTTTTATCGTCGGAACGGATGGTCGCTAGGTAGAAATCGACAGTGACAATCAAACTAGCATGGCTTCCTTTCATGTGTCAATCTAAAAGATTTTGTATCCTCTATGTAGTACGGATATGTCAGCCTTCCATGTGTGCTCCAACCGGATAACATACCATATTCTGGAAAGTCACTGATTCTCCATAGAACAACAGCCTTCATATTAAAGTTTTATTTTTTGTGAGCATCGTATGTGAATACATCGTCATTCCACAATATTTTTAGTTCATCAATCAATGACCTTAAATATACATCAAAATTTTAGCTTGGAGAGGTCGAACCAGAGATCAATAGAGACAAGAAAAGATTTTGACGCTTCATACACAAGTTTGGAGGAAGGTTGTATGGGGTGACAAATACTAGCCAACACGAGTATGGACTTGATCTACCTCTAAATAGATTAAATTCATATGTACATAAACTGAGCCTAACATTTCTCACTTTCATTACGAAGGTTTGATGAGTAAGATCAAAGTGCTTCCAAGCTTACGCGTCAATAGGATGCATGATCTTTATCTTCATCATGTCGAACTTTATTTGCATGTCATCTCATGTGTTTAGCTATCCTCGAAAATATATACAATCATTGCAATATAGGGGTGAGAGAGAAGTAGCGGAGCAACTTGTATGACACTTCTTATGACCTCATGCTACAATTGCCTCTTATCTTTGGCTTGAACCAAGGATGCCTACATGTCGGACATGATCTGCTATTTTCTTGATCTTTGAAATACAACATGCAGTGATTTGGACAAGCATTTATCTTTTGATATCATATACCTAGAGCATTGACCATAACCTTCGCACTATAGAAATTTTATGGCAATTTTTCATCTTTAGGCAACATACTCTTCACAATAAAGCACAGACGGCCAAAACATGCTTTACTCAAATTATACTCGGACTTCAAATTCAGTAGTTGAAGAACTGCAGACAAGATAGTGTGACTCTCGCAACCATTTCAAAGTGGCTCATCAGCATCTCTAAGTAAGTCAAAATCTACTAGCTGCATCGTTTGTTGTTGCTTCCTCTACCCAAGTTGGTACATTACTAGGACCCATAACAGAACCTAGTTTTGGTCCTACGACATCAAATATCAAATTCACTTATGGATTATCGTGCACCATATTCACCTGTGTGTCAAAATTATTCCAAAAATCTTCACCATGAAGCATTCAATTCTGATAATCACTCACAAAACTCTTCCTGTATAGGTGATGTCTAACGCCATGAGGTTCTATAAATTGATTGTTCTTACACATCGTGCATAGGCACCTGATCCGACCAGTGGGATCCACTGTACTGACACTTGTCGTTGCAAATTCAATAAAACTATCAACATCATCCATATATTCAAGTGATACCTCATTGTCAACTATCCTACGGTACATTTATTCACAGTTTGCAGTTATTTTGTCCTATGATGTTACGGATATTATCATAACCAGTTAAAAGAGAATCATAAGAATGCTATGATGAAAAATATCTAATTTATCATGCATTGATGATGGATATAATGAATATATATATATATATATATATATATATATATATATATATATATATATATATATATATATATATATATATATGATGCCATTTAATTACAAGAACTATAATGCATGCATTAATAACTTAATATTTTCATATGTAAAACCATCATATCATATTTACACTCATCACAAGGATATTTAGAATGATGGAATCACATTCATCAACATCATACATTCATTTGAAGCATGTTTTCATGATATAATTTCACATGGAAGGCATAATCAAATTGAAAATATCTTCATGCAAGCATAGATACAATCACATCAAACATGACAATACAATCACTCATTCAT
Organism: Nuphar pumila; assembly: GCF_984573655.1. Classification (NCBI taxonomy): domain Eukaryota; kingdom Viridiplantae; phylum Streptophyta; class Magnoliopsida; order Nymphaeales; family Nymphaeaceae; genus Nuphar; species Nuphar pumila. The sequence goes on from NC_143259.1 coordinate 8,557,921, forward strand.
ACCACAACAATGTCAAACATGTACCTGCAGCAAACACACTCCAATATCTCGCTAACTACTATCATGACTAGCATGGAATTTTAATTCAAAAAATAAGAGCACTTTTATTTTCATACATTCAAATCATGCTCTAATCTCTAAACTCCAACAAAGCAGTCCTAAAGTGAGTGTGTGAAAAGAAAAGTGTTACATCCAAGAAATTAAATAACTTTTGATGTGTCTGTGTCACTTACCATGGGTATTTAACCGATTTGCATGCTTTTGCCTTTGCATTTTTCTTATTTCTTTTTGCATGGCATTTTTAGCCGCATGCGATGCTTAGCACTAAGCACCGCACAATTAGCTCAGCTACGCACCTGCAAAGCACACATGTACAAACAGAGGATTGGCCTACAGTGCCTTTTTTATGGGTGTGTTGATGGCTGAAATGTTGGCTCATGGCACAATACAGTGAGGCAAACAGTGGATTACCATAGTCGTGCACTCTGTGTGTGATGGATTGCCGCAACTCGCATGAAGCGTCAGAAGTTTGTTGGAACTCTAAAGGCAATTTCTCATCTCAGCTTAGCGACCCCAGGTTAGGTGAGGCCACCCGCTAAGTTTAAGCATATCAATAAGCGGAGGAAAAGAAACTTACAAGGATTCCCCTAGTAACGGTGAGCGAACCGGAAATAGCCCAGCTTGAGAATCGGTAGGCTTTGCCTTCCGAATTGTAGTCTGTAGAAGCATCTTCAGCGATGGACTGGGCCCAAGTCACCTAGAAGGGGGCGCCGAAGAGGGTGAGAGCCCCGTCGTGTTTGGACCCTATCGCACCACGAGGCACTATCAACGAGTCAGGTTGTTTGGGAATGCAATCGACGACGGTGAGGGTGAGAGCCTCGTTGTGTCAACGAGGTTCTCATCGACGACGGTGGGTTGGGAAAGGCAACGAGAGGGAGAGTGCTCAGGGTCGGCGGCGGTGGCACACGGCGGCGAGAGAGATGGAGTGAGGGAAGAACGATGAGGTGAGGGAAAGGGCGGCAGGCAACAGGCAGCGGGTGGCGGGCGACGGGATGAAACAGAAAGGGAAAAGAAAGGAGCTCGCATTAGGGTTTTACGAGAAATTTAGCGATGGATTAGTGATGAAAAAATTTCATCGCAAACACCGTCACAAATTTACGATGGAGAAGCGACGGAAAAATTGTGTTGTTCATCCATTACGAAGTTGCGATAGAGTGTGAGACAAAAATTTTTGGTCGCTAATCTATCACAAATTTGCGACAGCGTTTGCGACGGAATTGTTTCATTGCAAATTCCGTAACTAATTACAATTTTAGGGACGGATAGTTTTCTCTCGCTAAACCATTGCAACTTTACGACGAATTATTTTTGTCACTAAATAACATTTTTATTGTAGTGTGAGTTGGATCTTTTGAGATCTAATGGCTAATAAGAATGCAGATCTCACTTTAAATAAATATGCATGCATACCTTACATGTCACACTCTCTCTCATCTTTTTTCATGCAATTGCCTTCTTTCTCACGGTTTTCCCCATGAAAATGCCTTAAGAGGCTCTTTCTCTCTCGCACCCTTTGTCATACGGTGGTAGATATTAGCTGAAATGGACATGGATGATGGTATGTGCTCACACACCATATCCATGTAGTTGCATATGTATTTTGGAGTTATGATAAAAATGAACCTAAAGCATATATCAAGATGGATTTAGGCCTAATTTTTAGAACTAATTTTTTATATTGCTAGTATTCATATCCAGCAGCAGCAGAGAGAGCGAGATAGACTGTCGTTCTTTTATTAAGACTCTAAAAGACATGAAATTGCATGGATATGGTATGTGAGTATATGCCATCATCCATGTCCATTTCAGCTTATATCCACCACCGTATGGAAAAGGATCATGAAAGAAAAGGTGTCATTTAAGGCATTTGCATGGAAAAATGTGGGAAAGAGATAGTACATTTAAGGCAATTGCATGGAAAAGGATGAGAAAGAGACATTTAAGCTATGCATGCATATTTAAAGTGGGTGATATGCATTTTTATTAGCCATTACATCTCAAAAGATATCATTACTAATAACTTAAAGGATATTTTATACTTAAAAGTGCGTAGATAATACTCAAGTCAGCGAATTCAGTTTGGAAATCAGCGCAAAATTATATCCAAACCCGGCCCACATTTTACACAGGTGGGGTTCGGATTGACTACACTAGTATTCAGGTTAGGTCATGTTGGGTTTCCAGCACAAACCCAACCCATTGACAGCCCCTTAACCTGTATATTGCAATGGCAAAACGAAATAAAGGCGTTTTTCTTACCTTTTTCTTAACCTATCTTCTGGGTTCTTGATTAGTAGATAGGTTCTTTCAGTTTGTCACTAATTTTAGCAAAACCAAGAAATTAATAATGGATGTACAGGATAATTATATATGGGTGCAGAATATTTTTATATATGTATTCAATTATGAGTAATAATATGGTGCTCTCCCACATATTAGAAATCATGGTTGTAAGTTGTATGTTTTCAATTAAACATTATGGTTGTACTCAACATAGTTTATTTGATAAGAATCATGCTTTTTGGACATAAAAATATATTTTTTATGTCATAAAATTTTGATACATTGTGAGCCATTGATTTTTTAAACATCTTAAAAAATATACATGTATGCTATAATCATATGATTCAAAACTTGGATTCTATTAAATAATGCTTATCTGATCAACAAAAAAAGGTTTAAGAAATTTGAAAATTTAAAGCTTCTATTAGATGGGAGTAGGTACTCTGGTAGCACCTTATCATTACCATTTAATTATAGTCTTTGTAGTGACCCCACCCGGGTTTTACCTTGCAGGGGCCTGGGCCCATTTAGTGTCTTGATGCTAGGCGAGGGTTCCTCATCATAAAAAAAAAAAAACTTTGTATTTTTCATTATTAACAGTGGAACTAAACAAAAAAAAAAGCCTGAATGTGATCAAGCGTGGTTGAGTGTAGGGATGGCAGTGGACCGGGGGAAAGCGGGGCCCCACTCCGCCCCCGCCTCATCCCCGCCCCGACCGCTTTTCCCCGCAATATCCCTGCCCCGCCCCGCCTCATCCCCGTTTGAACCGGGGATGGAGGACATGAAACGGGGATGAAGGCGGGGGTGGAGGATAAAATCCATCCCTGCCGAGGATGGAGGCGGGGGTGGAGACCATGTCCCCCGCCCCGCCCGGCCACACTGCCATCCCTAATTGAGTGTTCTCAAATTTATTCATGTTACCAGCCCTTTATTTCCAAAATCATGACTTGCCAGAGCATATCCAGGCTGTTGTATAGCAAAATACAAAGCAAGGCACCCCTTCAATTTACCATATTAGGCAATCATATTTATTTCAAAAGTATGAGGCCTACTTTTAACTAAAGTAGTCCCTCTTGTTTTCTTTTTCTTTTTCTTTTTTCATAGCCCAGCTTGAGGAATTAGGCACCCCCTCTCTCTTTTTTTCTACAAAGAAAGCTGGGGTTAGTCAGACCCCTACCAGTTAAACAACCATACCATTGGGATTCGAACTTGCAATGCCAGACAAGCGGAACCCCCGGCTTGGTTAGGGCTCCCACTCTTTTATAAACAGCCTTTAAGCCAACCCAGACAGGTAGTTATTCAACCACCCAGTGGGGTTTGAACTTGTAATGTCCCAGCACATGATGACTTGCACAAACTGCTCCTACCAGATGATTGGAGCCCCCATTGGTAAAATAGTGTGTATTGTGCCTGAGGTAGGCTCAACGAGTGTAGCCTTCTTGGCCAAATTTAATGAGCATTTAGGTGTGTAACTGGGTGGGGGCAGGTTTTGCAAGATTCATTTTTCAAATGGGTTTAAAATTGAACTCGAACCCAATATAATTTGAATCAGGTTCAGTTCCAGGTCTGGGTTTGAGTCAGTACATGTGATGGACGTTAAAATTTGCATAGGGCCGTTTGGGTTAAGAATTTTCTTGCCCAAGAACCAATCCATCTCTGAGATGGGTCTGGATTTCAATCTGGCACAAGAGGTAACAAGCCTATCAAGATCTAGTCAGGCCTAAGTGGTTTGAAACATCGGGTCAGGTATACCGGGTCCAGTCACACCTTTAGTAGCATTAATGGAAAGTGAAAAAGAGTTTTTGCAGTGCTCAGATAATACATGTTAAATACATCAACAAATATTGAAGGCAGAGTTACCATACAGGAACCCAACACACTCTCCTAAGTACTCCACCAAATATAATTCATCTTCCCCTGCAATGGGTGCATAAATGGAAGGCTGTATGAGTCATTATAGCATCCATAAGTGATAAACTGCCAACCTGTTGTTGAGGTAAAACTTGCCTGGCTCAACTGAGGGTGCCTTTAACTAGTGAGCTCTGTAAGGACTTGGGTGCAATGTTGTCAGTATCGGTATCGGCCCTGAATCGTTTGGCCAACGATTCAGGTGAATTGGCTGATACCCATTCTCAAGTGAATAGTTCATAATCGGCTACAAAATAATTAAAAATTATTTTGTGTCAATCAGAACACAACACATGTTAAAATCATTAAAATAATATTGAAAATTTATTTTTAAGCATTTTTTACATTTATTAAAAAATAACCCTATTCAGGTTAATATCATATTGATTATCTGTCGATACGATACGTGTCGGGCGGGACGATACTGACAACATTGCTTGGGTGCCAGTGACCCCACTCATGGTTTGTCTCACAGAAGGGAGTGAGCCCATTAAGCTACCCGGTTCTTGGTGTAGAATCCTCAAAAAAAAAAAAAAAAGTTGATGGGGACAACCATTTTGGTTGTGCAAATGACTGCAGGACAATGGGTAACCAGTAGAATGGTCACAATTGCATTTGTTGTGAGGTAAATTACATTTATCATAAGGTGAAGCCATCAATGTTATGTACTTTAAGTGATCAGAAACAAGGCTACCTTGCCACATACAGTAGGAAGCCAAAAAACAGGCACATCACACTGAGAAAATGACAAACATGGTTGTTGCAGCAGTGTAATAGTTTATACCTGTGGGAAAAGGATTCCCCATGATCTTTTTTTGCTGCCATGTGAAGAGCAGTGGCCTGATCAGATAATTCCCTGAACACATCTCTGACATTGCACTTGACTTAAAGACATTTAATTGGCAGACACCGTGTCACTTCCCATCAATTTTTCATAAGTTAAAAACATAAGGAATATGTTTGAATGAGCCTTTAAGGCTTAAGTTCAGATGGCCCATTTAAAACCATTCTGAAATGCCTTGGTCAGTGTCCCATCTAGGGATGGCAATGGACAAGGTCTTCACCCCCGCCCCATCTCAAAATCCCAACCTCCATCTCTGCCTCCATTCCCGCACAGGGATAGATTTTAACCTCCACCCTGTACACCTCCATCCCCGGTCCAAACGGGGGTGAGGCGGGGCAAGGGCCCCGTTTTCCCTCTGTCTATTGTCATCCTTTAGAAGGATTGAGGATGGAGCGGGGCAAGGCGGGGATGGGAATGGGGACGAAGCGGGGTGAGGGAAAGCGTAAGTCCATCCCCAGGATGGATTTTAACCTTCATCCCCCCCTCCATCCCCATTTCATGCCCTTCATCCCCAGTCCAAACAGGGCGAGGAGGGGCAGGGCTCCACTTTCCCACCGGTCCACTGCCAGTTGCATCTTATCATGTGACTGACAGGAGTGAAATTGGGAGTTATGGTAGGCTCAACAACCAATGGTATGTTGGTATGACTTACCTTGGTCCCACAATCACAAGACTGATTTGGCAACATCTTGTGATAATTTGAAATAAATTACAATTAAATTGAAAATTAGTTTTTTCCCTTTTTATGACTTTCACCATCAAGGCCAGTAATCTTCGAGTGGGCCCAGGCTCTTAGGAAGCTCACCAGTAAAGGGCAACCTCACACCCTGTGGTAATTGAACTGGGGACAAAAAAAATGGATAGCACCTTCTCTGCAGGCCTACCCACCACACGGATCCCATCATTTGAAATAGGATGGGTTCAATCTTAGCCATCCATCAATCTTCAAGTGGGCTCATGCTCTTAGGAAGCTCACCAGTAAAAGGCAACCTTACACACGGTGAGAATTGAACTGGGGACAAAGATGACAGCACCTTCTCTTCAGGCCTACCCACCACACGGGTCCCATCATTTGAACCACACGGATCCAGCAGAACCATCTAGCCGTTGATTGGACGGCTAGGATTGAATATATGATGGAACCGATCCTTGTTCCACCTATCACTGGTAAATTAGTTCTTAGTAGCATAACTTATAATTACTCATTAAATAAGCTTGTTTGTGAAGGCTTAGCTTACCCCCCCCCCCCATAAATTAATAAGGCATAAGACATATCTCATATATATATATATATATATATATATATATATATATATATATAGAGAGAGAGAGAGAGAGAGACGAAAAGCAATCAATGTTACTTAAAAGTGAAACTCAACAAAGCGTTGAGATCCACAAGCACAAACACAACAGCATAACATGAGAACACCAATAACACAAAACAGAACACTCATAGAGGACCACAAACATCTATATGAGGATCAGTTTGTGGCAGAGGCAGGTCTTTGAGATATATGCGTAAGATAGCATACACATCAGCCAAGACCCTATGGGTCAAACGGTTAAGGTTGAACCGGACATCCCGAAAAGTAGCATCATTTCTGACCATTCATATGAACCACCAGACTGTAAACAACCAAACTCTCCAAATAGTCCTCAACTTTTTTTCGCGTCTACTTATAGCAGGGCCGAGGATAAGATCTAACGCAAAGCAACCCTCCGCATAACAATTGATGGAGCCCTCCAAGTTTTAGAAAACAATTCTTGAAACACTTCACACGACCAAAAAAGATGTTGTGTAGTTTCTTCAGCCTGTCGACAAAGCACACACCAATTGGGAAACTGAAAACCCATCCATGGGTCTCTATCCGGTCATGAATAATCAACCAAGCCAATACCTTGCTCCTCGGAGATGGTCTCTTCGCCAGAGTATTGGTAAGCGTAATAATCAAAGTCCTTTTAGAGAAATTACTCATGTTTAAAAGTGTAGATAACGTCATTGGCTTTTGCCTTTTGCCTCTTGCACGTGGACGGTTGAGTGCAGCCAACACCCATCAGCACGTGGCCAGATCTTTGCCACGTCATACTCACATGGCTCTATTCCTCTCCAGCTTTACAGTGTTTTTGGCTAATGAAAACAGGCCTGTCTTATACAAACCTTTACAATGATACCCTTGTTTGCAAAACCAACTCTTTTTTGTGTTCAAGAGGCGTTTGGTTATGGAAGAAAAAGAAAATCCTGATTATGTAGGGTTTCCAAGAACATGGATGTACTTGTCTAGAAAAGTGGGACAAGTTTACCAACTTGGGGATTCGTGTGGTTGGTAAGAGCTGTCAGTGCACGTCTCCTTGTGGTGGGAGTTGCAGGTTCAAAACCCAATGGTAAGTTGAATAATAACTTCGGGGGTTCTGCCTAACCCCAGCTTGCCTTAAACAATTGTGAGACAAGTTGAGACATGGAGCGGAGCACAGAGGTGTATGTACTGGTTTTGTTCGGGTTTCGGTCTTACACAAGATTAGGGATGTATCCGTATGGGTTTGGTCTCACATTAATATTCCACCGAATCACATGTCACTTAAAATGTTATTTTAAGTCGCATTCAGTTTCTTATTTGTATGAGATTTCAACTAACCTGTTTGGCTACATGCGCAAATGGGATTCACTCTCTCATTTGCATGAGATTCCAAATCAATTTTGAATGCAACCAAACATACTTACTCTTAAAAGATCATGATCAATATGGTATGAATGGATAAACTCTTAAAGATTTCAATGAGAAACAATTGGATCAGGCCATGTATCTCATGGCCAAGGCTAAAAAACTCATGATAAATTGGCTTATGGGTTCCCCTCAAGACAAGGAGAGCTTGACCTTTGGGTGTTTTAACATGGAGAGCACCATGTCACTTCTCTCATTCTCCGCTTGTTTGGTAGGAGATGTTAGTGCACATCACCATGTGTTGAGACATTGCAAGTTCAAAACCCAATGATATGTTGTGTAACTAGTGGGGGTTTGCTTAACCTGAGCTTGCCTTTAATATATATATATATATATATATATATATATATATATATATATATATATATATATATATATATATATATATATATATATATATATATATATATATATATAAGATGACTCTTTATTTTTCTTAACTTCAAGCCCTACTACTAATAATGCATCATATTCAATCAAATCTCGGAAGTTAAGTGTGCTTGGACGAGAATAATACTAGAATGAGTGACCTCTTGAAAAGTCCTCGTGTTGCAATCTTTGTTGCTTCAAACCCCTTTGTTCTAGATCCAACTCTCACTGGGTGTGTGAGTGCCTTTAAATGATGTACTCTATAATGGATCGGGTGTGGGTGACCCTATCTGGGGTTTTCACATTTTAGTCTTAGCATCTTTATAGTTGTTTTTTCTATCGTGGCTTCTACAAACCAAATACTAAAAGTGGCCAAACTTCAAACATTATTTTATATTCTAGCTTATCTTGACTATGAACTTGGTTCATAGGTGACCTTAAGGTCAACCCCCAAAAAAGAAATAAAACTAGTTCTTTTCATAATGCTTAGCAAAAAAAATGCAAATTCCTAATGATGTTTAAAACAATGTTGTCAGTATCGTTGCGAATCGGCCACAACTTATACAAAACCAAGATGATTTGAATTAATTTTAAATGTTTCTAAATTTTTTTAAATATTTTTAATATTTTCAATATTTTTGTAACATGGGTTCAGTTGGATTCAGTTCTGAATCGTTACTAGGGTTGGATATGATTTGGACAACATTGGTTTATGGTAGTGCTTAGTTTCATATTATGCTTCCTCTTCTTGGAGATAAGATTCTTCTATACTAATTGGTTTGGCCTTTGGTCTGGTTGTGCATGTGATTAACCTTTGTTACATCCACTTTTCTTGGGCTTAAAAAATGTTGACAAAAGAATTCCATTCTTTTGAGAAAAAAGATTAGGATGTGAAAAGTTGTATTTGAAAATAGACTTTTTTGAAAACAAACATATAAATCCAATTTTAGTGAGTCTTTGTATTAAATCATTTCATGTATTGTCTCAAAAACCTGTACTTTATATAAAACTGATTTGTTTTTCAAATAAAGATCTCACATGTACGTCTTCTTTTTACAATTTGTTAGAAATTAAAACCAAATCAAACTTGTATCTGTTTTTTTTTCATTTTTTCTATAACTTCATGTTGTTTTACTCCTCTCATTTTGAATGAAAGGCCCTTTTTTTTTCTTTGGGGCCTGCTACGGTGGTACTGTATCACCATAGCTTTGTATACACTTAATTTATACAGATCTAAGATCTAAAAGTGAAATGGATCATGTTTAGCATATTCTATTTATTATTTTCATGTGTTAAAGTTGACTCAAATATGATGATTTATATCATTTTAAACCACTTGTATTTTAATAAATTGTGAGCCATTGATTTTCACATTCTAAGAAATAGAATTATGGGCTGTATTAAACATGGTGAAATCTTAAAAAATATTAAATAAATCATGCTAATTATATTTGAACTGTTAGACTAACTATTTATTAGCAAGATCTATGGAACAGGAGTATGTACCACCTTGTGGTATTATGGTGCAGAACCATCATACATTTTCTCTTTTTCTTTATTTCACACCAATGTTGTCAGTATCGGCCCGAAACTTATTCGACAGAAAATCGATACGCTTCACCCCTGAATCGGGTATTTTTAATAAAGGAAAAAATTACTTAAAATTATTTCTTTAATATTATTTTAATGGTTTTAACATGTGTCAAGTTCAGATTGACATGTAATATTTTTAATTGTTTTTTAGCTTATTCACTTGAGTATCGGAATCGGCTGATTCATACAACATTGATTCAGGTATTCATTATTTTAACAACTTGGTGCAATTTGACATTTACCTTAAAGCATGAGCCATAGGGATGGCAGTGGACAGGAGCGCGGGCGGAGGACAAGGTCTCTACCCCTGCCCTGTCTCAAAATTATGCCCTCTATTCCCGCCTTCATCCCCACATGGGTTTTGATTTTAATCTCCATTCCCGTTTCATGTCCTCCATCCCCGGTCCAAACCAAGCAAGCCAAAGGCTGTTTCTCCTCGGTCCAGTGTCATCCTTAAAAAGGACAGGAAGGTTTACTAACGAGGATTGTGGACGGAGGGTGGGGGTAGGGCAGAGCCGGACCTGTAAAGAGGCCAATGAGGCTTGGGCCTCAGGGCCCCTAGGCCCAAAAAAAATTTTAGGGCCCATTTTTAAGGCCCGAGCTGCCCATAAAAATTTTAGGGGCTCATTTTATTGTTATTTTGATTCTTTAAAAAAAAAATAGGAGGCGCTGCCCCCGAACTCCTACCATTAATAGGGGGCCCATTTTTTCCCTCTGCCTCAGGCCCCATAAAACACACAGGTACGGCTCTGGGGTAGGGTAAGGCAGGCGGGGAAAAGCGTAAGTTCATTCCTGCTTCCATCTTCGCACAAGTTTTGATTTTAACCTCCATCCAGTTTCATGTTCTCCATCCCCAGTCCAAACAGGGTGAGGTGGGGCGATTTGTAAACATCACCAAGTTGTCTAGACAACCTGAGTTGAAACCCACAAGTATACATTTCTCGCTGTGATGTGGAAGCTGGATGCAACTTTTTGGTGAGGAAGGGAGACTAGCCACAATGGTTTTTAATTATAAAAACTAAAAAAAAAAACATGGGCCAACCTAATTCATTTTCCCTAGGGTTGCAAACGGGTTGGGTTCAGGAAGGCATCTTTGCAATTTTTTGTTGTTCCGACCCGATCCGACTGTCCCCAATGTATTTTGAGATCTGAAACATGCTGCATTTGCATCCTTAATTCTCACAACATTTTTTTAGAAAAAAATTATGTTAAGCCAACTTTCGGATTTAAAATGGGATTCAGATGGAAATCGGATTCAGAACAGCCAAAACATTGCAAAACCTTCATTTTGGATTCGATCCATCTGAATTCCTACCTCTGGTCAACATCCATTGTTTTGTAAAAAACTGATTCTTTTTTAGTTTATTGTATTATTTTTAATTAAGAAATACTCAGTAATCTTCATAAAAAAGAAAAAGGTCATTTTTTATGCAGTGCGAGAAATGCCAAGCACGGATGTTGCATATAATGTGAAAACAAAAACAGAAATAAATATTTTAAGTGTTTGAATATAAATGATGATTGTATGGGAATGGGAGTGTAGATGAAAATGAGAGATGAGGTTGGAGTTGTCTAAAATAGGGTGTCAAGGGGTCGGGTTTGGTTTGGACTCAAGTGAAACCATACTTGGACCAGATTTTTGGGTATGGTATCGAGTCCTGGCCTGAGTCTAATTGAGTCTACTATAAAAAAAAACCATACCAAGATTCGATAAAAACTACATGCATCAAATATGGTAAAATAACACTTTTTATTATTTTTATATTGAAAATCTGCGGGTCTTAATTGGAACTCAGGTTGGGCCTGAGTTTGGTATAAAATTTCACAAACTATACCCGAATTCATATATTAATCGAACCTTTGGGTTTAAACCTGGGTCTTAATTAGGTCTTCTTATTTGTCACGGTACCCGGACCCTATAAGGTTTGGTTTGGTTTGGGTTGGGTCAAGGTAAACCCGACCAAATGACACCCACCCCCTAATTGAAAATGGTCAGTCTCCACTCCAACACCATTCTAGCACCTGTGATTAGGGGTGGCAATCGTGCTTGAACCCGACCCGTTTATTAAACGGGTCGGCTGTGGCAAACACGAACCCAACCCGTTTAATAAACGGGTAACCCGACACGACCCGCCAACCCATTTAATAAATGGGTTGGGTCGGGTAAACGGGTTCTCAGGTTCGCAGGTCAGGTTGGCGGGTTGATGGGTCGGGTTGGCGGGTTGGCAAACGGTTGGCAGGTTGGCCGGTTGACCCACCTGCCTAACCCGTTTATTAAACAGGTCAGCCGGGTTGGCGGGTTGGCATACCCCCAACCAGAACCCGACCTGTTTAATAAATGGGTTACGCGGGTCGACCCGTTTATTAAACGGGTTGGCTTAAGCCCAACCCGAACCCACCTAAGAGTCGGGTTGGCGGGTCGTGTCAGAAATTGCCACTCCTACCTGTGATAATAGGTGGTATCAATTACGCCCACGTTAAATATCATCCCCATTCCTCTGTAAAAAAAAAAATGTATCATCTCCACTCTCATTTCTTCCCAATTTAACTCCCCAACAAAGCCTTGGATTTATAATTTAACCTGACTTAGTAAACTAACAAAAAAGTAAACCTATTTTTGGAATGAGAGGAAGGTTGTAGCCTAAATAAAAATTTTCTTTTTTTTTCTTTTCATCACATTCATCCCCGATTCATTCTTCGTTTTATATCTTGCATTCCCGATCCTAGGGAAGTGAGGCAAGCTCCATTCATTCTAGCCTTCTCTAGCTGCCGCTTTTCGCTGATAGAGAAAAGAAAAAAAAATGAAACCGTGCACGACTAGTTAAAAATAGAAAAAAAATTTATGATAGAATTAATATATATATATATATAATATTTTATAATATTTATAATGGTATGATAATAATTTTGCAGTTTTGCAGTTTTTATTTTAACCTTCATCTCTAGTTCATTCTTGGTTTCATGTCTTCCATCCCCGTCCAAAAGAAGATGGGTGGGGGGCGTCAGTCCACCACCATTCCTACTCAAAAGCCAACAACTACCAAGGAATCCGATTTTTTTTTTTTTTTTTTAGAAACAGATTTTAGTAGTTATATATAACAAACCCGCAAAACCTCTGCCACAACAAGGGCAGCACAGTAAAACTTCTCACCAGAAAAAAGTGAGACTCTGCCAGTCTGCCTTTCCCCCACACCGCTCGCCCTCTCCTCAGTCCCCTCGCTGAAACAAAGCGAGGTCAAACATCTCTCTCTCTCTCTCTCTCTCTCTCTCTCTCTCTGCTTCTGCTCCTCATTCTCGATCATCATCATCTTATTATTATTATTCCTCTCTCTCGCAGAGAAACGCCACCACGGGAGGAGGAGGATCAGGTACCCATCCGGCCGCAGCCACCATGCAGTACAAGAACCTGGGGAGGTCGGGGCTGAGGGTGAGCCAGCTGTCCTACGGCGCGTGGGTCAGCTTCGGCAACCAGCTCGACGTCCGGGAGGCCAAGTCCATACTCCAGTGCTGCCGAGACAACGGCGTCAACTTCTTCGACAACGCGGAGGTGTACGCCAACGGCCGCGCGGAGGAGATCATGGGGCAGGCCATCAGGGAGCTGGGGTGGAAGCGGTCCGACCTCGTCATCTCCACCAAGATCTTCTGGGGCGGTCCCGGTCCCAACGACAAGGGACTGTCCCGCAAGCACATCGTCGAGGGTACCCGCGCCTCCCTCAAGCGCCTCGACATGGAATACGTCGATGTCCTCTACTGCCACCGCCCCGACGCCTCCACCCCGATCGAGGAGACCGTCCGCGCCATGAACTACGTCATCGACCAGGGATGGGCCTTCTACTGGGGCACCAGCGAGTGGTCCGCCCAGCAGATCACCGAGGCCTGGTCCGTCGCCCACCGCCTAGACCTCGTCGGCCCCGTTGTCGAGCAGCCAGAGTACAACCTCCTCTCCCGCCACAAGGTCCGCTCCTGGATCCATCGATTCCTTCTTAATCTTTGTTCGTTCGTTTGTTTTTCTTTGGTTGGTGATGGAGATTTTGTTGTTGATGGTCGTTACAAACATGTTTCTTTTCGTGCCTTTTTTCTTTCTTTTATCTTGTTATTTTCTTAATTTGGTTTTATCCCATTTGATTTGGGTTGGTTTTGGTCTCTCGCATTTCGCCCTTTTGGTTTATTGTAATAGTTTTAGGTCTGCGTGACGGAGATCGATTGTGATCCTGTGAATTGGGATGGTGGGTGTGTTCGAATTTTGGTAGGAAAAAGGTAGCTGGTTTTGTTGGATCGATCGAATCTGGAGTTGGGTCGGGAAGATATTGGTTGCACGGGTGTTTGTGTTGCGGTTTTAGCCCCTGACCATGTTACCACTCGAAGATTTTTTTGCTTCACAGGTGTTGTTCGAGCCCTAAGGATGATGGTTTAGGCTTCCAATCGATCAGAGTTTATGGTCTTTCAGAATGCCTCTGTTGTCCTTCTTTTCTGCTTCTTTATTCATTCATTCATCTGCAATTTCCGAGAATTATTGAAGAATTTTAAGAGACAGATTGAAGTTCCTCTGAGATCCTTAGCCCTGCCAAACTGATTTTAGATGGAGGTGATCAATTTGGAGATTGTTTGTTGTGGAAGGGGCTAAACACTTTTGTTGCTGATAAGGACATCGATCGTTGTCTGACTGTGTCTAGTTCTACATAGTAGGCTAAACACTTTTGTTGCTGATAAGGACATCGATCGTTGTCTGTCTGTGTAGGCTAAACACTTTTGTTGCCGATAAGGACATCACTGTGTCTAGGCTTACGTAGGGCCTAAGTACGCATCCACTTTTGCATCTTTTAGGGTCTTTCTACCTGCAGCTAATCTCTTGCGGTTCAGTTCTGCTTATTTTCTTTTTCCTCTTGTTTGCTTTCTGCTGCACTTATTCTTACCTAATTGCAAAACCTTTTTTCCCTCTCATTTCTTTGCCGTTGCCAACTGTACCAGATTGTTTTCCAATCCATGGTCATCTTTGTTTCATCTCCACTGATTTTACTCTTGGTTGGTGACTACAAGGAAGAAGCTTTTGCCATTATTCCCTCTTTTGTTTTTAAGAAAATTATGGTCCTCCATTATTCTTGTGAAATTGATTATATTATACATGCAAGGCCATCAGAAATGCAATTAAAGAATTGCACATGAGGTCTTATATTGATCAGAGATTGACTGGAAAGAGCAACATAGTTTGAATTAAGGCATGGAATATCAATTCATGTGTTTGGCTTGGATAATGGGTTCAGCGCAAGGTTGCCAGACTAGGAAGCGGTGCGATGCATTTAAAAATGTATAGGAAGCGGGAAGCGAGGATTGAAAAATAAATAAATATAAGAATTGAATGGGAATCAAAATGAAACACAAATAAAAACTAAAATAAAAGTGAAAAAAATTAAATTTCATGTTTTATAGTGTAAAAATTAAATTTTTAACAAAATCTAAAAATAATGACTACCAATTTAGAGAAAACACATGGAAGTGAGTGAGAAAAGTGAGAGAAAACACATAAAAAACAAGAAAAGTTGAGTAAGAGAACTTATAAGAAGAATAGATAAAGTGTGTGGAAAGCATATGAGAAGCGTGGGAGAATCGAGGTTCTCATCAAGTTTCGGAAGAGAGGAGTATCGCGATTCCGAAGCGAGTTTCTGGGAAGCGAGCTTCCCACCTATCTAAGAAGCTTCCGGTAACTCTGGTTCAGCGGTGCCCTTTGTTCATGCTTATGTGGAAAAAAAATCGCCTTAAGGAAAATGACCCTTCGTGGCAAAATATGTTCCCTCGTTAGAGCTTGCTCATATATTGTTTACAATGTATAGATCATGAAGTAACTTTATGCAAGTATGCAACAATGAGAGTGTAGTATTCTCCCTTGTCTGCAATGCTTAGTTGTATGCGGCCTAGGCGACCTAGGTGCAGCCCTACTGCCTGGGCGACCAGGTTTGGGCGGTGGGGCCTATATTACCGATTAGGCGTCGCCTAGGCTTTTTCTAGAGCCTAAGACAAATCATTTGTTTTCTTCTTTGAGGAGGAGGAAAAGAAGGAGAAGATCTGTTATTTGTTCATTGCTTGTATTATGTCTATTGTTGAGAAGAAGAATAAGACATTATTTGTCCATTGCTTGTATTATGTCTATTGTTGAGAAGAAGAAAAAGACATTATTTGTCTATTGCTTGTATTATGTCTATTGTTGTTGTTAATTTTTTTGTATACATGATTTTATTTTTTGTATATTGTTCTTCACATTGTTAGTTGTACTGTTTTTTTATTTAATTGTTAATTTATTCTTAATTTGTTTGAGCAAGTTAAGGTTATGTAATATAATTGCTTTACAGTGTTCAACAACATATTATTTGTCTATTGCTTATTGTTGATTGATTTTATGTTGTATACATGTTTCTTATTATGTTTTTTATGTTTTTTTATTTGGGGTACCGCCTAGGCTCTGCCTAGACCTTTTTAGGGGCTCACCGCCTAGGCTCCGCCTAGCACATATGACAACTAAGCTGGAATGTATCCCTGGTTGACTAGGCTGTTCTCGCTCTAGTAAGTGAAACAGCCTACGTAGTTTTTGTGGTCACAGACACAGCTCTTCTTCAGAATTCATTGATTCCACTGTTCATGTGATCTTGATCGATCCCATTCTAGAGAAGTTGCATTGCAGCACTGCATCTAGCTAAGTATCTAGTCTAGGCAACTTAGTAACTGTTGGCTCACGTCTTATATCATTGCATGGATTGAAAGTTTGGCCACCACTAGCATAAGGTCGCAATTCAGGACGGCTTCTATTTTTTGGATGCATCATTTGTCATTGTTGCAAGAAGCAAGACATGTGAAATGTGACCACCATAGGGGAAGGACTTCTGGTATACCATCCACCACTTCTATTGAATCTTGAGATAATGCTTCATCATCGTTGATCCATATGATTTCCTTTACCTGTGATATATCTGCAGCCAGAAGGGTTTACTGTTTGTGGTGCCTTCCATCCTTCAGATTGCTGAGGTCCTTTGATTATTCTTGGAAACGTTGCTTCTTAATTAAGCTTTTACCTCGGCCACTGTATCAGTCTTTGCTTTGGATTGTGTGTGCATCCTTCCATATGTTTCTTGATGGTTTTCATTATTGATAGTGTTCTATAACTTATTCTCATGTTTTTCTCTTTATCAATGACTATACAATAGGTGGTAAGTTCATTTCTGTCTTTAGCCTTTCACGTGCAAATCCTTAAGGTGTGTTTTGACATCCTGGAAGCTGCCAGCCAGGATGCTGTCATCCTGCCTGGCAGCATCCAAGATGCATGGGTGTGACAATGGTTTCTCACAAAAGTGGGACACATATTACAAGTGCATCCCATTTTGGCGGGACTCCCATTCCTCAATGAACAAGTGCGTCCCGCCATTCAAATGCCCTCTAAATGTAGGCTAGGATTATAAGTTTTTCATAATTTGAATACTTTTGTTGTTTGTCTAATGTGATCATGCAGTCATTTGGAGCAATATGACAAAAATTAACTTTACAATGTCTTAGATAACCTTATACAAATCATTAGAGAGAGTTAATTGTAGGGGTAAATACCCTTGCTATACTATTCTTCCAATTCATAGTTTCACAATTCTTTTGAAGGTTTTAGGAGGATATCTAACAATTCATGAGTGCTCTTAGTGTTATTCAAAAGTAAAAGAAAACCTTAGATATGCCTACATGCACACAAAACAACGCACGCTTGTTTATGTATTTATGACTTTTAAGTCTTACAAGTTCAGTTTTTGCTGTGCCCATCTATAACTGCCAGTGATCTTATGTTTTTAGTATCTTATATAATGGTTTTGTCTCTAAACATGATTTTAATATATTGAGGCAGGTTGAAGTTGAGTATCTTCCTCTCTACAGCACATATGGTCTAGGTCTTACAACCTGGAGCCCACTTGCATCTGGAGTTCTCACTGGCAAATACAACAACAAAACTATACCTCCTGATAGTCGGTTTGCGTTGGAAAATTACAAGGTAAAATGTTGAACATTATGGATCTATTAGACTTTGAATCTTGGATTGCTAAGTACCAATTCTGTCTGCTTTCAAGTTTTGTAGCTTATTTATGCATGAAGTCGTGGAAATCCCAATTGCTGAAGATAAGTATCTGCTAAAGCATCACTATAAATATCACAAAAAATATCAATAGAAGTAATTATGCAAGAAAACTAAAAAAAGTAGTGTTTCTGCGACGAAATATCAAGAAACTATTATGATTAACTTTAGAGATGAGGGTGTTATTTAAACAGTGTGATAGCTTCAGTTGGTTACCATGCTTTCAAGTGCCAACTATTGCATTTAGTGTTGCAATTATGAAGGTACTAGATATAGTAATCTTAATTGTTTCGTCCTTCCTGGTCATGGAGGCTTCTTTGGCTTCATCTAGTCAAGCAGAAACTTGCTAATTAAATTTAAAAAATGGGATGATATATTTAAAAAATTTAGTACTTTTTTTAATGACGAGGAACCCTTGCTGAGCATTTGGTCACTTAATGTGCCCGCCCCTTTCAAGGTAAACCTCGAGTGGGGACATTGACACACCCAAGCCCTTACGGCGCCCACCAGTTAAAGGTACCTGCACACCCAATGGGAGTTGAACCTGGGACGAAGGGGTCAACACCTTTTCCCTAGCCCACACCACTCGAGCAACTCATGCGGGTTTAACTTTTTTTTATGACGAGGAACCCTAAACGCTATGGGCACAACACAACATTTTTGAACTATGGTGAGTTTGTATCTATTAAGAAGCTTGGAACATCAATCATTTTTGGATATATCATGGAGACAAGCCAAATTACAGATGTGTCCCTGATGACATGGCAACAAAACAATATTTGTCACAAGGTATCACGTGACTGTTCTGGATCTTGTCCCTATTTTGTTTACCATCGTGTACGGACCATGTACAAGTTCTCTCAAAGAGAATTTCTGGAACAAACTCAACAAAATTCCTGATGAGTTCATCCCATCTTTCACAAATCATTGGTGCATTGCAGGGGACTTCAATTCAATTTTGAGAATAATGGATTCAAACACCAACCAGCGGTACACCACTAGTATCCATAAGTTTGTGCAACTTCTTGATGATTGCAACTTATCGGAGATCCCTACACAAGGGGTCAATTTTACTTGGTCCAACAAGCGAACACCACCGGTGATGGGGAAACTAGACCAGTTCTTGATCTCCTTGCCAATGCTTCAACGACTTCATGATATGAGTGCTTTGACCAACCCTATTTCAGTTTTGGAACCCTCCATGATTTGGTTAACTTTGGGGCTTGGCGGTCTCCGCACATAAAAAAAAATTGTATGGAGCTTTGGTGGCTTCGGGACCCGAATATCTTACAACTTATTCGGGAATGGTGGAATGAGGCCCCTTGTATGGAGTGGTGGGCTGCATTGAAACTCCACTCCAAACTATCATTCGTGAGATTGAGGCTAATTGAATGGAACCAGTGCAAATGTCAAGCTAAATTCAATGTTATCAAGGCATGGGAGTCTCAATTGCAAGAGCTACATCAACTTGAGGAGGAGGGGATTGATGTTGAGAGGGCCCCTTCTCTTAAATGGGAGTGGGAAAATTTGGTAAAACATATTTACGAATGGCAGATGCTAGAGAACATTAGGTGGAAACAACGGGCCAAGTCACATTGGCTTAAGTCGGATGAGCTCAACATCAAATTCTTCCACTTGTGCTTCCAATAGAAGGAGATCTAGCCAAATTCACCCATTGGAGATTGGAGGAACAATATTTCAAGGTTTGCACCCATAGGGATACCATTGGATCTTTCTCATTGGATGAGATCAAAAGCACGGTGTAGAGCTTGCCCGATGGTAAATCCCTGGGTAAGGATGGTTTTCCAATTGAGTTCTTTAAAGAGTCTTTGGAATTTGTCGAAGAGGATCTCCTTCAAATGATGGTTGAATTTCATTCCAATGCACAATTACTGTTATCATTGGGCAATTCATTGCTCATTCTCATCCTTAAGGACGCTCATGCCGAAGCAATTGAAAGGTTTAGACCCATCTCATTGGTGGGAACCGTCTTCAAAACAATATCCAAAGTTCTTGCATCAAGGCTCAATCGTGTGGTGGGCTCTCTCGTATCCGAATCTCAAAGTGCGAAGAAAGCTACATGAGTCTTGTCTTGTTGCGCAAGAAGCCTTACACTCCATCAAAACTTCGAGTAAAAAGTCTTTCATCTTGAAAATTGATTTGGAGAAAGCCTTTGTCCTTAGATTGTCCCTTTCTTTTAAACTGTATGGGAAAACTGGACTTGGATGGAAAATGAATTTCTTGGATTGAAGGCTTGTTAATTGCCTCCTCCATTGCGGTGTCCATTAATGGGGAAATGGGTGATCAAACCAAAGAGGGGGTTGCGCCAAGGAGACCCCCTCTCACCGCTACTTTTTGTTATGCTATCCTCTGCTGAGATGCATGGTAGTCCAATGTCTATACTTCCCATCTTCTATTTGCTGACAACGTGTTAGGTGAAGCATATGAGAATTTTTTTTGGGTTTTATGGATTATCCTTCAAAGCTTTGCACAAATATCTAGTCTACGCATGAATGGTGCTAGAAGTTGGATTTTGGTGCTCGATGATCTCTCTGGTGAGATGCAAAAGATGGTTGCTAATATTTTTGGTTGTGATGAGGGTTATCTACCCATGAAATATCTTGGTTTACCACTACATCTTGGACTCACCTAGAGGATAGGATCCAACAAAATACAGAATTGCGCTACCCGTTCGCTTTCAAGGGCAGGGCGTATCACTCTGGTAAGATTCAATATCACCTCCATGCTCTCGCATTTCATGCAGATTTTCAAGAATCCTAAGAAAACAAAAAAGAGATTCATTAGGTTATTCCAACAGTTTATTTGGTTCCGAAAATCAGAAGGCTCCTTCACCTCGTTGGTAAGTTGGCACACGATTGCCAAAGCACTACACCTTGGTGGATTGGGGATTCATAACATGCATAAGTCAACAAGGCATTGTTGGCAAGGTGGTTATGGATGATACGCAATAGAGCTATGTCACAGGGATTCGGCCAACCAGGTGTCGCACCCACGTCGACGCAATGCGACGCGGGTGCGGCACCTGGTGCGGTCAACCTGACTCTGGGTGCGGTCAACGCACCCAAGGTCATATTTGTCCAAATTTTAGACTTAAAAGAAAAAAAATATTGCCCGATGAAATGGGCTTGAGCCTAAGGATTAGGGCAAAACTGTTTTTCCCTCTTTCCTGTCTTCCGAGTTTTGACGTTGCTTAGCTGCGACACCCCGACGTCGGTGACGCCTGCTACCGTCCGGCGAGTGCGAACTCAATCTCCATCTTCAAGGTACGTTATTCTCTCTCGTTCTCTCCTTCAATCTATCTCTCAATCTCTCTCCACTCGTCTCAATCTCTCAGCTACCTCTCTCTCTCTATTTTTTTCTCCATTTTCATACTGTGTGCCTCTCTCTCAGTAGTCAATCTTTTCCCCCTTACTGTGTACCTCAGTCTCTCTCAATCCCGGCTAAACAAGCCCATTTTTGAAAAAAAAATTACCCATTTTAGGGAAAACTTGGTTCGGTTGGCTCATTTGCTTAAAAATCTATATGTAATATAAACATTATATTGTTTATATATATAATTTTTTATATTTTTGCTCTCCCGCACCCCTGCATCCTATGTCACATAGGTGCGAATGCGGGTGCGGATGGGGATGCGACGATGCGGCACTTTAAAAAAACTTAGGTGCGGGGTGCAGGGAGGATATATATATATATATATATATATATATAATTTTTAACAGTTTTAAGTTAACACTGTGTATTTGTGTGCATTTATGTATATATATAATATAGATAAAAATAGACTTGATTAGGGTTAACAGAATCCTATGTCACAGGGATTCGGCTAGCAGGGTGCTGCACCCGCGTTGACGCGGGTGCGGCACCGGGTGCGGTCAACCCGACCCTGGGTACGTTGACCGCACCCAGGGTCATTTTTGTCCATTTTTTTGGATTTTTTTTAAAAATTGCCCTATGAAATGGGCTGCGGAATTAAAAAAATTTCTTTGGGGGGGGGGGGGCGCTGCCCCCCTATAACCCCCCGCCAGGGGCGGCCCCCCTGGACCCCCACCCGCTGACCGTGCAGCGGGAACCGCGCCGGGGGGAGCCCCCGGACCCCCCTTCCTGCAAGGGCAAAAACAATGAATCATGCTCCACAACTCATCACTTTCATCTTTGGGGTGAACGTGCTAACATGCATAAATGTCATGGACCTTAACAACTACCATACATATACAATATACAAAAAATATATGTATACATATATATATTTTACATTTTTGCCCCTGCCGCACCCCCGCACCCGGATTTTTTGGAAGTGCCGAATCCCCGCACCCGCACCCGCACCCGCACCCATGTGACAGACAAAATCTACTTTTGGATAGAAATGAACCTCAGGGTGGTTGACTTCACCTAACACAAAGGAAGTTGTGTCCAAGTGTCACACCCACCTGGGTGCGGTGCCCTCTTAGAAGAGTCCGTGTGACATAGCCCACACCCAAGTTTTTTTAAGTGTCGCATCCCCACACCCGCACCCATGTGACAGCTTGCAGGGAACACGTGAAGCGCTAGAGCATTATCCGGCTGCCTCCAATCCAGTTTAGCTGAGTTCCAGGCCACTTCCTGCTTGCTTTGTACAAGACCTCCCATCTTAGGCATGAGTGTATGGCTATGTAATCAGACTTGGAGTTTCAAGACCGGCGATTGTTCCTCTCGGTCCAGATAAGCTTCCATGCAGAAAGCACCCAAACTCTCCAAATGAATTTCTATTTCTTAACCATTTTTGTTAGGTTGCATAGCAACCCTAATGTCCCTAGGGAAAGTAAAATCATTCCAATGTAGATTGAGATCACCCCATGCCTTGTTCAGTAATAACCTGCAAAACTCACAGTCCAGAATAAATGTTGTAGTCTCCTCTTCCTTGCAGCATAGGATACAACGACTTACTAGGTGGATGCTGTGGAGCTTCAATCTGACTTCAGTGTGAACCCGTCCTAGGATGATCTGCCACGCCATGAGCGAGCCCCTAAGTGGGAGGCTGCCTCGCCAAAGTGCCTTCATCAGTAACCATTGTACTGCCGGCACGAGTAAGGTCATGTAGAGAGATGATGTGCTGAACACACCCTCACTAGAGAACCTCCATTTCATTGCATCTTCTCTCTCCAACGTTAACGGGTGTACAACGGTAGTGGTGAGAGCTGACCATTGTTCAAAGCCCATGTCCTATGGATTCCTTCGGAGGAGAAATTCCTAAGTAGCATCATGGGGCGATCAAACCTCACTAACCCGAGCATATTTTCTTCCTGTGGCCTCGTAAAGGTTAGAGAATGCATCCCTAAGCCGCTCATCCTGCCACCAAATCCAATTATCTTGCCAAAACATGGTTGTCGTGCCATTACCAACCTTAATTTGAACACCATGACAGAAATCTTCAAGAACCGTGACCCATCCTTTCCAAACCCCCGAACCTCTTCTCCAACTTTGATTTTTAACCCGGTTTGAGGGCCAACCTTGTAGATTGTATTTTTCCATGAAAATAGAGACAATCCGGCTCTCTCTATTGCTGTCATACGGACTCTTCTAACAGGGCACCACACCCGTGTCGCACCCGCACCCAGGCGGGTGCGACACTTGGACACAGCTTCCTTTGTGTTAGGTGAAGTGAACCACACTGAGCTCCATTTCTATCCAAAAGTAGATTCAGTTAACCTTAATCAAGTCCATTTTTATCTATATTATATATATAAATACATAAATGCACACACATACACGTAGTGTTAACTTAGAACTGTTAAAAATTATATATATATATATATACCCTCCCCGCACCCAAGTTTTTTTAAAGTACCGCATCGCCGCACCCGCACCCGTACCCGCACCTATGTGACATAGGTTTAATCCTAATCAACTTGATATACCTTTGTCCTTAAAGCCTGTTCAAGTTGCTCATCTTCGTTTCCAGGGATACTGGCCCACTCCTATTGCCAAAATTTGGTTTGAATTGGATGTTTATGTTGTTAGTGCTCCTATTGTTATTTATTCAAGATGTGGGGTTTGTGTAAATTGTCGACGAAGTGTTTCATAAAAGTCCTGAATGAGATATAGTTTCTTGGGTCGCAACCACCGCTAAGGGTCATTTTTTTGCATGCGCACTGCTGAACACCCGTGCATCCTAATAACGTCAAACAAAATGCTTGTTTGACGTTACTCCCTTCTCTCTCTCTCTCTCTCTCTCTCTCTCTCTCTCTCTCTCTATATATATATATATATATATATATATATATATATATATATATATATATATATATATATATATATAAAAGGAAGGGGAATATGCGGCCAACTCTGCATAAAACATTTGCGACGTCACCTGGGACATTAGATAAAAATTTAATCCAATGGTCTAGATTTAATTTTACAGGTCAACCCCTACATAAATGGTACTTCATAGGATAAGGGAGGATAGGGATCAACAAATTTCACTTCCCATGATAGGTTGGTGATTAACAAAAATCGTGCAAGTGGAGTGTTAGGCATGGCCCTACCTTTCTAGATTTGCAATTTTACAATTAATGTTTTTATATTTCGGGTGCCAAGCTAGAGATTCATCTTTCTAGTAGAATGAGTATCCTTTCATAGCACGCTGAAGAATTAAAGACAGGGAGGATAGGGATCAACAAATTTGACTGCCATGATAGGTTGCTGATTAACAAAAGTCATGCAAGAGTGTTAGGTATCCCTCTATCTTCTAGAGTTGCTTCAATAGCAGCTCACTACCTGCAATTGTTGGAATTGACGTTGATCTTCTGCCCGTTACTTTCCAACTCAAGGCCCACTATGTCTGTCAAGTCACGCGAACAACAATTTGCAGCAATAAAAAAATTTCCCTTATCTCTAAGAGCAAAACTTGAAACTGCCCTGTCACATAGGTGCGGGTGCGGCGATTCGGCACTTTAAAAATACACACACACACTGTATAACCACCTTTCATTTTTTTTTGGTCCAAAATGGACAGTTATGACCCTGGGTGCGCTGACCGCACCCAAGGTCGGCTTGACTGCACTGGGTGCCGTACCCGCACCCGAGTCGAGTCGCGTTGACGTGGGTGTGGCACCCTGTTGGCCGAATCCCTGTGACATAGAAACTGCCCAATCCTGTTTTCATGTGACCTAAAAGAAGGTAGCAGTTCATCTTGTGGAGGAATCCAACCCTAGTAATACGACCACCTGATAACCACTGTTTCTTGATGACTTTCTTCTTGGGTTGGCCATTTAATTTTGCCAATGTTCTCTCAACAAGCATGCCAAACCATTCTCATGGACAATCATAGTGTGCACACCATGCTTTCCTAACTACTGTGATTAACCCAATTCCACTCATGCACACAAGCGAACCCATATAAGAATTCCTTCTGATGGAGCTCCATGGAACTGTTCTCAGTAAGAACCTGGTAGAAATGTCTATGAGTTGAGGATGGATCAGGTGACTAAATTAAGTTGTTCCTTAGCATTTTTGTGGAGCCCAACAACAGGTGTCATGCAGCCAGGTGGGGCCTCAAATTAGTTTGTGCAATCACATTGCACCTGATTCACAGTTGTGAGGGAGGGGGCAGTTAATGAATGATATTTGATAGTGTGCAATTATTTATGAAGCTTTGAGATTAAATCTAAGCCATTGGATCAAATTTGACCCAATGGTTCAGATGATGCCAATGTTGCTCTACATAGAGTTGTTCACATCATATATATATAGTCACCTATATCGTTCAAGGTATTTTCTCGGAGAGATTTTCATAAGTTGGAAAATCTTGGGAGTTTAAAAATATTGAAAAAATATAAATAATAAGAACAAAGATAAGAAAAATAATAGTCTTGCATGATTTTTCTTGCAAAAATATAAAGAAATAAGTTTTAGAAGGTTTAAAAATATAAAAGAAACAAATAAATTAAAAAATGTATGCTTAAAATATTAAAAAATGAGTTTTCCCAAAAATATTGTGATATTATCGCGATATTTTGAAAATATCACAATAAATTGCAGATAATATCGGTTGACTTGATATTGCTGATGTTATCATGATATTTTCAAAATATTGTCGATATCGGTGCTAAATCAGTGTTTCGGGTTTTTTCGTTTTAGTTTTAAATTCTGATCATACAGATGTGATCTATGTACTTGATTTTATGGGGATCAACTCTTGGAGCATTCGATTCCGACACATGGGTGAGTTTTTATAAGGTTCGAAAAATCAACTGTCCAAAATTTTATTAATGTTCTATAAAAAAAATCTTTGTAAATTTTCAAGGCTCTAAATATCGTTTTTTGCATCTCTCTCTCTTTTTCTTTATATATATATATATGTGTGTGTGTGTGTGTGTGTGTGTGTGTGTGTGTGTGTGTGTGTGTCTACATTTTAGGATTTTCTTGAATTGATGTCTAGCATCCGCCTATGTGTCAATGTTTGTGTAACATATATTTTTGGATAGTTGAACTACGGAGTTTTTGCACATTGCTTGGCACTTCTATTCACAATTTCTCTGGCCTTTTTTCCTAATGATTAAGTCATAGCCATAGGTATACCCTCTTTTTTAAGCTACAAGAAACACATCCACAACTTGGTGCCAACCTATGTCACATTGGTGCAGGTGTGGTGCATCGATGCGGCACTTTAAAAAAACTTGAGTGCGGGAGGGTATATATATATATCACCATTTGGTATTACCTATTTGTGTGTGTATGTGTGTTTATGTTTGTGTTTGTGTGTGTGTGTCTGTTAAAAAGCTTAATATGAGAATCTGAGCTTGTTGAACATGTAGCGAACCTGAGCTCAGCCCCGAACTTGGCTCATTTACTAAACAAGCATGTCAATCCTATGCTTATTATGAGAATCTTGGCTCATTTACCCCCTTTGTATGCATGTCCTGTGCATTCAACATGAACATAATCATGTGTGTGTTTCTAGGGCATGCAATATTAGACTTGTCCTTTTAAGAGCCAAGGAATAGCTTGGGACCTCCGAGTCTTGGCCATAATTTTACATGAATTCAAGGCATGACCATATTTTTTTTGTGCCTACTTCCGTCAAACAAGCTTTTTACACTTTCACCTTCATGCCTATTTCAGCTCAACATTATATAAGAGATGAGTTTTTGGAGGATGCTTGGCATATTCTTCATCTGTTTATATCAAAGGTTCCTTCTCCATGAAATTAGAATACCCAGAATGTAGATTTTTATATACACATAATCATACTAAAACTAGGATTACTCATAGATGAGTTTTTTTATCCATGGGGTGCCTTTTGTCCTGTGTTGCCATTGGAGGAATGAAGAAGATTTTCTAATGTTGTAATGAAATATTTCCTCTTCAAACTTTGTCAGTGTTAACAAGTTATTGTAATAATGTAGCATATTAAGACGTCTACCATTTGAAAATGTGGTTGTAACAACTTCTTCAGTGTATGCTTAGATCAATTTTGTGAATTATTTTATATAGAAAAAAGAGCCAACAAGTTGGATGAATTGGTGATAACGACTGCATGTCTTTTCCCCCCTTTTTTTCTTCTTACAAGAAAGGAAATTAGAAGAGAATATGAATTAGATGCCTTGTGATAAAACGTGAGAAAAATACAATGCAACTATGCAAGAATTATGAGATATGCTCTTTTGCATATTTTCTGGTTTTGAAGAACCCAATACCTATGTTTTTGTTGTGTGGTACATCTAATCAATGTCTGCTGGCTGTGGTTGTCCAAGCTAGATTTCGATGTTCCCCCCAAATACGTGAAAATACAATCAGTGTTAGTGTAGGTAAGATCATGCCGAGATCATGTGTGAGTTTGCAGATTCTTCATAAACTACACAAAGTCTTGTAGACCTATTGTGATCATTCTAGCATCTTTTTGTAGTCTTGTGGTGTATTTGATGATGCTTAGGGCATGTTTGGGTGAGCCCCATGAGAATCACTCTCTCATTTGAATGAGAGTGATTCTCATATGGCCCCGTTTCTCATGACCAACCAAACATGAGAAAAGGGGCCCATGTGATTTCAAATAAAATGTGATTCTAAATCACTCCAGCCCATGAGATTTTGAATCTCACGAGCCTTGTGATTTCGAATCATATGATTTGAAATCACACCCGTGATGTTGTGTGATGTACGGGCCCTTATTTTTGCAAAAATGTGAATGTTCTTCTTTGCCTCATAAGTGGTGGGTTGGGGGCGATGCAGCAGTCCACCACCACCTGCATCCAGCTCGCCAGAGTAGAGACATCAACAGAAGAAGCGAAGAGAGGTTGCCGGAGTTCAGGTATGGGTTTTTTCTTTTTCATTTTTTTTTGTTTAGGTTGCTGCAACCGTCTCGAAGGGGTTGAAGCAGGTGGAGCTTTGCTGGAAGGGCTCCTACAGCGAGCTCCACCACCCTCCATTCGACTCATATGTCCCTGCTTGCAAGACTATTTCAACCTCCTTTTTCTTTTTTTCTTTTTTTGGGATCGCTACAACCATCTTCCAAGGTTTTCCAGAGGTGGAGCTTGCCGGAAATGATCCTCCGGCTAGCTTTACTGACCCCAATCGATCCAAATAGGGTTTCCTGCCATGGCGCAAACCCCTGTTTCAATCTCTTTTTTCTATTTCTTGGGTTGGGGTAGCTGCAACTGTTGAGAGGGGTTGAGTTGAGGTGGAGCTCCTCCAGCGACCCGTTGTTACTTCTTTTTGTTTTTTTCTTTCCTGACACCAACAAACATGTGAATCGGAATCATATGAGATTCCAAATCATGTGATTTTGAATCTCATGAGATTCAAAATCTCAAGTGATTTATTTTCACTTTTGTAAAATCCAACCAAACATACCCGTAGTCTTTTCGTGTTCCTCTTTGTATGTTCATTGTATGCATTTTCTTCTATAAACAGGGCTTATTCCCTTTTGTTAGTTCCCTGTCTTGCTGCATCTTCAATCTGTTTATGTTCCAGCCTTTGACAGCATGCGGTTTGACCCTCCTTCCACCTTGTCCTTGTTTTTGTCACCATGATCAGATCCAAGATTATGAAACCAATTCCAGTTTTTTTCTTTCTCTCCACTTTCTCATTGCACATCCTTCTCATGTGATGTCTCTCTTGGTAATCTAGGTCATTATCTGGTTTTTACATTTTCAGAAATTGACATTATTAAGCCTTTATACATTGCTAGTGAGCTTTAGGTAGTTCTTACATGTTTAACAATTTACTCAAGAGTGTCACTTTGTGTTGATAATGTTCTATGTCTGTGTTCCTTTACTTTTTCAGGAATGTTTGTAAAACCGGAATCGCCTCCTCAGGAATGCATTTTATTGTACAGCAATCAATATAGTCTGCAAATTGAATCCTTTTTGCATCTTAACCAAAAATACACAAGGGCTTACATCATGATATTGGCTACTATAATCTATTCCACATCACTTGGGTCTTTCCTCCCTTTTCTTGGTTATGCTTAATCTGTTGCCTAGGCCTTTCTCTTGGGTCTTTTTGCTTAAGAACTGGACCTTTTATTTGGACGTCCCCTTTTCCACTTGCACCCTTTTTTGGTTATTGTTTATTTCACCATTTTGTTAACTACTTCCTTGTTCTTCCTTTATTTGTTTGTTTCTTATGAATCATTATCATCGTTCGTTTCCTCCTAGGTGGTCGATGGATTAGGTTTCCAATCTAACCGACCACATCATGCAAGATGGTAAACACCTATGTTGCAAGAATAGCACACTTGGCCTTGCATACCTGATGTAAACATGACAGTGACCAACACATGGTTCAAGAAAAATGGTAACTATAACTTCATGGATGGTCAACTGCATGTTTATCTCAGTTTTGCATGAGTCTTTTTCTTGATATTGATTTTTTTCATATAATCTGTCATTGGCGGTTCTTTGTTTAAATTTCGGAATCTTGAGTCTTGAGTCTATCTGCAATATTGGAATTTGGGATCTTTTACGCTCTTATATTTTTACTGTGTTTATTTATTATATAAAATACATAAAGTTGTTCCCTTGCCATACTTTTTATGAAAATCACCATGTCCACATCCCATGTGTCACATTCCTTTGTTAGGTCATTTATTTATGTAGTAGGCATCCTCCTCCCGCTTGATGCTTAGTCAATAGGTTAGACTTACTCTTCAGTTTACTATCTTAACTAAGAACCCTTTAAAAGTCTTCACTTTCAGTAATTCTGATCCACTGAAATTAGGGCAACCGACACAAGACAAAAGTAGGTGAAAACTGAAAAGGTAACAAGCTGGTTCTATATTTTTTAGACGTTCTGGTATATTTCGATAATGTTTTCTGTCTTGGTATTTTACATTGCATCTAGGCTTTCAAATGGATAATGATTTATTGCATACTTTGGGCTGGATATAAATGAGGCAGTGGCCATGATTGCCTCTGTGACTAAATGGAAGAGAAACAGCTATTTATAATTACTACACTTCTAGTTGTAGATTTCAAATGGAGAGCATGACCATGTCACCCAAGATACAGTAATTGCATTAACCGGTAGACTGTATAGTTGTAAACACGTGCAATAATTTAAAAAGTTTGTGATGGCCATCAATTCGTGTGTAGTTTTGTCTTGATGATTTAATGTGTGGAAGATGAATATTCAGCATAATTTATAGACACCACAAGTACCGAGCCTGCTCTTCATGGTTGATATTTGAATTATTTCTTACATATAAGGTTATCATTGGGGAATTATCTTCCTCTAAGCAATTGGACCCTTAAATATTTTTTGTCTACCATTTTTGCTCTTTATCCTGCTCTCTGTGTGGCAGTCAGCATCCCTGATCAGTTTGATGTGCCCTGTAGAACTTGGCAAGCAGGTCATTGGTCGATGATGTGTTGAAAAAAGTAGGTGGATTGAAGCCAATAGCAGATGAATTGGGTGTGCCTTTGGCTCAACTTGCAATTGCTTGGTGTGCCTCAAACCCAAATGTTTCATCTGTTATTACAGGTGCCACAAAGGAGAGCCAGGTATCCCATTTTTCCTATCCTTTGTGAATCTCAAATGTGATTTATTTGCCTGGTTTCATTCACATGGTTGTCCTTTGATTATTATCTCATAATTACTCCTAGATATTATTTTAGGATTTTGATGTACCTGAACAGGTACGCTCTCTAACTAGCAAACTTATCCTGAACACTGCATTAACTCTTTATCACAGATTCAGGAGAACATGAAAGCCATTGACGTCATTCCGCTGTTAACACCGGATGTGATGGAAAAAATCGAGATGGTCATTCAAAGCAAGCCGAAGCGTGCTGAATCATACAGATGAAGGAATGATTGCCCATTGATCAATGTCTTGAGTTGCCTTCCCAAATGATTTCACATTCAACAGCTTTCAAATTGAAGTTGCTGCAGATCACATATTGCTATTGTAATTGGTTCTCTTCTCTCATTTCCTTCTCCGTTTGATGGTTGTGGGGATACAAATTATTGGGACCTAGTCTTTTCTTTTGTTATTTTGTTCTTGTAAGGGATGTTCCGTGGAGGAGACAAATGCTGTGTGCACATTTCGTGTTCTTGGGACCCAAAAATCTTGTTTGCTGTAGAGAATGCAGCCCGGGAAAATGTAAAAGTTCTGTTTTTGTTTTGTTTTGTGGTTATTTATGTTTCTTGAACTACTGCATATTTCATCTATTTTGCCTCTCCCAGTTTCTCGTGCTTGTTTTCCCACGGGAATTTCACCTCAAAACACAGATTTTCTCAATGTTAAGGATACGCGTTGATGAAAATCACCTTGAAACAACTGAACCAAGGAGTTGGTCAAGTTAATATTATTCAACACATGCACATTATACACTTGCTGCACTATGGCCTTGGGAAATGTGAAGGTTGAGGGGTCAAATGGGGTTAGGTGGATCCTTTGAATCATTCTCATAGCCAAGAGTCTAAATTCGGATTCCAGTCCATGGATATCCCAAGTTAAACAAGATGGTGTGGATGCACTCAACAAGGGTGAAGGATAAGGTGCACTTGTGCATGTCTCTGCACATGCTGAAGTTGAATCTTATTTTTCCGTTTATTATATGGATAAACTGCATCCGGGATCAGAGACCTGTTCGTGCTGGTTTTAGCCTGCTGTACTTAGAGGATCGCCATCCCAGCAGTGCAAAACTTTGTGGGAGCCTCTTGCTTTGCTTTGCATAAGGGGGTGTCTACACGGATTTGAACTTGGGATACGTTCTCTATCCACAAGCCTGAGGCCATGTAAGTAACCCCTTGGGGTCTCTGAAATATCCATTTTTTTCCCTTACATGAGAAACCATATCCAGAGTGAGAGATCTGCCATGCTCAGAATTCCTGCCAGGCTACACTTTTTTTCGTGAGGAACGGAGAAATCACACCTGTAGTAAGAGATCTGGTCGTTTTGGTCAATGTCTGCCAACCTATGGTCATTTCTCCGTCAGCATAAAACCATGGCACAATCCTTGCCCCAAGGGAGTCGCCTTGCTTCGGCTATAATTCAAGGGGGTTATGCCCGTGGGATTGGAACCTTGACAGCCTCTCTAGCGGCCTAGGCCCCATCCTGTACTGCACCAAACCCCTTCGGGTTCGGGCTTACCAAGCTACAGTTGCTTCTCCAGTGGTGTAAAACCTTGAGGATGTTGCCTCCTCTCTAAGGAGCTTGCTGCTTCGGCTTGCGCAACAGAAATGCTTTCTTTGGGGGTTCGAATGCGTGATGCAAGGTTTGGACTGCTTCACGTAGTCACCCCCTAACCAAGTGGGACTCTGTCAGGGATGTACAGCATATCCATTTGTTGCTTGCTTATGCTACAGAACAGGGTGGGCATGCAAAGCAGATCTGGTTCTTGGAAGTTTTGCTAGGAAGCAAACCTTATACAGGGTATGTTAGGGCATGGTTGTAGATATTTTATGCAAAACTGTCGTGGGATTTACTTTCGATGATTCAAGTTAGGTTGTAACTATTAAACCACAATGTGCAACATTTGGAGTTGAGACAAGGCAGATATCGGTTCCTTGATCATTATGTCTTTAACTCTAATCCTTTACAATTGGGTGCTTAAAATCTTATTTTAACTGCAAACTGATAAAAAACAGCTGGTCAAGGAATATCTGTTGGCGTCAGATTCGATTGTAGTGTTTCATACAACGCCAAAAAAGACAGTCCATGCACCAATTCCATGTACTGAATGAACATAGTTGTCCTGGAAAATGTGGTGCAATGGGATTAAGGTTAGGTTTAGGGTGTATTACAATCACATAGTTTGGCCTACTTTTGCTTCCTGACAAGAAGACAATGACAATAAACCATATTACTGCTATTCCGAGAGAATCATTTTGAGCCAACTCCCAATAGCAACATGGTGGACAAGGCAAGCAGTCTACACTATGCAATGCATAAATTAATCAGGCAGATGCAGCTGTTATGCCAGGTCTGACGTGTGTACTAAGGTGAGAGCATGTAAAAGCTGTGGTGTAGGAGGGGACACTTGGTCGTGAAGCCAACTTCTTAGAAATGTATGGCTTGATGCTATTGTTTCACATTTTCTGCATAAATTGCGTTTCAACATGTTTTTTTTATATGTTTTCTGCAAGTGTCCAATGCTCATTTCAGCTACCACATCTAACATAAATGTATGGTAATTTGGTTTAGAATCAGACACAAAGAATCGTTTTAACATTACAAACAAGAGGGCTCACGATCACCATCCAATTATGAACACAAACATACGAACTTGCCCTGGGGACAACAACCATTGTTGTTCCATACTTTGGGTTGCTGGCGAGGGGTTTGCAGGGATCGGCCCCGATCCGGATCTTTTTACAAATTGTTGCACTCAGGACTTCAAAACTGACGTCCCCACACTGACAGCCCAGCAAGGGACCTTATAGAAGGAACCTAATGAAACCTAAGTATATTATGCAAGACAGGCTAAAAGATTAATTGAGGTCTGCAAAGCAAGTCTACCAAACTAACTTCACAGCATTGACTTCATTCTCTTCATCTTTTATTTTCGACGGAGAAAGCTGGGGTTAGGCAGACCCCTACCTGATTTATTCAAGGAAAAGGAACCATAACAAAATTACAAAGGAGTCCATGAAGGACTCATATGCAGACAATGTCTTTCAAAATTGGAGTTTGCCATTACAGGGAGACAATTCATCTTTTATTAAATACCAAGTTTAACAGTGTCATTCTTGTTCCACTGCAAGAGTGAAAACAAGAATCTATCAAACAACGTTCTGTTTGGGTAGAATACTTCATTTGAGGCAATCAGTCAGTGTCAATTCACACACTGCAATCTTGGCATGCCCACGCTTCTAAGGTTTGTGCCCCAAGCAGTAGTTTCTGCTGATGAAAAACTTAAAGAGTGGGCTTTCAAGAACAGTATGCGCATTTGAGCTTTTCACTTTCAGTACAGCATCAAACTGAATTAAAAGGACTGGGGAGTCACTTACAATATGCATAGCTACGAATGGAATATTACCCAAGAGTAGCTTGCAAAGTCCACAATAGATGAGATGTTAATAGCAGGCTGGTGGCATGACCTCCCTGGGTGTTGTAATCTTGATGCTAGTTTCCTAGTGGTGGAGACGCAAACGGTCAAGACTCGGATCAGATGTGTGCCAATGCCATACTAAACGGATTCGAATTCCAATGGTAAAAAGTTCATATCAGATCCTTTTTTTTTACATGTAAATGGATTTGGATATCCAGCACATTCAGATAGTTGTCGTATTAAGTCAATAAAAACCATACCAACTTCTGATTATAATCAGATATGCTTTTGGCTAAACAAATGCTTTTGGCTAATCAAATTCGGTCAGATTATCCGATTCATTGTCAACCCTACCAAGTGGTTACTCTGAAGATTCATGCCAGTCTCAAATTACCCTCGACAGTTTTATTTCAAAAAATAAAAATAATATAATTATCCTTGGCATTTAATGGGAGTAAACACAATGAATTGATCCACCGTAAATATTCACATCATTAAAAACCGACAGGCCTTGGCTAAATGGTCAATGCACATGAGATAAAGTGACACCTCTCTATCTCTCTCGTTCAAAAGAAAAAAAAAAGAATTGAAAAGCGCATAAATGTACATTACTTAGCAACTCGTAAAATTTTTAATTGAAAAGAAATACAGGCAAGGAGAAACGCTTTGACTTACAAGTCATACCATATGAGAGCAAGTAAATACCAATATTACAAAATATATATTCTTTTCATATCAATTATATAACACTAAATAGTAACAAACTAGAGCAAAAAGAAAAAAAAACTACACAAAACAAGGCAGGGAAAGCTGATCTGAGCGTGTGTAAAAACCAAAAAAAGCTGGAATTTCCAGTAGGAAAACAAGAGATGGGAAAAAAGAGGACACCAAGCAAACTGGTTGATGTTATGAGCACTAAATATGGCAAGATAACAGGCTCTTCCACTTCTTCCTATCTTATATTTTACTTTCATCCTCCATGGAAAATGGACTAATAAGGCGGCTTTTACTTCTTTGCCTGTTAACCCTGTCCTGAACTCTTGTACCTGCAATAAAAACAAGAGTAGAACTAAATCAAAAGGCAACAATGAGAACCTCAATCACATTCATAAATTTTTAAGACTTTAATGAGATCAAAGTTTACAGCAAACATTTATTCGCTACAACAACAAAAGAAATGGTAACAGTAATGCCAACATTAACTACCATAATAAAAACTTACCAAGCCCATTGACTTCGGATGTTCTCATGATTCTAAGCCTTCTCACAGAGTTCAAGAACATACTGTGGAGAAAAAAATAAGATCAGTAAATGAAAAAATAAAAAGTTAGATTGGCAATATAATAAATCAACTAAACATTTTCTTTTTTGCCATCCTTTTTTTTTTTTTTGGAATTTTTAAGAGTTATTCTACTCACGCCCATGGAACATCTCCTACAAGCATCCAGTCTCCCTCCTTATCTTCATAAGTAAGGACAAATTCGGAGTTACCATCCAGGAGTTTCGAAGATTTGCCCTCACCCGTTACTCCATGCTCCCTCTCTAAGTCAGAAGCTAGTCCTAACAACAGAACCCACAAACCAACGAACAGTCATTCACCAATAGACAACTTCAAAACAGATTGAATGGCAGCACACCGACTGTATTCATGAGCAAACTACAGGGCCAAATTTAATCATCAACAGCAAAACACACATCAAATATTCATGTGTAAACTAGATGGATATTTCATTAGTTACAACAAGTAGATCAAACAGTCAAACAAAAAGTTCATATACAAAAAAATATGAGAGAGAAAAAGAGAGAAGGGGCCAACCAAAGCATTTGGTTTAAATTTAATAATTGGAAAATCAGAGAAAACAAAAGACGAGAATGGTCATCTGCAAAGCAGCAAGAAAGCAAATATGCAGAGCAAACCTCAGAAGAGAGAGTACTACATATTTCAGCAGAGATGATCACGGTACTCGGCAGATAAAATAACCATCATGCACATAAAGACGAAATGCAGATTTGGAAACTCAC
Organism: Nuphar pumila; assembly: GCF_984573655.1. Classification (NCBI taxonomy): domain Eukaryota; kingdom Viridiplantae; phylum Streptophyta; class Magnoliopsida; order Nymphaeales; family Nymphaeaceae; genus Nuphar; species Nuphar pumila. The sequence goes on from NC_143259.1 coordinate 8,594,311, forward strand.
TGATGCCATTGGTGGAAGACCCTTTGAACATCTCTTCCAATGCATGAGCCAGAGTTTCGTAGCATGCATGGGTACCCAGATCAACCTTTCTTCCAATGGGAACTCCATCCATGTTAACTTTAACAAACATAGACTTGCCATGCCCTTGCCCACCTTTCTCCGGCCTGCTCTTAGGTTTACCCATCTCCCCATAACTGTCACAGTTAATGTTATTCTCGGCATCTTCCTCAGCAGAAACTCTGCATTGGTTTACCAGACTGTTCATTCTGTAAGCTCTGATGGGAGGCCACCCCACAACTTGATTGCTGCTAAATTTTTCAGAAAAAAAGAGAAGGTAAATGACAAAAACAGAAGAAAAAATTTACACAAAAAGTACTTGATTAAACTTAAGACGCAATTTTGAAAAAAAAAAGATGAAAAAAAATGCAGAGTCTGATACAAAACAAAACTGCAACTATTGTAGGGGGAAAAAACAAAAGGAATCCAAGTTGCTGTGCAAAAAGATGAAAGCTTAGCTATCAAAAATGTACAAAAGCAGATACAGAGGATAACGCAGAAGCAGCAAAACCAGACAAAATACATTTGTTTGTAAATGCTGCTTGTTACAGTTGGGATAAACCCAATTCAGAAACAGTAAAAAGTTAAACCACGTTTACCAAAACACAAGACAAAGTTGAAAGCAGAAACAGATAAAAAAATTGTAATTCAGATAAAGAGATCATTAGAATTCGAGAAGAAAGAACCCAACAAGTGCAACAAAGGAAAAATCGTAGCATGGTAAGCGATGGCAACCCATAGGACAGCCTTTAAAACTCAGTAGCATTTAATGCAACAATGAAGAAACTACTATAAAAACAAATACTTACCACAAACCAAGAATAAACAATACAACGAAGGTTAGATCCCAACATATATTGTCACAATTTATTTATTAAAAACAACCCCACAAAATAAACCAAAAAACTAAAAAGAAGTATGTTACGTGTAGATACACACCAGCAATCATCACAAACGATGACAATGAATTTCCAATACTAGTCATCTATATAAAAACCCAAATAACGAAGAAATAAAGAAAACAAATGTTTCGCGCATGCCCATTGACATGACAGAAAATGAAATGCTAATTAGATCAAGAAAAGAATCACCAAAACAGAACAGCAATCCAAAAGTTGTTTAATAAATATCTGAAACAAACATACCACAAATAGCATTAAGAATCATCCAAACTGTCATTATTTATCAGAAGCCAGCATATCCAAGGAAGAAACCAGGATAATCTCTTACAAAGCTTTTAAAAACCACAAAAGACTAATATTAGTAAAAAAATCATTATAGGAGAATACAAAAACATCGATACCAGCAAAATAACATCAAACAGAAAAAAAAATACAATAAACAACAAAACCCCCCACTTCTAAACACAAAATGGATAATCTAAACAGAAGAGACATCGTTTTTCAATTTGAAGACAATAGAAAGAGGAAGAAACCACACTGGATCGTTCTCCCTATACTTCATAACAATAGAACGCAATGAAATAAACACACACCGAGATTAAAAAAATATCCCCAAAGCCAATAACACCACACATATATACTAACAAAAACAATTAAAACCAACCATAAAACTGGCTAAGAATAGACAAAATAAAAAAATAAAAAATAAAAAAGTCTTTCCTTCTCAACAAGAAAAATGCAACAAAGAATAAAGAATATACAAACTGCAAAGAATCCAAATCATTTTTTAACAAAAAAAAAAACGCAAAAAATATAATGAAGAGGGACAAAAGGATGAACACATATCAAGCTCATCTTTTTCCCATGCAATAAAGCAAAAAAATATGAAAAAAAATCATAACCAACATAAGTGAGAAAAAATGGAAAAGAAAAACTAACAAACCAAAACTTCATTCTCATTCAAACAATAAAAAAGAATGGGCAAATCAGCAAGAAAAAGCAATGCAAAGACCATGTGCTGCCTTTTTTCTTTTTCTTTCTATTTTACCTTGGAAGGGATGTAACTTCCTGGACTGAATCAGCATCAGCAGATTCATTGTGCACCCTCTTAGTCCCCGTGAGAACCATCGATGAAACCAAGTTGGTGAAGTCCTTTGCGGTCAATATCCTCCCCACCCTCCTACTATTCCTCCGATACGTGTCATCCTCATCAACCTGCCTCTCATTCAAGCTGTTCAAGCTCAACCCCAGATTCAGCTCTGTGTCCTTCAGCCCCATGCCACCCTCTTGGCTCTGGTTCACCAAACCGGCACAAGGGTAGGAAGAGACCTCCGAGATGCCAATGTAGTCCTGCTCGGTGAGGCCACCACCATTGCCTACCTTGGACACTGTTAACATTGAACCATTGGTAGAGCTTTCTGTAGATGAACCAACACCAACACCACCCCTACTACCTCTTATAGCCTGATGCATGATCTGCTCTCTCGCTTTTTCTTGCTTCCTTCTTCCTTCCTCCTCTCTAAACACCCACAATGGGAAAAAAGAAAAAAGCCAGAAAATTAGGAGAAAAGTTGGTTTTCCTATAGAGAGAGAGAGAGAGGTGACAGTGAAACGTTAAGGAGGAAGGTTTAAATCTACGCTTTGTTTTTCGAAACTGACTAATTGGTGTCCAGCTTTTTTGACAATGACATATGCATCCCGAGAGAGAGAGAGAGTGCTCGAAATGACATAAATACCCTGTAAGAACATACAATGACTTTTTAAAAATATTTTTATATTATTTTAAAGTGCTTTTGAAAAAAAAAATCTCATCTTTTTTTATTTTTGAAACCCTCATGGACTCTACACTATAACCACATGCAATACCTTTTCAGATAATAACTATCCACGTAACAAATATCGTCGACATTTTGAAAATATCATGATATTTTTAGAATATCGCAATATTTAACCTAATATTTGAATAATAAAAACACTTTTAAACGCTCATATTTTGTATCTTCTTTCGTACCATTGGTGAGATTTATAATTTTTTATGTTTTGTAATTGATGATGTATTTCGAAATCTTCTTAAGAAAGAAAATTTATTGATTTGACAAGAAATTTCCTCCAGCCCAAAATTTTCTCGACATTGCAAAGAGAGTTACGGTTAACATGAAATCATAGTTTTTGTAAGGGGTAAAATAGTCAAAAATAAAGAATGGGACAACTATGCGTGTTCAGGGATGAGCGAGAGAGAGAGAGAGAATGTCTTAGCGTTGGGGACTGCACAGTGGGGCCCACTGCAATCTAAGCCGACCGAATCCTCGAAAAGGACGGTAATCTAGTCCGACGTGTCAACGCGATCCACCGTCAGATGGAATCGCCTCGATCTGCCAACGGATCGGACGAAGAAAAATAAGACACAAAATTACTAGGATGTCCCTGATAAAATCCGAGTCGGATTGCAAACCCTCAGCCATGGAATCGGGATAAATTCGGAAAAAACCGCAATTTTACAACTTATCCTGCTTTTTTTTAGGTATGAATGAATCCATATTGCTCTGCTATAGTACGATAAATAACGAAAATAACTATTGCAGCAATAAGTAGGGATGACATCAGATTGGATATATCATATATCCAACCCAATTTTGAATCCGATTAATAATTGAATTCGGATTTGGTTTAAGGATTTCATGACTGAATCTGACCGATATCCGATCCCAATGGATATACCAATCCGATTACACGTATTCTTTTCATATTTGATATTAGCTATCTTCCATCCCAATCCTAATCCAGGTCCGGTGGTCGGATATGGTATTGTTTACATCTGATCCAAATCCAGACCATTTACATCCCTGAAACCAATCGTTCGTGATGTCGACTGTTTCACCTTACAAATTATGTCACAAGGATACACCAATTTGTCAGCTTATATGTCATTCATAATAGTAAACCAATGCCCACATGGGCTCCCCTCATCTATTAGGGGCCACTTGTGAATGTCACCAAGTTGATCGGACGTAACAAGTTCGAATCTCATGGGTTTGAATGCCAAAGGTTTTCATTAGAGATCAACTCAAGGTGTGGTGCCCACATCAGATCCGACCTATATCAAACAGACCAGAAATCCACCAATTTGAGATTTTAGAGTTTCGGATCAAGATCTTAGGATCTCATATCCAGGTGCAACCAAACACACCGTTATGATTTCATATCTTTTTCATTTGAATCTTACAAGGCGTGGATTATTTATATAAATATTGGTCCGGTCAATTATGGACAGAGTCATATGAAAATATTGCATCCACTTACAAACTATTTGTTATTTTACACAACCTATTTAGGGTAATTTGTGTATACACACTCAACATATGGCAAATTTACGCCTAGCCACTTTAGGTTTCAAATATTTAAAATAAATACCTAAACTTTTAATTGATTGCTCAAGCATAAGCACAAGTACTTTTTTCCTTGAAGTTACTTATTTACGCTCAAGTATAGAGCAAAAGTAGAGAGGGCTACAAAGTGACATTCAATATTTAATAAAAAAAAAAAAATTTAAAATTTCATTGTCAAGAGTTATTTAAATTCAGGTGAACAAAGGCTTAAAAGAGCAACTCAGGTTGTGATTTAAGCAAATTCTTAAAAAGTTAGGCATCTGACCTAAATATTCGAAACCTGATGCAGCTAAACGCGAATTTTTCATACATTAGGCACTTATATTTACAATGGCTTCCTCACCCGTGAATCGGATATTTACGAGTCGTATCGGCTTGGCTCCCAACGACCCGGACGGCCGCTGCTTGGGCGGAACGGCTCGTCGGGCCCCAACCGGAAATTAAATCCCGTTTTGGGTGAGCAGTGGAATCCGGATCCCACCTGGCATGAGTAGGATCCTGTCTGGCGCCACGGCGACAGGTAGCCGTCTCGTGGGCCCCACGAGATTAAATAAAAAGCACCACGTCCTCATAATTACTCAGCCGAACCTTAGTTCCTCAAGTAATTATTATTTCCCACGCTTATCTTAGAATTACTAAAATGCCCTAGTCGTCGAGTCCAATGGGTAGAGGAAGCTCCTGCCTAATGACAAAAACACCCTCCATCTCTACGCGCACCATCTGTATTGCCACAAGCCTGTCCCTCGCTAGAATGGGGGCAGGGCGTGTCATTTGGATCAAGGAAGGATATTTTCGATAGTCTTTATGAAGTCATGGGTTTTTATCGTTATAATTCAATAAATTTCTTTTTGCTTACTGTCAAGTGTCAACACTCAACAGTCATGATTTTGCTTCTTCTTTTTGTCTGGAAATTAATTTTCCAGAAACTATTTAAAAGGTTAAATCTTTTTTCTTTCTTTTTCTGTTGGTGGGAATGAGACACTAGCCAAAACCATGTCGTTGGTGTGCTCAATATCATGACACGTGTCCAAAGCAGAAGATTTTCTGATTTGGGGCAGATATTATTAAGATTAATTAATTAGTGAAATGGTGCAATAATCAGTAACTTAATTTTATTTGCAAACTATATATATATATATATCATGAAATATTGTGATATTTAAAAGTTGTAAATAGAAATCTTACATTTTGGAGTCCCACTTTTTGCCTGACATTTAGAAAGAAAACCTATGTTTTATAAAAACGCATTTAAGATCCGACTCCTCACTGAGACATGTCAAATAGAGACTTGATGTTAATTTCATGGTTAAGATCCATATAAGAATGTCATTTTTAATTTTTAATTTTTAATTTGAAGAGGTGTTTTAGCATATTTTAGTATGAAATAAAGGCAGTTTAATAATTTTACCATACATAACTGATAACTCACATTTAACCTGAGTTAATCCAATTGAGATCTCTATTTGACAGTTTTTGACAGGTTAATTTTCAGAAAAATATGGGGATCTTTTTAGAAATATAAGAAAAAGTTAGCGCTCCAAATGGAAATTTCTCAAACATAAAAAAAAAATACGATATTTTTTAAAATATTATGATTTTAATGTTTATAAAGAATAAATATCAATTTTTGCCAAATATATATATATATAACAACAAAAAATCTGGAAAATTTTTCCATTGAATTTTCACATATTGTATTAATTCTCATTCAACTGTACTTTTGAAAATTTTAAAACATATTTACTTTTGCAAGGAATTAAAGTAAAATTTCTGAAAATCTCGACAGACAACTTTGTAGGAGGTAGATTGCAGTCTCAAACTTTTTGGTTACTACGGCTATGATTTCAGCAGGGTCAAAGTGATGCACCTAAGCGAGGTATGCCCGTGACCCATCATGGATTGGGCTTGTACCAGCTCCTACCAAAAAACTTGATTCCATGCAAACTCTCATGTTTGGATGGACTCGGTTGGCATTTGGATTCCTGACCGTAAAAGACTCTTCCAAATCCCCCCCCCCCCCATTGAATCAAGCTAAACCCCACACCCGGTTGTTGTACTGTGGATCTAGGAAGGACCATCTGGTGTACTAAAGGTCCAGGCTCTAGGGATGCCCCTATGATGAAATGGGGATCCCCTAGTTGAGACTTGATATGCTCAATCTTTGCTGATTTGTTTGGGAGGTGGACTGCTAGTTTTTTTTTTTTTTGGAGGCTTTTGCCAAAAGAACAGGGGACCAAGTGAATTTTGTAGTGTATCCATATTATCATTTATCATAAAGTAGGAGGTTTTAACCTATGTCACAAATGACACCAACATTTTCAAAATATCTTAGTTTTACTGTGATATTTTCAAAGCCTGATAACATATAAAAAGTGCATTATTTTTTGAAAAATATCATTTATTTTGAAAATAATGTATTTCTTTAGAAAATCAGGAAAAAAATACCTCGCTTACTCGTGAGATTGTTGGTGCAAGAACCTCAAGGTCTACCTTGCACGAGAGAGTACACTCAGCTTCATATCAAAGGGGTTTGGCGTAGTGGGATGGGGCCTAAATCGTTTGACCAGCAGTCTAGGTTTAAATCCTAAGGACGTCGGCTCGACGATGACTCCCTGGGATTGAGAGGTAAGCCATCGGAGTTTTACGCATGAACAACGACCATACATACGGCGGGCTGAGCCAGTGTGGCTAGGTCTGTGCACACCTGGGGCAGTTTCTTTACATAAACAAATTTTTCTAAATATTGCGAGATTTATCCTTTTGCCATGATTTTCCTAAAAACTAGATTTATGATATTGGTTTTAATGCATAATAACTTCAGCTTAGAGATAGTGATTAGGAAGAAGAAGAAGAAAAAAATTTGCATGGTCTCACTCTCCTAGACCTTTTAGTTTAGTACTCTTGAGAATGATCCTTCATTTTGGAAAACATTGAAAAGCTGAACAACCATCCTTAGACCTTGGACCACATGCAACAGCTGCCTGGTTGATATCTGCCATTTGTTTAGTGTCCCAAGTAAGTACTCATTTTTTATTAATAACAAAAGAAAATATGCCTAAGAGCATAGCATCCAAAGAATACTTTTGGAAAAGGTATTAAACACCTTTGTCCTACATAAACACTTTCTAGGGTTTCATGAAACAGAAAGAATCAGGGCATTCTATGCTAATGAAATCAATCCATATTGTATGCTAATGATATTAAATCTCAACCTCATACAACTCCAAAAAACACTAGTTTGCTAGATTCTTACATTGGGTATTGGAAGAATTTATGTTAAAATGAAGAATGAGATATTAAATTTTTTTTTTTTAATATTATTCCATTCCCACCTGTGTAAACCAAAGCATTCACATGGCAGTTGTTTATCCACAATAGTGTAAAAAAAAAGATACCAATCATCTATTCTCACAAGTGGAGAATGTAAGAGTGCAGTCTATATAGTCCACATCACCAGCCATGCATTGGGATGAATAGTATTAAATAATCCCACCCTTTTTTTTATTTTCTTTTAGATTTTTTTCCTCAACCGTTGGATTATAACTTAGAGCTAGACAAACAAAAGGTGTGGCACTTGTGGATGCAACAACACACCATGATTAAAGTAGACCTAGGGCAAATAAAGCTGCTTTTGTTCCTTCATTTTGGGTGTAAAATAGGATTTGGTGCATGGGGCATGCAGCCAACAAGATCATGCTTGGATTTGCAAAAGGGACCCTTAAAAAATGTGCATGTCCCTTGGGGCAACACCATCTTGGGGGCAGTTTCTTGGAAAGTAGATAAAGTGGGAGGGTTTAAAGGCCTTAAGCCAATGTGGGTGGTGTAGGAAACACATGAATGAGTAAAGCAAGTGCGTTTTAACAAAGTGGCCTGATTAAAGCTGCACTGTAGGGCTCATGGGAGTACATAGAAACAAAGCTAATACCTTTGGGGTCACCCCTCTTCTCTCATTCCATACCCCCATTTCTTCCTTCCAAGTTCCAACCCCACCTTCAAAATTAATGTGCTTAAACTCCTACAAAATTAACAATACCTTAAGCTCCACGTAATGATAACTTTATGCTTGTGGTGTAATTAGGGATGTCAATGGGTCGGATTTGATCCGGACCCGACCCATACCATATCTTATAGGGTCAGGGTTTGGTGATTAGAATTTGGGTCGGACCCAAAGGGTCCCATTAATATATGGAGCCAGGTATGGTTTGTGAATTTTCATACCAAACCCAGGCCCGACCCGAGTTTCGACTATGATCCGTAATTTTCAATGTAAAAAAGATAAAAAAATATTATTTTCTGGGTCTGGTTCATGAAATCTTTATATGATCCGGGTATAGTTTCTCTTATGGTGAGTCCAATTAGACCCGAGTCCAGACCCGGTACCATCATCTAAAATGAGATCTGGGATTGGTTCCACCTAAATCCGAACCAAACCCGACCAGTTGACAACCCGTAGGTGTAATGTCATATGAAAATGGTTGTGTCTTGCATATTTAATGGGCTTACTAATTGTAAATGCATACTTGTGAATTAGCATTACCAACTTTGGGAAAAGATTTGTCATTTTGATAGATAACCATGTTGGTTGCATTTTGTTTTTTTGGAAAGCGACAATCATATGACTGGAGTTGACGAACCTGGTTTTAATTTAGGGGGGCGTTTGTTACACTCCCAGTCAAGAGAAGCCTCTTTCCTTTGAAATTAGAGGGAAAAAGCATCCAAGAAAGGGGCAGGGAGAGGAGGTATGAAGCCATTTTGACAGGAAAGCTGTTTTTTTTTTTTTTTGCTTTTATTGTGTTGGTCACATCATATATTTTTCATAAACATTTGTCTCACCCTGTGTAGGAAAGATGGTCTATTTCCTATGAAAGAGAGCCTCTTTCATAGGAAAGGAGTGAAACAAGAGCCCTCTTAGGGATAGATTGGTCTGATCCAGAGAACATAGGGACACCGGCCATGATCAGAATAAACATAACTTTCCCATGTTCTATGTGATATCGTATTGTATGCAATAGTGGGATTATGATGAGATATTGGTGTCCTAACTTTATCAAACCCTAATTTTCTTTTTTTGGTGTGAAGAGGACATTCAAATTTACCCTGGTGAAACATGGCACTGTCAGACATCTTGCCAAGTGACCATAAACTTCCTACAATCGTCAAAAGGGCTGGGGACACCATATGGGTGTCATATGGAGGTCACAAGCATGGTTTCCAAGGTAGGTGGCATTGGCTCGAGCCCACTGCACGCAAGTGGCCAATTGGAGCCCATTGTACAGAAATGAGGGGGACAACCTTTGAGGATGAATAGAAAAAGGCTTCCATTGATAGGGATATCCACTAGAGTAGTGTAAAATTCATCCAAAGGTTTGGATTTTATAGCACAAAATTTGATTAAGAAATTAGGAGCCCAAGAGGAATCTTCTACTTTCTTGTCTCTCTAAAATAAGAATTGCCAACCACTATCTAGAGCCACTCAAACAAGGAAAAAACTCAATAAAGATCTAGCCTAGGGACTATTCCCTTGAGAAGAAAGGAACATAAGATCTCCTGTGATTAAATACTAAAATTAGTTGATGGTGTTTATTCTTTACTTGGAGCAGCATTCAACCTCTCTTAACTTCATCAAAATTGCAGAACTGGTCTCTAAATAACAAAAAGAGGAAGATAAGTTCAGTCTTGGTGCAACACATCCAGCACCTACTTTTTTTATGCTTTGTGAGTTGAATAAAAGCCAAATCTTTGACTGGTAGTAAGCTCAGAAAATTAGATATCTAATTATGATGGTATAGGCTAATCAACATAGCTAATGTTTTACCTGCATCGTCACCACATTGTCATCACTACGTCATCATCGTTCAAGTATGACCAATAAAGTAGTTATCATGTAAAGATTAAGTAGTCCAACAGACCCTTAGATTTGGAAACAAACCACTATAACAGGAGTGGGACCTGCAAAGCTAATGAATGCAGGGCTCACATGCCATATGAATTATAATCTTTCAAGTACTTTTGAAGTTTCAACAAACAGAATCAACTAGGTGTACTCAATTGTTGGGTCCAACTCTAGAGTTCATATGCCCAACAAAAAATTTTATTTTTTCTTATTTTGGAAATTCAAATATATAGAGTAAAAACAAAGAAACTAAGGAGGTGATGAATTATGGTGACACAGGAATTGCATCCTTACTTTGATTCAGGCTTTTGAATCTCAACCTGGAGGAGTTGCAATAGTTCCCAGATTTGCATATTGGTCATCATTATGGAACAAAGGAAAGAAAAAAAGCACAGAAAAGAGACCAAAATCAACTTTTGCTATTTTTTTTAATAAAATATTGCACTCTCCAGGGTATAGTGAAAGGTACAACAATTGTTGTGGTTAACAGTAACTTCAAGAGTAGTCATCAATGAAAGACGTAAAGAAACCATCTCTCTCTCTCTCTCTCTCTCTCTCTCTCTCTCTCTCTCTCTCTCTCTCTCTCATGCTTGTGCATCTTTGTATATTGTTAGCATATGAAGCTCTACAAGGCCAACCACAGGAAAATTAGATAGTGCAATTCTTGTCAATCTCAAGCTTATCTGATTGTCCATCAATTAAATTGTTTTTTTTTTCTGAAATCCTTTCTCTACTAATGAAGCCCCTATGATTCCCAATTGCTCCAATCACGACAGTTTGTGTTGTTGGGAACCACTCAATACTTCATGCTAGAGCATCTTTCGACACTTCCAATTGTCACGTCTATGAATTCTTTAGTTTTCTTCACAATCATGGATGATAGAATCATTTTTGTGAGACCCAACTAGTGCAACAATCTTTAAGTGTAATATGGTGGTCATACATCACCATGGATGGCCATGTTCATGCATGGGTTCATGCGTTAAAGAGAGAAATGGGCCCACTCTCTCTCCAATACATGAACTGCCCCGGTAGTGGGCCTATTCAAATGAGGCATATTAAAAAATGCCGCATCTCGATAGACATGGGATAAGAGTGATACGGTTACCACTCCTTCAAGTAAAGGAAAATAGGTAGAATCCAGTTTTTGCTGGGTAACAGCTACTCAAGGGAGGAGTAGTTCAGCAACCCTCCCTTATAAAAGAAAGGGTCTTGCTCAAAAGAGAGAACAAGAAAAAAAAGAAAGAAATAAAGAGCCTCCCTCAAGAAGGCCTCACACATTTTCTAATTGTTTTATCGTTTTCTAATCTCTTTTCTCAACCTCCAGTGGACTCGGCGCAGTGCACTTGATCCATCAGTGGTATTAGAGCCATGGTTGTAGTGTACTCTTCCTCGATAGCCATTCAGAGCTATAGTGCAGGCCATCTGATTGTCGATCACTTGAACCCACCAAAAATAAAAATAAAAACAAGGAAAGTGATAAAAAGGTCAATATTCCTTCTTTTTTTGTGTTTTTCGAGCAACAATTGTCGAAAATCCGGTCGGTAAATAGTAACCGACTCATTGGAGTAAAAAAACATTTTTTAGAGTAAGACACGAACCGAAACTCCTTTTCACTGGCATATATAAAATAAAAAATAATAAAAATATATAAAAATAAAAATAACGAGGAAACATTTTTTTTCCTACTTAGAAAGAGAGATAGTGGTTGTTGCATCGATTGTAAGGTTATATCGGGAGAAAGTGTAGCTACACAACATAGAGTCTTAATTTTACATCTTAGAATTAGACAATGCCACAAAAGAGATAGACATAGGATAGATCTTAGAATTAAGTGGTGGGCACTGAAAGGAGCTAAACAAAAAATGTTTGTAGAGCAGGTAGTTAAGGAAGTTGATTGATGTCTCGAGGAGGATTCAGAATCAATGTGGAATAAGATAGCGGGTGTCATGAGAAAGGTGACTAAGGAGGTAGTGGGTGAGTCTAAAGGCAATGCATTGCTAGGTAAGGATACATCGTGGTGGAACGAGAATGTCAAATTAGCTATTAAGGTTAAAAGAGAGTGTTATAGAAATCTAAGTAAGAGTCATGATAATGAGAATTTGGAGAAGTATATGATAGCAAAAAAGGAAGCTAAAAAAGTAGTTCGAAACGCGAGGAATAAGGTATATAAGGAGGTTTATGACAAGTTGGATACCAAAGAGGGCGAGAAGGATATTTATAGGCTTGCAAAGATGAGAGATAGGAAATCGAGAGATTTGGGTATGGTTAGATATATCAAAGATGAAACACAAAGGGTTTTAGTCAAAGATGAGGAGATTAATGAGAGATGGAAAGATTATTTTGATAAGCTATTTAATGAAAGTCATGCTCAGGATCTTGGAGACTTCTCCATTCCTTTTCATGAGATGAATCGTGACTTCATGCGCAAGATTCAAAAGAAAGAAATTGCAAAGGCTTTGAAGAAAATGAAATCAAGAATGGCAGTTGGCCCAGATGGTATACCTATCGAGGCTTGGAAATGCTTGGGAGAGAATGGTTTAGAATTGTTGACAAATCCTTTTAACAAGATTTGGCAAACAAATAAGATGCCTAATGAGTGGAGAAAGAGTACTTTGGTATCTCTATATAAGAATAAGAGTGCTATACAAGATTGCATAAACTATCGTGGTATAAAACTCATGAGTCATACTATGAAACTTTGGGAGAGGGTGATTGAGTCTAGGTTGAGAAAGGTTGTCATGATATCGGAGAATCAATTTGGTTTTATGCCTGGAAGATCAACTATGGAAGCTATACATCTTTTTAGACAACTTATTGAGAGAAATAGAGAGAGGAACAAAGATTTGCATATGATTTTTATTTATTTAGAGAAGGCATACGATAGAGTACCTAGGGACGTTCTCTGATGGACAATGATAAAGAAAGGTGTTTCTCTCAAGTACATTAGTATAATTAAAGATATGTATGAAGGAGTAGTAACCAATGTCCGCACTTGTGGAGGGGTGACAACCAATTTTCCTATAGCGGTTGGGTTACATCAAGGATCTGCTTTAAGCACTTTCCTATTTGCTATAGTGATGGATGAGCTTACGAGATCAATTCAAGAAAAATGTGTCATGGTGTATGTTGTTTGCTGATGATATTGTTGTGATTGATGAGTCTACAGCTAGGGTTAATGCTAAGTTAGAATTATGGAGACAAACATTGGAAGCAAGAGGTTTTAAGTTGAGTAAGAGTAAGACAAAATACATGTAATGTCGGTTTAGTAAGCAACGAAGTAGTGATGGGAGTGTAGTGAAGCTTGGTGAGCAAGAAATACCGGTGGATGATTGTTTCAAATATTTGGGATCTATCATTCAAAAGTATGAAGAATTTGATGGAGATGTAAATCATAGGATAAAGGTTGGGTGGATGAAATGGAAGAGTGCAACTGGAGTGTTGTGTGATCGTAGAATGCCATTACGGTTGAAGGAAAAGTTTTATAGGACGACTATTAGGTCCACTTTACTATATGATACAAAATGTTGGGCTGCAAAGAGACATCATATTCAAAAAATGAGTGTAGATGAGATGCGTATGCTAAGATGGATGTGTGGAAATACAATAAAAGATAAGATTCGAAACGAGGAGATACGTAAGAAGGTAGGCGTTGCACCCATTGAAAATAAGATGAGAGAGAATCATTTGTGGTGGTTTGGACATATTCGACGAAGGCCTAATGATGCTCCAGTTAGAAGGATGGAGAAATGGGAAAATATATTAGTTAAAAGAGGTCGGGGTAGGTCTAGGAAGACATGGATGGAGGTGAGAGGAAAGGATATGAATGCTTTGAACCTTACCGAGGACATGACGTTGGATAGAAATGATTTGAGGAGAAGGATTCATGTGGAAGACTCAGAATGATTTTCTTTTTGGTTCATATCGCCGACCCCAATTGTTTTAGGATGAAGGCGTAGTTGTTGTTGTTGTTGTTGTTGTTGTATTGTTTATTTTATTACAAAAAAAAAACAAAAAAAAGAGAGAAAAGGGCAAACACAAGAGTTCCGACAACCCAGGGCAAACACAAGTGATCCGATGACCTCTACTTCACCTGTAGACGAAAAACAAAATGAAACAAAAAAATGGTCGATCAAAAGGAGGGGGCCCATATGGTTCAGTTCTCTATCGAAATTTGACAAAGTCTGCCCCCATCTGTAGGCAAAGGGAAAACCCTTTTTCATTTAAGGGATCCCTTCTTTTTTTTAAGGAAGGGCATACCCTGAATCAGGGTATGCATCTAGCCTCATAAAGATCACTGAATTCTGATTACCTTTGCTTCTGATTTACAGTGTCATAGTAGGTCATCAAAATCCGGCAACCTTTATTCTCTGAAACAAAAAAAGATCCATAGGTTACCTGCAGTAAACTTTGGCGAAGAAGTTTTTTTTTACGTAGGTCTTGGGGTTGCGGCAGTCAGAGGTTGTGGCAGGAACCTTTCCCCACCAATCTGGAGCTTTCGCCAGAGGAAGCATCATCGGACAGGTTGCGCCAGATGAACGACTGTCAAAAACAAAGAAAGAAAAAAATGAAAGGCATTTGATCTTTTCCAAACCCACCTTTTTTAATTTTATATATTTTTTAAAGTAAAATTATTATTATACCCTTAATCTTTTGAAAAATATCAATCATATCCATTTTGCGGTTCATTTATTGATTTGCTCTTGATCATTTCTACTTATATCCCACTATTATAAATTGACATCTCTGCCCTCAATTTATTTTGAATTTATGTATTACATGCCTCAATGTTTGGTAAATTCCAAAAAGAGACCTATACACTAAATAATACCTGAGGTAGTTTTCTAATTTTCTAAAAATTACAGAAAGACTTTTAAACTTTTCTTATTAACTCAGAAAGGTTTGTTTATTACCTTAAGGGTTCTGTCTTTTTTGTGTTTTCATAGAACCACCTCTGACTTTTTTGAAATTACAGAAAATTTATCAGTTTGTGTGCCTTGCCTCATAAACATCTATTTGATTGCAACAAGTAAGAACTTAATATTATTTCATATTTTTTTGACATTTTTTATTAATAAATATGTCTTATAGTAGTTATTTTTTTATTCTAAACATGATATTTTGGGTATTCATGGAAAATGATGGGTTGTTTATCCTTTTGTTGGTTGTTAAATATATTTGTATCATATATTGCCAATATATAATAACAAATATAAGAAAAATATTGAGTAGGGTTTGTACTATCGAATTAGCCAAAACTGATAAATTGAATACAATTAATTTTCATATCTGGAGGAGGGAGATTCCTCTTATTTTAACCTTAGAGGGCATTGAGAATACCATGATTACTTAAATGAAAGACCCTATTGACAAAGCTCTTGAAGTAGATAAAAATGCTTATATTAAATATAAAAAGGATGATATGTTAGCTAGAACCATCATGCTCACCTACATGGATGATGATCTTATTAGGGTATTCGAAGATTACCCTACTACAAAGTCAATGTTTGAAGCTATCTCAATAAAATATGACACTACCTCATAAACCCACATTCAATTGCTCATGGAGCATTATAACTCATGTAGGATGTAAGAAAATGATTATATAGTTGACCACGTGAATAAAATGTTAGTAATGGCAAAAGACTTAGAAATCATTGTGAATGTGATTCTTGATCGTATATCCATTATTCTACATAGCCTCCTATCTTCATGAAAAATTGTCCAAACTATTCTTAGGTTGAACTCTAGAAACTTGACACTAGAAGAGTTGTCAGCTCAATTTAAAATTGAGCAATAACATATGAAGAGCGAATTACATTTCGTTAAAAATGCTCCTAACAATAGCCATAGTTTTTTTAGGCACCCGTATTTTAAAAGAAAGTTTTTCAAACATAAAAGCAAATTTGATAAAAAAAAAAAAGGGTTCAACATTTCGCAAGCTATAGGAAGCCTACATCCCAAGTGAAGTGTTTCAAGTGTGAAAAACCTGAACACTTCAAAAAGATTGTTGGAGTCGCCCAAACAACAACAATAGTAGGAACAATTAAAATGATAAGCAAAAAGGGAGGAGTGATATAATCTGTGTGATATCATAATGCTCATATGCGGATCAAGAACTTTCTGGATGGTGGGTGGATTCTGAAGCAACACGACATATAGCCAAGAGCAATAAAGGAATAGTGGACATGGTTGAGTATAAACTCGGAGAACATTGGGTGTACATGGAGAACATCTACTCTAATGTTATGGTTGTTGGGACTTATCGTATTGAAACTCTAAAAAACAATGTTCTATTATCAAATGTTTTGTTTGTATCATCACCGAGATGAAATTTAGTGTTTGTTTCAACACTGGTTGCTAAAGGGTTTGAAGTTAGGGTTTTACTTAAAAAGGTTACTATGGAAAAACACAGTTGGGTTTTGTTTGATGGGGTTTTTGACAAACAAAAATGGACTATTTAAAATTTCAGATTCTGAGATGAATAAAATTTCATTTATTTTTGCTTATATTAATAATGTCATTAATGTGGATGTGAATGTATAGCACCAAACACTCAGACATATTAATTTAAAAAAAATAAAAAAATTGTTGAATTAAATCTAATGCCTAATTTTGATAAATCCTCTTTTCACATATGTGAATCATGTATTTATGGTAAAATGACAAGAAAATCATTTTTACATAATGTAATCAGAGCATCTGAATTGTTAGAAATCATTCATTCAGATATTTGTGGTCCCTTTAGGTCTCAAACTCATAAAGGAACGCAATATTTCATATCTTTTATTAATGACTATTCAAGATATAGTTGTATATATCTTATAACATATAAATATAAAGCATTAGAAATTTTTAAAGAATATTGTCAATAAGTTGAAACCCAACTTGGTAGAATGATTAGAGTATTATGGTCTGATCGAAGAGGAAAATATACTTTAAATAAATTTTATGAATATTATAGGGCTAGCGAGATGAGACCTCAAACTATGACTCCGGGCACACCTCAACAAAATGGTGTGGCTGAAAACAATAATAAGATTTTTCTTGACATAGTTAGATGCATGTTGTCTAATGCTTCATTACCAAAAGTATTTTGAAAAGAAGTGATACATACAAGAACATATGTTTTAAATGGGGTTCTCTGTAAGACTATTATCGTTACACCTTATGAGTTATGGATTAAGAAAAAACCTAACCCAAGTCACCTTCGCAAATAGGGTTTAGTAGCTCGTATAAAAGCTATAGAGCGATCAAGAGACAAACTTGATACAAGATCTATAAGGTGTATCTTTATTGGATATCTCAAATGATTCAAAGGTTATACATTTTACCATCTTGATAAGAGTTTAATTGAAAGTATAAATGTTATATTTTTGGAATATCAAAACATTGAACCAATTATTTCTAAAATAAATGAAGACAATTTTCTTAATTTATACTATGACTATGATAATACACAAGAAGAGTTAAGTAATGATGAATCAACTGTTAGTTTTATCTTCTTCTCATTAGACTCAAGTTGGTCACAAGAGGTCTAGAGCCCCTCATCATACTTAGATGACTATTATATCTACTTGTCAAAGAAAATGTGTTATGCCTTAGACCTTGATAACATGGAAGATAACTTGTCATATAATACAAACAACAACAACAACAACGCCTTCATCCCAAAACAATTGGGGTCAGCGATATGAACCAAAAAAGAAAATCATTTTGGGTCTTCCACATGAATCCTTTTCCTCCAATCATTTCTATCCAATGCCATGTCCTCGGTGAGGTTCAAAGCATTCATATCCTTTCCTATCATCTCCATTCAAGTCTTTCTAGGCCTACCCCGACCTCTTTTAACTAATATATTTTCCCATTTCTCCAACCTTCTAACTGGAGCATCATTAGGCCTTCGCCGAATATGTCCAAACCACCGTAAACGATTCTCTCGCATCTTATTTTCAATGGGTGCAACACCTACCTTCTTACGTATCTCCTCGTTCCGAATCTTATCTTTTATTGTATTTCCACACATCCATCTAAGCATCCGCATCTCAGCTACACTCATTTTTTGAATATGATGTCTCTTGGCAGCCCAACATTCCGTACCATATAGTAAAGCGGGTCTAATAGTCGTCCTATAAAACTTTTCCTTCAACCGCAATGGCATTCTACGATCGCACAGCACTCCAGTTACACTTTTCCATTTCATCCACCCAACCTTTATCCTATGATTTACATCTCCATCAATTTCTCCATACTTTTGAATGATAGATCCCAAATATTTGAAACAATCATCCACCGGTATTTCTTGCTCACCAAGCTTCACTACACTCCCATCACTACTTCGTTGCTTACTAAACCGACATTCCATATATTCAGTCTTACTCTTACTCAACTTAAAACCTCTAGCTTCCAATGTCTGTCTCCATAATTCTAACTTAGCATTAACCCCAGCTCTAGACTCATCAATCAAAACAATATCATCAGCAAACAACATACACCACGGTACATTTTCTTGAATTGATCTCGTAAGCTCATCCATCACTATCGCAAATAGGAAAGGGCTTAAAGCGGATCCTTGATGTAACCCAACCGTTATCAGAAAATTGGTTGTCACCCCTCCACAAGTGCGGACATTGGTTACTACTCCTTCATACATATCTTTAATTATACTAATGTACTTGAGAGAAACACCTTTCTTCATCATTGTCCACCAGAGAACGTCCCTAGGTACTCTATCGTATGCCTTCTCTAAATCAATAAAAACCATATGCAAATCTTTATTCCTCTCTCTATATCTTTCAATAAGTTGTCTAAGAAGCTGTATAGCTTCCATAGTTGATCTTCCAGGCATAAAACCAAATTGATTCTCCGATATCATGACAACCTTCCTCAACCTAGACTCAATCACACTCTCCCAAAGTTTCATAGTATGACTCATGAGTTTTATACCACGATAGTTTGTGCAATCTTGTATATCACCCTTATTCTTATATAAAGGCACCAAAGTACTCTTCCTCCACTCATTAGGCATCTTATTTGTTCGCCAAATCAAGTTAAAAAGATTTGTCAACCATTCTAAACCTTTCTCTCCCAAGCATTTCCAAGCCTCGATAGGTATACCATCTGGGCCAACTGACCTTCTTGATTTCATTTTCTTCAAAGCCTCTGCATTTTCTTTCTTTTGAATCTTGCGCATGAAGTCACGATTTATCTCATGAAAAGGAATGGAGAAGTCTCCAAGATCTTGAGCATGACTATCATTAAATAGCTTATCAAAATAATCTTTCCATCTCTCCTTAATCTCCTCATCTTTGACTAAAACCCTTTGTGTTTCATCTTTGATACATCTAACCATACCCAAATCCTTCGATTTCCTATCTCTCATCTTTGCAAGCCTATAAATATCCTTCTCGCCTTCTTTGGTATCCAACTTGTCATAAACCTCCTTATATACCTTAGCCCTCGCGTTTCAAACAACTTTTTAAGCTTCTTTCTTTGCTATCATATACTTCTCCAAATTCTCATTATCACGACTCTTAGATTTCTATAACACTCTCTTTTAACCTTAATAGCTAATTTTACATCCTCGTTCCACCATGATGTATCCTTACCTAGTGGTGCACCGCCTTTAGACTCACCCAATACCTCCTTAGCCACTTTTCTCATGCCACCCGCTATCTTATTCCACATTGATTCTGAATCCTCCTCGAGACACCAATCAACTTCCTTAACTACCTGCTCTACAAACATTCCTTGTTTAGCTCCTTTCAGTGCCCACCACTTAATTCTAGGATTTATCCTATGTTTATCCCTTTTGCGGCATTGTCTAATTCTAAGATCTAAAATTAAGACTCTATGTTGTGTAGCTACACTTTCTCCCGGTATAACCTTACAATCGATGCAACAACTCTTATCTCTCTTTCTAAGTAGGAAAAAATCTATCTGACTCGTATTAACCCCACTTTTAAATGTTACTAGGTGAGACTCCCTCTTCCTAAACCAAGTGTTTGCTAAGATCATATCATAGGACAAACAAAAATCTAAAATCCTTTCTCCACTTTCATTTCTTTCTCCTATACCATAGCCTCCATGGATACTCTCAAATCCATCCCTACTAATGCCTACATGTCCATTAAGGTCACCGCCGATGAAAAGCTTTTCTCCATAAGATATCCCTTGTACTACTCCATCTAAATCTTCCCAAAAATGATGCTTAATGGAATCATCTAAACCTACTTGAGGTGCATAAACACTAATAATATTAATAATATTTGTACCTAATACTAATTTAATAAGTAAAATTCTATCACCCTTCCTACGGACCTCAACTACATTATCTATAAACTGACGACTCATAACAATCCCTACTCCATTCATATTCCTATTTATTCCTGTATACCAAATCTTATATCCCCAAGGTTCTATCACTTTTGCTTTCTCACCTACCCATTTGGTCTCTTGAAGACATAAAATATCAATCTTTCTCCTACACATAACATCTACTAACTCTACCAACTTACCAGTTAAAGACCCTATGTTCCAAGTGGCTAACCTAATTTTATGGTCTTGGACTAACTTCTTTACCCCCACCCATCCAACAAAGTGAGGGAACCCTTGCCTATTTGACACCACACCCGGGCGCCGGTGTGACGCGTCGCTTCTGGGCGACGACCTAGCAACCCTTGCCCATTTGTCACTACCTTCGGGCCTAGAGAGTACAGCGCGTCGCTCAGTAGGGAACGCCCCAACGAAATTCTCATATTGGTTCATTTTCATAGGGTATGACAAAGTTTTTATGCTGGCTGTCACAGGCCTACCGCAACCCTCTTCCTTTATCCGAGCTTGGGACCGACAGTGTATAACTAAACAGTTATACACAGGTGGAGTTATAACTTGTCATATAATGAGATAATAAAATCACATGAGTCAATAGACTAGGTAAAAGTTATGGACAAACAAAAATTAAGTCTATTGAGAAAACACAAGTCTAGGAATTGACTGATTTACCTGAGAAAAGGAAAGTCATTGAATGCAAATAGATTCTAAAGAAAAAATTCAAATTTGATGGTAGTATTGATAAATTTAAAGCTAGAATGGTAGCTAAAGGTTTTTCTTAGAAAGAAGGGTTAGATTATGTTAACCTGTTGCAAAATTTGCCTCAATAAGGATAATTCTCACTATTGTAGCCCATTACAATTTAGATTTACATCAAATGGATGTTAAAACTGTATTCATAAATGGTGAGTTTAAGAAAATCATTTTCATGGAACAGCCTGAAGGCTATGTTGTCAAAAGCCAAGAAGATAAAGTATATAGGTTGAAAAAATTTCTTTACGGACTCAAGAAATCACCACGTTAGTGGTACTTAAAGTTTCATAAGGCAATTACTTCATCAAGATTTATGGCAAATAAATTTGACCATTGTGTTTATGTTTGAAAAAGTGAAAGCAAATTCGTTATCCTCTCACTGTATGTGAATGACATTCTTTTGACCGAAAACGACAATGATATGATTGTCAAAACAAGTAATGGTTAAATTTTTAATTTAAGATGAAAGACATGGGAGATGCATCTTATGTTCTTGGAATTAAAATTACCCGATATAGAAATTTTAAAACTTTGAGCTTATGTCAAGAAGGTATATAAATCATATACTTAAAAAAATTAGAATAAGTGATTGCAAGCCTATTAGAACACATGTGATAAAATGTGTCAAATTAAGTAAAAAATGATAGTCTAGGTGAAGGACAAGAAAGACTCAATATCCATTATACACAAGTTGTTGGAGGTTTGTTATATGTTATGCTATGCACAAGGTCTGATATCAATTTTGTTGTAGTCATCATTAGTCGCTATCAAAGTAATCCTAGTTGGTATCACTGACAAGTAGTGAAAAAAGTATTTCAATATTTAAAATGAATTATACACTTGAAATTGTGCAAGATGATTCTTTAGAATTGATTGGATATTTTGATGCTGACTTTGTTGGCATATGATAGTAAATATATTTTTGAATATGTTTTTCTCTTTAGAGAAGCAGTTTCCTGGTCATGTAAGAAACAAGGTTGCGTAGCTCAACATATTCAGAAAGCATAATATATTTAATGCAATACTATTGCCATATTTATCATTTGGCTAAGTTGTTTTATTAATGATTTGAAGTAGGATATAAGTAAACGGCCAGTGCAAATTTTTTGTGATAACCAAGCTGCTATCTTTCTTATAAAGAGTAGAGCAAACAATTTTAAAAGTTATAATGGTAAAATATTATTATATTCATAACATAATTGAAAAGAATGAATTCACAGTCAGTTACTTACCTACATCTTATATGATTGTTGATCTCTTAACAAAAGGTATATCAAAGAAAATGTTCTCAAAACATATATCATGTATGAGATTAAAATATGCCTAATAAGATATATAATTAGATAAGTAACAAGAAAAATAGCTCATTTTAAGAATCTTGATGCAAGTGAAATACTCCAATAGTGAAAGGTAAAATTCTACATTGTGATTCAATTCACATGACCAAGTGGGAGATGTTAGTCATAAATGACCATGGATGGCCATGTTCATACATGAGTTCATGTGTTGATGAGAGAGGTGGGTTCACTCTCTCTCCATGAGCCACCCGGTAGTGGGCCTATCTAAATAAGGCATATTCAAATGTGCCTCGTCTGGATAGACATGGGATAAGAGGGATACCGTTACCACTTCCTCGAATGAGAAAAAACAGGTAAAATCTTATTTTTGCTGAGTAACTGCTACCTAGGGAAGGAGTAGTTCCAGCAACTCTCCCTTATAAAGGAGAGGGTCTTGCCCAAAAGAGAGAGCAAGAAAAAAAAAAGACAGCGCCCCCAGAAAAAGGCCTTACACAATTTTCTAAATGTTTTACCGTTTTCTAATTGTTTTTCTTATCCTCGCACTCGATCCATCATAGCACCCTAAAGTCTTTAAAAATATGCAAGTTCAAAGTAGAGAATTTATACCCAGACTTTCATCTGAACGGTCTACATCAGGCTCAATAATCCCACTATCTTTCTTATCCTCACCAACAGAAAATGACATAATTAGGTAGGATACTGTTTGCACACATCTCCATGTCCATGAACCTGACTATTAGAATCCATTCTATGCATGGTTACTTCCTTAGCTTCACTGGTACACTAATTACCTTTCTTTTATGTCAACCACAAAAAGATGGAAATCTCCAAGGTTTACAGGAATTGAGAAAGAGCTTGAGAGTGGAGAGACTGTAAAAAGTTTTGACCCTTTTTTACAGTCTCTTAGTTAAGAAGGACCGTAAGACAAGACGACCAAAGGACTCAAAATGACCATAGAAAGATACGACTTTCTATACAGTGAAAAAGACTTTCTTTCTACATTGTATATGAAAATAGAAAAACAAGGCATTATTTTTGCCTTGACTATAGAAAAAAAATGCACTTTTGTGAACTCCGTATGACCAAAAAATTCATGTTGTCTGTCCCAGCTAAAGAAGAAGAAAAAATGATAGCTTCACTGAATAAAACTATTTTACTTGCGATCAACATTGTATCTCAGCACATAGTTTGTCATATTTCTAATTCATTGAGGAACAGTGATAAATTTCACACTTTCACTAGTCATTCCACGTTCTCCATTGACATAAATCTCTCTCTCTCTCTCTCTCTCTCTCTCTCTCGTTGGTGCGTGCTTTGTCAAGCTGCAGAAGAATCTATGTTTCACTTGTTCTGGTCTTGCCCAATATTTGTGGAAATCTTTAGCAGGACCTGGAGGCATCCGGAAGTATTTGTTAAAGAGGAGTCCTTTGTGCTAGATCTGATCTTGGGGCCGGTTTGTATTAGGCGCAGCAAGAGGTGAAGGTTCATTTGGCGGACGTTGTTGCTTACTTCTTGGTGGTTTGTTTGGATGGCGCGAAACGATGCTCATTTTCGTCATATTCCAATTAACATTCAAAACCTGATGCATAAAATCTTGGTAGATGTTTATGCGATCTTGCGTATGCATCTTAGTGATCTTCCGCTCCCTCCTGCTGATGCTACCTATCCTTTGTCGCAATCTGGGAAAGCGGCTCCGGCGTGAGCCCATTTTATCTGTGTGATGTTCTTTTCTCTTGTGCTTTCTTTACTTTTGGCTTTTGCTCTTGTTCGGTTCATGGGTTCAACATTTTGTTGATCTTTAATGTTGAATTATTTTCGGCTCTCTCTCTCTCTCATGTTTCATGTAACATAATCAGCCCAATCGCTAAGAAAAAAATATCTACCGTATGAATAGAACATTTTCCCTTGCTCATGTAGGAAAAGAAAAGATGCAAGTAGATACGGAAAAGCAAGTTAACAAACAAACCCCACCATTACACCTTCAATGTTCCTGTTCCGTAAAAAGTAGAGACAGTAAGCATGTTTCATCAATTGCATATATTATACGAGAATTCAATATTCCATTAAAAGCCTTCAACTTTATTCCCTCTTATCCTCCTAAGGTT
Source organism: Nuphar pumila (assembly GCF_984573655.1). Classification (NCBI taxonomy): domain Eukaryota; kingdom Viridiplantae; phylum Streptophyta; class Magnoliopsida; order Nymphaeales; family Nymphaeaceae; genus Nuphar; species Nuphar pumila. The sequence continues at coordinate 8,619,037 of NC_143259.1, forward strand.
ATTGGAAAGTGAAGAGAATTTACTTTCATAGATGATAAAGCATATGTAGACAAAATTATGGGCTTGAATATTCTTGGAATTGCTTGCCCAATAATTTGACATTTTTTTTTACACACATCACATTTAATTTCTTGCATAAAAAAACACAAATGAATATATGGTTTTTATACTCACCTATGCACATGGGCACAACTCCATGTCTGTAGTCTTTGACTCCACATTATATATAGAGAGAGAGTCGCTAGAACATGAGAAGAATCATGTGAACTATGATTTTTATAAAAAAAAATTTCTTTTCTCCTGAGCCTAACTATATGAATGTGATCGAGATGCTTGGTTTTATAAGGAGCAGTTCTTGAATCGTAAGATTATGATGCATAAACAAGATTTTTTAAGGTTTTAAAATCAATACTTCATCATTTTCATAAACATTCAGGCATCCAAAAATCATATTTTTTTCATTGAAAATATACAATGCAAAAGTCAATTTCTAGCAAATTCACCCTGCCAAACACATCTATGCTGGAAATGCCCAATTCACATGGTAGTTATTATATTCTAGTAATATATATATATATATATAAAGAGAGAGAGAGAGAGAGAGAGAGAGTGATTGGTAGCTGATCATACGTTAGGTGCTAAATGACCATGATAAAAGGGTTTTTTAGTCTTTTATTGTATTTATAAATTCTGATCATACAAATGTGATCTATGGGTTTTTATAAGGTTCAAAAAAATCTATGGTCCAAATTCTTTGTAAAATTTTTAAGCTCCAAATACATTTTTTTCATCAAAAACATATATATATATATATATATTGGAGCCTCCAAAATTTACAAAGATTTTGAACCATTGATTTTTAGAACTTTATAAAAACCCACCCATGTCTTACAATCAAACACTTCAAGAGCTGGTCCCTCTAAAATCAAGTACATAAATCACATCTGTACGGTCAGAATTTAAAAATAAAATGGAAAAAGTTTGAAATACCCATTTAGCACGCGATTTAGCATCAAATGGGTTTAGCACAGACACACACACACACACACACACACACATATATATATATATATATATATATATATATAGAGAGAGAGAGAGAGAGAGAGACCCAACAATTGTCCCAGCAATTAGCTGGGTTAACTCACTATCTAAATTCAAGCCTTTCACTAGGTTTCCCTCTTGTACTAGTTCAGCCAATATCGCATCATTGCTTCATCCCTATCCTCCAAAATATATGTTACAAGGGCAAAAAAACACACCCGAGCCAAATTTTTCCAGAACAGTGGCTTGCTAACATTGCTCCACTCAGTTCTGATATGGATATCCATTTGACCATGAAGGTTATTTCGAACACAACCCAAGAGATAAGCAGCAGGGCTGTAAACAGTTTTGACATACTGTTGACTACTTGGTCCAAACCCATAATTGCTACCAGATACAGCTCATGAAAATAGTTTTTTACATGTGGACCAACAAAGGTTAAGCAAGAAAAAGCAAAAGATGCAAGTAGAACCAGATAAGCAAGCTAACAAACACATCACACCATTAGGCCTTCAATTTTCCTGTTTCGTGAGACATTAAGTATGCTTCCTTCAATTACATACATTATACCATGACAATGAAAAATTCAATGTTTAATTAAAAACCTCCAACTTTATATGAAGAGAATTTTCTTTCTTAGATGATTATAGAGCATCCTTAGACAGTAAATTATGAGATTGAATCTTCCTAGCATTGCTAAGGTGATCCACAGAGTCTCCCCTTTCCAAAACAGCTGCTGCCCCCATCCCCGTGCCTGTTTGACATTTTTTTTACACCCACATCATTCATTAGCTTCTTGTATAGAAAAAACACATAAATGAACCTATGGTTTTCTATACTCACCTATACACATGGACACAACTCCAAACCTGCAGTCTTTGCCTCGACGCTTCATCTCATGCAACAAAGTTGCTACACAACGTGCACCTGCCAAATCAAAAGCAATTAAACACGCAAAATAAATTCAGGATGGAAAATTTTGCAATAGTATCACATTGATTTGTACAACACTATATCCCAGGAACACCTCAACAACCTTTTTGTGTCATACCTATCTTGTATCCCATACCCACACCTATAGCTACATGACATAGCTTACGGCCCAGCCAATGAACAATTACACTTTTTCAGTCGGATAACCAAGATTTTGTTAATAAATGGAGCAGATCCAAGTCCAAAACCTTGAATAGTTTCATAACCAAGTCATCTCATATGAGTCACTAAACCATCCCAACCTATAACACTTGTCGTTAGGGATGCACAACGAGCCGAGCTAGCTCGGGCTCGGGCCGTTTAAGCTCGGCTCAAGCTCATTCGAAAAATAAATGAGCCGAGCTTGAACAAAGGTTTAGGCTGGGTACATATAAACGAGTCGAGCTTGAACATGTAGTCCAGCTTGGTTAGACTCGATAAACCCGATTAAGCTCGGTTAACATAGTTATATAAAGAAATTAGATTTTATATATGTATATATTTTGTTTTTAAAATGAACACAAAAAGAGGTGTTACCTTAGTGGGTAAATCTTTGAAATCTTTTGAAAGTGGCCTGGGTTCAAATCCCACCGCTTAAGTTTCTTTCAAAAAGTACTTTTGACACAATTTAAAAAAAAAACTTTGAATTTTTTTTATAAATGTGTTCAGCTCGAGCCGAGCTTTGCTCGAGCTCGACTAGAGCCGATCCCGGGCATAGGCTGTTCAAGCTCGAGCCGAACTTGAACAGCCAGTTCTTCTTGAGCTGAGCCAGCCCAAGCTCGGCTCAAACCCGGCTCGTGTGCATCCCTACTTGCGGGTGATGGGATATCTTACAACACTTGCAATTGTATATAAAATGCTCTTTAAAGTCCTCAAGATAATACATATATGTATGTGTGTATGTGTCAATATAAAAGAGAAAAAACAGTATATTTCAGTCAACACCATGAACTGGAAAAATAACTAAGATGTCTTGGATTTTAGAAGTACCTGTGGCACCCAAAGGATGCCCCATAGCAACAGCACCTCCATTAACATTCACTTTCTTCGGATCTAGGTTCAACTTCTTGCAGCAGTACACATATTGAGATGCAAATGCCTGTATTATGAAAAAGCAGTTAATTACCTTCCTACAATTTCAAGTGACGTACCCATACTAGACAGGAATACTACCTCATTTATCTCAAAAAGATCAATGTCATTAACTTCAAGACCAGCAGCCTTAACTACTGCAGGAATTGCAACTGCAGGGCCAATTCCCATGACAGCAGGATCAACGCCAACAGCTACAAAACCCCTATGTTTGTGCATCCAGAAATAAAATCATAAACCAAAATAAGATATCGAAAATACTGTCAGACAGAAAAGGTAAACATGATCCAAGAGAAAGAAAAATAACCACTTCTATATGAAACATTTTATTGAAAGATGCAAAATGCATTATATCATAATTACTATTGCAAGAGGAACACATTGCTTGACATGTGCCAATACACTGTCCCAACCACAAATTTCCACATCCTGCCCAAAAGGATGAAAGCACACACACACACACACACAGCTGAAAAAAGATGGAGACAAGTAAGCAACTCAACCAAATAGAGACAACAATAAACACTATGGCTTCACAGGTACTCTAAACAGAAAAAAAGCAATACTGGTGTATTAAGTGATTATGACTGATGTTGTTAGCATCTATTTCCAAGTCAAATCCAATAAAAATCAGCAAAAAGAGCAGTACAATCCTGAAAACTGGTTCTACAACAGACAAGCAACAAACATAAGTTTGAAAAATACAAACCTGAATATACCAAGTATGGGAAGTCCTTTCTGCATTGCTACAGATCTTCTCATAAGCAAGACTGCTCCAGCACCATCACTCACTTGGCTCGAGTTCCCTGCCATTTTAAAGATCAATAGTTGAGCCTCTAGCAATAAGAAAACAGATATATGGAGTCAACAACATGCCCCGTCAAAAAGTTAAGCAGTTTACGATTGAATACCAGCTGTCGTACTCCCATCCTTCTTGAAAACAGGTTTCAGCTTTGCTAGATCTGAGACTGATGCATTTGGTCGAATTCCATCATCTGCAGAAATTATAACACTCTTTTCTTCCCCTGTTTTTGGATCTATAATCTTTACAAGTATACACCAGTTACCAAGTTATGAACATTAAGTTGGTCTACTAAAGAAGATATTGAAAGCATCAATTGTCTGACAAAAATTCCACCTTTGTGTGCACAGGAATGATTTCATCCTTGAATTTACCAGAAGCAGTTGCTGCTGCAGCTCGCCTATGAGATTCAACCTAACAAATGCATCACTAATCAAGTTATTGGCCTTAACCAAAATGAATGAACAATGAAGATTATAGCACACAATATGGATAGATGATATCTCACAGAAGCCTGATCCTGCTCCTGACGTGTTACCCCATAGAGGTGAGCAACATTTTCTGAAGTAATTCCCATTGGAAGAAGGCAATTCTGAGCTTGCTCATGTGCATTTACCTAGTGAATTAAAGAATAAATAAGAATCACAAACATCTAATACCCAGAGGAGAAACTACATTGCTGAAGATAAGAATGAAATATATTAGCAGTCAAAACTTTACTATTTATCAAAAAATTGTTAAAAACATAAATAGAACTCTGATGATACATACTCTAGGATTGATCGAGCCTTCCCAAGCCATTGCATTTACTGACATAGACTCTATCCCGCATCCAATGCCTAATAGAAGACATTAATGAGGTTGCTGAGAAAATCACTGACAATTGTTCACATCAAGGAATAGAGCATGCTTACCAATATCATAGAACCCAGCTTTTATGGCAGCAGCAACATCAGCAACAGCCTGTAAACCAGAAGAACACTGCCTATTGACTGTTCTTACAGGTACTGTCTCTGTATCACAAAAAAAGCATTAAGAGGGAAGCCAGAAACAAGAAATAACACAATACTGCCATAGCATACTACCATACCAGGAAACCCAGCATAAAATGCTGCCATCCTGCATTCACTTGCTCTTTGAGATCCTGGTGCCAAGACACTACCAACAACAATATCCCCAACTTCACTTGGGTTTATACCAGTCTTGACTAGTAATGCCTGCATTGGATAGCCGTTGCTTAACTAAAAGACTAAATCGACAGAGAAACAAAAGACTTTTAAGCAAATAAAGTGCAAGTGTATTTATATGTTGCATCATCTAGCAGCATGATAAGTTTGTAGATATTCAGCTAACCTTAAGTACAGGTGCAAGTAAGTCATCAGGATAAGTATCCTTGAAGCCCCCACGCCTGGCCTTGCAAATGGGAGTTCGGAATGCGCTATCAAGAGGAAAAACACAAGCATAGAAAACAGAGCAGTGAAGTGAGAAATGAAAAACTTGTGCAACCAAAAAGTCTTATAAATCTTTCAAGAACTAAGCAACATGAACAATTTGTGATACGTTTTGAACTTACGCCACAATTACAACATCATCCCCAAAAGAAGCAGTTCTATTATATGGCGCACTATCTCCAGCCGAACAAATTGAAGCCTGTATTATAGATTAGGTCAGGATAACATAACTTTGAACAAAAAAAATTCCTTAAAGGAAACAAGAGATTGTATCATTCAACCCATGATCTTTTGCCGATCAAACACCTCTCAAGTTTTTACTGCTCACATAACATTAATAGTTCCAAACAAAACAATTAACAAAAACAACAAACAACAACAACTACGCTTTCATCCCAAAACAATTGGGGTCGGCGATATGAACCAAAAAAGAAAATCATACTAGGTCTTCCACATGAATCCTTCTCCTCCAATCATTTATATCCAATGCCATGTCCTCGGTGAGGTTCAAAGCATTCATATCCTTTCCTATCATTTCCATCCAAGTCTTCTTAGGCCTACCCCGACCTCTTTTAACTAATATATTTTTCCATTTCTCCATCCTTCTAACTGGAGCATTATTAGGCATTCGCCGAATATGTCCAAACCACCGTAAACGATTCTCTCTCATCTTATTTTCAATGGATGCAACGCCTACCTTCTTACCTATCTCCTCGTTTTGAATCTTATCTTTTATTGTATTTCCACACATCCATCTAAGCATACGCATCTCTTGTTTAGAGATGCGTAAAAGAAAAATAAATAAATGGAAATTTAGAGAAAAGCAATTTTTGCTTCCTAGTTGATAGGGCCCCACTTTGAATTTAAATATGAATATTTAACTATTTTCCTTATTTTTAGGGAAAAAAATCTATTTGCTTGTCATTTCGTGTGAAAATGTGTTACGCCCAAATTATTGAGAATTTAATAAATAAGCAAGGAAAACTTCTTTTTTTGAGAGAGAGAAAACATCATTTTGCGAAAAAAAATGATCTGGAGATCTATCAAACTTTCTGGTCAACTTTAATACAAAGTGTCAAACAATCAAACTATGATAAAGGAACAATGAAAATGCAAACGAGAATAACAAAAAAAGTGCAAATTATTTGAAAACCAAATAGCTCATAGAACCAAACCAGAAAATGAGTGACTAACATACATTAGATTTACTCGGAACCTACATCAGATTACATGCAATGACTTGAAAAAAGAAAGAAAAAAAATATCAAAGTTCACTTAAACCACAGAACACAGCCATTCGTAAAACTCAACAAGCTAGATCATCTGCAAAACCTCAAAGCAATATACTCGAATAAACAGAACTCACCAACATGAATCCAAAATCATCAGCGGTATTGCCACCACCAAAATTTGGTGGAAGCTTCGGTAAGAACCAGGTTCTCTCTGAAACCCAGGAGCACGGAATATTTCTAACTGTAATCCCCACGATGAATCCAAAGAAGATAGAAGAGGTGGGGAAAAAGCATCCCTACTCAAATATCATCAACAAACCACCAGAGACAGAATCACATGTGATTCCAGGACCAATATACGGTATCTCCAAGCGCTTAAACGAAAATACCTCGGCCTCGCCAAACCAGAGCACCAGTCCCATGAAATCACACTGACTAAGTGCCTAAACCTCAGCCCCAAGTGGTTTGGTGCAGTACGATGGGGCCTAGGCCGCTAGCGGGTGGTCTAGGTTCAAATCTCATGAGTGTCACCCCCGCGCAAGCCGAAGCATGGTGACTCCGGGTAAGCCCTCGGAGTTTTACGCTGTCAGGACAACGACCGTATGTACGGCAGGCAGAGCCAGGGCGACTACGTCTATGATCCTGGGGTGGTTTCTAGAAAAAATGCCTAAACCTTGTATGCAAAGTCACAAACCAAAACAATTCAAGCTAAAATCGTACCAATCTTTCCAATCACCAACTCAAACAGCTAAAAACACTTCACCCGAATTCATCAATCGCATTCAATTCCTACCTAAATGACAGAGAATTTATTATAAAAATCGGGTACCTTAATCTTCAAATTATTCAAAAAAAAAAAAAAGACAAAAAGCGAAAAAAGGGGTTATTCACGATCAAGACATACAAATTGCAATAAGAGGACTTGAGAATTGCGTCTCACAGATTATCAAACAAACTCCGCAGAATTTTTCTACCAAAAACAAAAAAAAACAAAAAAGGGAAAGCAAATTACTCGTAGGGTTGGATCGTCGTGGCGAGGAGAGACGGGGCTGAGATGGCCCAGCAAAACCTTCTGCCTGTTCGCCGCCTTCTCCATCCCTTCCTGCAATCGATCGACCGATCAATGGATCAAGAACCTTTCCTCGGATCCTCCCCTTTTGTAGGAAGAGAGAGCACCGCTCGCGCAAGAATTGGTGTGGCATGTCTGACACGTGTGAGACGGAAGAAGCGTGCCAAATTGGATTAGGGATGGCCCTGAATCGTTGGGCCACCGGTTCATCTGTATTGGCTGATACCGAATACTCAACTGAATCGTTCGGTATCGCCTAAAAATAATAAAAATTATTATGTCTCATACCTGTTAAAATCATTAAAAAATATTTAAAATGTGGTTTTTGGTATTTTTTATATTTATTAAAAATAGTTTATTCAGGCCGGCTGATACAAGCCGATACGATGTGTATCGGCCGATACAGGCTGATAGGCACCGATACTGAGAACATTGCCAGTAAGTGCGAGATAGGATCAGGTCAGAGACCTTAGGATGCTGTTAATCTCAAGATCAAGATGAACGGCATCCAAAACTCGTATGAATGGATGCCCATCGCTTGGATGGGTCCCACTCTTTTTTTCGGATGGACGACATCAAGATGGTTTAAAATGAACAGCTCACAATGAGCTTGTTCACTGTTTTGACGGGTGTAGTTGCACAAAAGGCACCTGTGTCTGGGATCTTCTCTCTCCATAGGTGTTTGATTTATCCGGTAGTAGGGGTGGCAAAATCTAACACTACCTGCCAACCTGCTTCTTAGCCGGGTTCGGGTTTGGCTTAAACGGGTTTATGTCGTAAACGGGTTGACCCACCTAACCTTTTTATTAAACGGGTGGGGTTCGTGTTAGGGGTATGCCAACCCGGCTGACCCGTTTAATAAACGGGTTAGGCAGACGGGTCAACCCGTTTACCCAAACCCGACCTACCAACCCGCCCGCCAACCCGTTTACCCAACCTTGACCCACCTGTCAACCTGTTTACCCATTTACTCGAACCCAACCTGACCGCCAACCCGTTTACCTAACCCGACCCATTTATTAAACGGGTTAACCGTGTCGCGCCGGGTTACCCGTTTAATAAACGGGTCAGGTTAGTGTTTGCCACAGCCAACCCGTTTAATAAACGGTCCGGGTTCGTGTTGAGGTATGCTGACCCGCCAACCCTTTTGCCACCCCTATCTGGTAGGGGCAACTTGTAAATGTCAAGTTGATGGAACATCACTCAACTGCAATATGGAAGTTGAGTGTACTTACTTGCGGGTAAGAAAGACCTTAAGAGAGCATTTGCATGTCACAAAAATTGAAGCTTTTTAGCATAAACGACATGGATGGATATGCATTTCCATGAGCCCCACCTGACCAAACAAACTGAGTTACTGAGCACTCTTTTTTCTTGTAGAAAAGGAGCCCAAAATCTAAGAGAAGCCCCGACTTTCGACAGAAAGGATTCTCGTAGAGGGGTGACCCGATTATGTTTTTGTGGAAAGGAAAGGGCGAAAGAGGATACCATGACACGCAAACGCCCCTGAAGGGTTAAACCAGATTTTATCTAAGGTACTAATCATAATATTATCCAAATTTAAAAATAAATCGTGTGCAGTGACGACAAGTTTTGGGTGATACAAGAGAAGAAAATTAAATTGAGATTGATGGCCTGTTTCAGGAGAGATTCCTCGATGAAATTATCGAGTTTCTTGTTTTTCATGTTCCTACAAAGGCAGGGGCAGAGATACTTATCCTTTCCTAAGTAGCTATTATCGAACCATAACCATCTCATTAGATTTTCAAATATGCTGAGAATTCAATATGATATGTGGCCTACCACTATCTTAGTGGTTCCTAACACAATGACCCTATATATTACATAAGTGAGCTATAGGATTTCAGACCCATTAAACTAGATCTAATATTTAGATCCATATTTCAGATCCAATACCTGGATCCATTTTTGACTTATGGGTTCCATGTGGAAGGCCCAATAGTCACACTAGATTCGTACCAGGATCCATCATCTTTCACTTGATCATATGGGGCGAACACTCACATTATATCATAATCAGTGCATTATGTATCACACTCATTTCACATGACTAAATAGGTTTTACCATGACACCTTGAGGTTTTACATATACTAGTTAGATTTCTCATTCATCATATATCCATATCATGAGGTTATTTACAAATTAAGTTATTTTTTATCATGTCATACAAATTTTTATCATAACCCTTAATGTACAACAATTTATTTTAAATATTCACTGTTTACTACAGTCAATAGATATAAAGAAAAAGTGAATACATTATAATGTGGGTCTCACATAGTAATGAGATTCTTGTGGCTCTTACACGACCATACCATAAGACATCATCATGTCTATATGCATAATAGTGGAGTTTTATAGAATTTATTAATTCATGAATCCATGATTTGCCAAATATAGCAAATACTTATACTTTTAAACATTCACCATAGTTTATACTCTCATTATCCATGTGCATTGTCATGTGTTGACCACCACCTAATCATTTTAGATCAGTATATCCATATCCAAATAGTCATAAATCAAACTGATTAACATGTTGCGTTTCATGTATAATTTTTTAAAGTATGAAAGAAAAAAAAATTATCCTTTCATGCATTCATACAAGCATACCATAGAAAAAATTATTTATGATGATTATTTATCCTCATATACAAAAAAAAATATTCATACATGCATATACAAAAAAATATAATTAAACTTTCACTGTTTTAATGCATTGCATTTAAGCAATATTGCATTAAACCATGACATCACATGGTTTAACATATACTAGTTGGACTTTTCATTCATGATATATCACTATCATGAGAATATTCACAAACTAGGTTGCTTTTTCATCATGACGTAAAACATAAATCATATATCCAAATCTAATTTAGATATGTATCAGATCCATATCCAATAAAAGTTATCTTATTACCATTTGGATATGTCAAACATGATAAGCTAATTTAAAGGCTTTGATCAAACCACAAGCTTGTGAACATATAAGTTCAAGTCCATTACCAAATTTACTTAAGATCTAAATCTAAATCCATTGGATTTGTATGAGTTCATGTCCAGTTTCAACTTAAAAAGTTATCTATTAAGTCCAACATGATCCATATTAAAATGGATCTTCATACAAGCTTATATAAAACCATGAATCACACAGGATTTGACCATAATCCAAATCCATATCCATAATCATATGTTTCAAATGCAAATGGATCAACATGACACACCCATAATTCTACTTATCTGGATCTATCTGAGTCAAACAAAGACTCATGTAAAATATATTATTAGGTCAAATATATGTCTTGTTACTATCCAAATCTACCATAAGCTTTGCATCAAATATAGATCCATGTCTCATATTCGGGCATTATAATTTTCTGGATCTATCACAAAACCTAGATCAAATCTAAATCTATATCCCATATATAGGCATCTAAACCCAACACTTAGATCTATTCAATAAGAGAACCCAATTAAGAAACTATACAAAATTATACATGTATCCAACTATAACTGAGTTCATATCGTTCTATGAACTTTAAGTAAAAAACAATTTCAAATTGTATCTTAATACTGATCCAAGTTGAGTTATTTGCTCAATATCTAAATAACCTTAAAACACTCATAAAATAACATATTCAAATATAATATTAGTTCAAGTATGTTCAATTTGATCCAAAAGTCATTACTGGATATATTTAGATCCATTCTAGTTTTATAAGATCCAATAACATTGTTTGGATCAAAAACTAATTCAACTTGACTTAAACTCAATCAAATTGATCTATCTGGATCCAAATCGAATATGCTTTACTGAATCAAACTAGGTTTATGTCACCTTACTAAATTCAAATATCTGATCCAATATATATCAGATCCAATCTTGATCCAAATATCATATTTAATACATCTTATAATTAAACTTGATCCATATAAAAATTGGATCAATACAAACCATATTGGATCTAGATCTATATATGTTTGGATTTGAACATGAACAAAAAAAAATATAGCATTTCAAAATAATACGCAACGATGCAAATCATTTCATGATCCAAAAAAATGCATGCTAAAAAACTCCTCTCCCATATTAAGGTAGGGATAAAAAGCATATCATAACTGGGCCTAAAAGAATTTTATCGGATCCAACTAGGTGTATAAGAAAATACATATACCGAATTGATCCAAACTCGTCTGAATAAAGCCCTATGAGGTATTCTGCTAACCAAAAACACTTTTCTATAAAATAAAAAAAATCATAAATAGTTTTACATAATATTTATAAATTTATGAATTAAACAGAAAACTCTATGTGATTTTCTATAATTTCAAAAAGCTTTAGGATTGTTTTGAATAAACCAAAAAACACCACTTTGTCTCGGGTATTAACCAAAGTACAAGTCTATTTCTAAAAATTTTAGAAACAGATTCTGAAAAAAAAAATAACAAAGGTCTCAAAATATAATATGAAAACATTTTATGAACTCTCTAAGTAAAAAAAAAATAACCAAACCGGTTCCTTAAAAAAACCTAGATTTTCTTTTTTAGTTTTCTATTTTTTTTTTTATCTTCTCGCCTTTTTTTTATTTACCTACTCCTGTAAAATGGGAAGAGCCTTAGGTTTCCCTTTTTTACGGAAAGGGGAAACCATAATGAAGAGGTGGTGGGGCGGACATTGCCTTCACCTGAGCGCCACCATGTTGCTAAGGCTCATCGTGAAGCTTATGTCACCGCCAAGTTCTCCGGCACGAACAATGTGTTGTTGTCCCTCATTACGAACCACCATGCCCCTGCCCATCATCTGGAATCTCTCTGCACGATCCTCGCCATTCTCACCACTAACATCGATCTGAACGACGTACTCTGACGGATCCCTGACTTCCGCCATCGCTTTCACGTCGTTTGTATCAACGATTGGCTCTAAAAGACGTCTTCGACTTCCTCTCCAACCTCTTCTGTATGCAGCTGGAACACCCTGTCGGCGGCCACCACTGCTAACCATTGCTTCATCGTTGTCGTCCTCCTCCTCTCCCTCCATAATGGATCACCTCTCGATGCCCAAGACCTTGAGGACCTTCACGAGGCACTCTGCCTGGAAATCGAGCTCGTTGTCATCGTTCCTGCTATTATTGTTCACCAACCAGATAGCGCCAGTGGACCACCGATGGAACCAACATGGGCTCGAAAGGGACAACCTTCGGGGGTTATGCAGGAACCTGCATCCGAATCGAGTCAGCTTGCTCTGTTGGAGTGGGAAGGGGAAGTCGTGGGCCCAGCTCGATGCCAACCATCAGTGCCCTCTCGACGCGCTCCAGGTGCATTACGATCTCTTTTCCTTTTCTTGTAAGGACAACGTCTCCAACGGGGCGTTGTGTCGATCGACGGAGGGTTTTCTCCACTTCGTGAAGCCACCGTCCATCTCCTCTGTTGTTTGTCGATGCTTCAATCGAAAAAAAGAGAGCCTCGCAACTCCTCATGCAAACGATCAAAGTCTCTCTCCATTTTTCTTTTCTTTAGCCTCTACAAACCCTTCATCAGTAGTAGTAGGGCCACTGAGTTTAGACGATCGTCGGGACTCGTCTGACGAGATGATATGTTGACAAGGACTCGATTGACCCTGAATTGTTGCTCAGTTGGATCAGATCCCATCGCTACCTCTCATCGATGCGCAGGGCTATGCCCATTGATTAGATTGACTCTCTGTGGTTGCTTCCCTTAGACAGCACTATCGGACGAGCTCGACAGTTCCTGGGTTTTTCGATGTTTGCATCTCCATCGCCTTGCTCAAATCCAGAATGTCGCCTACACCTCCCTCACAGTCAGAATAGAAGCGACTTCTCCTCCTGTGCACATTAGTAACTTGGCTTTGATACCACTGATGGATTTTTAACAATAGTGTGCGGAGTAAAGTGAGCTCCAGAAGAAGAAAATCAGATTGAGTTTGACAGCCTGCTTTAGGGGGATTCTTTCGTGAAATTATCGAGTTTTCTGCTTTTTATGTTCTTATAGAAGTAGAGAGGCTGAGATACTTATCCTTTCATTGGTAGTCGTTACCAACCATAATTAACTCCTTCGATTTTCAAATATATCAGAAATCCAATGTGATGTGAACTATCTTAATAGTTCATAAAGCAATGATCCAGTACGTAAGTGGGTCATAGGATTCCTGACCCATTAAACTAGATCTAATACCAAAATCTATATTTCAGATCTAATTCTTGAATCCATTTTTAACTTATGGGTTTCATTTGTGACAACCAATGGCCACATTGGATCTATACCAAGATCCAGCAATAATCTCATTAAATGAATCTGAATCCAACCAAATGCACATTCAGATCTCAACTGGTGTAAAAAATTACAATGTCCAAAAAAACTTTCAAAAGGTAGGATGAAGCTGTTATTTAACAAAAAATTAGATGAAAATTTTATTTTTTGGCATATCTAGGATAAGACAGGTAGGAAAGAATGAGGATAAAATTTAGGATTAGAAAGGATAAAATAAGATAGGTTTAGGATAGTATTCATGGGCTCACTGAAATACAAGCAAGATTTGGACTCATGTACAAAATTGGACCTATCATTCATAAGTTGGGGCACAATTTCTGGTCATAGTGTTCCAATTTAGATAAATAGGCAAGTTTTTTGTTTTTGACAGAGAAAGTTGGGGTTAGGCATACCCTTGCCGCTTATACAACCTTACCATTGGGATTCGAACTTGCAATGTCTCAACACAAGGTGATGTGCACTAACTTCTCCTGCTAAACAAGCGGAGCCCCCGTTGGTATTCTTATGACACGTTTAGAATAGAAAAAAACTCTCAATAGGAAAAAAAAGTTTTGCCTATGAGAATTTTTTATAATGATAAGTTTTTCAAAAGCAAGTTTTTCGCTTGTTTGTGTAGCATGAAAAAAAACAGAGTGAAAAATGTGAAAAAATGAGAGAGAAGAGGGTGGTGGTGAGATGGGTGGTGGTGGTGAGATGGGTGGTGGAGAGTGTAAAAATAAATTCTCTTGGTGGGAAACATTCCTCTGCCCTCTCAGAGGAATGTTTCCTATAAAAAATTGTACTTTATAAAAAACTCAGCTAAAAAGTCTTGCATTTGAAAGGGTTGAAAAATTCGTACAGATTTTTCATTTTGCATCACTTTTCCTACATATTTCCCGCTTCCTAGGTTTAAATAAAATACTCTTGTACCATACTTTTAGTAGTGTTCAATTTTGGTAAAAAAAAAACAGAATTGCAAATATAGTTGTGTTCAATTAGCTGATTGCCTTAACTAGAGACTTTTACATATAAACAATTGAGATCTTAAGCGGAGTCAGGTTTGAATATAAAAACTAAAAAGCAAGTTTGTCCTATTTCACACGGCACAACTAAAGTCACATCAACAGATGAGGGTCTTAAACTTCCACAATCTTATGATATGTTTTTGTTTACATCAGATGGGAGGATGACTCCTGAGCAACAGCAGGTCCATAACATGCACAAATGGAAATGCTCCATGCCTCTCATATGCATTCTAGCAGGTCCTCTATTGTTTAACATGTATCTTGACATACCAATGAAATAACAAAAGGAGAGAAATTGCTCATGAAAACACTCAATCTGTAAACATCAAAAAAAGTTATTTCTCTTAAGATATTTCCCCTGAAAGGAAAAAGAAAGTTTTTTTTGAAAGGCAAAGGAAAAAGAAAGTCACAGAAAAGGAAAGAAACATTTAAGCAATGAACAACTAGCGGCCTTATAAGACAGTCATAAAGCCCCAATTTTGATGTGAACCATCATGATGTGACAAAGCTTGCTCAGACACTTTCAAAGATCAGGCATGCCTCTTCCAGTTTCAGCATTATATGTCTTTTCCACAAGTTCTAGAGGGGTATCTTTATGGCCAACTGCATGATTATAAAAAAGAAATTCTTTTTAAGGCAAAGTTAAGCGACAAGAAATACACGTAGATTAGTGTGTCTTCGTGAATATGGCCATACAGAAGAATCACCATTAATTGGTAAGGAAAATATGTCAGATAGAAAGAGTCCTGTGGGAATTAAGTACTGCTAGATATTCTTTTCTGATCATGACAATTTTAGTATGCAAAATCTATATACAAGGATTTCTTTTTCCTGTCATGGGCAACATAGCAGACAAGGACCAACAAAAGGCAAATTCAACAATCTTCAAGCACTATGGTAAATCAGCATATTTAAATAATCCATTTGTGAATCCAAATTATACAAAAACCTGGGTGGAAAAGGAAAACAAAATGTCATCCTTGATTGAATGACACTATATGCTCGCCATTCCAGATCAATCTACAATAATATGGAAAAAAGTTAAGACATTTGTTTTGTCTTTTAACCCTTTTTGGTGGAAAAAAAGAGGCTATGCCTTCATCCATAAAGTATGTAGAGATTTCTCTTTTTTGGCGCTAACTGTTATAAGTGGCCCAAAAGACAAGTCAGATGCCTCGAAAGAAACAATATTATACAGGAGATAATTGAGGGGTGTTTGACACCCTCATATCCTCAGACCTGAGGTGACATGGGGGCATTGTTGTAACACTTGTCGGAATCTATAATGATACGAAAGGCTATCACCTATCATAGATAGCAATTTTCAAGATAATTGTTTATCTCATAGGGTAGTAATCTCAAAGATTATCACTTATAAAGGAAGGTGATAATCTATAGTTTTCAAAATTAGTGCCTTCCTTGTCCCATCTTGATTATTTCCCATATTGGTTATAGATAAAAATTCTTTATCTGGATCATGTACTTGTATAAATGTGTGAATTGAGATATTGAATAAATTGAAAAAGAAAAAAAAAGATGTGAGAGTTTTTTCCCATGGATGTAAGCATTTGGCCGAACCACGTATATGCATGTTATTTCTCCATTTCTCCTTCCTAATCTCTTATTTAATTTTTGTTCAATCAATTCTTTATTTTTTAACAGCATGGGCCCCATGCTAAGATCTAAGTTTGTGTCAAATGTTGGATCTCAGTTCTGAGGCTACCTCAGATTTGAAATCCTTATTTTGTGAGACACAATGGAGAAAGGAAAGGATCTGAGATCCAACCTAAGGGGTTCAGACCTCAGTCCCTCATAATTTTAATCAGATCTTGAGACCCAAGGGTAACAAATGTACCCTTAGATAACCTGGAGTAAGAATCAGAAATGACAGCCTTGATCAAAAAATGAGGTACTAGTTACTACAAAAGAATTACAGTAGAAATTAGTCATAGACATCCATTTGTTACCTATATTGGGCCTTGGTGTTGTCCGAATCTTCAAGATCTCAAGACAAGGTATCACGGAACCTGATGCTCCAATATCTCTAGAAATTGTTACTTTTGTCCCATCCTCTAAATATCCGAATCCAATCTTACATGGTTTATTGCATTCAAGCATTAACACCTTTATCAAGCACAAAAATATAAAGATAAAACTTCATTTTTCCAAAGAAAGTTTAGAAAGTAATCATAATGGGGCTCAATACCTTGTAACTGGGTCCAATACTTGAACATTTGACACATGAAGTGGAGCATCTACTGTAAAAATCCAACCTTCGTGCCCTTGTCCTTGCTTGGTGTGTTTCTTAACCTGTAACAACAAATCATCAGGATGTTTTCCTATTCCAGACCACGTTACGTTCAGAACATCAATAGGAGGCCCTGGTAGACTGCAGCTGTAAGGGGAATGAAAGAAGATATAATCAGATGAGTATCTTGATAGACATCAGCAATTTGTACAACATAAAGAAATGGTACAACTTGGTGAATTTATTGCCTATCGAGTTAACATATCTTCTGAGTGCAAGTGAGTTTTTTTTTTTGCCTCTAAGCAAAACAAATGGCTGACCAGATGAGATTTATACCTCAATCTCATCGGAATCACTCAATTTCTGTAAGGTGTTCCTTCTTATTTTTCATGCTTGTCCCAAAAATTATCACAATGATATTTATGCTACTGCAGCTAATAGAAGCATAGAACATAAACTCACATCCTGCGGTCCTGCCTAATATTCATATGTGAACAGAACTCTGGAAAACTACAGCAATGAATTGATCTCCATGATCTCAAGATGAATATGAAACATATTTCGAGAAATCTCCTAAATCAACTATGAAGATTTTTAGTGGAGCCCTTTTAATTTTAACACTAAAAATACATGGTAAACTTTTGAAACACGGGAAATTGACATAAGCATCTAAATGTAGCTGTTTACCCTTACTGAGATGAGCATAATCATCCTGAGAACATGCGCTCATGAGAACATGCTCTCATTCCTTTATACTTGTGGAAGCAAACAAACAAAATAATTCTTCCTCAACACCATAAAAGGTCAGCTGAACGAAAGCAAGCCCAAAACCATGACTAAAATACATTGAAAAAGAAAAAAAATAACCACATAAAAAGAACAAACCATATAATCAAACAGGAAACAGTCTAGAAAAGGCTTTATCCAATGCAGCCTAGTCAACAGTTAGTCTCAGCATGATGTGAGTTTGCAAGCACCATGATATAGGATTTTTCTTGCCATGGATCATCGATGGGCTTAACACTACTTTGGTTCTCAATCTCATACGCATCATGTTGCCATACTATGTAGACATATTCATATACAACACCCTACTCAAAACAGGAATAGTATCAAATGGTAACCAAAGGCCAATTTCAACATTGGTGTCACATCTACGTGGAGTAGCTCTGTTTCTTCTCCTAATAGGGCGAGAGTCAATGTGCAGTACCATACAAGCTGGTATTCACAGTATCTACCAGGAGCTGCAATGCAACTCCATTCTAAAATGCTGAGCGTCAGATTGCGCAGAGGAGAGACACCCATGTAAATTGAACATTGACCACCCGTCTAGCAGGCCCCACCCCACTAGGCCAACCCCTCATTGGGGCCAGCCAATAGCCATCTTGGCATACCACAAAGTAAAAGCTACACATGCCTTATGTAACTTCTGGTCTTAGCACCCATCCTCGATGATCCAGGCTTGCAACACTCTCTCTCTCTCTCTCTCTCTCTCTCTCTCTCTCTCTCTCTCTCTCTCTCCACCCAAGGGCAGAGCTACACACCCAGTGACCACCGTCTCTCTCTCTATTGTAAATGGGTGGTATGTTGGACATTTTGGATTACGGGTCCAACCCACAGTCTGACCCGGTTTGACACCCACTAGTGGGTCACGTAAGTGGCCAAGTAATGGAGATAGTGGGTGGGAGTTACGTGAATGTGGAGAGACTACATTCACGTAACTGCCTAATCTCCCATTACAAATAAGGGGTTAGGGGCTACGAAGATGATGAGTGTTCATAGCCATTATTCTGCCCGAATTCTATTCCGCATTCAGACTTAGCGGAAAGGGTCCTGCTCACCGTCAACCTAAGACCTGGGCTCATTGTGGGCGTCGACCGGCTGAGGAGAACGCTGAACTTCCTACACGAACAATGGCGAATTCAGGTACGCTCCCTGTCATTGTTGTTTTTGCAGGGATACGCCCACATTGGGTTATGGGCCCACAATGCCACGCATTTCCGCTGCGTGTGGCTGTGTAGGTCGTTTCGGCAATTTGGCGTTGGTGGAGTCGCCATGGGGCGACAACCACCGGTAAGCTGCAGATTGTCGCTGTGGGGCGACAGTCTTCACCGGCTACTGTCGCCGAAAAGGGCGACATCTATTTCCCGGTTCAGGCAAACCTCATAAAAAAAAAAGGTTTAACCCTTACCTGTCGCCGGAGGGGTGGGTTCGCCGGGGTTCACTGTGGGGCGTTTTGCCGGCAAGGGCAACCATTGGTCGGCGGCATCCTTGCTGATGTCGTCGGGGCTGTCGTCGGACTGGCAGGCGCTGTCGGTCTTTTGCCATTGGACGGCGAAGCTGCGAAGCGTCGCCGTGGGGCGACGTCTTCTAACGGGGGGCTGTCGCCAGATCGGCGTCACTGTGGGGTGACGCAGGTCGCCGGCCACCGGGCTCAGTCGCCGTGATGGCGACGTGGGTCGCCATGGAACCGAAAAGGGCAGAAACCCCCTTTTTGGTTTCCCTAAAAATGAAACAGAAACCATCGGGTTTCTGTTTATTTTTTTTATAAAGGGACCGGATCAGGTCCGACGAGGAGACCTGATGACAGACCCGATCCAAACCCTTTTGGGTGGATCAGGTCTGCTTTTTCACTTTTTGGATCTGACCTGGACCCATAAAGGTACCGGGTCTGGGTCTGATCCAGAAAGGATCGGGTCTTTATCTCGGATCGGGTTCGACCCGGGTCCATTTAGGACCAGGTCGAACCCGGGTCTGCTTTTGGATCAGGTCCGATCTGGACCTATTAAGAGTCGGGTCGTACCCGGGGTCCATTTAGGACCGGATCTAACCCGGTTCTGTTATGGCCGGGTTGTACCCGGGGTCCGTTTCGGATCGGGTCAAACCCGAGTCCGGTTTGGATTGGGTCGTACCCGGGTCTGGTTTGGACTGGGTCGTACCCGGGGTCCGGTTTGGACCGGGTCTGACCTGGGTTCGGTTTGGATCGGGTCTAACCCGGATCTGCTTTTGGATCGGGTTTGATACGGACCCATTAAGAGTCGTGTCGAACTCGGGGTCCGTTTTGGACCGGGTCATACCCGGGATCCGGTTTGGACCGGGTCTAACCCGGGTCCATTTAGGACCGGGTCTAACTCGGTTCTGTTATGGACCGGGTCTGTTTTAGACCGGGTCTGACCCGGGTATGGTTCGAGCCGGGTCTGACCCGTATTAAGTATGGGTCGGGTCAGACCCGGATCCCATTTAAACTGGATCGGATCCTTGTAAAGCAGGATCCAAACACTATTGAGACTGAATCGGATCAGGCACCTGATCTGACCCCTTCTGGAACCGGTTCGGAGCCATTTTTGACCGGTTCTTTCCAGTTTTTCACCGGTTCCGAGATGCTGAGACCCTATTTTCATAAATATAAAGAAATACAAGGATTTTGGCATACGGTTATAGGGTTTTATGAACTTTTGTTCATATTAAGTATTAGTTTATAAGGTTCAGAACCGGTTCGGACCCTTAGATGACCGGTTCGGGGCGGTTTCAGACCGGTTTCTACTTGAGGACTCTGGGTTTTACCCATATGAGCATGTTTTTGTTATTTTTTCATGCTTTATAAAGTATTTATTTTGAATAATGCATGACTTGTGCATGTTAATTCATGTATTTTGCATTGGTTAAGTTGTGCATGATACATTTAAGCATGAATTGTAACTAAATTCATGATAATTAGTTTATGCATATTTTTTGAAGTATGAACTGATATTATGTCATGAATATACATGCATTAAAATGTGTGCATGGGTGTGCTCAATAATACGAATAGGATTTTCGGTAAAAGATCTTGATTGACTGATTCGTGTAATCACCAAAGTGATCTGAGTCGTGTTAGTTAAGGATTCTTTGGACCATATTAAGATTCGTAATTATGATTGTGTGTGAATTTATGAAACATCGATTCTACCCAAAGGTAGGTCGTTGTGTTCCAAATTTACACATGATGTGATAGTAGATGTGTATTCCAGCCCATGAAGCATGTTCGTACCCAAAGGTACAGTGTTGAATTGCCTCTGGATTCATGATCTACTAGTTTCACCAACTGAAGTCAATTCCTTGAGAATTGAAGAGACGGAGCAATTATGAGTATTGTCGTTTTCACCAAAGTGAAACGATAATGGCTCAAATATGCTTGTCTCAGAAAAGGTGAAAATAAAGGGTCTCACTTTTACCTTTTCAACACGAGTCTCGTCTGAGCAATAATAGTAATGTCTTTCCGTTTTCGTTCCTTGTTTTATCAGGTTCCTTCCATATCGACGGTTCTAGTAATATCCCCATTTTAGACGAATCGAATTTTTCTTATTGAAAAGAAATCGTATTATTCACTTTGGGCTATATGGATTTAGATCTGACCCTTAGAATTGACGAACCTCCCGCTCTTACAGAGCAGAGCACAGCCGATTAGAAGGCTGCCTCTGAGAAGTGGGAGCGCTCGAACAGACTTAGCCTATTGCTTTTGCAATCTCGGGTGGCTAAGAATATTTGAGGCGTCATTCATCATTGTAGGACTGTTAAGGAATTTCTGGGGGCTATTGAGGCTCAGTTCGTCACTTCTAATAAGGCAAGGGCCAGTACGCTCATGTCCAAATTAGTATCTATGAAATATGTTGGTGACAGTCACATCCAACAGCACATTTTGGAAATGAGGAATATTGCGACTCAACTGAATGACATGAAGTTTGCCATCTCTGACTCATTTTTAGTCCATCTGATCTTAACCTCGTTACCTACTGAGTATGGACCATTTAAAATCTCCTACAACACACATAATAATGAGTGGTCTTTTAATGACCTATTGGCTAAGTGTGTTAAGGAAGATGAGAGATTGAAGGGTGAGAGGGTGTCAAGTGCACATATGGCCTCTCATAAGGATAAACAAAGGTCGAGACCAAAGAAAAGCTCCTTCAAAAGGAAGAATCAGAAGAAGGCCACTGGGGAAAGTTCAAACTCTTAGACGAAAGCTAAATCCCAGTTTGGTGGCCCTTCTATAAAGTGTTTCTTCTGCAAAAAGAAGGGGCATAAGAAGGTGGACTGTTTGAAGTATAAGAAGTGACTCGAAAATAAAGATAATAAGTCATTTGTTACTCATGAGTGCAATTTAATTCATGTTCCATTGCATAGTTGGTGGATTGATTTTGGTGTCATGGTGCACATTGCCAACTCTTTGCAGTGCATATTCTGAATAAGGTTCCTACGAAGGTTGTTCAAAAGACTTCTTACGAGTTATGGACAGGTAGAAAACCTTCTTTATCATATATGCACATATGGGGATGTCCAGCAGAAGCTAAATTGTATAACCCACATATAAAAGCTTTTGATCCTAGGACAACTAGTGGTTTCTTCATTGGTTATCCAGAAAGATCGAAAGGCTTTAGGTTTTATTGTCCATCTCATACACCACAGATAGTGGAAACAGATAAAGCAAGATTTCTTGAAAATGGTTCTGTTGGGATAGATGCATCTCAAAATATTTATTTTAAGAAAATGTAGGATTCAGGTTTCACACCTGCTAAGGATAAAGACCCAATTTTCTCTATCATTGTTCCTTCGAGTAATGTAAGAGAAAGTCCAGTTAATGAAAATCAATCCCAACTAGATTCGGTTGTTGATGAGGATATACAACAACAACAGGATATAGAGGCTCATTTTGAACCACCTGTAGCACCTGTATGGAGGTCCATCAGAATTAGAAAATCTTTTATCCATCCTGACTATGTGGTGTATTTACAAGAGTCAAATGATTTCATAGACATTGATGAAGATCCCTTCACATTTGCAGAAGCCATTGAAAGTGAAAGATCAACACATTGGATCAATGCCATGAAAGAAGAGCTTGACTCTATGGCAAAGAACCAAGTGTGGGATTTTGTACCTCGGCCTGATGGAGTTAGACCTGATGGTTGAAAATGGGTTTATAAAACCAAAACAGACTTTAAAGGTCATGTGGAGAGGTACAAGGCTAGGCTTGTTGCAAAAGGTTTCACACGGATAGAGGGCATTGATTATAATGAGACTTTTTCTCTTGTTTCAACTAAGGAATCATTGAGGATAATCATGGCCCTCGTAGCTCATTTTGATTTAGAGCTACATCAGATGGATGTGAAAACTGCATTCCTGAATGGGGATCTGGATGAGGATGTATACATGCAACAACCTCCTGGTTTCTGTATAGATGACTCAAATAACTTAGTTTGCAAATTGAATAAGTCAATTTATTGACTTAAACAGGCCTCCCGCAAGTGGTATAAGAAGTTCAATCAGGTAATAATGAACTTTGGATTCAGTGAAAACATTGTTGATCAGTGTATTTACATTAAGACTAGTGGGAATAAGTTCATAATTTTGGTTTTATATGTTGACGATATTCTTCTTGCAACTAATGATTTGAGTCTTTTACATGAAACAAAAGACTTTCTTTCCTCTCATTTCGATATGAAAGACATGGGTGAGGTCACTTATGTCCTTGGAATCGATATCCGTCGTAACAGAATTAAGGGTGTCCTTGGCCTATCTCAGAAATCCTATATCCTTAAGGTTCTTAAAAGATATGGGATGGAGAATTATTCTCCTAGTTCGGCAGCTATAGTGAAAGGGGATAAATTGAGCTTAAAGGACTGTCCTCAGGATGATATTGTGAAGGCTCAGATGGATGTTGTCCCATATGCCTCGACAGTTGGAAGTTTACAGTACGTGCATACCTGCACTCGACCTGATATAGCATTTACTGTGGGAATGCTTGGTAGATATTAGTCAAATCCAGGCATTGCGCACTGTAAGGTAGCGAAGAAGGTCATGCACTATTTACAAGGAACGAAAGACTATATGTTGATTTACAGGAAAGTTGACCACCTAGAGGTCGTTGGATACTCTGATGTGGACATAGGAGGGTGTATTGACAGTAGAAAATCAACTACTGGATACATTTTCCTTCTAGCGGGTGGTGTTGTCTCATGGAGAAGCGAAAAGCAGTCTACCACTGATGCTCATACCATGGAGGTGGAATTTATTGCTCTATACGACACTTCGTCACAGGCCATTTGGATAAAGAACTTCATTATGGGTCTTGGTATAGTGGACTCTATTGAGAGACCACTAAAGTTTTTTTATGATAATGAAGCAGTCGTGTCCTTTTCAAATAACAACAAGAGCTCAACATCGTGTCGACACATGGAGTTAAAATATTTTGTTGTTAAAGAAAGAACTGAGAATCATCTGGTATGTATTGATACAATTGGGACGAAGGAAATGACTGTGGATCCCCTTACTAAAGGGTTAGCACCGGGATTGTATTCCCAACATGTAAAGGGGATGGGTCTTTTTTATTCCTTCTTATGTATGACAATACATTATGTGATCACATTTGTGTTTATGTTTTGATTTTCTAAGGTTTTGTGTTATTGTTGATTTTGCATAAAGAATCTCTCATATGGGTTAGAGAGAACAACTGAATAACAATATTAAAGGACCAATAGAATATGTGAGAGATCAACCTATTCATAAAGGTAATTTCTTTACATGCCTAAGCACTGAAGGTGAATTGTAGAGTAGTACAAGGAAATATGACATTTCATAAAGGGGTGTTCATATCCTTGACTCATACGATTTATCCTTGTGATAAAGGGTGGCATGTGAACCCACATAAAGAATTAAATCGAGATAACGGTATACACCTCGATTTAATACACTTTTGGTGTCAATGGGTCAAGTGGGAGATGTTGGACATTTTGGGTTACGGGTCTAACCCACAGTCTGACCCAGTTTGACACCTACTAGTGGGTCACATAAGTGGCTAAGTAATGGAGATAGTGGGTGGGAGTTACGTGAATGTGGAGAGACCACATTCACGTAACTGCCTAATCTCCCATTACAAATAAGGGGTTAGGGGCTACGAAGATGATGAGTGTTCATAGTCATTATCCTGCCTGAATTCTATTCCACATTCAGACTTAGCGGAAAGGGTCTTGCTCACCGTCGACCTAAGGCCTGAGCTCATTGTGGGCGTCGACCGGCTGAGGAGAATGCCGAGCTTCCTACACGAACAATGGCGAATTCAGGTACACTCCCTGTCATTGTTGTTTTTGCAGGGATACGCCCACATGGGATGCAATTGGATCAATCTGCATGGATCCAGGTCCAGTTCCAGTCGGACCCAAGTCAGGCTAGTCCATTCTCAGGGAACCCAAATATTTCTGATCACCGGAGAATTGTGTTGGAATTCCAGTTGGAACAGTGCCTCACAAACATGGTACTGACTCCAGCGACTACTTCCAAGTTTTATGCATGGGCTTACGTTACCTTTTTTTTTTCTTAATGTGACATGGAGAAGCCACTCTTATGGTTCGGGCTTCCCATAGAGGCCAAGTGTCACATTGACCATGGACCTGAGTCAATATCTGCACTGTAAAACTCCAGAGTACTCTCCTCTCCACCGTGCATAATTTTCCATTTGGCTTAAGCCTTGCAGCAAAGGGGACGCACCGGAGTATCAAACTCTTGACCTCCTTCAAACCCTTTTTAGAATTTACAAAATTTTAAAAATTGTAAATAACAGAAAGTTTCAGAATAAAATTTTAAAAGAGAAATAGTTCAGAAAATATAAAAAATGAACAGTTTTTGTCATGTCAAGTACAGTAAAACAACACAAGTCTAGAGAGAGAGGGGGGGAGGAGGAGGCTGGCTCTGGCCTCTGTTCACTGGCGGCACTTTGCGACAGGTGTGTGTGAGTCTAATTTCCACACGGTTCAAACCTCAATTTAGAGCTTCAAACCAAGAGTTTAAATGGTTTATTTCATCTTAGCTGCATCGTGTGTGAACCATAATGCATCGACAGCGCTCTGAAACGTGTGGAATGAAGAATCCTCATAAAAGATGCAATCCACAGGATGACACTAACAAATATTCTTATTGAGAAGTTCAAGATAGATTCTCTTTCCACATGCATTAAGCAGGTATCAAGTTCACTTGAAATTTTGAAATGCTTATTTCAAGTATGTGAGAAAAACATTACAGCAGCAAAATGATTCCCTGCATCATATTTTCATTCTCTTATTCCATGTCCAAGCATCTGAAAAAGAATGCTTCAGAGCAGCAAAATTATTCCATGGATCATTTATTCTCCAGCAAATCAGTGGATCTAATAATGAAAACTTCAAATTTGACTAGCTGAAAAAGGCCCACGGACGGCATTTTATGACATTGTTTAAAATTAAGCTACTTCATATGATTGCAGCCTGATTTAAGTCAAATATCAGTGTCCTTTGATGCTTGAGCCATACACGGCTTGCATTCTACATGCATGTCTGGTGAAGGATCTGTCAGACTAATACGAAATGTCTGCTGTTGTTCATCATTTCCAGGAATATGGAGAAGTGCTTCCATTATTAGAATGTCCCAGTCTTGGTGGTGTAAAAATGTAAACCATCTGCTCTCTGGCACAAGAACAGAAAACTGATTATAAAAGAGCAGCAAAATTAAGACTAAATGCATAAATTTTCAATACCAGAGTACCCACTCCATTACAATATTCAGTTGAATCTTCAATATGAAGAGAATTAAACTAATCATGGGTAGGGCTGAATGTGATAACTGGAGTTATAGCTATCTTAACTAAGCGGCTATGGGTTTCAATCCAACTAGCAAGCTAACCTGCCAAAACAACAACATAAAAATAATGCTGACTGGATGGAGTTCTGTAATCTTTCAATGAACGAAGGTGCCCATGCACAAAGTCACTAGAAAGAAAATGCAGACTCCCAGTTGGTAAGCTATTCTAATATTTAACGGGTCTATTAACACATCCCATGACAAACGTGTATAAGGTTAGAAAAAAAGATACATGTAGTGCGACTGCCCAAAGTTAGAAAAGGTTTAAGTAAAGCTCATCATGTCAAGCCTATGTCTGGTACTCATGTTTGGTTGGTTGAATGGAATTTAGCTTATCCTAGTCCAGTTTGGCTTCTTCTATGAAAAAGATGTTTATAGCACGAGAATGCACACTGATCTTCTGTTAGCTTTAAAGTCAAACTGAAACTAAAGTTGATCTACGTGATTGTTTAGAGGAAATTTAAGAAAAGTTTCACCAGTTTTTTTGAGTTGAAAGGATTTTACTATGCTAGTAGCATTACTAATACCAAATATGCCACAAGAATTCAAACATACTTGATGTCAAATTTAAATTTATCACAGATAATGTCAAGACCAGCAAGAATTCAAGAAATAAACCTCCATGTCGAACAGCCTTCAACTGAAATATGCCGCTTCCTTTTGGTCCTGAGACAGGGAAGGTGCAGGATACAGAATGCCGTTTATGAGCAACTGCAAGTGATGCATTGTACCATGGACCTCTGACAATTGGCTCCCCAATGGATTCTATAATTTTCTTGTTCTGACTGGCATTCTTTATAGCCTTACTGCAAACACAATACTCGTATCATGCATTGCATATGAAGACATCATTGGTATATTCCTTATACTGTTTAAACTTTGCAGGAACCAAGCAGTAGTATACTTGATGAAGATTCCATGCTTCAAGATTATTTTTAGGGGACATACTTTACACTGGGTATGGTTTGTGTAATAAAAAAAGCCATAAGCAGATGTTTCCTTTATGAAGAACAGACAAGAGATGTATTAGTATTGGAGTTTCCCCAGGCCAAACCATCAAATCTGAAACACCTTAAATGGTTATTTATTGTGAGGTTACTAGCAATATTTAAGAGTATAACTAGTTAGGTGCACTAATTCCAGTTGATAGGACAGCACATGGCAAACAAAATCCAAGTCACAGTGCAGTAACTCTTAACAGACCTGGCTAGGTTTCAATTTCAATCAACTTCTGATCATAGAGCGATGATAGGGCTAGGATTTTAATGTGTTCAGAGAATACAATAAAAAAGTAGTTCAGTTGGAAACATATGAGCAAGCCAGAAAAAATAGTTTTATTTGTCTTAAGATAGGAATTTTATGTATGTATGTTTGCATGTTTCATTGGCAAAAGAGTCGCAAGCAAGATACTTTTGTTGGAAAGGATGAGAATTTGCATCCATGATTTATGTCATGACTCTGATCCATGTTATTTGGACACTTCTACACAGCTACCATGTTTGTGTTAAGACACTTGGTTACAGTGAACTGACACTCCTTGGACAATCAGTAAGATTCCAGTTTTTATGGAGTGGCCAACACTTTCGACACTCTGTACAGGTGTCCACAAATTAGGACATCTATGGAGACTTCTATATAATTTCAGCATTAGCCTTTCTTTTTCTTTTTCTTTTTCTTTTTCTTTTTCTTTTTTGTTATATTGTATGTAACACATTCTTTTTTTGTGATTATTTTGTCAATCTTACATAAAATTGCAAACATCT
Organism: Nuphar pumila; assembly: GCF_984573655.1. Taxonomy (NCBI): domain Eukaryota; kingdom Viridiplantae; phylum Streptophyta; class Magnoliopsida; order Nymphaeales; family Nymphaeaceae; genus Nuphar; species Nuphar pumila. Next base: position 8,647,672 of record NC_143259.1, read on the forward strand.
TGATGATTTGATTCCAAAATCACGTACTCTTTGTATTTTCCCATGGTTCATTAGACAAAGAATTATGTCATAGAATATTAGTGCTCTCTTAACTTTTACCCTCTCATGCATTAAGTTACTAGCTTGACACCAAACAAGAATAGGTCTTCTCTCTACATATGCATATATGGCTGTATCCCCACATATGATTTTTGTAAGTTACCATGCCCAAAGCCTATAGGTAGCACGACTACCAATTTTGAGATGGTTTTGTGATCATACTAATACATGATCTGGAGAGAAATCATGAGCAAACCACACATGCACATCACACACACCCACACGTGCAAACACACACAGAACAACAACAATAAGCCCTACCTCACACATTTCTTCAGAAATCACCTATGCTGCATCAGTGGAGTACCGTGTGCCTGTATGTGCATCCATGCAACAGCTATTTGTATTGTTTTCTACCCTAATAAAGATGTTCCAAACCAATTAGTGCACGCCACCATGTGTTGGGAGTCTTGGGACGTTGCAAGTTCAAAACCCAATGGTATGTTGTGTAACTGGTAGGGGTCTGCCTAACCCGAGCTTACCTTTCAAAAACAAAAAAAAAGATGTTCCAAACAAAATACTAAAAATTTATATGGCAAAAGGTACTAAGATATTTGCAACCAAATGACCTAGAAATTGTAAACGAGTACAGCATTTTATACTTTATACTGGATTTTGACTTTGTATAGCAATTGTTTCTCAGATTCCCTCTCCCCCACAACACCAACCCAAACCCATCAAGAGAGAGAGAGAGAGAGAGAGAGAGAGAGAGAGCACTTTACTGAAAATTCTGTAGTTTACATACATTTTCTCACGATAGTCAGAAAAGGGGTATTCATCCAATGTCTAATAGCTTAAGATCAGCCAAATTTATCAAATTAAAGACATGAGTGAGATACCTGCTACAACCATGATAAATTGCCAAGTCATCAAGGGCACTCAAAGCGAAGCCACCAGTAAGACTAATTAGCAAAACTGAAACAGCTCTACGACCAAAAACGCCAAGCCTGCTAACTTTTCCACCCTCAGCCGACGTAGAAAACCTATCAAATATGTACAGGAAATGGTAAACTTTTTCTTATCACAACCATCAAATTAACGTTTACAAATCATAACTAGAAAGTTTTCCAAAAATAAAATGGAAGTTGAGCACAATTCACAACATTAAGATGAAAGATAGTCCAAGACAAACTGCTACTAGATGAACCTCATCATTCTGTGCACCCAGTCATGGCCTTCTTTGCTATAGTGAAAAGGGTGTCCAAAAAATGAATGATCCATCCCAATGAGACATGTTTATGCAAGTAACTGAAATAAAGTTTCACAAAGAACGCATATTACGGATTTTATCAGAGATAGCTAGTAGGGCAGCCTTCGGAAAACAGTCAAATAAATGACATGACTGCTCAAAACTCTAGCATTTATGTCGGCCAAACATCAAGCATTTCCCAAAATTCCCCAACTCCATGTTTTCATCAATTGGTTGAGTTTAAAATCCTTGGCCCTGTCATAAGCGCCGCCTAACACATCTGCCCACAGGCCATAAACCCAAGTCCAGGGACTGACTTCAATAGAATTCCAAGTCAACAGATCCAAACATGAAACGTACCCTAATGATGTTCCCAATGATCGAGTTGGTGCTCTCCCGTTTTCATGTATATGAGTTAGCTTCCAGGAGATACATCTATTCGATTTATATCTTTCATATAGAAGTCAGCAAAATGGTAACTGGTTGACTTGAGACTGAAAATATCATCAACAATATTAGTAGCGATGACCTAGAACAACTTTAACCTAAATCAATTGTATCAGTGATTCAAGAGTTCTATCACTAATCCCAACCAATAATAAATAAATAAATAAAACTTTTGCAGTACCTGATGAGATGGGGAATGGTGGGAGGAGACGAATGGTGAGGGGAAAGTGAGGTTTTGAAGAGCGCAGAAACGCCCCTGCCGCCCAACATCACCCCTTCCTTTCCTTGTGTTCCTCTCGTCTTCAACGATATTAAAGGAGACCGTCTCTGTGTGACGCGGAATGGTGTGTTAGCTTGCGGTTAAATTTTAAAAACAAGCTCCTTCGTCCATTGCCGCGCTCGATGGTATTTCTGATTCATGAAATGTCCATCATACCCCTGTTTTGTAAAGCTGGCAGCAGGTTATTATGTGAGCTTTTACTCTAGAAACGAAATTTTAGCACGGTTGAGACAAAAGTGCATAGAGCCATAGACCCCTTAGTCTATAAGGAAGTTGCTGGGTCCGGGCCCATCTGGATACCCAACCGGATCCGGAGTACTCAATTGTCAATATTAATAACTGGGTCGGGTATACCCAGTCCAGACCCGACTTGATTTTAGTAGGCCCATGGGTTCAGGTCAGATCTAAAATATAGATCCGTAATGAAAAGGGGCAGGTATTATAAGTGAATATCCGAACCGGTTGGACCTCACCCGCTTTTTATACCCAACCCAAATGGTTCACAGTATTGTAAAACAAAACCTATTTTATTCTTGAACCGACCCGAACCCGAACATGCTTCGTACCCCCAATCGATTATGTACCCAAACCCGTTTTATATTTGGTAGTACCAATAAATAACTCGATGATTGGTAAATCTTATGCATTTCTCTTTTAGTAATCAAAACCTTATTTGATTTTTATGTAGATACTTGGTATGGCTATTTCTTTTATATTTAATTTTTATATTATTTCAACTATTTAATAACTTCTCATATGTTAGCTTCTAATCTCTTTAATAAATAGTTGATTATATTAATTTCCATTGTTTTTTATTGATGCGCAATTAGGTCTAGAATATCAAATATATCAAAACCCGAGCTGAAACTTGAACCTATTAAGGCCCAAACCAATCATACCAAAACCGGTTAACTCATATGGGTCTTTTTGTTTAGCCATACCAAGACTTGAACCTAACCTGAATAAAAAAATGGGTACATTAGAGACCCAGCCTGGTATATACCTAAACCTGTTAACCCATATGGGTCCACAAATTCCAGCTATGTCGGAACCTGAATTAGATTGTGTCGGCTTTGGGTCTTACTTTGAGACCCAATTAAAATCAGGTATGGTAAGACCCGAACTTAACCCAACCAGGTTACAATCCTAACTCATATATATATATATATATATATATATATATATATATATATATATATATATATATATATATATATATATATATATATATATATATATATTAAAAATATAATTCATTTTTAATAGATGTTATGGGGATGGCAGTAGACTGGGGCGGAGGCAGGGGACAAGGTCTCCACCCCCTCCCCATCTCAAAATCGGGAGTTCCATCCTCAACTCCATTCCCATTTCATGTCCTCCATCTCCAGTCCAAATGGGGCGAGGCAGAGCAGGGCTCCATCTCCCTCAGTCTATTGCCATCCCTAAAGAAGGATTGGGGACGGGACAGGACAGGGCGGGGATCGGGATAGAGATGGGGCAGGGAGAGGAACAACATAAGTCCATCCCCGTCTCCATACCCACACAGATTTTGATTTAAACCTTAATCCCCGTTTCATGTCCTACATCCCCAGTACAAATGAGGCAAGGTGGGGTGGGGGGCCGTTTTCGCATGGTCCACTGCCATCCCTAGTTGTTTAGCCGCGTAAATAAGTAAATACTAAATGACAACTTGTCAGAATGGATTTTTTGAACGAAGTTGTTTTTCAAAATGAATTTGAGGATCAGCCTATTTAGAAATGAATCAAACAATTTTGAATTAGCATTTTTGTTTGTTTATATTTAAAAAGATGATAGAAGACATAAAATTCAAATAATCAAGAAAATTTATGATAATGCAGAAAAAAATTAAACAATAAGGATATGAATGTAGACTAATAAATGTTCACATTAAGTGAAAATATAATTTAATGATTGCCTTTTAATTTCATACAATTTAGCTTGATAAGAGAATGATTAATATTTGAGTATATATAAATGAAACATCAAACCATTTAAACCGTAGCTAGAAATGCATTATTGATTGAACGTAGAAAAAAGTAATAAACATTTTTTTATACATTTATATGTGTACTCAATTGGAAGCAAGAGGTTTTAAGTTGAGAAAGAGTAAGTCAAAATATATGGAATGTCGGTTTAGTAAGCAACGAAGTAGTGATGGGAGTGTAATGAAGCTTAGTGAGCAAGAAATATCGGTGGATGATTGTTTCAAATATTTGAGATATATCATTCAAAAGTATGAAAAAATTGATGGATATGTAAATCATAGGATAAAGGTTGAGTGGATGAATTGGAAAAGTGCAACTGGAGTGTTATGCAATCATAAAATGCCATTGCGGTTGAAGAAAAAGTTGTATAGGACGACTATTAGGCCCGCTTTACTATATGGTACAGAATGTTGGGCTGCCAAGAGACATCATATTCAAAAAATGAGTATAGCTAAGATGCTTATGCTTAAATGAATGTGTGAAAATACAATAAAAGATAAAATTCGAAACGAGGAGATACATAAGAAGGTAAGCGTTGCACCCAATAAAAATAAGATGAGAGAATCGTTTACGGTGGTTTAGACATATTCAGCGAAGGCCTAATGATACTCCAATTAGAAGGATGGAGAAATGAAAAAGTATATTAGTTAAAAGAGGTCGGGGTAGGCTTAGGAAGACTTGGATGAAGATGATAGGAAAGGATATGAATGCTTTGAACATCACTGAAGTCATGACATTGGATAGAAATGATCGGAGGAGAAGGATTCATGTGAAAAACCCAGAATGATTTTTTTTGTTGGTTCACCGACCCCAATTGTTTTGGGATGAAGGAGGAGTAGTAGTAGTTGTTGTTGTTATATGTGTACTTAATACTAATGTATTTTATTCAAAAAATTAAACCAGCTCCAATTGTTATTTAGTGACAGGGACAAGTAAATACAAAAACAATAGATTGTATTCCATTTACAAACCAAATTATTTACAAAATGATTAATATGTTTAGCAGATTCAATTTTGGATTGAATGATTTTCAGTCAACCCTTTTAAATTACTGATTGTTTAAAAATGATAAAAAATGTAAAATTCAAAAAAATCAAGACAAATTATGAAAAAGTGCAGAAAAAAATACGAACTTGGTCCAATTAAATTATAAATTATGAGTAGTGTCGAATTAAACCAAGACAAATTAAGAACGACTTCCAATTAAAATTTAAATTACTCATTTAATGCATAACCAATCAAATTAGCAAATAAACATTAAAAATATTCTAAAAAGAAGAAAAAAACGAATCATCTGGAAAACCGACTCAATCGGTTGAATGAACCGGTCTATTTAAAAGGAACCTGACCCCCCCCCGAAAACCTACTTACTTGACATCCGATCTACGCTCGCGCCTCTCTCGGCCTCTCCTCTAGCAGACGATTGCAGAGCGGCCGGCCGGCGGTGTTCAGGTCTCTCTCTCTCTCTGAATGTTTCCAGTTCCCTCTTTCTCGATCTCTCCGTCTTTCCCGATTTTTGGGGCCTTTGATTTTGGGGATGGTTGAATCGAGTATCCTTGTCACCCTCTCCGTATCTCTGTCTATGAGGACCGAAAAGGGGGAGGAGGAGGGTTGGATCCTTGAAAAATAACCCTAGTTCAGGTTTAGATGATTATGGCCATGTATGTCTTTCAGTAGGCCCAATTTGGAAGCTATTCTCTTCTAGCTGTCCTTCCAGGCCCGGTTGTTTTTCTCGTGCAAGATATACCCGGAAGCATATATTCAGAATTGCCTCCAGTTCAAATTTGATCATGGTAGATTGGTTCACCAGTGGACGCTGGGAGGCGTGAGATTTTGATCTCTGGAAGAGTACAAATAACATTTTCGTGGGACAAAATCTACCCATTTATCTATTGATTCTGCAATATCCTTTATTTGATGAATACGTTTCTCCTTAATTTTATGGCTATCTATTGAAGCTTGAAATTCCTGGTAATTTATTTGATTAGGTGTTAAATAATGAGAATAGCTTAGAGTCAATTCAGCCAAGGGTAGTTTTACCTTCGTTCTCTAACATCGACTGCAGATACCAATCAGTCTGCATGAATAAAGAGAACAAACAGTTATGAATTTTGTTTTGTAAGAGTTGAATCCCAAAAGCACTACAGAATCACAAATTTTCATTGCCCTTCCTGCAGGACTCATGAATTGTCTAAAAAAAATATTGTTACCCTTGCGTTTGAATTTGACTAATATATTTCGATCCTTTCTCGTGATGGAGGTGATCTGACTGACTTCCAAGTTCCAGCACAAGATGATGTTTTTTAATATGCATTTTATAAGTGAGACAGAGTATGCGATGGATGAACAACTTCACTAAATTAGCATTTAATCCAATGGCATTGACTACTGTGCTATGTTTTCTGTTCATAATGGCACATGAAATTTTTTTCTTTCTTAGGTTTTCTGTAAAAACTTATTCATGATCTCATTATTGATCCAAAATGCTAACCCTAACTATTGTGTGCATTTTTGATGTAGGGTTTTTGGTTGTGGGAGTAGCGGAAATGGTGAAGAAGAGCAAGAGTAAGCTATTTTGGTCCCTTTTTTGTGAATTTATAAGATTTTTTATTTCTCGATTGTTTACTTCCTCATCATTGATTCTGTTTTACTGAGTTTTGTGTGTAGAGAGCAAGAGTAAGAGAGTGCCTTTGAGAAGGAAGTACAAGATCCTAAAGAGGGTCAAGGAGCACCATAAGAAGAAGGCCAAAGAAGCAAAGAAGCTCGGATTGAAGCGTCGGCCAAAGGTTGAAAAAGATCCCGGGATTCCCAATGATTGGCCATTCAAGGAGCAAGAACTCCGGGCACTGGAAGCTCGACGTGTTCGTGCAATCGAGGAGTTGGAGCAGAAGAAGGCCCTTAGGAAAGAAAGGGTATACCCGTCTTTGGCTTTCCTTGTTCAAATTATCTTTGGTTCCATTTAAGGATTCTCTTATTTGTTTTTCATTTGAAATGTTCTTCGTTTTATTAGTTACAACTTATGAACATAAAAAATAGATCGCCTTAATTCTGAATGATGGAGATATACGGGAGCTTATTTCCCTTGGAGGATTTCTAAACCATTCTGATTGCGCCCATCAAACTGGAACAGTGAAAAGATATCTTCATATATGAAATGGAATTGGTTTAGCAGTTGCATGAGGGATGGATATACACTAATATAGTGAAAAGGATAAAATGTAATTCTGATAATGTCTAGTGGGCAATGCAACCATAATGAATTTAAGAGATGATTTGTCATAACTTTTAAACTTATAGGAAGGTTAATACATTTACTACTGTTGTTATCAACTAATGAATTAGGATAGCAATCAATTAACAACATGTTGTATGTCAAAATAATGGGCTATTTTCATGCTTACATTTAGTAAATTAGTATATAAGGAAAGTTTCTGACTAATTTTATTTGTTTTACCTGGGCATATTTTGAGGACATTACTTTTATATGGAAACGATTTTTTGTGTGATTGTTGAATTGGCAATTACATAGTCTGGATTTGGAATGATTGAGCTACAATATGGTTGTCTTTTTCACATGAGAACGAATTTGTTGTCATTTCTAGGCTCAAAAGAGGAAGTTAGGATTGCTAGAAGGAGGTGATAAGCAAGCAGGTGCAGCATCTGCTAAAGAGGGCAATTTTATGAAGGATGACATAGGAATCAACAAAGTCCATGGTGGGTTGCTTGTTTTCTAGTTTCTTCTTGGTACAACAAATATAATTATAATTCCTTGTGTTTTTCTCCTTATGCATAAACAAGTTCTTTTTATGTTTCAGACAACTCTGAAAGGGCTTTCTATAAGGAGCTGGTGAAAGTCATTGAGCTTTCAGATGTCATTCTGGAGGTTCTTGATGCTCGTGATCCTCTTGGGACACGATGTATTGAGATGGAAAAGATGGTGCAAAAGTATGGTCCTGATAAACATCTTGTTTTGCTTCTTAATAAGATTGGTAAGGACATAACTGATTAATAACTTGATGCATAGTCTGAAAGTTCTATGATTATGTAGGTTCAGATTCTGTTAATTTCTGTATTTAGAGAAGAGATTTTAATAGAGGAATGCATTTTTGGGTGGTTAAGTTTAAATTTTGGGGAGTTTCTACTTTCTAGGCAATAGGTCAACACTTCAATTATTTTCACATTGTGATATTCTTTTGAATAACTTGTGCTACATGAGCCCCACCATCAGTGTATCTCTTATTTTAGCTGCTATTCTTTTGAGAGGGGCCAGAGGGCAGAGTGAATCTTTTTGCTATATATTATATCTTTTTTTTTCCTGTTTTTTTGCCAACTCCTTTTTGATTCATCAGTATCCTCACAATTGACACTTCTTGTGTCTTAATTGTATGAGATACATAGTCAAGTAATTGTCAATTCAGTTTGCAAAGAAGTTAATTTTGTTTGGATAAAGAAAGACATAGTCAGTAGCCTCAAGTTATCTCTAATTGAATCCAAACACCTGCTTTGGGATCTTTGACTGCATTGGCCAGTCAAATATAATCTGAACCAACTAATCCAACTCTTTTCAGTTGATTTGTTGATTATGTATGTTGGCACATTTCACATGATGTTGAACTGTGCATTCTTTACCTATTTTTTCCCTTACAATGCTAGATCTCTTATCGACTATGTAACATGGGTACTTCTGGAAGGTTGCTGCACCGATGTCCACACCAGTACCTTTATCGGTACTTCTTGGGTACAGTTCAGACTTCAGACCAGTTTTAAATCTGGCTTGACCCATGGCTGACCCATTATCTATCATATTGGGTCATTTTCATCTGTCTTTAAGGTGCATAAAGGTTTGTTTATATCCCTTCTTGTATGGTATTTGATATGTGTCCTTGTGCGCATGCCCCCATACCCATACTTTTAGAAATTCTTTTTGTCATACCTTACATACCCACACCACATCTATGTAACACAGGCTGTGGATAATTTAGTATATTCACTTTTCTTGTCTATAATTTTCTCTACGTCTTTTGTCCTTTAACATGGATTTATGTGAACTACTGTCTTGACATTGCCTGTCAAAGTTTTGATTAAGTTCTGGGTCTTTGTCTCCATAGGTAAGTCATTAATTGATTATCTGTTTTTTTGTTTGTTACTTTAGTGTATAAAAATTTGGCAATTGGAACTAGTGAAAAGACATATTTTAGCTTAATGAAAAGATATATTATTTGATAAACACCTTCATTGTTTGTATGTGATATATTAGCCTAATGATGAGATATATTATATGATAAACACCTTCGTTCTCTGTATTTGCCTCTAGATTATTTATTTATTGTTAATCATCTTTGTTAGATCTCGTTCCTCGAGAAGCGGCAGAGAAATGGCTCAAGTATTTACGTGAAGAGTTACCTGCCGTTGCCTTCAAGTGTAGTACACAAGAACAACGATCAAATTTAGGGTGGAGATCTGCTTCAAAAACTGCAAAGCCGCGCAACTTACTGCAAACAAGTGATTGCCTTGGAGCTGAAACTCTTATAAAATTGCTGAAGAACTACTCCAGAAGCCATGAGGTATCATCTGTTCCATTAGAAAACTATTTCAAGGTTTCCTCTTGTTTGTGCAAGTTATGTCTCATAAAAGTGCCTTATTATTATTAAGGTGTGTAGTTCCTTTTAAACTATACTTCATGGCTTCTGGGTACTAAGTTCCCCACCGTCACATGGCACTTCTGTGTGCGGTACCCACAGCGCCACCCCATACTGCATGTTCCTCTTAGCTCCTGCTGACTCGGTAAAAATCCCGTCTTACATCCAACCACATTGATTTGGTTATTAAGTTCTCCAACCCACATGGATCATTACTTGTTTAGAACTTCTCTGAGTTTGTTGATATTTATGTTAGTCTTTATTAAAGGATGCATATCCCACTCTAGTTAAAATGGTAGATGACTAGCATATTTATGTACCAAGCAGGCAATTTTAGTTACTTACATTTATGTTGTCTGCATGTTCTTTCCAACAAGTTCTCTGGTATGCACAATGATACTTAGCTGGCAGACACCTAAGCTCCTATTTTTTTACTATGCCCTCGATCTTTCCTTGGTTGTTTAAACTAGGTCATTTGCCTTTTATTATCAACTTTGAGGTTATATCATGAAGAACAAAAGGTTTGGATTATAGTTCTTGCTCTTTCTGTTTTACACTTCAAAATTCAAATATATGTTGTGTGCACCTAGCTAGAGTGGGATGTTTTTTCATTCTAAGATTAAATCGGATTAGGGTGATTTTGAAATGGTGGAAACTGTTGGATTTAAAGTCGGCATTCTTGTTCTTGTTTTTATACTTATGTGTTTGAAATATTTCTTGTTGTGGGCATGGCTGCTTACATTGAGAATCCATCATAGAAGACTAGAAGCCTCATTAGTTGCAGCTATTTTTTTGTCACATGATGCTGTAAACATTTGTAAAAGAAATATATTCCTGAGCACATTTATGCAGCTTAGTTTTGTTTTTGTGCAAGTTTCCAGCACACTAATGCTAGTCGCTGTTAGGTACAGTATAGGATTAGATTATTGATATAAGTCAATTACTGTCCGTTGCATGTTTGAGACTAAAGTTCATTGTGGCTTGTATTTGGCAGCTGAAAAAGTCAATCACTGTGGGTGTTGTTGGGCTTCCAAATGTTGGAAAGAGTAGTTTAATAAATAGCTTGAAGAGATCACATGTTGTCAATGTTGGTGCAACCCCTGGATTGACAAGGACAATGCAAGAAGTTCAGTTAGATAAGAATGTGAAGCTATTGGATTGCCCTGGAGTTGTAATGCTTAAGCCTTGCGAGAATGGTGTATCTATAGCACTTCGCAATTGCAAAAGGATTGAAAAGTTAGATGATCCAGTGTCTCCAGGTAATTTGATTTGGTTCACAGATTTTACTGATTTTTCAAGAAGAATATGACCTTTTTTTGTGGTAGGAGAATGTAATTTTTGTGTACATTATTCCTTTTATTCATGGCTCAACGTTAAGCATCTAGAAAGATCATAGTCTTGCATGATTATAAAATAAAACAAACAAACATTTCTATTCATTTACATTGTGGTTCACCCAACGGGCGCAAATCTAGTTGGTTCCAAATCAAGCGATTCTTGAGTTAACAAAGGATGTTAAAGGAATAGTACGTGTGAAGTGGAAATCATTAGCTCAGCTCTCTCGCATATGCTCATATGAGCGTATATGCTTTTATCTATGCTTGTCCTGATATGCACAAATGTGTTGTTCTTGTATACCTGTCTATTATTGTACTTCAGTTACTGAATGCTAATTCTGATAGTATAGATTCAAGAGTTGTGAATAAGGAAATGATAAATTTGTCATGTGAGATACTTTTGAGGGGAAGGAAAAAGTCTTAACATGCACATACAGCTGTGTAACCTGTGTAAATTCATATTTTATGTGTTGATATTCCAGTTTATGGATGCATGTGACCAAGCTGCCCATTTTCTTCAAACCCTTCTGACTCTAAGATGCTGTTCTGTTTGAATCTCACAGTTAGGGAGATTCTGAAGCTTTGCCCTGCTGAGAAGTTGATGGCAATATATAAGTTACCAAACTTTAGCTCAGCTGATGAGTTCTTGCAGAAAGTGGCTTCTCTTCGAGGAAAATTGAAAAAGGGTGGTGCTTTGGACGTGGAAGCTGTGGCCAGGATAGTTCTTCGTGATTGGAATGAAGGTGCGTGCTTTAGGCTGATTCCTGTAGCATTTCACTATATAGTAAGGCTCTTATTTGGAATGTTGCTTCAGGTAAAATTCCATATTATACATTCCCTCCTGTCAGAGACCAAGGCGAGAAACTGGAGTCTGCCATAGTGTCAGAATTGGGGAAAGTGTTCAATGTTGATGAGGTTTATGGAGAGGAGTCATCTTTTATTGGAAGCCTTGTATCTATTGCTGATGCTGCTCATGTTGAAGTCCCTCCAAGCTCTCCTGTGAATTTGGATGATCAAATGGTAGAGGTAAGCTTTTTTATGTTTGTTGCTGCTTGATGGATTTCTGCTTTTCATTTCCTCTATCAGGGGGACATCCAATTACTCCCATTTAACACTTTATAGATACTATCTTAACAGTAAATAGTTCAAGACATAGTGACAAAAGTTAAAAACGGCAAAATCTCAGCAGGCAAAAAATGTGGGAGATTTTGAAATTTTTCATAATCTCACGTTTGTTTTTCAGCAAAATCTTGGGAATAAAAAATAAATTAAAATGTATTTTTTATAAGAAAATATAAATAAAACACATTAAAAAAAATCTCGGGGGTTTTCACGATAAATATCTTTTAAAAATATAAATATTGCGATATTTGTCACGGTTTGAAAATCTCATGAGAAATTGCTGTTTTAAAGTTTCAGGCAATTTCTCCCGATATATTGGCGATATTTTTATAAATATCTTGATATATTGGCGATATTTTTATAATGAGCCAAAGTTAAACAAGCCACACGAGGTTCTACATGTTGAGCCGAGCCGAGTACCTCTTGTTCTTACTTCATATTCAGCTTGCTGACCCTATTTTACGAGTTTGATCAAGCTCTTTATGAGCCAAACATGAGCCAACCCACGGACTGTTCAGCTTGTTTCCCAGCCATAGTTCCATGCCCTTTTAGCTGTGTCCATGTGGCATACCTCTGTTTTTATGTTTTTTTATTAGGCAAGTTGGGGTAGTCTGCTTTCAGTTTACAAAAGATGACATTGCAGAGAATTAATGAATCAAAGTAAACCAATCTCGTGGTTTATCCTTCCAGCACCTAGCCAAGGGCGCCTAGTTCCACTAACTTTCTAGGAATGTAATTACACTCTGTAGGGACCCATTCTCATTTGAATTTGTTCCTACTTAGCAGCCTCTGAACAATGTCCCTGGCCACAATCCCTCACAGATCTGTTCCTTCAATCGTATGCACAATCTCACTGTGCACATCTCATCTTGATGATTCCACAATCACATTTGATGCATATACATCATCTAGAATCTCAACCCACCAAAACCATTCTCTGCACTTCATGTCAGGTGGTCTAACCATGGTTGGCATTCTCGGGACTCGGTATTGGGTCACATACAACTCGGTGACTCGGGCAAGTCAAGATTTTTTATTTAATTTATTCTAAATAAATAATAAGTATGTAATTTATGATACAAAAATAAAAAATAACATATTAGGTGTGATTTATTATATATAGTAATAAACATAACTTCACAAATTATATATATATATATATATATATATATTAAATATATTTTCAAAATATTAAAAAATTACATTTTCACTATTTGAAATTGAAAAAGTGTGTTATTTGCAAAATATTATAATGTACTTGATAAAATGTAAATATCACATTGTAATCATGATATTTTTATAGTCTAAACATAAAATTTTCGGAAAATATAGACTATTGCATGAGAGTTAATTAGATGCATTAAAATAGTGCCATTTTGGTAAAATACCTATTTCTTATCATTATTTAAGTATTAAATACTATCATTTAATTCATCATCTCTCTGTCTCTCTCCCTTGAATGCTAATAAATTCTCATCCACCGATTACCCACACCAAATGCAACTTTGGAAAGTAGAAATATTTTAAAATCTAGCTTTGGAAAATTGAAGGTTTTTAATGCTTTTAGTTCATTTCTGAATTTTTATCAAAACATGTTTAATGCTTTTACCAAAACATGCTTTTAGTTAATGAAGTTTCAACATGGTAGCTAAGACTCGGCCCAGTCGATGATAAGCTCAGCCGAGTTTTACTGACTCGTCCGAGTTTGGCCTAACCGAGTTGTACTACTTTTTGAACTCGGTTATGTCCTGATCCGAGACAACTTGGGCGAGTCACCGAGTTTGCCACTCTAACCATCCATTCAATTTTGATGAAATGTTCTTTGTCATCTCACTGCATATCTAAAACGCAGTTTATGATTGCCTTTTTCCGTTCATATAGAAAAGGCCTCTTTATTTTGGAAATAAAGCAGGTATCACTGTTCACCATATTTTAGTACAATAGATGGCAAATATCTATATAGTGAATCAGAGGGCCATATGCAACACGATGTAGGTTCCTTGCAAATAATTTAAATTGTTTCCTCTCCATCTTTATTTTGATTAATAATGTTTTTTCTTTTCCTTTTTTAATATATCTGCATTTTTCAAAAGATATCTGCAAGTAAATATGTCCGTGATAGATTATAAAGAAAACAACCTGTTAGGGCCTTTGCACAAACTCGGATATCTTAATGTTGGAATAAATTAACCTTTTTAAATCCAAAAAACGCAGTCTGTTTCTTTTTTTTTTCCTTTTTCTTTTGAGAATGGTGAACTTTCTCAATTATTAATGTGGTGGTTGTGTTATTATTGCATCGTCTTCTACTTGTTCCTGAAGGTAATCAATTTCTTTCTTGATCTATAACCGTTGCCATTCCAACTGTTCAGTCCGAAGATGAAGAAAAACTGGAGGAGCTCGTGGCCTGCGACACTGTTGACTTGGCCAATGAAGCGAAGCCCCAGCACAGCAGTGGACAGAATGACAAACTTTATTCTACAGAGGGCATACTGGATCCACGGATAGCTAAAGCGGAGAAGAAGAAAAGGAAGAAGACTCAGAAGTCATCTGCTATGGACGACAAGGATGGGGATTATGACTTTATGGTTGATTACAATATCGGGAGACATGCTCCAAATAAGGCTTTGGATGATAAAATTGCTGATGGTGGTGGAAACAGTGATAAATTAAGTGATGGGGTGCCAATGTCTGGCGTCGAACTGGATGCATAAACCCGGAGCTTCTGAACCTTGTAGAGAGAGAGAGAGTTTTGCAGGATATGCCTTGTAGAATAGAGTTTGAGCATAGTTTTGGGCTTTTATCAGGTACAATGTGCGAGTGGCTGGCAAGGCTGGCTGCAGTATCTTTTTGTTTCTTGACAATGGCTAGCAAGGTTCATTTTTTGCTTTTTGGAAGTGACAATATCAACGTTGTGAACCCAATGCGTGTCTAGCGATTTGCAACATAAAAGGGTAATTTACATTTAAACGCCCAACTTGTAGCAAATTTATGTTTATCTGCCCTGCGGAAAAGTGGTAGCTGCCTACCACTGGCTTACAGCAAGTGAGCAGTTTTGAGGTTGTTTTTTGCAAATCTGACTATGCAGATGTGTTTGGCATGATCTATTTGTTAGAAAATCATACTTGAATTATATTTTTTTGATAAAAAGAAATATAAATTTTAAAATTTTGAATATTTATGTAAATCTTGAACCGTTGATTTTTAAACCTTATAAAAACCAACCTGTGTATTGCAATCCGACAATCCAAGGGCATGTGCAGTTGAGCCCCATGAGAATCACTCATTCGAATGAGAGTATGATTCTCATATGGCCTCATTTCTCATGACCAACCAAACATGAGAAAAGGGCTCATGTTATTTTGAATCAAATGTGATTCAAAATTACTCCAGTCTGTGAGATTCCTTGTGTGAGATTCCTTGTGATTCTTAATCATATGATTCAAAATCACACTACACCAATCACTTCACACCCGTGACGTTAGTGTGATGTACAGGTTCTTGTGCAAAAATGCAAATGTTGGGTGATGGGTTGGGGGGTGATGCATCCGTCTACCGCCACCTGCATCCAGCTTGCTGGAAGTGGAGACATCAACTGAAGAAGCGCTTTTGAAAAAGAGTGGTCGCCTGAGTTCAGGTATGGGTTTTTCTTTTTTCTGTTTTCTTTTTTGCTGGGAAGGGGTTGAAGCAGGTGGAGCTTGCTGGAAGGGCTCCTCCATCGAGCTCCACTACCCTCCACTTGACTCATGTGGCTTCCTGCTTGCAACTCCCTATTTCGACCTATTTTTTTCTTTTTGGATTGCTGCAACCATCTTCCAAGATTGAGCAGAGGAGCTGCAACTGTGGTAGAATTGAGATGGCGCTCCTCCAGTAACCTGCAATTTTTTCCTTTCCTAGCACCAACAAGCATGGGAATTGGAATCATATGAAATTCCAAATCATGTGATTTTGAATCTCATGAGATTCCAAATCTCAGGTGATTTATTTTCAATTTTGTAAAATCCAACCAGACATACCCTAAATTAACTCATTGAATCACTGTTGGATGACCACCTACCTCTATTACCCTTGTGCAACACACGTACCTTCCACTTCAAATTATTGAAGTGATTTGACTGCCAGCAAGCTGCTACCCAATTACCTTTTGGCTGCCTCTCTCTTCATCATAATGAAGCATACGAGAATCCTACAACATTTCATTCATGGGATACGATATCCTTGTCGCTGTCAAGATCTCAATGAAGGTTACTACTCATGAACTCAATTAAGCCAAGCATCCCACTTCTTCCCTTGATCCTCCCGTAATAGATGATGCCAACCAAGATGGACATCTAACCAGTAGATGATGTGGCTCTGCATTATGCACATTGGAGTAGTCATCTTATTCTTACCCCTTGGAGTAGCCAAAATTTAACTGTAGTATAACATAGAATCAAGGGAAAGTATTGTGATATAAAACAATCACTTAAAAAATTTCCCAGATTTTCTATGTCCCATAAACTTCCCAACATATCACACATCTATGTAACGACCATAAAAATGTAACATGATTTTCAACAAGTTTGTTCACCAAGGCAAAATGAAGCACATAGAGATCAACAAACATTTCACTTATGTATCTTTTAAGGCAATGAGATTGAGCCACGTTTATAGGTATCAAGCATCAACTTGCAGAAGCCATCCACTAAATTTCTCACTTCATACACACCGTGTATAGACTGTCCAACAAAAGAATGGAAGAGAAAACAGAGTATCCTGGTAATGTGGATCATAAACATCAAAATGACTCCACTAACTAAGAAAAAGATATAGTGGACCTCTGGAGTCTGCTATGTGTTTATAAATGTCAAGATCGAGCACCAGTAGTCAAAAGCAGCAGAAATGGAGGATTTCTAATTTGTACATATGGAACACATTTTTTATGATAATTTTTTTTTGATAGTCGAGCTGGGAGATTAAGGCTCCCCAGCTATACCAGCAGTAGACATAACCTACTGTGGTTGAGAAAACAGTTGCCAATCAGGTGGTTTATCTTTCCATACTACACAGTCCCCATCTTTCGAAATATAAGTCAAAAGGTAACACACTATCAAGTCATGATTTCTGACTTTGAATTCACATTGATTTAATTTAGACTACAATGTTGTTGCACGATTCGAGATACGAATTCGACCTTCCTTGGCTGCCTTCATCCGCGAGATCCAGGTTTTATGGGGAGAGAGGATCCAGAATCTGTGACTAGATGAATGCGTTACCAGGAGCATTTCTTCGAGCAAAAGGGTTTCCGGATCCAAAAGCTCCTCAGGTTGCTGAACGGCACCTAGCATTTCACAGTCAACTCTTACATAAGCCACATTGCATCCCTTCTTAGAACGGGTTAAGATGAAAACAATTGAACTTTACCTCTATCACAGTCACTAGATACAGCACTTCATGCAGGCTCCTGTGAAACAAAAGCAGTGCAGTATTGCATCATTAATCAAGGTTCATGACAAAAATAGCCACACACAAGCACTCACGAAGAAAAAAAAACACATTATGATAATGCAGTAATCTAGTAATCTTAAGATGTTCAAAAAGCATAGAACAAGGTGATCAAATATTATGAAACATGTATCAAATTATTTGTTTGAGAGTCCAGATTACCCGAAAAGACATCAGGCGAAAATGGGAATATAAGTTCACACCAAGATTATGTTGCAAAACAAATGCTATTGATATCTTCAACCTTTGCCTTGTAAAAAGAGAAGAGTGGAGGAGAGCTTATACTGGAGTTCACTGATCAAGGGAAGTGCATGAAACCCAAAATCAGCTAGTTGCCTGCAAGTTACACACAAGCCCAGGCCACCTGGGTTCCTTCGAACCCAGATGCGGAAGGGAGGAGGAGAAAGAAGCAGGACGTGAGGAAGATGAAGAAGAAGAAGAAGAAGAAGAAGAAGAAGAAGAAGAAGAAGAAGAGAGAGAGAGAGAGAGAGAGAGAGAGAGAGAGAGAGAGAGAGAGAGAGAGAGAGAGAGACTAGTGCCCTAAACCCCCTCTTTTGTGTGTGTGTGTTTATAGTTTTGTTTACCTTAAAATAGGACAAAAATGGATTCGTTTAGAGTTGGCCGAGTTAATTTTTTGGCCAATTTGAGCTCACATGCAGTTGAACGCACCTGAGTTCAGGTTGACTGCACCCAGCGCAGCAAGGCCCACGTCCCACTGCATCCGCATCGCAACACGGGCGCAGGGGCCAGTATGGCTACTTGGCGGGTCCATGTGACATAGGCCAACTGTATGCTAGTCTCTACCAATTGTTTTGATCTCCACTTTTTCAAGGACGCTGACTATACGTTACTCTGCCAATTGTTTTCTAATCTCCGTTTTTTCAATTGTTTCCTAATCTCCACTTTCCAAGGATGACAACTTGCCAGTCTTGATCTCCACTATTTCGGACAGGAGACAATATACATGAACATGAGAGAACATGAATACATCATTTCCCATACTCAGAAAGGTTTTGAATGATTTGCAGGTTAAACCAGGAAGAACCTACAAGGGATTTGAGAAAACACAAAGCACACCAGATCTTAAGAAAGCAAGCATCATTCACAATGACAATGTTATAGATGTAATGCAACTCATACTCCCTCAGGTACGAGTACATTTGCGATCTTATACAAGTCATGAGATATTTCAACAGAAAAAGACAATATTTCAATAGAAAAAACATTCATTTCTCATTCAAAGGTCACATGTTTGATTTACAAAATACAAGTGGGTATGAGTTAGCATGGATAACCCAAAACCATCAAGAAAAGGAAAGAGTGTCATGATGATCATTCAGGTGGTCAGCGCATTTTTAAGATATTGAACGTCTAGTAAACTGCTTCTAGGTTAGAGAACTAATTGAAAATGGCTACTTATTTGAAATCATCTTTGCACTGGAAGTGAACATTTGATACGACTTCCAACCTTCCCAGGTTGCTGTTGCTAGCTGTTATTGGCTCAACTGGACCAAATGGTGTGTCGATTCCCAAACTCTCATGTATTAAAAATCTTGTCCAAGGTCAAGATTCACTAGGGGAACCAACATCTACACAAAAGTGAATTTTTGGAATGAAGATGGGAAATGCCTGTCCCAAACAAATCAAGGGAGCTATATCAGCTGTTGCATAATGTTTCTCCAACACTCGATATCTAAAGCTTCCTTTCACTATGGTACCAGTTTCCACAGAACATACATTACCATGGTCACATGCTAAAAGGAGACTTCACCAAGCAATGGAAACATGTTGAATGCCCTTGTGCAAAATTTATGCTGCTAACAGAAGCCATGACACATCACTGATAATCTGTTCCAAAGGATCCCCAAAATAAGCTCCCTGAATACTAAAGCAGCAGAGAGCCTTCACAGATATACAAAAATCAGAAACTACTTTCATAAAGCTCATCTCATAGAACATCCTTTTCTCTGATTAACATAAGGCCTATTATCAGCATATCTCATGGCTTTAGTTCTCGGAGAAAACAATCTCAAAATCCTTATAAATCCAAGGAAGCAACATGTGCCAATCTCCAGCAGTATTTGCATTACTCATTGCCTATTTCAAGAACAATACAGATGCCCCAGAAAGAATCCATTTACAACCAGTCATGAAACTTCTGGTTTCTACCATTCTCAATGGGATTTCTCTTTGCAGGGAGATCATCAAAAAGTTGGCATGCCAAACCCAGGACTACCTCTTTATGTGCTGGGCTTGTTGCTTTTGCGTTCTTTGAAACAGAGAGAGAATTCTCACCCTCAGCAAAAGTACTAGAACCTGCTACCATCGAACGCAGGAAATAGGACTCTGATGGTACACTTTTATCTTTGATAGATCTGAAAGAAGAGTTAAAATGCAGCCCCCTTGAAGAGTCACAAATGTTCTCATCGGGTGTCTGAACATGTTGTACAGCTTGCTGAGGAAAGAGATTAAGAGATTTTTTATTATCATTTAAAGACACCAAAGATTTTCCAGCTATGCTCTCTTCCCAACTGTTATCCTGGAAGACATTAATGGCATCATGCCCAGGGTTTACAGTAGCTTTCCCCACTGCTAATTTTTTACTTGCCAGTGATCCTGACAGAGACATCATTCCATCTGACACATCATGAATATTAGGAGACTTTTTTGTGGGAGACACTGAATCCAAGACATTTTCATTTGTAGTCCCCGATACAAAAGAAGAGGAATTTAATGAAGCATTTAAATCAACTTGTGCATGTGGGACAGACGATTCACACTGAGAAATGTTTTCTGGTTTACTGGGCTCTTCATCCACATTCATCAAGCTGACCATTTGAAGATCACCATTTTCGACTCCCTTCCTGTGAAATACTTCCACACACTCACCATCTTCAATTGAGCTTACTGCAATGCTGAACAGTCTCAAATCATTTTTTACAGGGTCATCTGCTAAATCTTTAATAGTTCTATCTTTGTTTGGAGATGATTCAAAACCTTCTTTTTGTAGGGTACTAAGATCAGTATTGACTATGTTCACTGAAGCAAGATGATGATCTTCTATGTTAGCAATCTCATGAACAGATGCTTCTGATGTACACAACACTGGAGCATGCAATGAGCCCGATGAGCTATCAAAAGATTCTACTAGCATGACTGATGATTTGTTTCTTGTCTCACCAAGTAAGTCAAGATGTGCAGATTTTGGAGTATTCAAGTTGGCTATTTCCTGATAACATTCATGTTTTCTCACCAACCCAAAACAATTGCAGCTCCCTTGGATCCCGTATTTAACTATGTCATCATGTATCTCAGCACTAGATTTCATCATTTCTGTGCTACTCTCCAAATTTCTGCTTCCCTGGTCCCTCATGCCATCTGCACAATCCAGTACTTTAGAACATGGAATGCTGCCATCTGTGGCCATAATTGCTTGACCAGGATCATGAAGAAGAGGAACAATGTTAGCAAGTTTGTCTGCAGGGACAGATCCAGATGCAACACATCCTGAATAGACTGGACTAGAATTAGAGTGATCACATTCATCTGATGAAAACTTTGTAACTGTTATCTCCATATCAATGGCACAATTCCCTTCAGAGTTGTCCAGTGGTTCATTCTGTATTCTGCAGCCTTCAAGTTTAGCATTGACATGTGAAATAATATCTGTGGCTATGGGTGCAGCACATGTCTGAGGAACATTCCCTAAAACATCTGTTGGAACTCTTGCAGCTTCCAGCAATGTGCCATTGGCAGATGGCTCTTCAAGTTGCAGATACTCAAGAACAGATTCTACCCTCATATCATTTTTAACATTGCGATTGTCAGCAGCTCGATGCCTGGGTTCAAGCACAGGAAATACCTCAGAAGGATCCACTTCTTCATGCCCCTCCTTTGACGTCTTGCCCCCTGCTCCTGCCCATCAAACCAGATAGAGTATAAAACAATAGCAGTCCTTTTAAAATTGAATGGAATTGGCCATAACATACAAGAAAAGGAAAAGTCACCTGTTTCTTTTTTTTCAAAAGATTGTGAATTATGCAAGCGCTTTTCTAGCAATGTTGTTCCAGGAAATACCATCAAGTTAATATTATGGAATAGCTCCTTATCAGAATCATCTATGTGCTTGAATCCAAATGCCGAGGTCCAAGTGTCAATTAAATCAGGAATAGCTAATATCACCAGCCTTTCTACGTTGATGGACATTAACATCTGTTACATTATACAGATAAACATGAGATAGAAAACAAAATGAAGAAAAGAAAGAAAAAAATGAAATTCCAAGAAAGAAGCATTGTAAATCAATTTCTATGCAACAATCCTTTTTGTTTCCTTTTTAAGTTGGCATGCAAGATATGTTGCTAAACCACTTTCTGTAAACAAGCCCCAACAATAGTCCTTTCCTTCACAAGCAAACAACAGATATGGGATCCGAACATCACTAAGAAATCAAACAGCAATACTAGATCAGTAGTTACTGTAAATTTCAATGAAAATATTTGAAGCATCTTCACATGGAAGTTCTGTTCAGTTGAGATGGGTCATCAACCTAGTGGTACAGCTCAGCGTGGACCTACAGATGACCTGGACCATCCAAACCTCTGACTCTGGACTCATGCATAAGTCCCTTGAGTCCCCAGTCAGGTACCAAGACAACAAATACTGCTTATAAATATGAAACCAGAACTTCAATTTTCAAGCTCTAGCTTCATGTTTTTTACAAGAAAAAGTTAAAAGTTTTTAAGATTCAGGGTTCAACACAGGAAATAATAAGTGAAAACCTGTCTGCAAGGAGAGCTCATCAGTCTGTTCTTGAGCATAGAAATAACTAACTCAACTGGCATTTCCATAAGGTTTATCAGTTCAAAAAACCTCAAAGAGCAATCCCATTTACATGGCCTATCCAGTTGGGTTGCTTTCTGAATCATCCAACACAGGCTTTTGCCAAGTAGTCTAGCAGAAAATCCCTTTATATTTTTATGGTGGTTTATGCCATTTCCTCCCTTTACATATTGTTATGCATGTAACTAGATATTCTGTCTGTTTTTTTAACTGTTCAGCCCTGGAAAAATTTAACAGCCTCTTGGATGAGCTCCTAGGTAGGCAAAAACTGCTTCCTATGCAATTATTTCAAGCATGTAATCATTTCAGCCAGTATTCATTGTCTGACCATGTCACTGGGATGGATGTGGATATTGGGTACAGCACGTACATGAAGGGTACAACACAAATTTGTAAAAAAAAATGGCTAGGGTGTTTTTCTCGTAAATCTTGCAATAATTTCAAGACACCAGAGATATTTGAGGCTATGACCTCTATCAGAGAACCCACCCAGTACCAGTAACCCATGTTGATACGGTATGACATGGGTACAAGGGCCTATTATAAGTACATATATTACATATTTATCAAACAATTCATCATTACCACGACTATGGGACACAAAACAATGGTCAGTTTTGAAACCAATCATTTTAAACGTTTCCAATCTGAAGCAATTTCCAAGAACTTCCGGTTCTCCTGAATGTTGCTGAACTTTTACGATTTTTTATTTAAACTGTTTTTCAAATAGAGCAATTCAAATTGATTCATGCCAATTTGTTTTTTTTTTCTTTTGGAAATCCAATTCGATTCAGAAACCAATTCTGACAACATTGGGCTTCACTAGTCCTGTCATGCAATAATTTCCATTCACAGGCCTAAATAAACCTATCTTGTTTTACCCTTGTCCATCTGAACATGACAAATTACCACACAACACTAGAATCAGATAGCACACAAAAAGCTTTATTGCACTAAATTACATCAAAGGGAAAAAGTGTGAAGAGCCTCATTGATCAATTGTCACATTCTTGACTGTCACTAACACCTTTCCAGAAATATTTTTTTTTTAAACGGGATTTGTTTGTGATACCAAACGTACACACAAGATCAAAGAACCTGATTGGTGAACAAACTTTTTCTCAAACAAATATTCTGAATATTAAAAAATACAAAGACAGAAACAGAAGATGCATCATCAACTTTATAACTATGTCACATGGGTGCGGGGATTCGGCACTTCCAAAAAACCCGGGTGCAGGGGTGCGGCAGGGGCAAAAATGTAATATATATATATATATATATATATATATATATATATATATATATATATATATATATATATATATATATATATATATATATATAAAGGGGGGTCCGGGGGTTCCCCCGGCACGGGTCCCGCTGCGCGGTCAGGGGCTTATAGGGGGGCAGCATCCCCCCCCCTTTTTTTTTTTAAATTCCGCAGCCCATTTCATAGGGCAATTTTTTTTTTAAAAAAAAAAACCAAAAAAATGGACCATCCGCAGCCCATTTCATAGGGCAAAATAAAAAAAAATGGACCAACATGACCCTTGGTGCAGTCAACGCACCCAGGGTCGGGTTGACCGCACTCGCGTCGACGCGGGTGCGGCACCCTGCTAGCCGAGTCCCTGTGACATAGCTTTATAATCATAGAGGCTTGAGCATTTGCAGCAGCATCTAAGCAAAAGAGGCATAACTAGGAAATACTAACAATGATGAAGATTGATGTTTAATATTCTTTTCTTCAACAATGGCACACCACTGCTGTTTTAGAACTTTGAATATGATTAATGATTCTTCTATTAATTAGTTAATAACATAATAGGTTTTACTATTCCTAAACTTTGTCTTGATTATGACAATGACTAATGTTCACCTGCTTAAGATACATGATTACATGGAATATTAATATCAAATATTTGAACAGCTGACTTAACCACACAAAAATAACTACAAACCAAAGCTATAAACAAAAGTTACAAGACTTGTATCCTACCATAATTATATAATTGTTTTCTTCACTTCCGTACCTTTCCATTATTCAGTATTTATTTAACATGTTACCTACTACTGATCCTTTAGCCTATCAACTTTAACCACAATGACCTTATGCAACCAGCCAGCACAGTAAGACACAGAGATTTAGATTTAAGAGAAAAAAAGAAAAGAAACTTGTCGGTGCATGTCATGTTCAAAGTAAGAAATTTCAATCCCTCCATGTAAGGCCTACTGGATGTGCATTACCTTCTCAATAGCATTCATAAGCCGGCGACACATGCCCTGGCGACGATATTCGCTGCAAGTTGCAATAAGAGGCAACTCCGCGACTACAACTCCATGTACCCTGCACAACCACCAATTAATAATCATGTGTTCTACACCTTAAAGAGAAGAGTAGGTGCACAAATGACACCATAAATCTCTTCAGACAAAGTGACTTAAATACAATAACCAAGAACCAACTATGACCTTTTCCAATGAATGTCATCATAATACATGCAGCATTTGATGTCTACAAAGGACTGGGAGAAAAGAAATATAGTTCCACACCCATTTCACAGCATAAACACCTTGCTCCTGCTCTTGGCTAATATGATCTATTCACATAGCTATGTGTGCAGGTACAGGTATGAAATAGGTGCGAACAAAATTTCTAATGAGTATGTGGGTAACGATATATATGTGTGTGTGTGTGTGTGTGTGTGTGTGTGTGTGTGTGTGTTTGTGTACACAAGCACGTAATGCAATGTACAATAATGCTATGTTTTGCAAAATGCCTTAGAAATGAAGTTAAAGACTGCCCATTGTGAATTTAAGTCTAAAGTATTATATAGTTTACTAACAAATAATGATCCACAGATACATACTTAACATGAAACACTTATGATGATGAGGGTAGGCTACACATTAATTGGATCTTGAGATTGAGTTAAGTTTGAAACCCAGTTGATGGGTATCCAGTATCAGTACAGGTATGACACCGGCACAGGGTCTTGGTGGAAGCACCCATGATACATAAAATATGAGTAATATGCAGCATCTAGTATCCTCCTCAACAAGGATCATTTCCAAACCCTTCCTCCAGGCTTCCTTCCTGATTTATGAGCTGGACATCTTGAAACAGTCAAGAGAAGTTAGTTTGAACTTAAAAAACCATGGACAGTTTATGAAGCCTAGAAACCTTCAAAATGACCACGTGATCGTAAACCCTTATGTCAACCATCATGCGTTCCAGATGTTGAGTACTTGGAAACCATGAATCAAGGATATGATCAATTGTTAACCTAGTGTAAAACACTAATTTAATATTTGTTTAAACATATCTAGGCAATACTCGAAACAGTAAGAACTTCTCCGCACCCAGTGTGAAAAACTTCATAACTGTAGTAGCACTTTTCATTAGGTGATAATAGAAACCCACCAAAAACAAAGAAAATCATTAACATGGTTCAATTTTGTTAGGTGTTACAAATTAAACTCAATTTCTGTTTTTCTTTTGTGGTGTTCAATATTCTCAGGTTACCAACCTCCAGGAGGATAGTCTACCTTTACTGTTAAAATATAGTGTATATATTTGTATACCTAACTGATATACATATATTTATACAATATGCATATATCAGAGGTATTTTGGTCATTTAATGGCATGTAATATAGTACAGTCCAATAGAGACTGTAGAGTCTTTTTTGTTTTTTTATTTTTCTGTTTTTTTTTTGTATGTCAGTCAACATCGTTCGACTGCCCCCAACGGTCATAAATATGACCGTTGGACCCTCTCATTGTTAGAGTCCCACTACTCTACGTAAAATAAGCTTTTCTAAGCTTATTGGCTGTTATATAAAAACCAGTTTTTTATGTGGAATTTGTGTCATTGTGCTCTTGTAAAATTTGTGTTTTTATATATCTCTTTTATGAGATTGATATCGGTCCATTAGAAACCATATTGTATTTATGCACTTGTGTAACCCTTTGTTGGCATTGTGATTGTGCACATCTTGTTTCATTACATGATATCAAAGCCTAGGACTCTTGAAGTATTGAAAGTTATCGTGGGATTGCTCTTTGTGGTGGTGTTCTTCAATCTTTAGTCTTCAAACACAAACCTTCTTTATTATGGGAGAAAGAGATTCCGCCCGTCATCTCCTACAAGCTCAACGAAAGCAACTATTTGATGTGGGCTACCGCAATGGAAAATCACATCAAAGGTAAAAAGCTTTGTGGGTTTGTTAGTGGAACCACTAATGAACCTCAACTTAAATTAATAAGAAAAGAAGAAGATCAAGTCAAAACTCTATTCGAAAAAGAAAAAAAGAAAGCTTTGCAAGAATACCAAAACAAGTTGGAGGATTGGGAAGCTAGCAATGCTCAAATACTCTCATAGTTCATGAATGCTATGGAATTCAAGATCGCCAATAACATCATCAAATTTAAAAAGACGTGATGCATGGATCTTTATAAAGAACACATTCATTCAAAAAAAATATGACTATGTTATATTATCTTCAAGACAAGGTGCGTAATACCAAACAAGGAGATAAAAGTATAAGAGACTTTTGTGATATCTTGTCTCCTATTTGAGATGAACTAGCTATGTTAGAACCAAAATGAGAAGGTTTGGCTATTAAGATGAGAAAATTACAAGTTGAAAGAGAAAACCTTTTCTCTTTTCTATATGTTCTCCAACCAGAATTTAAGCAAGTTAGGTCCTCCTTGCTTCATAGGACTTTGGCTCCTTCTATAGTGAGACTTTTGCTCAAATTTATCACGAAGAAACAAGACTTGAAATGCACAAGTCTAATGACAATGTTCTTGCCGTATCAAGACCCAAAATTTTTGTAAAAACTTATAAACCACCTCACTTTAAAAGAAAATTCAATAAAAAAAGACTTAACGAGGGAGGATACAAAGGTAAAATTACTTGTCATCGTTGTAAAGAACCGGAGCATATAAGACTGGATTATCCCAAGCTATAAAAAATGGTTGTCACAAGTGAAGAACCTCAAGAATCAAAGCAAGAGAAAAACTTCAATGATTTAACAATTGCTCAAATAGTGAAGGTCGTCTCACAAATTCTAAAAGTCACTCCTTCTACATCTAGTGTTGCCATCTCCTCTTCTTCTCCTTCGAGCAAGTCTTCTTGGATTTTGGATTCAAGAGCCTCATTTCACATGACTCATAACGAGGCTCTTTTATTCGATTGCACTAATTCATATTTTTCATGTGTGTCAATCGTTGATGGTACTTCTTTAAAAGTTAAAAGTATAAGAAACCTTAACAATATTTCAAAAAAAAAAATTTGTTTCAAATGTGAGGGTTATCCAAAATTAGATTTAAACCCTTTTTCGGTATCTCAAATTTTTGATTATAGGTGTAAAGTATTCTTCTCATCTAAGGCTTGTTGGGTGCAGGATCTCCAGTCAGAGAAGCTGATTGGGCAAAGCCATAGAAGATGAGATCTTTACTATATAAATTCTTTAAGTTTACCTAAAAACTCATTTTGTAATCATATCAAAGAAATTAATTAAGATCTTTGGCATAAAAAAATAGGACACCCAAGTATATCCAAATTATCACATTTTCCATTTTTGGAAAAATTTTGTAAGGATAAGGAATTTCTATGTGAAGATTGTATACTTGGAAAAATGCAAATGCTGCATTTTGGATCTAGAACTTCTTTCACTAATGAAATCTTTGAATTAATGCATTAGGATGTATAGGGTCCCATTCCCGTTATGTTAAAATGTGGTTATTCATATTATGTTACATTCATAGATGATTTTAGTAGACATAGTTGGATCTACTTCCTTAAACTCAAATAAGAAGTTTTTTCGTGTTTTAAAATTTTTTATAATCTTATTAAAAATTGATTTAAAACAAATATTAAAATCTTTCACTCGGACTCAGGGTGAGAATTTCTTGCAAATGAATTTCAATCCTATCTAAAAACTCATGGTATTTTATGCCAAAGATCTTGTCCTAGGACCCCCAACAAAATGGTATTTTTCAAAGAAAGCATCGTCATATTATTGAAACTACCAGGACCCTACTCATTTCAAAAGAAATTTCAAAAAAAAAATTGCGTAGAAGCCGCTCTCACCAAGGTATATCTAATAAATAAAATGTCTTCTCAAACTTTGAAAAACAAATCTCCAATTGAAAAACTCTTTAAAATCTCTCCTACTTTGAACATAAGCTTCCTAATAGGTTTGTCTCCCATGAATCCTTCTCTCAAAATTAAAGGTCATCCCTTCTACCAATTAATTCATGAACCAACTAACTATAAAGAAGCTAAAAGCATAAAAGAATTGACAGAAGCTATGAAAATAGATTTAGATGCATTACACAAAGCCCATACTGGGGAAGTCCAACATCTTCCTAAGGGAAAGAAGACAATAGGATGTAGATGGGTATTTAAAGTCAAAATAAAGAATGACGGGTCCCTAGAAAGATATAAAGCAAGATTACTTGCAAAATGATATTTCTAAGAATATACAATAAATTATGAGAAAATATTTGCTCCAGTAGCTCACATGACCATAGCTAGGGCTTTAGTTACAGTAGCATCCATTAAAAAATGACCTATATATAAGTTAGATATTAAAAATGCTTTATTAAATGAAAATTTATTAAGAAGTTTATGTGGATCCTCCCCTTAGTCTGACTATTGAAAATGGAATGGTTCTTCGTCTTCAAAAAGTTTATATGGGCTTAAACAAGCTCATAAAATATGGTATGATCGATTTAGTGAAACTGTGTTGAATCTTGGATTTAAATCCTGTTATACTGACATTGCTTTTTTTTGTAAGATCTACAGGTACCTCCCTCCTTTATCACT
This sequence comes from Nuphar pumila, assembly GCF_984573655.1. Taxonomy (NCBI): domain Eukaryota; kingdom Viridiplantae; phylum Streptophyta; class Magnoliopsida; order Nymphaeales; family Nymphaeaceae; genus Nuphar; species Nuphar pumila. The sequence goes on from NC_143259.1 coordinate 8,676,953, forward strand.
CTGTTTTTGTAACTTGATGATATGATCATCACTGGAAATGATCAGAAGGAAATTGAAGAAATTAAGATTATGTTTAAAAAATCTTTTGATATGATTGACCCAGGTTTTTTGAGATATTTTTTAGGAATTAAAGTAGCATACTCGCCAAGAGGGTAGATTTTGTCTCAAATAAAGTTTGCAGCTGATATTATTGCACATTCAAGATACTCCTAAAGTGATAGATGCTAAAATGCGAGTTGAAGACAAAGTTTTATTAGATGATCAAACTCCTTAAGGCAACTCATCAGATTATTAATGTACTTATATATTACTAGGCCAAACATTGTGCAAGAATTACATACTGCAAGTCAATTTCAACATGCGCTTACATTAGCTCACATGAGTGGTGTTAAGAATAGTTCGATACATCAAAAAAACTATATCTAAAGGGATATTCTTATCTTCATCATCTTTAAATCTTATTGCTTATACTAATTCTGACTAGAGAGAAGAATCCAATAACCGTCACTTAAGTACAGGTTTTTATGTGCTTGTAGGTGATTCCTTTATTTCTTAGAGATGCAAAAAACAACAGAAAGTGTCTTTATCTTTTACGGAAGCTGAATATAGGGCGATGACAACAACTGAGTTCGTGTGGATAAAATCATTACTTTCAGATATGAGTATTGAACCATCAAAATTATGTTGTGATAACAAAAGTGCCATATATATAGCCAACAATCACACATTTCATGAACGCACAAAACATATTTAGATGGATTGCCAATATGTTCGAGAAGAATAGTTGAAGGGGACGATTACTTTACTATATGTTCAGTCCAAGTTTCAGATTGTAGACTTCTTCACCAAAGCACTTTTTCTACCAAGAATTTTGTATCTTCTTGGCAAACTTTCAGTGATCTCACAAAGGGGAGTGTTAAAATATAGTATATATATTTGTATACCTAACTGATATAAATATATTTATACAATATACATATATCAAGGGTACTTTGTGTTAAAATGTAAAACTGTACATATATGTATATATAATAATATTATATTATTATATATATATAAATACATTTTTCATTTCTTTCATTTCTGTAAGTTTTTTCCTTTATTTTTATTTTTTGTCTTTATGTCATCTAGTTCAGTTTGAACTAGAATGACTGTTGCTAGTCAAGTCCTGTCCAGACTTGACTAGCAATAGAGCTGTTGGACTGACACAGTCCAACAGCTCTTAATAGAGCTGTTGGACTGTGCCCAACAGCTCTATTGAGTCCTCTTTCAGCTGTGTATATAAAGGGGTGTAGCCCCTCTTGTATTTTACTCCAATGCTTCTTAAGCAATTGGTTTTTCATATCAATAAAGAATACATTTTTATTTTTATTTTGTTTCCAGTTATACCCTTTTTAAGGGTTATGCTTTAGTGTCATTCTTGACACTTGCTCTTGTTAATCTAAGCTCGTGTTTCGAAGATCCCCATTTCATTTCATGGTATTAGAGCCGCAGAAGTACTAAATCTTGAGGAAAAGCTGCCTCGGTTTCCGTGCCCGTTTGTAAAAGTGTTCGCCACTTGAAGAGAAGTGTTTTATCACTTCATTGGAGAGGATTTCACATCTTGTTGTATTGTTTTTTTTCTTTCTTTTTCATTTTCCTTCTTGTTTCTCTTCTATCCCTATTCTTTCTCTCATTGTAATCGATGGATGACAATGATAAAGTCACCATCATGCCTATGAAACTAAGTGATACGAACTATGTAACATGGGCTTCAATCATGAAGCACCATATATGGGGAAAAGGCTTATGGGGGATTGTGGATGGTTCCGATTCGGAACCTAAGCTATCTCTTACTAAAAAGAAGGGAGATAAAGAGGTCCTTCTATCGGAAGAAGAGAAAATCAAGGCTATTGCCTCATACGAGAAGAAATGGAAAGAATGGAGAATATCTCATGCGAAGATAATGTCATGGCTTATCAATAGCGTTGACATTAAAAAATGCTCAAGTCTTGCCCAATTTGATCATGCAAATAAGGCATGGGAATACCTTAAGAATATGTATTCCCTTAAAGATATTGCACACGTGTGCAACCTCCAAGAAAAAGTTCGAATGATGACACAAGGAGACAAAACTATTCGTGAATATTACAATGGGTTGTCCGAACTTTGGGAAGAACTTTCCCTTTTAGAACCAAAGTGGCATTGTGCCGAAGACATCGAGCTTCGTCAGAAACAACTCGATGCTGAACATTTTTACCAGTTTATCACTGGATTAAGGCCGGAATTTGAAACCACTAAATCGGCCCTACTTCACCGGGGAAAAATTTCTTCTATTGTTGAAACTATTGAAGAGTTAACAATGGAAGAAAATCGTCTCCGGAAAGGTTCTTTAAAAATTGAAGATGATTCCGTTTTAGCCGTGTCTAGACCAGGGAATCATGTTCGATCATATAGGCCTCCTCACTTTAACCGACAAAATGGTGACTATGATAAGAAGAAAGTTATTTGTCATCACTATCATGAACCGGGACACTACAGGCCACAATGTCCCAAACTTAAGGAGCTGAGAGAAAAAAGAGCTGCAATTGCTGGATCGGAGCCTAAAGATCATGATGCACCAGTTTCCCTGACCCAACTAATGGAGATTCTTCAGCCTCTCATCAAAGGTGCCTCTTCCTCATCTGAAGCTTCAACCGGCGCAGCAGCCTCATCTTTTTCTGATCTAGGTAAAATTTCTTGGTTTCTTGACTCTGGTGCATCTTTTCATATGACCCCAAAAAATCAAAGTCTATCCAAATGTGTTAAAAATAAAACAAGTGTGTCAAAGGTCTTTACTGCTGATGGGACTTCTCTTGAAATAGAACGAATAAGAAATTTTGAAAAAATTTATAAAACAAAAAATTTTTTTATTCCAGAAATTAGACATGTTCCCAAATTAAATTTAAATCTTTTATCTGTATCTCAAATTTCTGATTATGGGTGTAATATTTCTTTTTCTTCTCATGGTTGTTGGGTACAGGATCGCCAGTCAGGCAAGCTGATTGGGGAAGGCCATAGAGAAGGAGGACTCTATTACATGGATTTTTTGGAAATGCCGAAGAAAGCTTTTTGTTATAATATTCAAAAAATAGAGTTGGAACTGTGGTATAAGAGACTTGGTCACCCACATATAGCCAAAATCCAACATTTTCCAAATCTAGGGAAATTTTGTAACTCTGAATCATTTGATTGTAAAGATTGTATTCTCGGCAAAATGAAAAGATTACTATTTCAGAACAGAACCTTTTTCTCTTCAAGACCACTTGAATTAATACACTCGGATGTTTGGGGTCCTGCACCAGTAATTTCTAAAGGAGGATTTGTTTACTATGTTATTTTTGTCGATGATTTCTCCCGACATACGTGGATGTACTTTCTCAAACATAAGTCTGAAGTATTTTCTGTTAAAATGTACACTCAAAATCAATATTGTAAGTATAAATATATATACTTATATACATAGAGATACGTATACATATATTATATGTATACGTATCTCTATATATAAGCATATATATTTATACATTTTTATCCTTTTTTACCCGAAAGGGTATTTTTGTCATTTTACATTTTGCGCATATTCCATTTGGAATATGCTGTAATTTTTCCATTATTTTTGTAATTCTTTTAATTTTTTATTTTTTCTTTTTTGCACTCTCAAAAAGTGCATTGGGGGTCTCCCCAATAGAGTCGTTGGGGAGCCCCCAACGGTCACAATTGTGACCGTTGGGAGCTCCCCAACGACTCCTTTGGGGAGCCCCCTCTTGCCTCCTTCCTTCTTGTATAAATAGGGGTGTTCCCCCTTTGTATTTTTCCAAGCTTGAGAGTCTCAAGCATTTGCTTTTTATAAAGTACATGCATTATTGCATGTTTATTATTTATACGCTTTTTGCGTATTTTGTTCAAGTGTTGTGAGAGTGCTTTTGTGCACTTCTTTTCCAAAGTATTTGTGCGTATATGCGTATTGTCTCTTCGTAGACATTTTCACATTTTCATACTTTCAAACTTTTCATAATATGGTTAAAAACAAGTTTCAAAATGATATTACTATTTTTCGCACAGATTCAGGGGGAGAGTTTTTATCCACAGATTTTCAAAATTATCTTAAATTGCATGGCATCACACATCAAAGATCTTGTCCTTATACACCTCAACAAAATGGACTGGCAGAACGAAAACATCGCCATATTATAGAAACCACTAGGACTTTATTAATAGCAAATCAAGTCCCGAAAGACTTTTGGGCAGAAGCTGCCTTAACTGCCACCTATCTCATTAATAGGATGCCATCTTCTTCGTTACAAAATATCACTCCCATTGAAAAACTTATGAACATTTCTCCAGACTACTCTAGACTAAGAATATTTGGATGCAAATGTTTCATATTTACTGACAAAAATGATAAACTTTCCCCTCGTGCGATTCCCTGTGCCTTTTTAGGATATGCTGAAAACCAGAAAGGTTATAGATGTTTTGACTTCAAAAATAATAAACTATATGTGTCTAGAAATGTTTCCTTTCTTGAAAAGGAGAGCTTCTTTGATTTTAGAAAATTAAAAGACGCCACTGAGTACTCCTTTTTGCTAGATCTAACATCAACATCTGATGAATATGACCTTGACTGTAACTTTGATGATGATCAAAGAATTATTGATCTTAATGTTGAAAATGAAGAAGTTCATAGAGATACTAGTATTCAATATTCCAGGCAACAAGAGTCTAATCCTCCATGTGCACTTGAGAAATATTCTAACATTCCAATTAGACAATCAACCCGAATCTCGAGGCCTCCAGGAAAGTTTGTATCATACGAGTCTTTCTCACACACATATAGGTCAGTTATTGCATTAATTCACTCATATGAAGAACCATCCACATATTTTCAAGCAAAAAATGATATCAAATGGATAGAAGCCATGAAAGCTGAATTAGATACACTTGAAAAGGCTTCTACATGGAATATTCAAGATCTTCCTCCAGGGAAGAAAACTATAGGATGTCGATGGGTTTATAAAATTAAAACCAAGAGTGATGGTACTCTTGAAAGATATAAAGCCCGTTTAGTAGCCAAAGGTTATGCCCAAGAATATGGGATTGATTATGAAGAAACCTTTGCTCCGGTGGCTCGTATTACTACTGTCCGAACCTTAATTGCCTTAGCTTTTATCAAAAAATGGTCTATTTTTCAAATGGATGTCAAAAATGCTTTTTTAAATGGAAAGCTAGTTGAAGAAGTATATATGGAACCCCCTCCTGGTCTAAGTATTCCTAAGGGTAAAGTCCTTCGCTTAGAAAAAGCTCTTTATGGACTTAAACAAGCACCAAAAGCTTGGTATGATAGGTTTAGTCGTGTTATGATTGATATTGGTTTTCAATTCTGTTTAACTGACACTGCTTTGTTTATTAAGAATTCTGATGCAGGGATCATTGTGCTTCTTCTCTACGTGGATGATATGATCATCACCGGAAGCGATAAACAGGGAGTTGAAACAATCAAAACACTTCTTAAATCTCATTTTGAAATGACTGATTTGGGTTTGTTGAGATATTTTTTAGGCATTGAAGTTGCTTATTCTCCTAGAGGATATTTATTATCTCAGACTAAATTTGCTTTTGATATTGTTTTCAGGTCTGGTATTACTGATGATAAGAAAGTCGACACTCCAGAAGTTGTTAATGTTAAAATGAAGATTGATGATGGAGAACTTCTTGCAAACCCTACTCTTTACAGACAGCTTGTCGGGGCACTTTCCTATCTATCCATTACCAGACCAGATATAGCACATGTTCATACAGCAAGTCAATTTCAACATGCTCCTACTTCTGTTCATATGGGAGCAGTCATGCGTATTATCAGATACATCAAGTCTTCTCTTTCACGAGGACTTTTCTTATCTTCCTCCTCTTCTCTTGATTTAATTGCATATACTGATGCTGATTGGGGAGGTGATCCCAATAACAGACACTCAACCACTGGCTTTTGTGTCTTTTTAGGGGAATCATTAATCTCGTGGAGGTGTAAAAAGCAGCAGAAGGTATCTCTCTCATCCACCGAAGCTGAATACAGAGTCATGGCAACCACGACCATGGAAGTAGTTTGGCTCCGACGACTGCTTGCTGACATGGGAGTTGAAGCAACAAAGGCTTCACAAATGTGTTGTGACAACAAAAGTGCGATCTATATTGCTAGTAACAGAACATTCCACGAACGCACCAAACACATCGAAATGGATTGTCACTACGTCAGAGAGGAATATCTACACGGGATAATTGATCTGCCATATGTCACTTCAGAATATCAGTTAGCAGACTTCTTTACAAAGCCTCTTGCTGCTCCCCGATTTCACTTTCTCTTAGACAAACTTTCGCTCATTGTACCGTAAGTTTGAGGGGGAGTGTTAAAATGTAAAACTGTACATATATGTATATATAATAATATACATTTTTCATTTCTTTCATTTCTGTAATTTTTTTCCTTTATTTTTATTTTTTGTCTTTATGTCATCTAGTTCAGTTTGAACTAGAATGACTGTTGTTAGTCAAGTCCTGTCCAGACTTGACTAGCAATAGAGCTGTTGGACTGACACATTCCAACAGCTCTAAATAGAGCTGTTGGACTGTGCCCAACAGCTCTATTGAGTCCTCTTTCAGCTGTGTATATAAAGGGGTGCAGCCCCTCTTGTATTTTACTCCAATGCTTCTTAAGCAATTGGTTTTTCATATCAATAAAGAATACATTTTTATTTTTATTTTGTTTCCAGTTATACCCTTTTTAAGGGTTATGCTTTAGTGTCATTCTTGACACTTGCTCTTGTTAATCTAAGCTCGTGTTTCGAAGATCCCCATTTCATTTCACTTTGGTCATTTAATGACATATAATATAGTATAGTCCAATAGGGACCGTAGAGTCTTTATAGTTTTTTTATTTTTTTGTTTTTTTTATGTCAGTCCATATGACTATGGGAGAGGCACTCCAACTAGTCATTGGACTACCCCCAAGTCCAACGACTATTAGACTGCCTCCCTATCATTGTATGTGAGGCTCTATAAATAGTCTCACCACTCTATGTAAAATAAGCTTTTCTAAGCTTATTGGTGTAATGAAATGGTGGTCTTCCACAAACGCGCGAATAACTCATAAACAAGTGTCTATTGGAGACACTAAAAGCATGGCCCTTGAAAGGGTATAAAAGGAAGAACACTTGAAAAATAAATAATACTTTATTCATGTTCAAAATGCTTAAGAAGCATTGTTACTTACATTGAAGGGGTTCACCCCTATATATACAAAAAACTGGAAGAGAGAGGAGAGCTCAATTTGAGCTCTCCAAAAGAGACATTGGACTCTAGTCCAACGGCTCTTATTATAGCTGTTGGACTAGAGACTAACAGCTATTGCACAAGTTCCAACAGGAACTTGACTGGATCAAATGTCTAGTTCCTATTGAACTAGATGCTAAAAAAGAAAATAAAGGAAAATAGAAAAAGAAAATAATAAAAGGAAAATAATAATAATATTATTAAATAATATATATGTATCACAATTTACATTTTAACACTTTCTTTCAAACTTATGGTACAATGAGCGAAATTTTGTCTAGGAGAAGTGAAATCTAGGAGCAGCAAGAGGCTTGGTAAAGAAGTCTGTTAATTGATATTCTGATGTAACATATGGTAGATCAATGGTTCCATATAAGTATTCATCTCTGACATAGTGACAGTCCATCTCAACGTGTTAAGTGCGCTCATAGAATGTCTGGTTGCTTACAAAGTAGATCACACTTTTGTTGTCACAGCACATCTTTGAAGCTTGCGTTGCTTCAACTCCCATATCCGCTAGCAATCGTCTGAGCCAAACAACCTCCATAGTGGTGGTTGCCATGACTCTGTATTCAGCTTCGGTGGAAGAAAGAGCGACCTTCTGTTGCTTCTTGCACCTCCACGAAATTAAGGCTTCACCTAGGAATACACAAAAACCAGTAGTTGAGTGCCTATTATTGAGATCACCTCCCCAGTCAACATCAGTATATCCAATTAAATTTAATAAAGAGTCCTCATGAAAGAGAGGATTTTAAGTATCTAATAATATGCAAAATTGCTCTCATATATACAAAGGTAGGAGCATGCTGAAACTGACTGGCTGTCTGAACCGCATGAGCTATATCTGGCCTAGTAATGAAAAGATAAGAAAGAACTCCAATAAACTATCTGTAAGGAGTAGGATCATCAAGAAGTTCTTCATCATCAATTTTCATTTTAACATTGACAACTTCTAGAGTGTCCACTTTCTTATCATCTGTAATTTCAGACTTGAAAACAATATCAAGAGCAAATTTAGATTGAGATATCAAATACCCCCGAGGAAAATAAGCGACTTCCTATGTCACATGGATTCGGCCAACAAGGTGCCGCACCCGCGTCGACGCGACGCGACGCGGGTGCGCGTGCGGCACCCGGTGCAGTCAACTTGACCCTGGGTGCAGTCAACGCACCCAGGGTCATTTGTGTCTAACTTTTGGACCAAAAAAATGGCTGATTGATGGAGTATTTGTTTGTTTCTAGTAACTTGTGTTTGGTTGTAAAATATTGGCCGATATATGTTCCTAGGCATCATGGAAAAAATAAGGACGTTACCACTAATGGTTACTTAAAGGGGTTTCATGGAAAATGAAAGAAGAATTAATTCTACATGATTTTTAGTTACTTTTATCTTGGGAAGAAACTTCTTAGAGACTAGCAAAGACGTAACAGCCAAGGGGTGGAGATTTAACAAAGGAACGGACTGCTCAGTTCCCATTAATTACTCTTTCTCTCTCTCTCTCTCTCTATATATATATATATATATATATATATATATATATAAGTAATCAATAAATGCATTAGAAAAGTTAATTGCTTTGACCGGTAAAATATCATGTCCATTTATGTTTTACGCCCTGCAGTGTAGGGATGAAAGTGAGGTTGGGTAAACCTGACCCAACCCGAATTGACCTAGCTCGACTCGGTCATGCCCAAGATGAACATTCATTAGTGTTAATGTTGTTAACTGTTAAAACTTAAAAATTATATATATATATATATATATATATATATATATATTACCACACCCCCGCACCCAAGTTTTTTTAAAGTGTTGCACCCGCACCCATGTGACATAGGCGACTTCAATGCCTAAAAAATATTTTAATAAACCTAAGTCGGTCATTTCAAAGTGAGTTTTAAGAAAAGATTTGATATTTGCAACTCCCTGTTTGTCGCCTCCGATGATAATCATATCATCCACGTAGAGAAGAAGAATAATGATGCTTGCATCAGATTTCTTAACAAAGCAGTGTCGGTTAAACAAGGTTGAAAATCAATATAAAGCATAACATGATTAAATCGGTCATACCAAGCTTTTGAAGCCTGTTTAAGACCATAAAGAGTTTTTTTTAGACGAAGAGCTTTACCCTTAGGGATACTAATACCAGACGGGGCTTTCATACTTCTTCAATGAGATTCACATTCAACAAAGCATTTTTGACATCCAATTGAAAGATAGGTCATTTTCTAATGGAGGCCAAGGTTATTAAAGTTCTAACAGTGGTCATACGGGCCATAGAAGCAAATGTTTCTTCATAATCAATGTCATACTCTTGGGCATATCCTTTTGCCACTAAACGGTTCTTATACCTTTTCAGGGTCCCATCACTTTTGGTTTTGACTTTGTATACCCACCTACAGCCTAGAGGTTTCTTACCTGGAGGGATATCTTGGATCGTCCAAGTGTTGGCTTTTTCTAATGCATCAAATTCTATTTTCATGGCTTCTATTCATTCTATATGATTTTTGGCTTGAGAATAGGATGATGGTTCATCATATGATTGTATTAATTTAATGGTTGGCCTATATGTGGGTGAAAAGATTCATAAGAAACAAATTTTCTGTCTAGAGATTCTAGATGTTCTTCTGGGTGAAACTTCAGAGTATTTTTGTAATGTATATGGAAGATTTTGCTCTCTACGTCTTGAATATTGTAGACTAACATCCCTATGTATTTGCTCTTCATTATCATCATTTTCAACAGCAATAGGACTTTGATCATTGTCAAGGTCACATTCATTGGATTTTGAAGTTAGATCAATTAAAAACGAGTATTCAGTGACATCCTTAGATTTTTCAAATTCAAAGAAGCTTTCTTTTTTCCAAAAATGATACATTTCTTGACACATAATTTGTCATTTTGAAAATCGAAACACCTGTAGCCTTTTTTATTATCAGCATATCCTAAAAAGGCACATGAAATTGCACGAGGAGAGAGTTTGTCATTTTTGTTGGTGAAAACAAAACATTTGCATCCAAAGACTCTTAATTTAGAATAATATGAAGTTAAATTAACAAGTTTTTCTATTGGAATTGTATTCTTTAATGGGGAAGACGGCATCCTATTGATGATGTAGGTGGCAGTTAGGACCGCCTCAGCCAAAAAACTTTTTGGAACCTGATTTGCAATTAGCAAGGTCTTAGTAGTTTCCATAATGTGTCGATGTTTGCGTTCGGCTAGGCCATTCTGCTATGAAGTGTGTGGACATGATCTTTAATGCGTGATACCATATAAATTGAGATAGTCTTTGAATTCTTTGAACATAAACTCTTCCCCTGAATCAGTGCGAAAAATGAAAATATCATTTTAAAACTTATTTTTAACCATTTTATGAAATATTTGAAAGTTAGCAAAGACTTCAAATTTATGTTTAAGAAAATAAATCCAAGTATGTCTATAAAAGTCATCAACAAAAATGACATAATATGTATAACCACCTTTGGAAATAACTGGTACGGGCCCCAAACATCCGAATGTATTAACTCAAGTGGTCGTGAAAAAACAAAAGTTCTACTAAGAAATGATAACATTTTCATTTTGCCAAGAATGCAGTCCTTACAAGAAAAAATTTCAGAATTACAAAATTTTCCCAAACTTGAAAAATATTGAATTTTAGACATATGAGGATGGCCAAGTCTTTTGTGCCATAAATTCAATTCTAATTTCTGAACATTACAACAAAATGCATTCTTGGGTAATTCCAAAAAGTCCATGTAAGAGTCCTTCTCTATGGCCTTCCCCAATCAGCTTCCCTGACTGGCGATCATGTACCCAACAACCATGAGAAGAAAATGAGATATTACATCCATAGTCAGATATTTGCGAGACAGATAAGATATTCAAATTAAGTTTAGAGATATATCTAACTTCTGAGATAAAAACATTTTTGGATTTTTGAAGATTTTCAAAACATCCTATTTCTTTTATTTCAAGAGATGTGCCATCGGGTGTAAAAACCTTTGACACGCTTGAGTTATTTTTAAGACATTCGGATAGACTATTAACATTTAAGGTAATGTGAAAAGAAGCACTAGAATCTAAAAGCCAAGGAAAGTTACTTGGACCGAAGAAAAATGCAACAGCCGCTCTAGTTGAGGCTTCAGTTGAGGAGGATACCCCTTTGAGAAGAGGTTGAAGGATTTCCATCAGTTGAGCCATAGATACAGGTGCATCTCGATCTTTTGACTCGGATTCAACAGATGCAACTCTTTTTTCTTCTCTTCTTTTTAACTTTGGACATTGAGGCCTATAGTGCCCTGGTTCATGATAATGATAACAAATGACTTTTCTTTTATCAAAGTCACTGTTTTGCCTTTTAAAATGAGGCTGCTTGTAAGTACGAGTATGATCTCTAGTCTAGACACAGCTTAAACTGAGTCATCATCAACTTTTGGAGTACTTTTTCTAAGTCTATTTTCCTCCATAGTGAGCTCTTCTATAGTATCAACAATAGAAGAAAATTTTTCCACGATGTAAAATGGTGGATTCAAACTCTGGCCTTAGACCATTCACAAATTGATAGAAATGTTTCATATCGAGTTGCTTTTGGCAAAGCTCGATATCTTCGGCACAATGCCATTTTAGCTCAAGAAGAGGCAACTCTTTCCAAAGTTCAGACAACTCATTATAATATTCTCGAATAGTTTTATTTTTTTGAGTCATTGTCCGAACTTTGTCTTTTAAATTGCACACATGTGCAATATCTTTAAGGGAATACATGTTTTTGAGGTATTCTCAAACCTTATCGGCATGCTCAAACTTAGCTAGACTAGAACATTTTTTAATGTCTACGCTATTGATTAGCTATGACATAATGTTTGCATGCCCTATCCTCCCCTCTTTTCATTTTTTTTCATAAGAGGCTAACGCCTTACTCTTCTTTTTCTTCGTTAGAAGAACCTCTTTTTATCGCTCTCTTTCTTGGCAAAAGATAGTTTAGGTTCCGAATCAGAACCATCTACTATACCCCATAAACCTTTTCTCCAAATGTAATGCTTCATAATCGAAGCCCATATTACATAGTTAGTATCATTTAGCTTCATAGGAATGATGGTGATCTTATCATTGTCATCCATCTTTTACAAAGGTAAGAGAGGAATAGATATGAGAGAGAGAGAAAGAAAAAAAGTAGAAAGGGAATAAGAGAGAGAATACAAAACCAATTTTTATAGCACAAGTCCTCCTTTCTTCAAACAAATCTTCTTAAGCCAAGACCAAGGTGATGAAACACCTTTTGTAAATGTGGCACAAAAATTGAGGCGAAAGCACTTCAAGATCTAAGGATTCCGTAGCTCTAATACCATGTAATAAAATGGTGGTCTTCCACAAATGCACGAATGATTCACAAACAAGTGTCTATTGGAGAGACACTACAAGCATGACCCTTTAAAGGGTATAAAAGGAAGAACACTTAAAAAAAAATAATACTTTATTCATGCACAAAATACTTAAAAAGCATTGCTACTTACATTGAACAGGTTCACCCCTATATATACAAAAAAGTGGAAGAGAGAGGAGAGCTCATTTTGAGCTCTCCAAAAGAGACTTTGGACTCTAGTGCAACGACTCTTATTATAGCCGTTGGAATAGAGTCCAACGGCTATTGCACAGTCAAGTTCCAACAGGAGCTTGACTGGATCAAATATCTAATTCCTATTGAACTAGATGCTAAAAAAGAAAATAAAGGAAAATAGAAAAAGAAAATAATAAAAGAAAAAATATAATAATAATATTAAATAATATATATGTATTACAGTGTACATTCTAACAATTGTCTAGTATATAAAAATCATTTTTTTATAATGTGCTTGTATGGAATTTGTGTCATTATGCTCTTGTGGAATTCGTGTTTTTGTATATCTCTTTTATGAGATTGTTATCGGTCCATTAGAGACCATATTGTATGTGTGCACTTGTGTAGCCTTTTGTTGGAATTATGATTGTGCACATCTTGTTTCATTACCACTATGCATGCACCTCTATGGCCATGGAAAAGCTCTGAACCTCAACGATACACATAAATCCAGATCGACCTATAGAAAACTCGTTAAAACAAGTTAGAAAGGCAGAACAAGGTTCAAAATGAAGGCCACCAGGCACATAGACACACAGAAGCCTGTCCAATCACCACAAATGTTGATGATACATTTTTCAAGATGAATGCATTTGTCAATCACATCAATATAATAATTCTTCTATTAAGATCAAATATCAAATGAAGATGTATTTGTATGCAGAAATACAAAGCAAGGGTACCTAAGAGCTTACAAGATCATAAACACAAAGTGTACATGCAAATATACAGTCCAACTAAGGTACAATACAAGAGCACAAAGGCACTATACAATCACTAAGTGCATTCAAGACATCAAACAATTAAAAAGAGAAACAAAAGAACATAAAAAAATATACATATTATTGAGCATGAATGCTTAAGAGAAGAATTAACTTGAATGGCGACAAGTAATCCCTATATATATATATATATATACACAAAAAAGCACAGGACATAAAGTCATTGGGAGCTCCCAACGGACATAAATGTGACCATTGGAGCTCCCAACGAATTTATAGTCCCAATGACCATAGAGTTGTAATGAAGTATGCAAAAATGTAACCCGACAATGCTTAATGCATTCACAATGTCAAATAATGGACAAGCACTAGAACATAAGAGAGAGAATAAAGAAGTTCACTATGGGACAATACAAAAAGGCTTTAAAAGGCTTAAACAAGAAAATGTAAAGAACTTTATTCAAAGAGAGCTCCACAAGCTTAAGAATACAAGAGAGAAAGCCCTTATTTATACACAATGAAAGAGGAGAAAAAAGGGAACCATTGGAGGCTCCCACATGGTGTCGTTAAGGGTCCCAACGACTCTATGTGGGACCCCCAATGCATATAAAAAAAGTGCTTAAATAAAAAGAAAAGAAAAAGTAAAAATAAGCTACTTATTAAAACAGTTGTTTCTAAAAACAACCACGTAAAATAACAAAAAAAAAAACTATCTGAGTATTGTACATATATATGTACATACTTATATTTTAACACCCCTCCTCAAACTTTACGGGGAGATGACTGAAAGTTTGCTAAGAAAAAAAAAACAAGGAGCATAAAACGGGGAGCAGAAAGAACTTTAATGAAGAAGTCCGCCAATTGATACTCTGATGTGACATATGGCAGGGTAACCGTTCCTCTCAGATATTCATCACGTACATAATGGCAGTCCATCTCTATATATTTGGTGCGCTCATGCAAGGTGTGATTGCTGGCAATGTAAATTGCACTTTTGTTATCGCAGCATAGCTTCGAAGGACCGGAGATGTCTACACCAATATCTTTGAGAAGACTTCGTAACCAAATTAGTTCCATAGTGGTAGTTGTCATAACTCAGTATTCGGCTTCAGTAGAGGATAGTGAGATTTTCTGTTGCTGCTTGCATCTCCAGGCAATCAGAGAATCTCCTAAAAAGACACAAAAACCAGTAGTTGAGATTCTATTATTAGAGTTTCTTCCTCAATCAGCATCAGTATAAGCAAGTAAATTTAATGATGAAGGTGATGATAGAAATAGTCCTTTAGTGATGGTATTCTTGATGTATTTAGCGATTCTTAGCACAACACTCATGAACAGTTGCATGCTGAAACTGGCTAGCAGAGTGAACGACATGAGCAATATCTGGTCTGGTAATAGACATATAGGTGAGAGAGCCAATGAGTTGTCTAGAGGGTGTGGGATCTTCTAGAAGAGTCTCATCTTCTAGTCTTAATTTAGCATTGATCACTTTAGGTCTTATCATCTGAAATTCCAGATTTAGTACATATATTTGCAGCAAGTTTCATTTGAGAAACTATATATCCTCGGGGAGAGTATGCTGTTAGAAAGTGACTTGGAATACATTGGGTTCAATAATAAACCCATACTTATGCACATGGAGTGCAAATAAACCCATTAAAGGGAAACAACATAAGCACATAATGTGCTAACACATAAAACCCATAAAAAGGGAAAAATATGACATAAAGTCATAAGTTGCATATCATTGAAGAATAATGGAGAAGGGGTAAAAACCCCATTACAATGGAGCATAAGCTCCCTCAAGAATACAAAATACAAAGGGGAAATCCCCTATTTATAAGCATGAAAAGGGACCACCTTGGGGGCTCCCAAAGGGGACGTTGGAGAGCCCCCAACGGTCACATTTGTGACCGTTGGGGGCTCCCAACGTCACTTTTGGGAGGCCCCCAATGTGGTACGAAATCCAAAAATATAAAAAACAAAAAATAAAAATAAAACAAAAATTACAATGCACATTCCAATTGGAATATGCGTAAAATGCTAATTTACAAGAATACCCTTGAGGGTATTTTAGGAAGATAAAATATATATATTTATATATATATATATATAAATAGAGATATGTATACATATATATATATATGTATACGTATCTTTATATATATATATATAAATATATACATGTACATTTAAGGATCAACATATTTTAACACCCCCCCTCAATCTTTGCGGGGAAACGAAAAGATTGAACAAAGGGCAAGACTCCAAGAGGCTCCGGCAAGGATGCAATGAAACTTGAAAAGGCCTTCCTCCTATTGTCTTTAAATTTCCCGAACTATCCATGGTACTTCTCTTTGTCCTATCTCCAAGATCCTGTGAAATAACAACAAAGAAACAAGTAAAACAAATCTTTGTACTTTTATTCAAATGGAACATTTCTAACTAGCATAGGTTAGAAGAGATACAAATTATGCAAAAATGACACCAAAGTTTCAAAATCACATATCATGTTTAAAATAAAATGAGCGGAAGCAAATTATGCAGAAATAAATTGCAAGAATGCATAATGCATTCATAAGGTCCAGCGTTGGACAAATATAACCCCATAATAGGGAATAACAAAATGGTCCACTAAGGGACACCACAATAAGCCTACGAAGAGGCATGATATACATAAACATTATTGAATGAGGGCCCAAAAAGGCCATAAAGAGCATATGCATATACTTATCATGAAATGAATTAATACTCAAAGAACTCATTAATGAACATGCTTCAAACATGTAATGAAGTGTCAAACAAGAGAAACAAAGTCTCCAAGCATACTTTAGGCAAAATAAACCCAAGAGTTCACAAGGTTTTAAAATCATTTATGAAAGACATACTTAATACACATTTTGCATATAAGGGTGGCAAAAAACCATAAGCACTTAATATATAGATTAAATGCTAAGAAACCAACTTGATATGCATATCAAAAATATGATTTGCTTGAAAAACACAAGTCATGAATGAAATTTTGCAAATTTCAACAATAGTTTATCCATTACAAACATCTTCCTCATTAGTCCTCCAAAACCCATAAATCAAGTGTATAAGCTACTAGATCAAGAATATAAAGCCATTAAATGCCAAAGACACACACAAAGGTGTGTAAAAGAACCTCTTGTCTACATATAATAATACTTGAAATAAGTGTATCTACGACAAGAACAAGAGAATACATGCCAACATGGACTAAAAAGTATCTCTTGTCTATGTAAAAAATACACTTAAAACCAAGTATGTTCAGCTACTAGAACAAGAGTAATAAGCCAACCATGGGCTTAACACATAATACATCTCTTGTCTATATATGATAGCACTTGAAATGTGTGAAATAAGCCAACCATGGGCATACATCTTAAGCGACTAGAACAAGGACACAAACGCCAACATAGGCTAAAAATCACACACCATGGTGTGAATCAACGTGCCTTGTCTACATATAAAAACACTCAAGACAAGTGTGTTCAGCTACTAGACCAAGAGAGCAAAAGCCAACAAAGGGCTAAAAACACACGAAGGTGTAATAAAATTCTTGTCTACATATGATGACACTTAGATAATGGGCATAAAAGGAAAAGACTTTTGAGGCAATAAACTTGTAATGAAAATAAACCTCGAATAAAACAATACTCCTTTTAAAATGAATTCTCATAACAATAACATGCATGTAAAAAATATCTTCAACAAGATACTATAATCGATAAAATAAAATTCTTGAGAACATATCTTCAACAAGATACTTTAGTCGATAACGCAACCACCTTAAGAATAAATGTGTGAACATACACACCCAATAACACTTGTGCACAACAAGCACAACACACCGAATCACAAATGTGCACTTGCACCCATAAGTTTCATAAACACTAAAGAGGTTGGGCTATAATCCCAAATCCCTTGATTTTTAATATACCTTAAAACATTTAAGGTTTTAAAACACCATATGTCCATCACATTTACATAGAAGCATCCATAATATCAATGGCCACAAGAGAAAAAATGAGTGACACACTCATAATTAGAGATCATACAACAAATCATTTTAGAGTCCCAAGGTGCCCATAACTCACCTCAACAACCATCTGTAATATGGAAGGTGGACAAACTAAAATGATATAACACGAGGTGCCCATAACTCACCTCAACAAACATCTCTAATATAACAATAATAAGGCCAAATAAAAGATACATTAAATAACATGTGATGGACAAATATAAATGCCACAAAAAGGCAATAAACACTTAAGGAATCATTTTTCAAAGAAAAGAGGACCGATTAAAAAATTGAATCAAAAGGTCCAATAATCAATAATGTGCTTTATAACAACAATTTTGCATAAACACAAATTATGCTTAATCTTCAAACAAGTCATTTATACCAAAAAGGACTTATTAAGCAATAAACACAACAACATAAAGAATTCATCAAGACAATCAAGCTTTTAATCAAAGAAATCATAAGAACCGTAATGGTTCACAAAGAAGGCTTTAACACAATACTCAAGGAATGAATATTTAAAACACTTGAAAATTTATAAATTTGGGATTAAATCCCATACAACAATTTTTAAAAAACCTTTGATTGTGATGAGATATGCGGAAACATTCAAAGTGCTAAAAGCACTTACAATGATTTAAAAAGGACTCAATATCTAAATTCATTATATTTTTCACAAAAATAAATGTGCATAAAGGCTCCATAATGCAAAAATGTCTACGAAGAGACAATACACATGTGAGCACAAAAGGCTTTATAAAAGATGTGCACGAAGGCACTCATACAATACTTGAACAAATACACACCAAGGTGTAAACAAACATGCACTAAGGCATGTATTTCATAAAAAAGAGGGAATGCATACAAGTGCAAATATTTGAGAAACAAATGTGCACAAAACACAAAAATACACAAAAGTGAGCAAGTATGTACTTTATAAAAAGAGAAATGCTTGAAATTCTCAAACTTTAACAATTGCAATTGAGGACAAAGAAAACCATATTATGGCCAATGTAGGCATTTTTTTTAAAGATATTATTAAGAGGTTTCGAAACCTTATGAAAAATACAAACCAACAAGTTTATAAAGATAAAAAATGAAATCATTTATACCAAAAGGATGCAAAAGATGAACTATGCACTCTATGTAGTGTGAGAAATTCCTTTTTAAAAAAAATCTTTCCTAATGGTTCATCATAAACAATTTTTCAAAAAAGAAACATAGAAAAACTTTTAGGAGTTCTTATAAGTTATCATTAACAAGAACTACTTTAGGATTCAACAAAGATTTTTAGATATGAGAGATTTTCATATAAGGATTATAGCAAATTTTTCAAAAAATGCACTAAAATTCATAATCAAAAAAGGAACTCAAATCAAATTAGGGTTCATATGAGAGTAAAGAAATTTTAAGCAAAGATCATTACTTTAGCAAGAAATCATATATATAATTTTAAAAATTAACTTATAGGTCAATCATTGGATAGTTCGATGAACACAAATTATATATTTGAACAACAAACGAGTTCACCAAATTTGAGGGAGATAATTTTAAAATATACGAGCACACGAAATGTGAAAAGACATAATTCAACTATCATAACCATTAAACGAACAAACTATATGCAAGAAACATATTTTCAAATGCATAATACTTTAAGAAAAGGGATACATACCGAATAACTTCAAAGCAAAAAGGAAGGGCAATGAATACTTCACCATTTCTTGAGTGACACGCTTTCCGTTGCACCAAAGGACAACCCCATCGTGACCTCGCTCTGATACCATGTTAGAAAGTGACTTGGAATACATTGGGTTCAATAATGAACCCATACTTATGCACGTGGAGTGCAAATAAACCCATTAAAGGGAAACAACATAAGCACATAATGTGCTAACACATAAAACCCATAAAAAGGGAAAAATATGACATAAAGTCATAAGTTGCATATCATTGAAGAATAATGGAGAAGGGGTAAAAACCCCATTACAATGGAGCATAAGCTCCCTCAAGAATACAAAATACAAAGGGGAAATCCCCTATTTATAAGCATGAAAAGGGACCACCTTGGGGGCTCCCAAAGGGGACGTTGGAGAGCTCCCAACGGTCACATTTGTGACCGTTGGGGGCTCCCAACGTCACTTTTGGGAGGCCCCCAATGTGGTACGAAATCCAAAAATATAAAAAACAAAAAATAAAAATAAAACAAAAATTACAATGCATATTCCAATTGGAATATGCGTAAAATGCTAATTTACAAGAATACCCTTGAGGGTATTTTAGGAAGATAAAATATATATTTATATATATATAAATAGAGATATGTATACATATATATATATATATGTATACGTATCTTTATATATATATATATAAATATATATATGTACATTTAAGGATCAACATATTTTAACATATGCAACTTCAATTCCTAAAAAATATCGTAAGAATCCTAAGTTAGACATATCAAAATTATCTTTTAACATATTTTTAACATTACGAACACCAATTTGATCATTCTTTGTTATAATCATATCATCTACATAGAGTAGAATAATAACATTACTAGTTCCTACATTTTTCTCAAAGAGAACCGTGTCAGTATAACATGAACTAAAACCCAAACTAGTCATGACATCACTAAATCTATCATACCAAGCCTTGAGAGCCTTCTTAAGACCATACAATGCTTTTAAAAGTTTAAGAGTTTGTCCCTATTCAATGATAAATCCCGGCGGAAGATCTATATAGACTTTTTCATTTAGTTTTCTATTAAAGAAAGCATTTTTAACATCCAATTGATATATAGGTCATTTTTTAGTAGACGCAACAGCTATTAGGGTCCTAACACTAGTCATTCTAGCCACGGGTGTAAAAGTTTTCTCATAGTCAATACCATATTCTTTTGAGTATCCTTTAGCTACTAATCTTGCTTTATATCGTTCTAAAGTTCCATCGCTTTTAGTTCTAATTTTAAAAACACACTGGCATACAATAGGTTTCTTGTTGGGAGGGAGCTTGACTACTTCCCAAGTGTTAGCTTTCTTAAGAGCATCTAATTCTATATTCATGGCTTCAATCCAATGCGGTATATTTTTGGCTTGATTATAATGTACAGGCTCATGATGGGAATGTAAAGTTATTAAGCAAGCCCTATAGTTAGGTATTAGTGTTTCATAGGACACAAACCTATTTGGTGGAATGGATTCTCTAGCAGATCGTCTAAGAGAGGTTTCCTCTACACACTCATTGTTTTGAGAAAAAAATTCTAAAGCACTAATAGGTTTATTTTGCTCACGCCGAGTATAAACTTGAAGGTTTTTAAAATTATCAATGATGTCATCAGTACTTAGTGATGTTTCAATATTAGAGTTTTCATGATGTGTATAATCTATTATTTCAAAATGATCCAATGAATCTCACTAGAATGCATATCTTTCGTGGGAGAAAGATCATACAAAAACATAGTCAATTTCATCTTTCTTATCAAGACTTTCAAAACCATTTTCATCTTCTAAGAATGTCACATCTTTGGAAACATAAAGTTTGTTATTTTTTAAATCAAAGCATCTATATCATTTTTTATTTTCACGGTATCCAAGGAAAACACACTCAAATTGCTTTCGGAGACAACTTATCTCTTTTGTGTAAAAGTACAAAGCATTTGCAACCGAAAACACGTAAGCGATTGAAGTCGGGTGCTATGTTGAGAAGTTTTTCATCAAGAGAGATATTTTTCAAAGTGAATGATGGCATATGGTTTATTAAATAAGTGGAGGTTAAAACGGCTTCAGCCCAAAAATTTTTGACGATATTTTTAGAAATAAGTAATGCTTTAGCGGTTTCTACAATATGCCTATGTTTTCTTTCCGCTAGCCCGTTTTGTTGAGTTGTCCTAGGACACGATCTTTGATGATAAATTTCATTTAGCTTTAGGTAATTTTGGAAATTATTAGATAGATATTCTCCACCCGAATCAGACCTAAGAATAGATATATTGCTTTGAAATTGATTTTTAACTTTTATGCAAAACTCTTTAAAAAAGAAAAAAACTTCAAATTTAAAGTTAAGAAAATAGATCCATACATACCTAGTAAAGTCATCGATGAATGTTACATAATATGAATAACCACCCTTAAGACATAACCGGAGATGGACCTCATACATCCGAGTGCACCAATTTAAAAGGTCTCGTTGAAACAAAGGTTCTAGTTGAAAATAGAATAAATTTCATTTTCTCAAGAATATAATCTTTGCTAGTCATATCTTTTTCTTTACAACATTTGTTCCCAAAAGAAAAAGATACATTTTTGAGTAGCTTGGATGTCCAAGTCTTTTATGCCAAATTTCAATACTCTTGCCTTGAACATATGTATAAAATGATTTTGAAGGAAGAGTCAAATAATTCATAAAGTAAAGGTCTTCCTTCCTATGGCCTTGCCCAATCCGCTTTCCGAACCGGAGATCCTGCATAAAGCAACCATTAGATGAAAAAGATATTTCACATCCATGGTCGGCAATTTGAAAAACCGAAAAAAGATTAAGTTTAGTTTTGGAACTCTAACTTTTCGAAAATTTTTGAAAATTTTTGGGATCTAATGTTCCTATACTCTTTATTTTTAAAAAGGTTTCATCAGCCGTAGAGACACAAAATATTTTTGAATTGATGCATACATCGGTTAAAGCATTTTCATGGAAAGTCATATGAAAACATGCTCCCGAATCTAAAATCCAAGAATACGTACCGAGTGGTGATGTGGAGGCAATGGTGGCACCCGATGTAGAGGAGGTAGCTTTGAGAATCTGTTGAAGAGCTATAGAAATTTGTCCAAGTGTATCTTTAAGAACTCCACTCTTGCCTTCGTCTTCCTCTTTGGTAGTTGATTCTTCAACAGAAGCAACCTTATGCTTGAAAGTTTCATTCAATTTTGGGCATGCGGGTTTAATATGACTCAGTTCATTACAATGATGACAAACAATCATCTTTCTACTCCACCATAGTTATTATTGTTGGTATAGTTACCTTGCCTCCCAAAATATGAGGGTTTATATGTTTTAATATTGTTGGGCTTAGACACAGCTAAGACCTCATCAACACTCTTACTCATGTCAAGACGAGTTTTTTCTTGAATAATTTCGGCAATAGCATCCTCCAAAGGAAGAAAAATAGATCTGCGTAGAAGGGAGGATCTAACTTTCTCAAATTCGGGACAAAGCCCGAATAGAAATTGAAAAAACCTTTCTTGTTCCATTTGTTTTGCCTAAGTTCCACATCCTCAATGGCAATCCACTTAGGCTCTAAGAGTGTTAATTCATCCCATAGAGGATTTAAAGCACTATAGTAATCTTGAATGCTTAAATCGCCTTATTTGGTGTTTCTCGCTTTTTTTTGCAAAAAATATGCTCTTGCAAGATTTTTTTGGGTATACATATTCTTCATAAAGAACCAAGCCCCATTGGCTTTATGAAATTTGGCAATATTAGCACATACCTTGAGTTCTACATTGTTCATGAACCATACAAGAATCTTTGCATGATTGTTCTCCTAATCTTTTACCTTTTTTTGATGTTCTTCAATGGCCTTGAGGCGAGAATCTCCCTCAAGAGTTGTCTCTTAACTTCCTTATATCTTGGTGAGCTTTAGTTGAAGTTCGGGAATAGAACCCATTGCATAACCCCAAAGTTTTTTTTCTTTGAGATTATTTTCCATTGCGGATGCCCACAATAATTCTTGCCATTGAGCTTGAAAGAGAGATCAATCTTGGATTTCAATGTACGGATAAGATATGAAAGGAAAGAGGGAGAGCGTTGTAACAACTTCAACTCCAAGAACCGTATGACTCTGATACCATGTAACAAAGTATGTGAAAATGTAACCCAAGAATGCTTAATGCATTCACAATGTCCAATAATGGACAAGCATTAGAGCACAAGAGAGAGAATAAAATAAAGAAGTCCACTATGGGACAATACAAAAAGCCTTTAAAAGGCTTAAACAAGAAAATGTAAAGAACTTTATTCAAAGAGAGCTACACAAGCTTAAGAATACAAGAGGGAAAGCCCCTATTTATACACAATGAAAGAGGAGAAAAAAGGGAACCATTGGGGGCTCCCACATGGTGTCGTTGGGGGTCCCAACGACTCTATGTGGGACCCCCAATGCATATAAAAAATATTAAAAAGAAAAAAAAAGAAAAAATAAACTACCTATTAAAATAGTTGTTTCTAGAAACAACTATATAAAATGACCAAAATACCCCTATCAAGTATATATATATATATATATATATATATATATATATATATATATATATATATATATATATAAACAAGAGCCTCTAAACAACATAAAAACGGAAAAAAGTAAAAGAAAAGAAAAAATACAAAACTGTTCCTAGTGGACAGCATCTATTACAATATGAGAAAAAGACAAAAATACCCCTAAAGGGTATTTACCTATTATAATGATATATACATATATAATATATATACATTATATATATTATATACATACATCTTTAACACCCCCCCTCAAACTTACGGTGAGTAACCGGAAGTTTGAAAATACAAGACAAACTAGGGAGAGAATTCAAGTCTTCGAGTGTCTTCATTAGAAATCTTCATCTTGCATCAGACAAAATTTGTAAATACAAGTCTCATTGATGATCGTCATCAAATACCTTCATCGGCTATCTCCATCTTCATGATATGATGCATCAAAGATATTACTTTCTCAACTCATCTCATCTTCAAGAACCTACGGAGAGAAAAAAGCAAAAATTTCAACTACACAAAGAAAAATATACTAATCAAATAGTTATAAAGTTTAAAAAAGAATATATATATATATATATATATATATATTGAATAAGAATAACACTCAAGTAGAATTTTTCAAACAAAGTAGCAATAATTTTTAGAAACATTAGATAATCATTAAGAAAGATAAGAGGAGCATACCTCAAAATATTTTTATGAAATCAAATTTAGGCAATCATAAACCCAAAATCAACATATTTAAAAAAAAAACAAATATTGATTAGAAGAGAAATTGATTACTAAAGGATATATAAATTATCAAAAAGAGATAAACAATCATGCATAAATAATATCCAAAGGATTTTTTAAAAATGACTTCATACAAATCACCCATTATACTGAGCAAACAAGATAGCATGTATATAAAATATAACAATTTAAAAGAGCCCTCAAGAAAAGAAGAGTTAAATAAATTCATGCATACACCAATGAGAACAAGATAATCAATATAAAACATATATATATATATATATATTCAACATGTAATTAAAACATATTTAATGCACATAATAATGAATGAGAGCAATCTCACAAATCGCAACCCATTAGGATTCACAAATGACCAAACAACAATATTAAAATATATATGTATATATATTACCAATAAAATGCACATAAGATGCAAGAAATTTGATCAATAAACATTTTTTTATACAAGGAAAAGCAAGTAGTAAAAGTTTAGAAATTTCATGGAGAGATTCCTTAAAAAATTCCACCTAACAAAAGGAACGATATTTGCAAATCTCAACAATAATTTGACCACCACAAGCAATCACCTCACTAAACCTTCAAACCTCAAAATTCATGTGTATCAGCTACTAGAACAAGAGCACAATACAAATGTCAGCCATTACCAAACCAGTGAACATGTTCCAACAAACAAGTAATTGAAACTGAATACAAATGTCGGCAAAAATCACTTTTGTGACCATGCATAGGTAATACAAGCTCCCTAACAATAAAACCAGCTATAACCATAGGAAGTGCACATGCCTCACCTCACAAATGATTGCCAAAATTGCAAATAACATTAATGGGTGCACATAACTCACTGCACTAAGAAACATCTCTTGTTTATATAAAATGACACTTAAATAAGAGATATAACAGGAGGAAACACATGAGCTAAGAGAGCTTGTAATGAAATCAAACAAATGTCATCAAGAACATAAGAAAAAAATTACAAATCAAACAAGAGATATTAAATTTTACAAACTTTCGAAACACCATAGTTTCAAAAAATAGATAGTCATCACAGATAAACATAATTATAAGCATACATAATAACAATGGCCAAATATACAAATGATTGATATTCAATCACTGATATATTGAAAATATCACAAAAATATTGGTAATTTCAAGCCAAACGTTAGTAACGAGAATATATCCCGATATATTCAATATATCAACAATTCATATATCTCGCAATAATTTTGCGATATTATCGTGAGATATATCGCTACAAAAACTGCGTGATTTTCATATTCTGATTTCTTAAAAAATCCCCAAATTTATTATAGATAAAATTTTGGAAAAATCACTATAATTTAAAGAAAAAAATGAACTCGGACTCAAAATTTGGTTTGATTTGGTTCAAAAATCAAATCAAATCGATGTGTTTTGCACATTTTGTGGCTTTTTTTTTCAAAAGATCTTATTTTCAAAAAATATGAAAAAATGGGGGATTTTAAAAAAATTACTATTAATTTCTACAACAAAAACAACAACAACAACTACGCCTTCATCCCAAAACAATTGGGGTCAGCGATATGAACCAAAAAAGAAATTCATTTTGGGTCTTCCACATGAATCCTTTTCCTCCAATCATTTCTATCCAACGCCATGTCCTCGGTGAGGTTCAAAGCATTCATATCCTTTCCTATCATCTCCATCCAAGTCTTCCTAGGCCTACCCCGACCTCTTTTAACTAATATATTTTCCCATTTCTCCAACCTTCTAACTGGAGCATCATTAGGCCTTCGCCGAATATGTCCAAACCACCGTAAACGATTCTCTCGCATCTTATTTTCAATGGGTGCAACACCTACCTTCTTACGTATCTCTTCGTTCCGAATCTTATCGTTCTGAATCTTATCTTTTATCTTTTAACTAAAAATTAAATGATTTGCAAAAAATCTAGAGTATGGGTGAGATTTGGTTGAGATATGAGAAAATCCCCAAATTGAGTGTCACGAGGGGTTGTTTCTGAAAAAAGGGCATTTTGGGGATTATGCAAAACTTTAAAACATGTGGTTTTAAAAAGTTTTAAAAGGTAAAATAGAAAATAAAAATGTGTTTTAAGGGTTTTAAAAGCTAACTTAGTTGCTCATTTATCAATTTATCTTGTCTATTTTAAGGTCTTTATTTTAGTTTTCTTTCATTTTTCTATTTTCAGTATTTTTACTTATTTTTTTAAATTTTTATTTAATTTTTTATATATTGCCGAGATATTCCCAAGATTTATCAACTTTTGAAAATCTCTCCGAGAAATACACTCGCTAAGAAATTACCTTTAACGTACATGTGACTATGGTGATAAAACACACTCACAGAACCAAAGATCAAACAACCGCCAGATAGAGCCAACTAAAAGTCGACAATCTAAATTGACAAAACCGAGGTGCACACAACTCACCCCAACAAACAACTTTGGTTCAACAAAAGCAACATGGATCCAGAGACCAATCAACTATCAATTAGATCCCAGACTAGTGTCAACATAACACTAATAAACTTTGATAATTACATAATGATAAGATGACTTGAGGTGCACACGTAACTCACCTCAACGGCTAACTCAGAATTCCAACAACAATGAATTAAGAGGTCAATCAACCATCAATCAGACCCAATACAAGTGACAACACGCCACTTATAACCCTTCAGAATCTACATTGATAAGATGACATGAGGTGCACACATAACTCACCTCAACAGCTAACCCCGACCCAATAACAAGGCCAAAAAGAAATGATGCATCATATAAAATTCAGTGATGGACAAAACAAATGTCATAAAAGGTGATACAAGCACATGGATATCAATTTCCCAATATGGGGTTCATATATAAGAACTGATTTAAAAAAGCAAAGTTTCAAATCAAATTCAAATAATAGTAGATGAAAAACTTAGAATGAATAGGCCTTTAATCACGAGCAAAGTCTACCCAATAGATGTAAAAGTGGACAAACAACAAAGAACCCACTATGGGATTCAGTCACAAACCTACAAAGGGAATACACACAAGAAGGCACAATATAAAATTAATATTTTATTTAATATCATAAGTGTGAAAAAAAAAACTTAACATAACTCATGTGAGGTATCATAATGCAAATGTAATCATATGACAAGACAAAATGTCCACCATTGAAAGTCTTCAATTACGAACAAGCATATCCATCAGTAGAAAAATGAACAAGTACTAAAGTGAACCATGGAAGAAACAGTTATAACACCCACAAAGGACATGCACAAAGAAGACTCTCATAATTCTCAAATTAATACCATGTATGCAAAAAGCATAATACTTAAATCTCATGCAAAGGCATGTAAAATAATGTTCAATAAAGAGCCATGAGACTAAGAAATAACATAATCACAAGGGATACAAAAAAAAGGTCAACAACATAAACTCACAATAACACAACTATTTTTAATCATTTTAAAAGGCATTCATTGAATAATTCCCATAAGAAGAAATCATGCTCAATACCTTATGCACTAATAGACAATCTCATTCATCAATGTGTATATAAGACAATCACAAGTGAACACGGATCATATATCAATATAAAAATAATTTATTCAAATTTAAAAAATAACAAGGTGTCCATGATTACTAAGATCCTTCACACAATTTTTAATACTTCACAAAATATTTTGTGTTTCACATAAGAATACATCAAAGAAAAGAAAGAAAATTCAAACCCAAATTAAGCAAAATCTCATAAAACCATACTTGTGAATGACACATAAAACCATTTTAAAATAATTATTTCAAATAATTTAAAAGAATTTGACAATTTTTCAAAAGCAAAACAAATTTCAATATAACAATAAATATGAACATGATTTAACATTTATAATCATGAAGTGTTCGATTAAAGCATCTAAATGCCAACAACGCATGCTCAAGAATATTAGATCATATATGAACATATTAAATAAATCGAGTTCAAAAAATCTAAGATTCAAACTAGATCTCATAAAAGCGTATACATATATCATTTCACAAGATCAAACAAATTTTATAAACCTCATAAAACATTTAATAAAAAATAAACCTAACAATAATTTTGAAAAAAAATTAAAGATTTTAGTTTTTAGGCCCGCTTTACTATATGGTAAGGAATGTTGGGCTGCCAAGAGACATCACATTCAAAAAATGAGTGTAGTTGAGATGTGTATGCTTAGATAGATGTGTGGAAATACAATAAAAGATAAAATTTGAAACGAGATACATAAGAAGGTAAGTGTTGCATCCATTGAAAATAAGATGAGAGAGAATCGTTTACGGTGGTTTGGACATATTCGGCGAAGGCCTAATGATGCTCCAGTTAGAAGGATGGGGAAATAGGAAAATATATTAGTTAAAAGAGGTCGGGGTAGGCCTAAGAAGACTTGGATGGAGATGATAGGAAAGGATATGAATGCTTTGAACCTCACCGAGGACCTGGCATTGGATAGAAATGATTGGAGGAGGATTCATGTGGAAGACCCATAATGATTTTCTTTTTTGGTTCATATCGCCGACCCCAATTGTTTTGGGATGAAGGCGTAATTGTTGTTGTTGTTGTAGTTTTTAACAAAAGTAACATAACTTTTCAAAAGATAAGAGAAATGAATGTGTTATCATGCATAATGCATGAGATAGATAACATAACACTAAAGATTTAAGATACATACCGGGTCAAGATTTCCCTTAAATTCAAGCCAGACAATGATCACGAACTTTACGAAACATAAACTTGAACCAAAGAATCCTAAGACCCAAAAAAGGCAAAATACCAAGAAGGATTTATGGGCTCTAAAACTATGTAATGAAATATGTGAAAATACAAAACAAGAGCCTCTAAGGGCTTACAAGATCATAAACACAAAGTGCATATACACATACACAAGTCTAACTAAGGGACAATACAAGAGCACAAAGGCACTATACAAGCACTAAGTGCATTCAAGACATCAAACAATTAAAAAGAGAAACAAAAGAACATAAAAAAATATACATATTATTGAGCATGAATGCTTAAGAGAAGCATTAACATGAATGGGGACAAGTAGTCCCTATATATACAAAAAGGCACAAGACATAAAGCCATTGGGAGCTCCCAACAGTCATAAATGTGACCGTTGGAGCTCCCAATGACCATAGAGCTCCTACACAACATAAAAAGGGCAAAAAATAAAAGAAAAGCAAAAATACAAAAGTGTCCCTAGTGGACAGCATCTATTACAAAAGAGGAAAAGATAAAAATACCCCTAGAGGGTATTTACCTATTACAATGATAAATAAATAAATATATATATATATATATTACAATGATAAATGTATATATATATATAATGTATATATACATTATATATATATATATATATTATATACATACATCTTAACAGTATTATGGTTAAAATGAACAAGTAAAAAACCAGTACCTGATGGATGCTACAGAGATGAGTTCATCACCCTTCTCCAAGACCATGGTGTAAAACCCCTGATAATTTAGCCGTGCAAAATTAGACCTGCCAGCAACAACAAAAGCCAAATGAAGGATAGAATTTAATATCTTTACAGACCATACAAAACACCATCCCTTTTAGTACTCTTTGTATTCTGAATAGTACTGAACAGTGACCTGCTGACAATTTTTAATTTTATTTTTTATAAACAAAAAAGCACCTCTTACAAGGGCAGGGAACTTTGATAAAAAGTTATAATATTGTAAAAGTGACCATTTACTATGTTTTCATCACTGATAGAATGAGGCTCAAATGTCCTATCAAGTAGTCAATGTAAAACAGCATGGTACAAAATCTCCTCTACATACTAGTTTTTCACAGTAAAAAAAGGAAAAACAATAATTTGTTTTCACTAGAGAAATGTATCTCCAGGATGTTCAGTTTAATGTATTGGCCACACTTATGATCAAGTTTAGAGTAAGAATATGCATGCAGCATGTCCATTCAAGGGGAAAATGAGCCCAAAGTAAATGTACAAGTCCTTGGATGAAATATGTTTTGTTACAAAAGGCAGAAAATAAAAGCTTGAATATGAAAGCACTAAGGGAAAAAACCCTGAAGTAATATATAAGCCATCGTTACCAAAGAGGTGAAATAATAACCTGAAATAGGAGAAGTAAAACACACAATACAATCTCAAATCTACTGAAAGCATTCTGATGTGACACAAAGACTGACACAGTATTCCAATGAACTCAGGACACCAAGTTTATTGGGTAAAGGGCGTTGCAGAGGCACACATTCTGTTCTGATAATACCGTCATAATAAAAGCAACAACAACAACAACAATCACAAAAGACAAAATGATTGAAATGTGAACAAGAACATTGAATTTTTAGTCTTTCATCAACTATGAATAAGTTGATAAACATGAGAAAAGAAGTTTGCATTGTCACTACAAAAGCAAAGTCCAAATCACTAGCCAGAACAATATGAACCACTGACCACATAGTAAAGTTTAAAATATCAAAGAAAACCAAATTAACCAAGTTAGCACTGAAGAGCATCTTGGCATGGCAAATAACAAAAGCAGCTGCCACAACTGATTAAGATGCTGGAACTGCTAAAGAAGCCAAATTCCCTACTCTTTACCTCGGCCAACATATTCCCAGCATAAAGAAACAAAATGTTCCTGAATGCCTTCATGTTGGACCAGTTATGTACCATGCTTCGTCAAGATGTAGATCCCAGATGCACCACCTAAAGCCATACCACAGAACTTTCATCCCAACAGCCTAGTCCGCAGAAAAGCAGTTTGCTGTAACTTCTCTCTAGGCCTCACCTTAAGAAGCCAAGAGAACATATCCTTCCAATTCCTATTTAGCTCCCTGCAGACTTAGGATGATTTTCCTCCACCAGCCTCCTAAAGATAACACTTTGTACCTCCGCCAAAACAATGTAAAGCAAGCTATAGAATGTACAATCTCCGACATATCATGGATTGAGCACATTAAAATCATTTTTTTCTTACCAAAGAAAAAAAAAACAGTAAGCCATCAACAAATTTGAGGTGTGGATTGTAATGAAATAGCAAAAAATGCAAAAACAATGTCACTAAGGGCTTACAAGATCACAATCACAAAAGTGCACAAGCACAAGTCCACTACGGGACAATACAATAACCAACAAAGGGCAACAACAAAAGCACTAAGTGCATATAAAACATTAAAGAATAAAAAGAAAAACACAACATAAAAATATTCATCTTTATTGAGCATAAATGCTTAAGAGAAGAATTGTTTATACAAGAGGGGTTCAACCCTTATTCATACACAAAACAACCACTAAGAGAGGCTACTGGGAGCTCCCAACGATCACGAAGCCCCAACGACTCTTTGGGAGAACACCCAAAGAGCCCTTGGTCTTTTGGGAAATTGACCAAGAATAAAAATAAAAAATAAAAAATTAAAAGACTATCCCTAGAGGACAGATTTTATTATAAGGGAAAAATACCAAAAAATCCCTAACAATAACAGAAAATAAAAAAGAGTAAAAGAATATATATATATACATATATTTTAACACGCCTCCTCAAACTTACGGTGTGATATACTGAAAGTTCGGAAATACAACAAAGATTCAATAGGAAGGATCCAAATCTTCAAGTGACTTCAACGAAAAACTCCATCTTTATGATATATTAGAGAGTTTTGCAAATACAAGTCTTCAAATGTATTTTATTGGTGATCTTCCCCAGTCGCCTTCGTCGGCTATCTCCACCTTCATGATGCATCAACGATATTCCTTTCTCAATCCATCGCATCTTTAAGAACCTATAGAGAAAACAAAACAAAGGTCCCAACTACAAAAAGAAGGTATTCAAACCAAATAGTTATGAAATTTCAAAGCATATATATATTTTAAACAAGAATAACACTCAAGAAAAAAAATATAAATATTAGATAACTATTAAAAAAGATAGGAGGAGCATACCTCAAAAGAGAAATTTCAACTAAAAAAAGAAGGCATTCAAACAAAATAATGATGAAGTTTCAAAACAAATATATATATTTTAAACAAGAATAACACTCAAGAAATTATTATTTTTGAAATATTAGATAACTATTAAGAAAGATAGGAGGAGCAGACCTCAAAAGAGATTTTTTTATGAAATCAAATTTAGACAATTATAGACTCAAAATCAACATATTTTTTAAGAAAGCATAAATATTGATCATAAGGGAACTTAATCACTAAAAAACATATCAATTATCAAAAAGAGATAAACAATGATGTATTAATAATATACCAAATTTTTAGAAAAACTCTTCAATTAAACTAAATCATCAATTTATACTAAAAACAACATGCATATAAAGTATAACACTAAAAAAAAACTTTCAAGAAAAGAGGAGTTAATTAAATTTATGCATGCAACAATGTGAACAAGATAATCAATATAAAACACACATATATATCCAACATTCAATTAAAGCATATTTAATGCACATAAGACAACAAAAAATTTAATTTTATCAATAAAATGCACGTAAAATGCATGATTTTAATGTAAAGAATCAAAGTCTTTAATTACGAACAAAAGTTTCCACCAATATCAAGTCAACAACACACAAGTATTTTCGTAAGAAAAACAATTTCAATATCTACAAAGGGGCATACCCAAGGAGGCTCACAATATAAAGAATAAGATTTTTATTAAACATCACAAGTATGCAAAATCCATGAAATTTTGATCAATAAACATTTTTCCTTATAAAGTAAAACAAGTAGAAGACATTTTTGAAATTTCATGGAGAGATTCTAAAAAATCCCATATAACAAAGAGAATGATACTTGCAAATTTCAACAATAGTTTGACTACTACAAGTAATTCCCTCACTAGACCTCCAAACTTCAAAATTCAAGTGTATCAGTCACTAGAACAAGAACATAACCAATGGGTGCACATAACTCACCATATTGAAAACAACAACTCTTGTCTACATATAATGACACTTAACACAAGTGTATCAGCGACTAGAATAAAAGAATAATCACAATGTCAACGATGGGCAAAAATCACAACGAAGGTGTGAATAAACATTTCTTGTCTAAATATAATAACACTCAAAACAAATGTATCAGCGACTAGAACAACAGCATAATCATAATGCCAATGATAGGCTAAAATCACACACAAAGGTATAAATAAACATCTCTTGTCTACATATAATGACACTCAAAACAAGTGTATCAGTGACTATAACAAGAGTATAATCATAATGTTACTAATGGGTTAAAAAACACACAAAAAGTGTGAATAAACATTTTTTGTCTATATAAAATGACACTTAAATAAGAGGCATAATAGGAGGAAACACAAAAGGTAAGAGAGTTTGTAACGAAAACAAACTAATGTTATCAATTTGTACAATCTTTCAAAACACCATAGTTTCAAAAATAGATAGCCATCACAGATAAACATAATTATGAGCATCCAATATAATAATGGCCAAATAAACAAATGAGTGATACAACTCACTCATAAAACCAAAGATCAAACAACTGTCCGTTAGAGCCAAATTATAAGTTGACAATCTAAATTAACATAATTGAGGTGCACACAACTCACCCCCTCAAACAAACTCTAGTTCAACAATAATAAGGCCAAGAAAAATGATGCATCATATAAAAGTCTGTGATGGACAACACAAATGTCATAAGGCAATAAATACTCACGAAAATCAATTTTCAAATAAGTGAGTTCATATATAAGAACCGGTTTAAAAAAATAAAGTTTCAAATCAAATCCTACTAACAACAGACGAAAACTTTGAATGAATATAATGCAATCATATTGACAACTTGATGCAATCAAATGCAATGCAATCATATCAATATAAGCAAGCTATATAGAGAGATAACTCAATTTAGATTACAAATCTACTATGAAACAATCAATGTCATATGATATTAAAGAGGGCCAAAACATAAATAGAGATTCTCAAAGTACCATATAGAAAAACAAGTTCATACACAAGTACAACTAATCATGGATACTCAAAAACTCATGTATATGTAAGTGATAGATTAATACACTAAAGGCACAATATAAAAATTTATATTTTATAAATAACAAGTATGCAATGAATCAAAATTCCTTTAATCAATAATACACATGTCCACCAAAGATCTAGGTAGACAAGCACGGGCATCAATAATGGACAAGTACTAAAGTGAACCATGAAGGAAACGCTTAAAACACCCATAAAACACAAAGAAGTTTCTCATGATTCTCAACTGAATATTTTATTAAAAACTAAGTATGCAACATAATCTCATGCAAAACATGTAAAATAATGCCATGAGGCTAAGAAAATAACATAATCATAAGTACCACAAAAAGGATCAATAAGAGAAACAACTAATATCATAACTATTGTCCCCACAAAATGACCATAAAAGGCATTTATTAAAGTGAATGACTGCCCATAAGAAATCATGCTCAATACCTTATGCACGAATAAACAATCTTATTCATCATGTAAGGCAATCATAAGTGCACAAGGATCAAATATTAATAGAAAAATTATTTAGATCATAATTTTTAACACTTCATATGCTATTTTTAATACACCAAGAGTAAAGAGAAAAATTAAACGCAAGTTTAAGCAAAATTTCATAAGATCATACTTGTGAAATACACATCATTATTTTTAAAATAGCTCAAATTATTTTAAATTATATGGTAATTTTTTAAAAGAGAACAAAACAAAGTTCAATAATAAATACGAACACAATTTGACATTTATAATCATGACTTGTTCAAATAAAGCATCTAAATGCCAACAGTACATGTTCAAGCACACAAGATTATATACATATATATCAAATAAAGCAAGTTTTGAAAAATTAAGAACCAAACATGATTTCAAAAACATACATATATATAATTTCACAAGATTAAACAAATAAGCCTTATAAGATATTTAATAAAAACAAGTCCAACGATAATTAAAAAAATATTTAAAGTTTTTTTTAATAAAAATAACATACATATTTTTTAAAGATATAAGATACATACCTAGTCAAGATTTACCTTGAATCCAAGCCACATAGAGATCATGAATCCTTCACAAAGCATGAACTCGAACCAAAGAATTCCAAGACCCAAAAGAGGCAAATGCCAAGAATTTCTTGGCTCTGATACCATGTAATGAAATAGCGAAAAATGCAAAAACAATGCCACTAAGGGCTTACAAGATCACAATCACAAAAGTGCACAAGCACAAACCAATGCCACTAAGGGCTTATAATCACAATGTGCACAAGAACAAGTCCACTATGGGACAATACAATAACCAACAAAGGGCAACAACAAAAGCACTAAGTGCATATAAAACATTAAAGAACTAAATAGAAAAACACAAAACATAAAAATATTCATCTTTATTGAGCATAAATGCTTAAGAGAAACATTGTTTATACAAGGGTTCAACCCTTATTTATACACAAAACAACCACTAAGAGAGGCTATTGGGAGCTCCCAATGGTCATAAAAATGACTCTTTGGGAGCATACCCAAAGAGCCCTTGGTCTTTTGAGAAATGGACCAAGAATAAAAATAGAAAAATAAAAGACTGTCCCTAGAGGACAGATTTTATTAAAGGAAAAAAGACCAAAATACCCATGACAATAACAGAAAATGAAAAAGAGTAAAAAAAGTGTACTATATACATATCTTTCAACATGGATGACATTGACACAACTATTTGAGAGAGTAGGATAAGTTATCAAGCCTACTATATAGAAAGAAAACTATGCCAATCTTTTCTAATTCACAAGCCCTTTATTCCAATCTCTAAAATTATTAGGCAGCATTATCTAATAACCCAAAATTCAATCTGATAGTCATCGCAGACTACATAAGCTAACCAAAAAGCAAACAAAAGTTTCCGCTAGAATAAATATCTCGCACAACCAAACAAGGAACAAGAAATAATGAAAATAAAGGTTGATTAGATACTCCAATCAAAACAAAACTAAATAACTTAAGGACAAAGAGGGCAGAAGCTATGGTACCCGAACACTCAATTTTTCCCTCCGTACCCGTGTTGACATGGATATCCCCGTGTCAACACCCGGACATGCCATTTTACCCTCCGTACATACAAGTTTTTATTTAATTTATAATTTATAATTTATAATTATATTTTCAGTATATAATATATATTTTAGATAGATCATATATATTTAGATTATATTCAGTTTATTTTGAATTTATTTTGTATTTATGTGATATTTAATATACATAAATAGTCGTCATGTCCCCGTACCCACATTTTTTGGAATTGTCGTGACATACCCGTACCCGTACCCGCACCCATACCCAGGTGTCATAGGGCAGAAGGCCATTTAAAAACACCAAAAGTGACTTGAATTCTACGCATGTTTTCAATCAGAGGATACATAAAACTCTATAAATATCATATTATCATGTAAAGAAACATAAAGTCCAAGACACAAGCCAGACTGTAATTTTGGTGTCTGAGGTTTATACTTTAGAACTGAAATGTGATGAGCAGGAGCATGCTGGATGGAACACTAAAAGACTAGAAGATACCAGCTGAGACAAAAATAAGAAGCAATAAGAGGAGATTGGTTGAAGCATAATCAAGGGCAGGACCTCACCCCCAATTGTATAAGGCATGAGGAATCATATCAATGCCAGTTCTTGGGTCTATCATAGGCACAAAGCATTCTTCCATAAGAGTAAGGGAAACAGCTAGTTTAGTATTGCACTCTGCCATTAATGTGAATCTTGGCATTGAAAGTTCATTCTGGTCACTATGAATGCATCTCAGAAGCGTCCAAGAAAAACCTTCTCCAATATGGTGAATAACTCCAACATGAGAACGCAGTCCTGAATAAACCTGTAGGTAAAATGACAGATTAGATTGTTGCACACATGTGCGTAAGCACACGCACTCACACATGCACACACACACGCACACATGCCCGTGCATGCACACACACACATGCATATGTGCATCAACATGCACGCACACACAAAACACACACACATATGTTAATGTTTGCTACCCTCGTGGGCATTAGCTTGAGTGTGCATGCTTTATTTATTAGATATTTAGATCAAGTTATTGCTAGATATTGGTTTTGGAGTTTGGACCTTTCTGTATTTACTTTAAACCCTTTATTTGTTACTGATTGTTGGTTCGTCAATAAAGGATTTCTATTTTTTAGTTTGTGTTTTTTAGGTTCTTTTTAATTTTTATAAACTTTTTAACATGTCTGTGAGGCTTATGCTTTACTCCTTGATGCTTATACCTCACCTCATGTTTGGGTGGAATGTCTTGCTACAGCTCAACACTTTTCACCCTTTATATCTGAATTTTACAATGAATAAGACCACACTATGTTCAAATATATATGATTCAGTGATGCACACATCCTACCTGATCCAACCTATTTATACCTCCGATATTATAATATGGATCACCTTAGTCTATAATATATTTGGTGTGTCCAATAGCACCTTTGTGCACACTTAAAACAAATAATAATGAAAGAAGATTTTATCAAGCACTCCATCTGGTATATGTTGTAAATATTATGTCATTCCCCCTTTGTTCATAAATGTTTGTGTATAATTGTCTTATCCATTATAATTAAGGTCCCAAAGAATAAAAAATAACTTCAAAGATAGCTTTACTAAATCATTATACCACACTTACAATTCAACACTTTACTCTTTGAGGAAGCACTTTCACATGCCACCTGAACCATACTGCCAGAAATACATGAATACAGAGGGTAAGCATGGTCATAGACCTTTTCCTGGGTTCCAGGATGGATGTCAGACCAGCAGATTGTAGGAAGAGCAAATGATGATGACAAGTTTCTAGGTGTTTATATTAATAGGCGTTATAGGCATAAAACAAAGTCGTAGTAATAGACAAACATTGAAACTTTGGCAACAGCCAACAGGATCCACAAATAATTTCTCCTTTAGATCACTTTCTTCTGAAACAAGAAAGGTTTGTTGAAAATAAACATGTTGCCAGTATGTCAAATTTTCTTTCCTATCTTCAAACTGAGTAACAACCCCAAAATAGTTTTTATGTTCATGCTACATTTCCAAAGAAATTATCTAAAAAATACGAAGAAAGGATCTGAAGAGGTACCTCCTGACAGCTTTCTCCACAAAACCATGTCTCATCACCCTTACATCGAACCTTGCCATCCAGGCAGGGCTTATGGTCTGTTCATCAAGTAGCACATTATAAGAAGCAGCCCACAGCCTAATATTTTGCATTCAAAAAATAGGAAGCAGGCCACCACATTCTAAGGTAGTAAAAGAGTACATTTGTGTTCACACTGTGCACATTGTAATAGCATCGAAGAACCCAAAGGCTCTTGCTGAAGGACCGCTTCACCACAGATCTTACAAGTACAGTATGGGCAATACCAATTGTCATCAGGAAGCACCTGAACACATTACCCGAAAAAAAGATCAGTCGCTACTCTCCAGTATACCAGGAATCAAGAATCTGCTTCATAGATCATAACCTATGAAGCAAAAACTAGCAGATATTTCTTTATCAGTAGAAAAAACACTTTTTTATGAATTATGAGTTGAACCATATACAGACATGTTTAATACTCGACATGATCAAGTCTAAATATGGTTCATCAAATTTAAAAAAGAGGCCCTAATATCAATTGAATAAGCATGATAGGATAGTAATAATAATAGTAACTTGACATGCCAAAA
This sequence comes from Nuphar pumila, assembly GCF_984573655.1. Taxonomy (NCBI): domain Eukaryota; kingdom Viridiplantae; phylum Streptophyta; class Magnoliopsida; order Nymphaeales; family Nymphaeaceae; genus Nuphar; species Nuphar pumila. The sequence goes on from NC_143259.1 coordinate 8,716,479, forward strand.
GTAGAAGCAAAAGCTCATCAATGACATGTAAAACTATTCAATCTAAACAATCAGCAAATTGTACAACCTAAAATATATTGAGACATTGGATGCCATCAAAGGATCACAAACAGAAATTAGTCCATTTCACTTAATTTCACATGACATGGCCATGGAAACTCTAATGGAGCACACAGGAACCGAGGCAGAGAGAGAGAGAGGGAAAGTCGTTATATCATTAGAGCTAATCTCCTCTAGTTTAAATAGAGGTTAGCCTAAAAAAAATTTACATATGGGTCCCTCATTATATATAAAATACCAAAAAGCAACTTTAAGAATAAAACAAACTTCAGATGGTCGACTAATCTTAACACTCCCTCTCAAGCTGGAGCATAGATATCAATCATGCTTAGCTTGCCGCAACATTTTGAGAAACTAGGCCTAGCAAGAGGCTTTGTAAAAATATCTGCAACTTGGTCCTCCGAGTTTAGATGCTTGGTAGAGATATGACCAGCTTGATCTAGTGGCCGTCAACTTCAATATGTTTTGTCCTCTCATGAAATACAGGATTATTTGCTATATATGTAGCCGCCTTGTTATCGCACATCATTACCATAAGAGATGAAACCTTCACTTGAAGATCATTTAGTACAGTTCGAACCCACATCAATTCAGTTGTTGTTTGGGCCATAGCCCTATATTCTGATTCGGCACTCGACCTAGCAACTGCGGTTTGCTTCTTACTTCTCCATGAAATTAAGTTACCTCCCACAAACACACAGAATCCTGTGGTAGATTTTTTATCCTCTACAGATCCAGCATAATCAGCATCAGAGTAAGCAACTATCTCCAGGGTCCCCCCTTTCTTGAATAATAACTCTTTTCCAGGAGAAAATTTTAAGTACCAGAGTATCATTATTGCAGCATTCCAGTGTACCTCAGTCGGTTTGTCCATGAATTGGCTAACCTTGCTTACTGCTAAAGCAATATCAAGTCTAGTCATTGTCACATATAGTATCTTCCCTACCAGTGAGCGATAGCTTCTGCTATCAACAGGTTTTGACCCCTCTTCCAATAACTGAATTTTGTGATCCCTGAAAATATTTGTTGGTTTAGCTCCCAACATTCCTGTCTCTTTTAATAAATCAAGAACATATTTCCGTTGAGACAAAACCACACATTCACTGTTCCTGGCAACTTCTATGCCCAGAAAGTATCTAAGTGGACCAAGGTCTTTTGTAACAAAATGTTTTTGAAGATGAGCCTTTGTAGCTACAATATCTTTCATATCATCTCCTGTAAGGATTATGTCATCCACATATACCACCATAACAACTAGACCTGAGTTAGTTTTCTTAATAAATAATGTGTGGTCTGACGCTGACCTATTAAAACCAAACTTTGACATCACTTCAAACAACTTTTGAAACCATGCACGTGGATTTTGCTTCAGACTATATATCACCTTTCTTAATCTGCACACCTTCTGACACTCCCCCTCAACCTCGAACCCAGGAGGTTGTTGCAGGTATACTATTTCAGACAGATCCCCATATAGGAATGCATTTTTCACATCTAGTTGACACAGACTCCATCCATGGTGAACAGCTACGGAGAGAACAAGATGGATGGTACCGATCCGTGCGACGGGAGAAAATGTTTCAAAGAAATCAACACCATATGTCTGAGTATAACATTTTGCTACTAATCTGGCCTTGTATCTTTCAATTGAACCATCTGAGTTGTACTTAATGGTATATACCCATTTACATCCAACAATGTTTGCATCCAATGGGGGATCAACCAAGTCCCATGTCTGTTGAGACAATAAGGCATCCATTTCATCTTGCATTGCCTGCTTCCATCTGCTATCGAGCTCTACCTGTTGATAGCTCAGAGGAATAGTTTCGGCAGATAAAGCTGAAATAAATGCTTTCATCTGATTACCAATTCTGGCATCGGACACAAACTGAGACATAGGATATAAGGTACATTGTCGTGTCCCCTTCCGTAAAGCGATTGGCCTATTATCATCAACATGAAGGTCCTTGTTATCAGGAGCACTTACCTCAGGAGAAGAAGAAGGTGAAGGCACGGGAGGAGGTGGAGCTCTACGCACATATACCAATGGAGGATTATGAAACCGTGAGGAAGGTAGAGTTGAACTCGGTAATTAGGGCGCAGATTCCAAAGGAAAAAGAGGGAGAAGAAGAGGAAAGGAGTCATCTTGATCAACTTGCATCTGAGCACCAGTACTAGAATAATATGGAATGGACTCCAAGAAAGATACATCCGCACTGACATACTCCCAATGGGAAATCAGATCATAACATCGATAACCCTTTTGATTTTTTGGATAACCTATAAACATACACTTAGTTGCTTGAGCAGCTAATTTATCACGGTCAGGTCCAAGTCTGTGCACAAAGCAAACACACCCAAATACCTTGGGCGAGAAAGAGAAAAGTGGAGCATTAGGATACAGGATGTGCAAAGAAATTTTATCTTCCACGGATGATGAAGGCATGTGGTTGATCAGATAACAAGCTCTGATAACCGCATCACCCCAATATGAAGCAGGAACATTGGATTGAATCATAAGGGTACGTGCATGTATTTTCGCTCAGCCAACCCATTTTGTTGAGAGGTATAGGCACAAGAGGTTTGAGGTTGAATGCCATGGTCTTGATAAAATTGCAACAATGCTTTGGTTTTAAACTCAAGGGCATTATCAGTGCAGATAATCTTGACAACAGATTCAAACTTAGTTTTTATTTCAATAACTAATTATTTGATAATACTAGGAACTTCATACCTTTCTTTTATTAAGAACACCCAAGACAACTTAGAAAAAACATCAACAATAACAAGATAATATCGATACAGAGTCCTGGTAGGAATCTTACTAGGACCTTATACATCCACATGAAGAAGTTCAAAGACCTTATGACCGGACTGACTCTGACTAGAAGGAAACGAACTCCAATGACACAGGCTCAACTTTACAAATGGTTGCTAAAAATATCTACCATGCATAAAAGTGATATAAGCATGTCATATATATATAGAGAGAGAGAGAGTAATGTGTAAGTTCCCAAACCCTTTATCTCCCAGACCAGAGTTACCGGAAGCGCCATAGGGAATGGGGAAGTGCGCTTCCCCGAAATGTGTCTCGGAAGCGCAAAACGTCGTGCTTCCGAAACGTCCTGGGAACTGCGCTTCCCATTTAGGGAAGCACGCTTGCCCCTCGCTTCCCCTTTTTTCATTTTTTTTATTTTTTCTCTATTTTTCGCTTCCGGTTCGCTTCGTAGGTCGCTTTCGAGACGATTCTTGGTTCGCTTCTAAGTCATCCCACGCTTCCCGCTTCCGCTTCCTCAACTGGCAACTTATAAACCATTGATTTTTTGTTTAATGCTTAATCCAAACCTGTAGATGTGTATCATTGCTTATTCACTAAGAACCATACTTTGGATCAAATCAATTTAACAAAAAATTTTAGTTAATCAAATTTTTGGTGTAATATGAACCATTGATTTTTTGTCCAGGTAAAGACACATCTAAACATGAAAAATGTTTAAAAACTACAAGTTTGTTACTAAACAAAGCATAGAGATCACATATATGCATCTAGATTAAGTAAAAAACACATGTAAATATGTCTTTTAAAGGGATTAGAATGGTCTGGAACTTACACATTACTCATATATACACACACACAAAAAAAAAAAAAAGACAAACCTCATTCTTCAGGCAATCATGATGAAAAGTAGATGGGCAGTTGTCACAACATATTAGTACACCTCCATCCCCACAGATGCCACAGGTATCATCATTAAGGTCCACATCCTCAATTTCTACTGCACGTGTGCCACCTTTCCTGGTCTTGTACTCAGCGGACCAAGCCCGAAGCTGACATAGCGTGAATGATTCACCACTCTCTACAAAAAGATTCAATGAGGAGAGACCAACTTTGGAACCAGCATGAATCTTAAATTCTGTCAGGGAAAATGTCTTATTGCAACACTTGCATAATAACCCATCCCTTGTAATCCATCCATCTTTAACCAGTGCCCCATTTTTTGAACTCTGGTAATGAACTACCTCATTCTCAAATAAAGCACCCGAATCAATCATCCAGGAAAGAACTGTCCTTTTGCAAAAGGTAGACAGATTCCCATCCAATGAATGATGTCCACCTTTGCCAGGATTTCGTGGGAGCAACTTGCAGCCTCCTCTTTGAGTCTTAAGCTTTCTTGCAGTTCTTGATGTTGCCTTCCTTGCTTTGAGAGTAGGCTTTTTACTGCAACTGAAATCTTTATTTTTTATTATAGCTGCAATCAAGAGATCATCATCATTTATCAGGCATCCTTTTTTATTTGAAACAGCCCCATCTTTTGTTTTCTTTCGTCCATTTTCATTGCTGATTTTGCATTTCTGTACCTTCACAGCTTTGCTGCTACCATGCAGATCAGAAGATAGATCAATGGGAAACCTAACTGGGCTCTCCTTTTTAGAATCCACAATGATTTCTTGTTTCTTTAATGACAAGAATTCATGTTGAAACTTATTATTCACTTTAATGGCATCTTGATTCAGAAAAGAAGTAGCAGCAGAAGAAGATTTTGTAGTTCCTTTGCATCTTTTTGTAGCTGGAGAGGTATGGGCCCCTTTTAAAAGTTCACAGTTTTTAATTTCATGGCCTGGACTCATGAATTGCTCTTTGGCTTCATGAGCCACTGAAGCATTAACTTCCACATCACGGTTGCACAATTTGTTGGCTTCAATTATCAATAGTTTCTTGGATTTCTCATATGACCTGTTCAAAACACGCAGTGCCTCAAACTTGGAACCTTTTGATGCACCACATCTTGGCCCTCCAACAGATCTTTCCTTGGATCTTGATCTCTGCTGTTTCTTATGACCTGAGATTCCTGCCTGGCATGCAATCCCATCATCAGCACCAATACAAGTACCCTTCTTGCGAGGACTCCTTCGACAACCAAGACACTGAAGACTCTTATGTTCATTAACTTGTTTGTCAGTATTCAATGACTGGTCAACAGCAGCCATCATTTCACTAGGTTCCTTCATCCCAAGGCACAATTGTCCCTTTAGAGAATGAGTACGTGAAGGCTTTCTATTCACTGCTGGTTGTCCAACTGATTTTACTTCTTGATCCAATCCCTCACCAATGATAGAAAACTGAGGTCTGTTTTCCTTACTTTCCATTGTCACATTCATTAGAACACCCATTTGACTGCCATCAGCGTTTGAATCAACAACAAAGAAATCTGAGGCTTTATGTGTTAGTGACGTATGGGTTGCATCTACATCACAGGGAGTTGGGATAATTTCAGAAGAAATATCAGGTGAGACATAGGTTGATGCTTCCAGTGACAACATTTTAACATCTTGGATAGTAGAATTTTTGTCAGGAGAACGCCTACATTTTCTCGAAGTGGAAGGTCCTCTTACATTAGTTGTAAAGTTCCCCACCTTGTTACCGATCACATCTTCAGTCAATTGGCTGTAAACACCATCTGGTTCTAACTGAGGTACTAAGTTCAAACCCAAGCCTCCAGACTCCTCAAATGAAGTGGGGAGCTTTGACCTCCTTTTTGTGACCAAACACTTTGACGACCAGCAGCCATGAGAGTTTTTAGTTGATCCCACCAAAGCCTTTGAATATTCTCTGTCTTTCAGTGGTTCAAGTCTTTCAATAAACAGCATAGTTACAAAGGGATCAAGGAGAAGCCATCTCCTTAGTGACTCAATCTGATGACCCACATGTTGCACCTTCCTATCAACAAGAGCCAAAGCATCAGTTAGCTCGGCCCAAAACTCAGTAGTATCCTCCCACTTTCTTGTGGTTGAGTCCAACATAGGCTTGTCCTTGCCATGAAATAGCATATTGGCAGATGCCTTCCATGCTTTGATGGCTGAAGCATAAAGGATCCTTTTAAGCCCAGGTGACACATAAACCGAATCAACAGTAACCCTATTGACCCTGTGGCGGAACTGTACCTCAAATCCAGCAGCCACAAGAAAATCTTTTACATGTTGGCGGAGCCTCACACGAAGTTCAGCAATGAAGGCCTTCTTCCATGATGGTTTAGCCTCATCTGACATTAAAAGCAATGCTTCCCGAGTTCTCTTTTCTGTGTTTCCTCCAACAATATTTAGAAGTTGCACGTCATCTTCAAGAGTAGTGAAACTACTCTCATGGAACTTGGGACCATGGTTCTCCTGTGAAACAGGTGATGTGATCACCACCTTTGCATCCATGGCTTCCTTAGCCAAGCCATCATTTGGGCTTGGTGTACCCAAGCTGGATGCTTCAGAAGCGACCAACATGTTATGACATGATTGCAGGCAACCTGAGCATTCTTGTGCACATCCTCTACTGTCTGATGCTATTTGTTTCTTGGTAGGATCATCACGAGACAAGATATCATCAACCGAAGATTCAGACATTTGTCCTGTTATATGTTGAATGGCCTCCCCATTATCCATTGATTTAGTGGCATCATCAACCACCTTAGGGGGCACTGAATGCACAGAATCATTTCCAATTTTTTCTTGGGATTTTGAGCTCAACATCCCAGAACTGTCCTCGGAAGAAGCATCAACCAACGCAGAATCATGCACTGATTCACTTTCAAATTTTTCTTGGGGTTTTGAGCTCAACATCCCAGTACCGTTCTCAGAAGATGCATCAACCAAACCAGAGCCATGTACTGAATCATTTCCAAATTTTTCTTGGGGTTTTGAGTTCAACAGCCCAGAACCATCCTCAGAAGAAGCACTGATCATACCAGAACCAGGAATATCAGTACACAATCTTACCTGCTTGGACTTTGCACCTTGTGTCTCTAATCCCAGTGGTAAACAAGAGTATGTTATAAAGGATGTAGGTTTAGAACATAACTCAGTTCCAGCTCCACATTTCCCCTTCAGATGCCCAAAACTTGTATCCAGTGCTTCCTTAGCCAAAACATCATTTAGACTATGTGTGTCCAAGCTGGAAGCTTCAGAAGTGGCCAACATTTCCTGACATGATTGCGGGCAATCTGAGCATTCTCGCTCATATCCCCTACTGTATGCTGTTATTTGTTCCTTGGCAGGATTACCATGAAACAAGATATCATCGACTGAAGATTCAGCTATTGGCCCAGTTATATGTTGAACTGCCTCCCTATTATCCATTGATTCAGTGGCGTCATCAACCACCATGGGGGGCAGCGAATGCACAGAAACATTTGCAAATTTTCCTTCGGGTTTTGAGCTCAACGTCTCACAATTATTTTCAGAAGAGGCATCAACCAAACTAGAACCATGCACCAAATCATTTCTAAATTTTTCTTGGAGTTTCAAGCTCAATATTCCAGAAACGTTCTCAGAAGATGCACCAGTAGTACCAGAACCAGGATTATCAGAACACATTTTTACCCGCTTTGTCTTTGCACCTTGAAACTCCAATCCCACTGGGAAACAAGAGTATTCTATAAGGGAAAGTGGTTTAGAACCTAATTCAGCCATAACTCCAAATCTCGCCTTCAAATGCCCAAATTTTGTGTCAGAAGTATGACGACCATCTCCATCCACCATTTGGATCAAAGGCTGATCTGTCATAGTTGAATTCACATAAGTTGAGACCAAAAACCCATCAACATTACTACCCCCGACTCCTGCATTGTCTGACTGACCTAGCAGACAAATGTTTGAATCGTCGATGGCACACACATTTCTTGTGTTCCCTGTTGCATTCTCATACAAATCATTGGTTTGACGGAACACAGCAGAGAATATTCGGTATTCACCATTCGACCCTTCAAGACCACCATTACCATCTACCAAACTTCCAATCTCTTCTCCAAATAAAGCTTTCACCGACTCCTCCTCACTAAACTTCCAACCTCTCATTCTTTTAACGCCCATTTTTTTTATCATTATCGGGCTTAATCCTTGTAGCACTAGTGATAAAATGCCAATGCCATATAAGTCTGGTCAAGAAATCGAACCACAGACATCTACAGAGGAAATCTACAGAAGAAACATAAATTCCCCATGTCTCCAGCAGAAACACTCCATGCGCTATCCAATTTCACCATATTGATCACCCGAAAGAAAGCTTTTTCTATAATTTCCAAAAAAAAGATGTGAACCCAAGTACACCCAAACTCCCCAAATTTTCAGCCAGGCTTGCTCTTCAGATACCCATAAACTCTTAACCCTCAATCACCAAGTCTCGGAACAGTAAAGTTCCACAATCAGCAAAGAGGCCGTGAATTCCTCCATCAACATTCCATCTTTTGCTAAGTTCTAATAAAAACCCAATTTTGGAAACGGAAGAAATCCCGACATTCACAATGCCAACGTCAACACCCAATTTCACGTGCAGCAAAAGACTAACCCAGAACCCCTAAACCCTAAATTTCCAAAACCGGCCATCGCCAACCCCACCGCCCTCCCCCAGAAGATAAACAAAACCAGAAACCCCTCAACCGAAACCCCACATTTTCCGTTGCCCTAGCAGAGAAAACCCCACATCAAAAACACCAAGAAAAAAGAAACCCTAAAGGAAAAAAAACACAAAAAACCCATCAGAAAAAAGAACCCACGATCTTTCCGTCCTCTTTCCATGTTTAACGATTCAATGAGACTCGGGAGAACCACTTACCTCTGAATTCGATCCACAAAATCGAGTAGAAAAGAGGTAGGGTTTCCTTTTCCTTCTTCTAGAGAGAGAGGGAACGTGATCAGGGGTGCAAGAAAGGGCACAAGGGAAAGGAGTACTGATGAATAAAACGCTCTCTCTCTCTCTCTCTCTCTCTCTCTCTCTCTCTCTCTCTCTCTAACCATTGGGGTCGAGGAAAGATTGGACTGGGATTATGGGCATTGTTTGATCACAACGTTGTCTTGAGCTCCTACTTTCCCTTCCCATCCCCTTTTGCCCTTTTGCTATTTTGTACGACACTTGCGAAATTCGCCACCTGCGTTTGGTTTGATCTGATTTCAAACTAGGAATCGAAGTTCAAGGATTATATATACATGTACCTCTGTTTGTACCTTTTTTCATTGGGTGTATGGGAATCTTTCGACTTTTATTTCTCTAGTCTGGTTCTTCTTCCCTTGGTTTATGTGTCCACCTAAACGGGTGAGGTTTCGCGATAAAGCACAAAGCATTTTTGTGAAACTCATCATGGCAACGCAAACAGAGGACTCCCTTTTAAAGAAAAGAGTCCCAAAATCAACGTGACCACCCCCTTTCAGTAGAATAGCTTTCCCCGAGCCTCCTGATTAGGCTACTGTAGCTGTCACGGATGGAGATAAACACTGGTGTAACTGTAACGTAAAATCAAACGTGATTCCTTCGATGTAATCATGTTCATATTTTCATAATAAACAGGTAGGTGTCCGCTCCGTGAGCGAGTAGTCCGACTCTGTTCCCACCGAAAGAGACTTCAGGCCGATTGCGGTGCGCAGAGCCTCGTTCCGCGTGGTGCATATCCATGGATTTGTGCAGTCATAGAGACTCCCCTGTTTGCTTTGGGGTCATGCATATCTAGTGTTTCAACCTCGATTCAAGAGACCCAACGATCTATAGGGCAATCAAACACGCCCTTTGGAGGTTTTACTCGTTGCTATGAAGAGTACCTACAAGTTTTTTCTGTCCTATTAGCTTCGTAATCCGTTTACCCAGGTGAACGTTACTTCCATCTATTTTCTTTTCTTTTGTTTTAGACAGTTACAGACACATGGACACGAGGATGATGCGGGTTTGACTCGTAAGTTGAACTTTTATGGAAAACAAGATGAAAAGAAAAATAAGTCTTTAATTAATAATGGCTAGTTTGTAATTTTTAATGTTTATTTTTAATATAAAACCTTAGCCCCAAAGGTGTAGTGGGATAGGGCTTATTTTTTTTATTAATAATGGCTAGTTTGTAACATTTGAATGTTAAAGAGAGTTTTTAATATAAAACCTTAGCGACAAAGATGGTTTAATTTCAAATCTGGCATTATCCCATGTGCAAGCCGAATTGTGACTACTTCACAGGGGTAAGCTTTTTGAGTTTTACTCTAACATAAGTACGGCAGTGTTGAAAAAAAAATGGGAGTTGGGAAAGATTTGACTTATTCGGATTTAAAAAAAAATTTAAAAAGATACGGGAAAATAGTATGTAAGTTTTGATCGTCCTTTGCCCGAGAGAAAGGTAAAGCCCAGACAGGTTTTTTATTTTTGTAGCTCGAATTGCACCGTCGAGAAAATAAAAACCAATTGTGTGTAAGTATTTGTTTTAAAATATTGAAACTGAAATGAAAAAACAAACTTAATAAAATGATATAGAAAATTATCTTTTTTTGAACTTGAGAGCCCATTTAGCTTTTACGCTCATTTTCGTCTGTGAGCACCTCTGCGTAGGTACGAGGATTCTTTAATGGCATTGGGACAAAGTGCGGGAAGGGCTTGAATATGCTTGTTCTGCAGGGCCAACACTAGATATGGGATTTTCAGATTTAATGATCCTCTAGACTATAAGGGGTTACCCTAATTTATAGGAATTATGCATAAGATATGGATTCAAGAATTATTTAGTTTTAATCCAACCAAAATGAATATGTTCTTATCATTATGGAGGATATGACTCATCCAATAAGAGCTTTGATTGTGATAGGACTTTGGGTAGGATAGGATTCTATTTTTATTTTATTTTTTTGCTCTAGAGAGACAATGATAGGTTTTGGGGTGGTTTATATTCAAATGCCACGTATAGATGGGATTTCTAGAGATTTCTTATGAATTGGATAATGGAATTCCAAATCTTCATGTTTAAATCGGGATGTACTTTATATTCATTATGACATGGTAACTTGTTTTAGACATAACTTTCAATATAGATATCAGATTGAAAAACTGCTTAATGTGTTAGAATAGATTTGAAATCTAAATTTTAAAACAATATAAAATATTAAATATAGATTTTATTGAATGAAAAACTTAAAATAACTAAGTTTAATAAAATGGTAGAGGTCCATAGGGTGAGGCATCCCCCTATGTGGGTCCATCCTATATGGCATCTTATGCTGGAATTAAATTTAAAAGTTAAAAACCCTAGAAATTGATATTTCAAAAGTTTCTTAAAAACAAAACAAGTAAAGAGAAAAATAAAGAAAAATAAATTCAAAACTTACCAAATAATTTGTATAGTAGTACTTAGGCTAATGAGATTTAAATTTAGAAAGTTTGGGATGAAAATTTAGGAATTTGAATGGTTTGAAAATAAGAAAAAATGTTTTATAAAGGGGCCAAAGAGGGGCTATGCCATTGGAGCTTGAAATTTTTCTAGAGTTTTGCGTATTTTCTCTTTTTATTTTTTTACTTTTTCTTCTCTCTTCTTCTCCAATTATCGAATGAGGTTTCAGCTGTCATTGAAGCTACATTTGAAGGTTTCATCAAGTGGAGGCAACATCTAATCCGTTAAATTTGGTTGTTGAGGTAGGTACCTCTATCATATAGGGTCGAAAATAAATTTTGGGTACGTAGATAATGCAAAATCAAGATCAATGGTGATCCATAGTAGATCAACCATAGATCCTGTATTGGAGAGGTTGTAAATGTCTATGAATGACATACCTCATGAGGTAATGTTTTAAAAACATATGCGTTGTTTGGGATTTTTTACAAAAATAGGTTTTGAAAAATCATGTAGTATTGAAGGTTAGATGCAAATCAATTTTTATATAGTTATCTATAGAATCGAATGCATGATTCGATGCGATATGATGTTAGAATTGATGTGAACAAGATTTTTATAAATCTGGAATCAAAATTGTTTTATTAGATTTTTTAAGAAGTTAAAAAAAAGGTGTTCTTCCAAATATGTGTTTTAGATCTTGGTAAAAACATGAATATGATTAGGTCTTAATGCATGATTCGATTTATAATTTATGTTACAACATCATGTTTGCTAGATTATATGTGTTCTATGCTTAGAAATCCATGATTAGACATTTTTATACATAAATTTTCATGTAAATAGTTTAATTAAGAAAATAGCTATGTATAATTTGTGTTTTCGAATTGAGTAATGTTGGTACAAAAGTCATAACACTCAAATAAATTAGGGTTTGATGAAATCCTTTTACGTGGGTCATGTGGACATGTACATGAAGTCTCAGTAAATAGGGTTTGGTTGTAATATGAACCAGAAAATCTGGCATGTTTACCGACCAAATCTGACATGTTTTACCACGAAAAACCCAGTAAATCCCCCTTATGGATTTAGGCTAATTTTTTAATACGTGTTGTTAGACATCTTTTAGAATATGTGAAAAATAAGATAAAATTGTAACCCTTGTCAACTAGTACCAAAACTTTATCCAAGTCGGTCAAATTCTGTTACTTACAGAAAACCAGGACCTATAAAATTCTTTGACACAAGTTTGGTCCATAATATGTTTAAAAATAATGGTATGGAGTTTAACAACAAGAGTGGACTCTACTTAAAGATGACAAATAAGGCTTTTACTAACAAAATATATAATTTATAAGCCTTTGAAAAGAATATTGATTCACTATTTTTTTTAGGGAACAGAGTTTTGCATCTATAACTGTTGACAGAAAACTAGTTTTAGTTTAGGAATTACTACTATAAAACATAAGAGGTTTTCCAGATCTGTAAATTGGAGATATTAGGGGACACACACACGTGTTACCCAAAATTTTTGATTGATTGTTGATGTTATGTATGAGCTGTGGAAAAACCTATAACTATAGCACAATTTTTATAATTTACTGTTTGTAAGTATGCTTTGTGAACTTATGTGATTCAATGTTCATCATGCTCACACACACATTGTCAATGTATGAATTCATGTACAATTTATGAAATATGTATAACTGATATGTAATAGCATAATAAGTGTATTCATAATCTTTATGATGAATGTTTTGTTTCTTGATGTGATAAATCATGATGAGATAACCCATCTATGACGATAATTTGCATGAATGTTGCAGAAATGGTTTATATTATAGACATGTGTATCATGTATTGTGTTAAAAGATGTATGTAAAGCATATTGGATGTGACATGGGTTATGAGGGACTGATGTCCTTTTGAAGAAATTATAGTTTTCAAAAGATGTTTAAGTGAAAGCAATGTGAAAACCATACATCAAATAATAAAATTTGGGTTTCACTAGTGGTAGAGACCGAGTCGAACTCAGGGAACGGGAATACTTTGTATTCAAACAAGCAACTAAACTACTCTTTATTGCCAAAATAAAAATTACGAGAAAAGTAAATCTAACTAACTATTACAACAAATGAATACCCTACGCAAAGGGCTTAAAATGATTTTATTACAACCCAAATTTAAATTCCTAAATTATAAAAGAAAAGCAAAAAGTCTTCTTTGCTTGTGCTTCTGTGTCACTTGTTCACTTGTACTCCACTCCGTGCTATCTTGCACAAATCAAAAGAGCACGAGCAACACAAGATACTAATAGAGACTACACTAAGCAAAATATACTAATTAAATGCTAAAACAATGAAAGATAATGTGAAAGAAATCTGAATGACAAGTAAAACTATATTAAATGCTAATTATTTCAAATCAATTAAGTAATTTAATTACAAAATGCTAAATCAAGCAGATGCTAATGAAATCAAATACTACTAAACTAAATGCTAAACATTAATGTAAATAATTACAAAAAACTAATACTAAACACCTAAGTAAAAAAATATGCTAACTATTTTAAATCAACTAAGTAAACCTACTTACAAATCACTAAGTAAATCTAATTACAAATTAACTAAGTAAATGTACTTTGTATTAATCAATTCAACTAATAGCATTATTCACTCAGATAACAACTACAAACTAACAATTCAATTAACAACTAAGCTAAATAGATAATAGCTAACAGAATTCAGTGGATAACAATCTGATTAGGTATTTAGTAAACAATGATTTATCAGGCCGGAAAACTCAGACACTTGATTATAGATCAGTAACAACAACCAAAAATAGTGCTCAGAAATTAGTGGATTGATAAAAGATAAAAACTAAGACATAAAAGTGACTTCCTTCATTTACCTTTTCGACATGAGACTCAAACATTTCAACTTATGTTTGTTCTCAGCTACTAAGGATCACGAAGATTTCTACTCTCCTTTTCAAAATGGAATTCAAACGCTTCAACTTGCGTCTAAGTCCCATTTACTAGGGATTGTGAAATTATCCAAACAACCTAATGCATGCACTTTTTACACTTTTGAGCTCATTTTTGCGCTTTTATTCATTTGCTTACTTTTTCAAAAATAACACTATGCATATTCATATTTGTGATTCAAAATAAACTCTAACATGCATTTATCGCCATTTTCTCGAAATCCACATAAACAACCATAGTTTTTAGATCCATGTCAGGAAAATTTTTCGTGGAGCTCAAAAATTCCCTAAAAACATTGGATTTGAAATAACATTCATATAAGTTCAAATTCTTTCTTTAAAAATCTACTTTTCATAAAAGAAGTGTAAAAATGTGCAAGAACATCAAAAAAAATATCAAGGTGTGCAAACTACACCCTCCCCCATGCTTGAATGATATTGTACCAGTGGCACTCCCCCATGCTTATATGAAACTAAGTGAATACACATGAGACGCAATAAATGAGGAAAAATAGTAGAATGAACCTGATGTGAAATATAAATGCATGTTTTATGAATGCAATATATACATGACATAACATGAAAACTCATGAATGAAACAAAAAAAATAAAATAAAACCTAATAAAATCTACAAATCCTAAAGGCAAATCTAATAATATACAAGATATGAGTTGCCTCCCATAAAGCGCTAAGTTTCACATCCCTAGCGAGACGGATCCCTGAAAAAACCTTCATCGTCTATGAGATCAATGGACATGAAGTCACGCTCAATCGGGCTCTCTGAGAAAAAGAGTGCCATCTGTGACACTGCGCACTGTGTTCTCACCCACTCTACTCCTAAATGTGATATCATGACTCTCGTTACAGAAAGAACGAAGGTTAGTCATCTCTGAAAGACTACTCTAAAAAAGAGAGTCTAGGACCGATCGACTATCGATATATGCAACCTCAAACAAGTGGTGGTCATGATCCTGCTTGACTAGGTCAAGCATCTTTTGCATATGCACCTCTTGCTTGCTAAAAGCAATCGGCAGTTTGAATGCCTGGAAGACTGTGGCTCGGTGAATATATGATGGCAATACGAATTGTGGGCCTTGCCCCTTCTTCGGAGGCTTAATGGAGGAGATTGACTCATCAATGGGTATGACATTGGGCGCCTGAGTCAATTCCTGAACGAGTTGACACGCCTTCCCATTTTGAAGGGATGTAACAGATTTGACCTGCGTAGGGTGTGAATCCGTGGGATGCAGGTCAAATGGCAAGAAATTTGCTCTCTTGGGGATGACAAAAGAATGACTAGATAGGCTTCCCTCGCTTTGCCTGTTGAAGGCCCGAGCCAACTGTCCCATTTGAGTCTCTAGCTTTGCTATTGACTGTGTGTGAGAACAAAGAGTGGCCTTAATACCAGAAAAAGCCTCTAACATCTTCTCCTGAAATGATGTGCTCGATGTAGGCTCTTGAGGAGAAGGCATACTATACTAGGGGTGAACTTGTAGAAATGTGGGACACGAGTAACTTTGTGAAAAGTTACTCTGTCTATGCTGTGTCTGGAAGGGCTGATGGGGTGGTTTCACCATCCCGTGTTATAAGTGGGTGCAAATGAATCAGGCACAGGCCTAGCGAAACCTTGGGCAACATTCACCTGCTCCTGAATAAATTCAGAATATAGCGGTGTTGTAGGACACTCTGAAACATAGTGTGCAGGGCTAGCACATATCTCGCATACTCTTACCACTGAACTTCGCAAAGAATTGGCTAGAAATTGATCGAATTTCCTAGACAATAGGTCAACCTTGGTTTGCAAATCTCGCTCGGACCCTACTTTAGAAATCCTTATTTTTCTAGGACCACTAGGCAAAAATGTGGTCCTATCGAGTTGTGAAGACAAGGCATGATGCATCGTGTTCTCATTCAAGGTCTCAAATAAATACCAAGTCTCGTCCTCACTCTTGAACATGAAAGTGCCCCCACATGACGAATCAACCATTTGACGGTTCTTCTCAGTAAGACTGTCATAGAAATATTGCACCAATTGCCAGCGAGGCACCTGGTGGTGGGGACACTTGCGGAGAAGATCCTTCATCCACTCCAAAGTCTTGTGAAACAATTCCCCCTCTATTTGCGAAAAGCTGGTGATGGCCTTTCGATACTGATTCGTCTTACCAATTGAGAAATATTTCTTTAAGAAGTCCCTTTGTATATGTTATCAAGTGGTAATTTGAACAATATTTAACACCTTCAGCCAATGCTTGGCTTTATCCTTTAGAGAGAAGGAGAATAAGGTCAACCTCATAGCATTGTCTCCAAAATTGTTGATTCACACTGTCGAGCAAATCTCAAGAAATTTGTCGAGATGACGAGATGGGTCTTCATTACTAAGGCCATAAAATTAAGGTAGCATCTGGATCACACTGGCCTTAATCTCAAAGTGGTTCACTCCTACATCAGGTCTCGTGATGCAGGAGGCAGGAGTATACGTATTGGGCATGAAGTACTCCCTAAGGCGATGAATTATCTGCTGATCCTCAACCATGGTTGCAGCTCTATGGGCTCTTCCGATAAGGGACTCAGGGTACTCGATTGACTCGATAAGCTCGGGGTCAAGCGAGCATCTCCCTTGCATACACCACTAGGTAGATCGATGCAACAACCATCTTAATTTAGAATTTTTTACCTAACTAACGCGCTAGCGGCCAAACCACAATGTGAGTAAACAAAAACAAAGCTAAAAAGTGAGAAATAAACAAACACCATACAATTGCACACAACAGAGATTATGCAAAAAATGAAATCTATGTGCATGGTACCAATCGTACATAGTCACCTCTAAGGGGATCCTAGTGGGTAGGCTGTGCAGAAAAGTAAGCTCGTCTCTACGGTATGCACACACGTGGTTCCAAGCCTAAATGTGAAAAGCAAACTAAACAATCCTAATTAATCAACTAAACAATCCAAATTAAAGAACTGAATTAAACTAACAACCTAAAATACGAGAATAAACACAAGGCAATAAAGTGAATACTCGTATTTCGTCATTCCTCAGCAACGATGCCAAAAGTTTGATGTCCTTTTGAAGAAATTATAGTTTTAAAAAGTTTTTTAAGTGAAAGCAATGTGAAAACCAGACAAAGTAAATTTAATTAACTATTACAACAAATGAATACCCTACGCAGAGGACTTAAAATGGTTTTATTACAACCCAAATTTAAATTCCTAAATTCTAAAAGAAAAGCAAAAAGTCTTCTTTGCTTGTGCTTCCGTGTCACTTGTTCACTTGTACTCCACTCCGTGCTATCTTGCACAAATCAAAAGAGCACGAGCAACACAAGATACTAATAGAGACTACACTAAGCAAAATATACTAATTAAATGCTAAAACAATGAAAGATAATGTGAAAGAAATCTGAATGACAAGTAAAACTATATTAAATGCTAATTATTTCAAATCAATTAAGTAATTTAATTACAAAATGCTAAATCAAGCAGATGCTAATGAAATCAAATACTACTAAACTAAATGCTAAACACTAATGTAAATGATTACAAATAACTAATACTAAACACCTAAGTAAAAAAAATATGCTAACTATTTTAAATCAACTAAGTAAACCTACTTACAAATCACTAAGTAAATCTAATTACAAATTAACTAAGTAAATGTACTTTATATTAATCAATTCAACTAATAGCATTATTCACTCAGATAACAACTACAAACTAACAATTCAATTAACAACTAAGCTAAACAGATAATAGCTAATAAAATTCAGTGGATAGCAATTCGATCAGGCATTTAGTAAACAATGATTTATCAGGCCGGAAAACTCAGACACTCGATTATAGATCAGTAACAACCACAAGAAATAGTGCTCATAAATTAGTGGATTGATTGATGCCGAAGATCAGATGCAGATCAATCTGTGAATATGCATGGTAAAATGCTAAGGAAAGTGCAAAATTGAGAATGAAGTGGAGATGCTATGCAGTGAAATGCACTACTGACTGAAAGACAAATGCTGATGGATTAACTAGATGAAGATGAATTAAAATGAATGTTATCAAGGGCTTGGTTTAAATGGGTATGTTGTTTTGTGTTTATGAGAGCATCTTGAGAGAAGCTCGGGCTGGAGGGACCTTATTGTTGAGACACTTGAATTGACTGGTGAATCTAATTAATTAATACTAAGTAACCCGTTCAAACAAGTGTCTATTTTAGAGAGGGTAGGCAATACACACGATCGAGAAAAGAGATGTTTGTTTTGGAGAGCGAGGCGTCTCCCAGGTTCTCCATCTTCGGCATAGGAAACCAAGACTACCTCATAAGTGCTAAGTTGGTAGATCCATGACTCTGTAGAGTAAGAATCGATTTTTTGAACCACTGGAGTATCTTTAGGTTATGTGCCGATCCAGTGGATGCTTGTAGATCCTTCTGAGTTTATGAAGATAATAAAACATATGAAATAATGAACACCCTATCGGATTGGTTAGATCAAAGTTTGAGTCCATGAGAGTGTACCTTTATAAGGTGAGAAAAGAGAAACAACGCATTATGGATGATGTTCACTTGCTTCATATTTTTGCATGTTTTATATTGAGATGCATGAAATGAATGTATGCAATGTTGCATGATTTTGATTACTGATAAACTTGTGTGGAGGTATCAAATTAGTGAGTAAGTAATGTGATTTATTTATCTTTATATTCGTCAACATTGAATGTAATCTGAATATTTGGGTTATGTGTGTATGACATGATCAATTGCATGCTTTGCCTGTTTAGAATTTATTTTCTTGTCTATATGGTAGAGTGTTACTTAGGCATGGTTTGACCCCTTATTTTTACTATTTTCCAGGCAATGAGTGAGCTAGGTGATGCAACATGCTTGGGATGGTGTAGAACGTTCATTATATATTTACTCTCAATGCTATGACTCTTGGGAGTCCTAGATGTTTAGGACTTTTAATTTATTTGTTAAAACTCTGATTTGTTGAAGATTGAATATTTTAATTAAGGAATATTTTGTTAAACTTCACTTCTATCTTATTTTAACAACGAAAGTGATTTTCAAACTATGCGCAAACTCGAATAAACTTGGGTGGGTTACAATCAGAGTTTTAACAAATAAAAAAAAATATCGTTTATCTTTATCCTATCTTGATTATTTTCAAGTTTGTAGATAAAAAATTCTTTATCTTGACCTGTATTTGTATAAAATGTATGAAATGAGAGAGTGAATAAATTGGAAAAGAAAAAAAAAGCATGAAAAAGAACGTGAGAGTTTTCCTCCGTGAATGCAAACCTTTAGCCGAATGATTGTTATTTCTCCATTTCTCCCTCTTAATTAATTATTTAATTTTTATTCAGCGAGTCCTTTATTTTTAACACTTTATAAACGTCAGGTTCATTAGATTTTGTATAATTAGGTGGCGAGGGAAAGAAGCCTGACACGGCTTAATGTTTCAAGCTCACCTCGAGCCTACGTCTACGAGTTCATGCCTCGCCACTCTGTCTAAACGGCACTCAGCCTCCCCCTGGTGCTCCTACACATGCGGTACCTCTTCAGAAACATTCAAAAATTCAACCGAAACGCATCAATCCCATACGCGGAATTCACTCAAATGCGTGGTTCTTCCATTATCAATTCATACGAAACCCATTCACCTGTCCTTCAAATTCTATCAAAATATTGCGAGGGATGCGGTTTTCGGGGTGCCATCGTTGCCTTGCTCACTCCGACGACTAGAGAAATAGATGACAATCCTCACATCGTCACCCCTTTGGCGAGAAGACTAGTCGATTTGGGTTGTCTAGAAACCGCTAAATGCACTCATACTCACATGGTGGTATCTGGAATAGGTGCCTCTGTCGCCGTAAACAACCACCTGATTGTGGTGTATTCGAAACTCGGGAGTTTTCGTGATTGCTGCAATGTGTTCGACAAAATGCCTCAGCGAAATGTAGTCTCTTGGACGGTTATGGTTTCTGCATGTGTGAAGAGCGGTTACCACTCTGATGCTTTGTGCGTCTATTGTGGTATGAGGAGGCAAGGCATGGCTTGGGATGGCTTTGCGTTGTCGTCTGTGTTACGGGCGTGTGTGGCAATTGGATCAATAAGGTTAGGCCATCAAATCCATGGAGAATTGGTGAAAACTGGAAATGGGTTTTGTGTTTTCGTGGGTAATGTGGTGGTTGATATGTATGTCAAGTGTGGGAGTGTGGCTGATGCTGAGAAGTTCTTTTATGAAATGCCTGTGAAAAATGTAGTCTCTTGGACTGCTCTTATAGGTGGCTATGCTAGGAACAGTATGGATTTGGGGTTTAAGCTTTTTGTGGAAATGGTTCAAGCAGGTCTGCATCCTGACCAATCTGCATTTGCTAGCGTGCTGCAAAGCTTATCAATGGATAGTTTGAATCAGGTTCTGCAGGTGCATGTCATTGCTATCAAGTTAGGCTTTGGTTCAGATACTATTGTTGGTTGTGCACTTGTTGATCTGTATCTGAAGTTTTCTCTTTTAGATGATGCCTACAAACTATTTGATGAGATGCCAGAAAGGAATGTTGTTTCATGGACTGCTATGATTGTTGGTAGCATGCATAATGGTCATCCTGTCAGGGCTCTAGAATTGTTTGCTCGGATGCGGCTGTCCGGCATAAAAGGTGACGAGTTCACTTCATCAGGTGTTCTCAGAGCTTGTGCAAACTTGACCTCTCTAGAGACGGGGAAACAAATTCATGGCCATGTGATCAAAAGACGGTTTGAATTGGATGTTTCTGTCAATAATGCACTCATAGACATGTATGGCAAGTGTGGTGATATTATGGATGCACATAAGGTGTTTACAGAGGTTGAAAAACCAGACTTAGCCTCATGGAATTCTATAATTGCTGGTTTTTCCCTGCATGGGCATGGGGTAGAGGCCATCAGGCTTTTTGAGGAAATGTGGATGCAGGGTGTAAAGCCTGATGCCATCACTTTTGTGGCTGTCCTTTCCGGTTGTAGCCATGGAGGTCTGGTAGAGAAAGCTCGGAACTACTTCAGGATTATGACCGAAAGCTATGGAATTGCACCAAGAGAAGAGCACTATAGCTGTATTGTTGATCTTCTTGGGCGAGCTGGATTGCTTGATGAAGCATTAAAATTTGTAAAAGAGATGCCACAGAAACCAGGTGATTCGGTTTGGGGTGCTCTGCTTGGTGCTTGTAGAGAGCATGGTAATGTTGAAATTGCAGAAAGGGCAGCGTTGGAGCTGATGCAGCTCGTGCCTGAGGAGCCGATAACTTACATAAGTTTGGCCAACACCTATGCTGCTGCTGGTAGATGGGAGAGTGCAGCCAGAGTGAGGAAGTTGATGACAGGCAAGGGAATGAAAAAGGACCCTGGATGTAGTTGGATTGAAATGGATAACAAGGCTCATGTATTTGTAGTTGGGGACAAATCACACCCTCATGAAGTTGAAATCAATGGCCTTCTAGAGGTCATGTCTATTCATATGAGGGAGCGAACCTGTATACACCAGCAAAAGTATGCACTGGATAGTGAAATTGTTTTTGAAACTTGAAGTGGAACTGCATGAATTCCAATGGTTTAAGGTTCACCTGCAAAGCTAATTTACTTGGTGACATGAAAAATGAGGAGAGAATAAATAACAACAGCAAGAACAAAGTTGTAGCCTTTGTGTCTCCATGCCTAAGCACCATCTAAGATGGCTGCTTGCAATGAAGAATGGGAGAACAGCAGGAAAATTTACAGATATTTGAAGCTTTTATTCAAATATCGAAAGCTTAGCAGATATGATCTTTAATGTTCAAGCCTTCAAGGAAAACAAAATCAATCACCGCTCGTCTGAAGAGAAAGCCTCCTAAGCCCGGTTCCAAGCTCTTGCACGGAGCTAAGGATCACTTGCCATTTTAGTGACTGGAAATTAACTGCTGAAATCATCTCTACTACCACTAGGAAGAATAAGCTTGAGGTAGCTTTCATGAGCACTCTTTGTGGTGCCTATGAGTCTGCCACTTAGTGATAGTCCCTGCAATGGGTAATGAGTCACATTGAGTGCTGATTCGTGCAGGTTAGAGGATAAATAGGATATGATTCTAGTTGTGGAGGAGAAACTTACAGGACCTTCAAATGCACCACAAGAAGAACCAAGAGCTTCCATATTGTATTGACATGAACACTCATTTCTCTGTATTACTAGAAAGGGAAAAACTCAAAGAAAAGAAAAACCACTGCTATCTGCAGCTGCTGAAAAAACAATGCCAGAAAAGGTTGCTAATGGACTTCTCAATACAAGGGTACCTAAGATCAACAAAGAACTTCCTTGGCATATAGGGAATATCAACAAAGAACTTCCATGATTGGATAAAGCCTACATTTTCTAAAGAAAAATTTAGAAAAACACGCCGCCTATTTACAAACACAACCTAACTTTTGAAATATCACAAATACATGCCTAACTTTTGAGAATTGTTTTGTTAATTAAACCTGTATTTGTAATATCTTAAAATTTATGTGTAAATAGATAAAAAATTAGCTGTGTTTTGTAAATTTTTCTTTTTGAAAACAACGTGAATTTTAGGAATCATATCTGCTGATGGAAATTTTATGATTTTCTGAAATATGGTTATATTTTCCAAATATGGCGATATTTTTAAAATATGTCCAGTACGGCACAGGGTATGGCACATTTCCATCAGAAGTGAGGTGCTGCCAATTGTATGATTATCAACTTTTATTTTTATGGGCTGATGCTGAGTCACTAGAATATGAGAACTGGAAATATGAACTATTTTCATACTTTTTTTTGCCTTTTTCTCTTAAATCTAACCGTACAGATGTGACCTACATACTTGATTTTATAAAGGCCATCCCTTCACTCATCCGATCATGATTCATAAACAAGATTTTTTAAAGCTTTAAGATCAGCCACTCATATTCTTCATAAATATTCAAGCATTAAAAAATCATTTTTTTATAAAAAAAAACGATCCAATAATTGATTCCTAGCAAATTTATCATGCCGAACACATCTACCTGATTTAATTTGCAAAAAAGGGTTGAAAATGCCCAGCTGCCAGTGACCCAGCTGATGCTAGCCTCATCTTGTATATGTATGTGCACAGGGCTCACTGAAAAGATCCTATTAACTTAGTTGGTTTAGATAAACAATTCTTAGTGCCTTGTCCTTGGTGGAACCCTTTAGGCATGTTTGGAAGAGAAAAAAACTTTCATAGAAAAAAAAAGTTTTGCTTACGAGAGTTTTTGATACGAGAAGTTTTTCAAAAAAAAGTTTTTCGCATGAGAAAAACAGAGTTGGAAAATGTGAAAAAATGAGAGAGAGGAGGAGGAGGGTGGTCGTGAGATGGATGATGGAGGTGATGGTGAGATGGGTGGTGGAGAGTGTAAAAATAATTTTTCTTTTGATAGAAAACATTCCTCCACCCCCCTCCATGAAGGAATGTTTCCTATCAAAAAGTGTATTTAATTTTTAGAAAAACTCTCGCAGCGAAAAAGTCTCTCGTGTTTGAAAGGGTCAGAAAATTTGTACAGATTTTTCATTTTGCATCATTTTTCTAGAATCTTTCTCGCTTCCAAACCTGCCCTAATGGAGCTTTTTTTTAAGACGACTACTTTGAAGAAATCAAAGTCTTTCAAGCCACTTAATTGTGATTTTTTTATCATATTGATGCCCAAAGTGCCCTTGCTGCATATAAATCCTAAATGGGTTGTTGGATCCATGTTGCATCCAAGCAAGCCTACCTGTAGCGACCCAAACAGGCTTAAGGAGACCCTATCTAAAGGTAGGGAACCCCTTGGAGGAGAAAAATGAATGAACTAGGGCTACTTGTGAATGTCACCAAGTTGACGGGATATCACAAGTTTGAAACCCACACGTGGTGTCCCTTACCACGAATTTGAAGTTGGGTGTACTCCCCGGTGGGCAGGGAGACTTGGGTTTTATTAATCGGAGTCCATCCAATGTGTGGTCGGTATCCAAAAAAATAGAATAAAAACAATATTCTGAAAACAAAATTCTAACTTAGCATTAACCTAGGGACGTTTTCTCGTGGACAATGATGAAGAAAGGTGTTTCTCTCAAGTACATTAGTATAATTAAAGATATGTATGAAGGAGTAGTAACCAATGTCCGCACTTGTGGAGGGGTGACAACCAATTTTCCTATAACGGTTGGGTTACATCAAGGATCTGCTTTAAGCCCTTTCCTATTTGCTATAGTGATGGATGAGCTTACGAGATCAATTCACGAAAATGTGTCGTGGTGTATGTTGTTTGTTGATGATATTGTTTTGATTGATGAGTCTAGAGTTGGGGTTAATGCTAAGTTAGAATTATGGAGACAAACATTGGAAGCAAGAAGTTTTAAGTTGAGTAAGAGTAAGACAAAATACATGGAATGTCGATTTAGTAAGCAACGAAATAGTGATGGGAGTGTAGTGAAGCTTGGTGAGCAAGAAATACCGGTGGATGATTCTTTCAAATATTTGGGATCTATCATTCAAAAGTATGGAGAAATTGATGGAGATGTAAATCATAGGATAAAGGTTGGGTGGATGAAATGGAAGAGTGCAACTGGAGTGTTGTGCGATCGTAGAATGCCATTGCGATTGAAGGGAAAGTTTTATAGGATGACTATTAGACCCGCTTTACTATATGGTACAGAATGTTGGGCTGCCAAGATACATCATATTCAAAAAATGAGTGTAGCTGAGATGCGTATGCTGAGATGGATGTGTGGAAATACAATAAAATATAAGATTCAGAACGAGAAGATACGTAAGAAGGTAGGCGTTGCACCCATTGAAAATAAGATGAGAGAGAATTGTTTACGGTGGTTTGGACATATTCGACGAAGGCCTAATGATGCTCCAGTTAGAAGGATGGAGAAATGGGAAAATATATTAGTTAAAAGAGGTCGGGGTAGGCCTAGGAAGACATGGATGAAGGTGATATGAAAGGATATGAATGCTTTGAACCTCACCGAGGACATGGCATTGGATAGAAATGAATGGAGGAGAAGGATTCATGTGGAAGACCCATAATGATTTTCTTTGTTGGTTCATATCGTCGACCCCAATTGTTTTGGGATGAAGGCGTAGTTGTTGTTGTTGTTGAAAACAAAAACAGAAAAGATAGCGTGATATTATCACTTGATTAAACAAAAATATTGTGATTTTATTCATAATTACACTTATACCAGCACAATATCATTAAAATATGAGTTTTTAAAATAAAGCATTAAAATATAAGCCTATTTTCATATTTTTTGCACATTATTCAATGGTTTGTTCTTTTTCTTGCATTTTCTTAATTCATTTCTTATGATAATTTGCAGTTAAAATGACATCAAAACAAGAAACGCTTTAAATATCATGATGCTCGATAAAATGCCATTTCAAACAATGGCCACATGAGTGAACCAATTTAATTGTCGAGCCAGTCAACATTTTGGGCTTTTGCTGGGTCAGCATTTTGGATCCGGATCTGACTGTGTGACAACCAAAACCAACCGTATCAAGCAATCAAGATGCCTCTTTTTAACACAACCACCATGGTCCAAACCTTAGTTGGATCATGGGTTGGATATGGGTCTAAACTATCAGCACTCAAACAAACTCGATTGATATAATGCTTGGATCCTGTTGGCTACGGGTGCAAGTGGGTTGGGGTTTTGATCCGGTTCTGGCCGAATCTATCTGACCTTTTATGTACAGGTAAACCATATCCTACACTCGGTTGGATCTGCCTCCAATAGCTACTAATAAGTTAGCAATGGATCGAGGTCAGAAGCAGGTTCAACCTGACCTTTGTCTACTATATTGGGGAGGTTTTCATTTTCATATATATATATATATATATATATATATATATATATATATATATATATATATATATATATATATATATATATAGCATGGTAGCTGCGCCTAGGCAACTATTGGAAAAAAATGTGGAACAAATGCATAAAAACACATGTTTTTCTGCTTTTTTGGCTTTATCGGCAGTTTCTGGCCGCCTCTGTCACTAAAGGTCTTAGTGGAAACTGGGGCTTTTAGTGACAAGTTTTGACCATCGCTAAAGGCCTCAGTTGCCGCTGGATAAAAAATAGTCGCTAAAAGTAAAAATGGGTACAATCACGCATTTTTGCATGTTTTTGCGCTGGCCGTCCACAAGGCCTGCGATGAATGGCCAACAGAGTCTCCGCTGGTAGCTGCGTACATAAGTGTTGTGCACCTACCTCCCCGTATTTTAAATATGTTTTTTGACAAATCTATTTATATAAATGTGATCTCCATGATTGCAAACATATGAATAGACTCTTCCACGTGTAGATAGGATTTACAAGAATTCAAAAATCAATGGTTCTAAAATTTCTGAATTTTTTCATGTCATAAAATCTTACCTACACATCAAAAACTTTTATCCAAAAATCTAATAATATGTTTTCAAAAGATTACATCTATACGATCAGTTTTGCCAAAAAAATATCGGACATACCAATTTTAAATGTGGACAATGCACATTTTTTTTTTCGTTGATGGGTGTTTAGCAGCGGTAGGATGCACCAGCATCGTCCATCACCCACAATGGATCACACTGGTGTGTTGGACGTCGTTGCCAGCTGCTCCCTTCTCTCTCTGAATTGTAGGTACAATCTAATTGAGATCAAATAATGCAAGTTGTTTTGACTTAGAAATAACATGACTTAGGATGTCATCTAAGACTTTGCTTCTTTATCAGAATATATTTCTTTGAAACATTTAATCATGCTTTTAGCTATCAGTTTCTCTTTCTCTGATTTCTACTTTTTTCAAGTCAGAGACGAACGAGTGCTTATTGACTCGTAGAAATTGAGCAACCAACCAATGGGGACTCCGCTTGTCTGGCAGGAGCAGTTAGTGCACGTCACCTTGTGTTGGGATGTTGCAAGTTCGAACCCCCAATGGTATGGTTGTATAACTGTTAGGGTTTTGCGTAAGCCCAGCTTTCTCTGTCGAAAAAAAAAATTGAGCAACCAAGGAATGTGGTGTTCGTCTTTGACAAGATCATTACCTTTTGTTAAAAAATAAAAATAACAAAGGCCTTAATGAAATTGAGTTAGAATTTAGATGACTTTGAAGAAACCAGGTAGTCTGTGGTTTCTTGCTGGCCTTAGCCTACGTTCTTAACATTTACATGTGGGTGTTTGACTTGGTTGCCTTTTTTTTCCTTACTCGGTACAAGTCTATTATTATTATTATTATGATGATGATGATGATGAACCCATTAGGATTGAGCTCTAATTGGCCTCATCTTATGCTGGTGATCCCCAAAAGAGTAGTTGGGCTCTGGAATGTCGTTCCATACTTGTTATGGCAGACCAGGTGCAATCACATTGAACACTTTAGTGTTGCGCTGAACCTGTATCCCAGAGATGGAGGAAGGAGTAAGGTCTGCAATGTGATTGCACTTGGTCCGCCCTTGTACATTTCCCAGGTTTGAACTCAAGGGGAATCGAAGTCGTAAGGGCTATGTTTAGCAATTGGTTTTCCATTTGAAAGCGGAATATTTTGTTGTCTGAAGTTTTTATTTTGCTAACCATGGTCAAATACATAGGGCACATTTGGAAGAGAGAAAAACTCTCATAGGAAAAGAAGGTTTTGTCTATGAGAGTTTTTGATATGAGAAGTTTTCCAAAAGAAAGTTTTTCACTTGTTTGTGTAGCATGAGTAAAACATAGTGAAAAAATATGAAAAAATGAGAGAGAGGAAGAGGAGGGTGGTGGGTGGTGGTGAGATGGATAGTAGGGAGTATAAAAATAATTTTTCTCTTAGAAGAAAACATTAATCCACCTCTACCGTGGAGGAATGTTTGCTATAAAAGTGTACTTTTTAGAAAAATTATGTCAGCGAAAAGGTGGTTTTTCTCATTTGCAAAGGTCAGAAAATCCATACAGATTTTTCCATTTTGCATCACTTTTCTTACATCTTTCTCGCTTCCAAACGTGCCCATAATGCTCCTATAGCTCTGTGTGAGCTCATGGATTGAACCATTGACCTTGAAAATTGATCGGTCAAATTGTATGGAGAACTTGCAGTCCCTGCTGACCTTAGAAAAAGAAAAAACAGAATTAGAGGTCGCATAGATGTCCTGGAGGCAAAGGATAAGCCCATAGAGTTTTACGCCACAAGACAGAAACAACAAATATGGCAAACAAAGCCAGCACAGTTAGGTCTCTGATCTTGAGTGTAGTTTCTTCATGTAAATATAAAAATAGCAGATGCTTATTCTACTATACTGGTCAGATAGCAATCATGCTTTATGACCAAGCTCACTTCTGACTAGGAAGATTCTTGTCACATCTAGCATGTTTGAAGTCCCCACTTCTAATATAAATGTTCTTATGGACCAATCAGGACTCGTGATTGGTAGGAGCTGTCAGTGCAGGTCTCCCTGTGGTGGGATGTTGCAGGTTCAAAACCATAGTAGTGCGATTGAATAATAACCGGTGGGGGTTGCATCTCTCGGTTTCCCTTTTATCTTTGCTTGAACGGGCAAAAAAGCAAAACGATGGGATAAAGGTTTTATTTGAAAGTGATTTTGAAAACTGTCCAAGCATATCCATGAAGGAGCCTTATTCGTGGATATGTCGAGATGTGCGGATAATGGCCAGACACCCCAACATACCTAACCCCAGCTTGCCTTTAAAAAAAAGAAAAAAACATGTTCTTAGGGCTGTAGCTGGGATGTGCATTTATGGAGTTTATACATGGTTGCTGTCAAATCCATGATTTAGTATAAATACAAAGGAGAAAGGACCTCACTTCCCATCCCAAATGCATAAATGCCTATTCCAGCGCTTAGATTCCATAACCACCAACATAATTTGATCAAGATTTTAACTAGGGACCCCCAAATGTATAAACGCCAATCCCAACAACGAGATTCAAACAGGCCCTCATGGTAAGTGAGAAAAACTTTATTGCATTAGTTAGTTCTGAATTTCCTAGTTTGAAACTTATAGGGGCAGGTTGTTTAGACTGACCATAGTGACAAACGTTTTTATCGGCAATTTCTCGTTTTTCAAAAACTCGTGAGAAATTGAAAAAAAATCATAAATCTTGCATTTTTTGGCAAAATCTTGGCAATAAAAAAATTAATTAAAAATATAAAAAATATTTCTTATAAGAAAACAATAATAAAATTTATTTAAAAATAAAAATACATGATATTTTTTCATGATAAATAGCCATTTAAAATGTAAATATCGTGTTTAGATCGCGGTATTTATGTTTTTTTTTATAAATCTCACGCTATTTTGTAAATCTTGCAAGAAATGGCCGTTTTAAACTTTCAAGCAATTACTCGCGATATTATCGGGAGATTTTTATAATTCTCACGATATTTGTCACACTGCTTCTGACCTCATGGATGTATTCAAAATAGACAAAATAGTAGGAATCTACCTTTGGGTAGTTTTTTTCTAAGTAAAGGTATGAGTTTTTGAGGGTTGAAAATTCAGTATATTGTAAGCCATTTATATTCGACCTCTAAGAAAATCTGATATATGTTGAGAAAACATAATCCAAGGGCTCATTCTAGAGTTTTACTTCCCTTGAGACAATCATCCAAGGTATGGCAGGCTACGCGATCACAAGTAGGTCTTTGATCTCAGATGCGGTTTCTTCGAGTAATAAAAGAAAAACATAAATCACATTTGGAGGATCAATTCTGCAAAAAATAAAAAAAAATAAAAAAACCGAGTTTTCACTCGTGGGTTTGGAACCCACGAGTATAGCCAATAATTTTCACTTGGTAAGCTCAATTTTTTATTCCAATATCAACAAAAATCACATG
Organism: Nuphar pumila; assembly: GCF_984573655.1. Taxonomy (NCBI): domain Eukaryota; kingdom Viridiplantae; phylum Streptophyta; class Magnoliopsida; order Nymphaeales; family Nymphaeaceae; genus Nuphar; species Nuphar pumila. The sequence continues at coordinate 8,746,498 of NC_143259.1, forward strand.
TAACAACATAAATATCTTTATACTCTTGATTACAATTTATACAATTCCAAATACAATTTATACAATTCCAAATGCAATAATTTTCACTTGGTAAGCTCAGTTTTTTTATTCCAATATCAACAAAAATCACATGTAACAACATAAATATCTTTATACTCTTGATTGCTAGAGCCAAATGCTCATGACTTCCAGTGAAATATATGATTCTTTTTTTATCGCCATAATGATCCAGACATTGAAACCCATGGGTAGCATCCCTTCCCGCAAGGTCAAAGCTGGGTGTAGGCAGACCATAAGAGTTTTACCAACCAGAGGCCAATGTGCAGTCAGGCTACTCGGTGCCCAATTGTGATGCAACACTCCACAAGGCTAGCAGTTGGAGCCAACTACTGTAAAGTGTCAACCAATGTCAGTATCAGTATCGGCTCTGAATCGTTTGCCAACTATTCAGTGAATCAGCCGATACCGATTCTCATGTGAATTGTTCTGAATCCGCTAAAAAATAAAAAAAAATATTTTGTGTCAATCAGAACGTGACACATGTTAAAAATATTAAAATAATATTAAAATAATATTAAAAATAAATTTAAGCATTTTTTTTACATTTATTAAAAATTAACTTATTCAGGTCAGTATCGTATCAATTTTCTGCCGGTACGATACGGCCGATGCACACCGATACTGACAACATTGCTGTCAATCACTCTCATGCACCAATCTCCGTCCATCTTGGAGATGAACGGCTCAAGTTTGACCAAGCAAGATTATTACCATGATACACCGGAAGACCCTCTCACAATCCTACAATTGGTAGTGTTGTTAATGGATCGGATACCCAACTCAGCACGATGAACCAAAACCTGTCCAAGTGATGCAGGTCGAGAACATGGGGATTTGAGTCCAAAGCTCATATCCATTTTGCATAAAAATACATTAAAATATTCAGGTAGGATAAACCGGTCTGTATTTTCATGCACATATCTGAAAATCCAGATTCAGGTTGGGTCGGGTATATCTGACCCATTGAAAGCAGCAACAGGTCCTAAAAACTATGTCACAGTGGCACGCTGACACGACCATGGTGTGTATGAATATTAATTTATTATTTAAATATTAATTTATTACTTTTTAATAATATTTTAGTAAAAATAAAATTTTATATATTAAAACATCAAAACATAATTTTGATTTATTAAATATTCAAAAAATCCACACTGCCGTACCTTATTTCTGAAAAAAAAATTCACATATCTGGGCATACTCGTATCTTTGTGACATCGCCCAAAAACAAGTGACAGCATGTGGGACACGGTTCGGGTATGAAGTTCATAAGGATGCGTAAAACACAATGCTTGACGGGATCTGGATACATGGACAACATAGAAACTCCAATCAAATCTCAAATTTGGTTCCTATCCATATATGAATCACATTTAAGTTAGGGCAGTCAACAGGTTGAACCAATTCCAATCCGGACCAGATCAGGTCGGGTCAAGGCCTGGTAACAAAAAAATGGGTCTAACTTTTTAGGTCAGACCCATGAAGCTTGATAGCATATGAAGCTGGGTATGATTGATGAAATTCCATATCATCCCGGACCCGAACTGAGTCTTGATGAAGATCCACATTTTTTTAATGTAAAATGCATACAAAATTAGTATTTTACCAGGTCTGGTTTACATTACCCTTTTAGGATCCGGATTGCCTTTGCTTGGTCCAGTCTGACCTGGTACCCGGTAGCAGAACCTCAGAGTCAGATCTGGGTACGGATCCACTAAGTCTGGTATAGTTTGACCCATTGACGCCCCTAAATTACACAATTTGCATAATAAAGCATTAAAAAAAAATAAAGACTTCTAATTACAAATGAATTGGATATAGACTCATGCATGAATTATATTGGTGTGCCAAAGCCACTACCACTGCTACACACTCCTAGGGCCGGTAAACAAGCTGAGTGAGCCAAGCTTGAAGTGTTCAAGCTTGGCTCATTCACATACCGAGCTAAGCTGAGTCCAAGCTCATATTGAGCCTAAGTTAAACGAGCTGAGTTCAAACTGGCTTGTTTATATAAAAAAATACATTGGTTTAGAGCTGGAAGAAACAAGATTATAAAAAAATACATGTAAAATTTATGTGCAATATATTTTTGAATACTAAACGACCTTACACAAGTCGAGCCAAGCTGAGTACCTGTTGTTATTGTTCAGCTTGCCAAGCCTATTTTACGAGTTTGAGTCAAGCTCTTTACTAGCCGAGCCACGAGCAACTCAGCCTGATTCTCAGCCCTACCTCCTCCTCTAAGGGAAAGCCATTGAAACATCAGTATCAAACTAGTATATCTATCATCTTAGCAAATGTGTGGATGTGTTAAAATATGTTTTTGAACAAAAAAATATGTTTATGCATATTTTGTATGAACACAACCAAGATGTTTCCAAACATTCAAGCTTCAAACATTTTGTTGAAGGAATGTTAGGGTAGTCATCACAAATATTATGTACATTTAGGTTCATGAGAGTTGAAAATATAGAACTACCCTTGCAGCAGTAATGTTAAATAGACACATTCCAACTTAGATCTTGAGCAATGACCATAGCCATTATTTTATAGGCACATATATATCGAAAAGAATTGTACTTTATAAAACTAAACAATCTCAAAACCCACAAAACACGTGGAGGTTGTGTGATTGAGAAAAAACTATAAATCCTTAAAACTAGCTGCTCATCATTTGCTGTAAGAAATGAATACACTAGATAACAATCAATATTTTGCACTTTTACATTCATAAAGTGATAAATAGCATGCCCAAGGAAGCATATGAAAAACAAAAATCCCATTGAAAAATTGTATATAAAAGCAAAACCACTCTATGACATCTCTAGGACATATCACATAGACCACACTTGAGTTCATGACCATAATAGAAACAAACTTGATCTTTACAAGTGCTTATCTCATCGGGTCTAAATTTTCTGGACGGAAGAGATAGAACTCTAAAATTTTCATTTATACCCTTCAAGGTAGTTCATGACATATGTCGAAAAGTCTTTTGTGGAAAGCAAAAAACAAAATCAGGTGGATCTATCGAAGCAGAAAGAGGAGTGTTTCTGCTGACATTATGAAGTAGTCAGCAGACCTAACAATGCCATTCATTATTCTATTTCACAAAAGTGAGCAGCCTCAAGAAATAAATTGATGAATAGAACCAATATCTTAAGCGGTAGCTCATAATGATTCAATAGCGCAATTAACCAAATTGTGTTTGTCACCACTTTGAAAATCTAATAGCGCTTAGAGGTGACAATAAATGAGAAATAAAATTGTGAACATTTTGCAGGTGTTTCACATTAAGGACTCGGAGCATTTCACTACTTAGTCATCCAAGAATGAAGTAGTACTAAGGAAAATTCATGATAGATATTTTGAAAAACAATGAATGCAATAAGGTAAAACGATTGATGGTATAATGGAGTCCATGCATAAGTTGGCTACAAAAGTTGGTGAAACATTTAACAATGCTTGAATGAATCAAAGGACTCTATATCATTTCATCCACTTGACTAGGAGTAGACTAGGCATAGCTCATTTACTGGCTGTGACTGGATGTAAAATACATCTACTCAATGGACCTAACCACATTCAAGCAATGAAGCCACAACAATGACCTAAAGCTAAAACCATCAAACCAGCATAACCAATACTAAATCTAATAGTAACAGGAGCAGGCCAACGTTTCACTAATATGCCTTTTAAAACTCAAAATCTTGGAAGTATAGGTTTTCTATCAAAAAAATTACTAAAAGACCACAATGGCAAGAAAAAATACCACCCAAATCTCTAAGCATTATAACACCAACAAAGAAGTACTACAACTTCATTTCAAAAAATTTAAAATCTTAATTTTAATACAAGGTAAAAACATTTTCTACTTCTTTCAAAACTCAATTTTGGTTTAAGTTAGAAATATTTTTGTAAGTTGGAGTAAAAAACTAAAATACAAAAAAGAACTTGCAGAAGGAAACATTTATTTTTTAAAGCCATTTAGAACTCAAAATTATTTGAAGTACCAACATGTTCGAAAAATGTGCACAAGTTTTGATGATGAAAACAACCTATTGTGGGTAAAAAACTTTTGATAAGCCTTTTATTTAAGTACTTCCACTCTAAAAGTATTCCAAATTCTATCTTTTCAATGAATCTTTTGATTTAATAGAAAAAGTCTCTCTGTTTGAAATTTCATGAAGTAAAAGACATTGTCAACATTAATTTAAGACTGAAATATGCAACAATAATTTAAGCAAATGCATGTAAATAAGTTAGAATTTGTTTTCCAATAAAAAAAACTTTATGCAATTTTTTTATGATTACAACCTAAACATTTCAAAGAGAAGCCACTAAAACCATCGATTTGAAACTAGTATATAAATCATTTTATCAACTGCGGGTGGACGTGTTAAAATATGTTTTTGAGTAAAATATATGTTTATGAATAATTTGTATTAATACAACTCAAACATTTCAAAACTACCAAATTTAAAACATTATGAAAAATAAAACCATGACAAAGATAACATTTAAATATTTCAGAATAATACAGTCAAAGAAGTACTACAACTTTCAAAACTCAATTATGCAAGGTGTTGAAAACATTTTATACATGTTTAGGAAAATTTTAAAGCTCAATATTATTTTAAGTTAAAGCATTTTCATGTATTCGAATGAAATAACAAAATTAGAACAAACACTTTTCAGAAGAAACATATATTTTAAAAATATTTTAGAACTCAAAATTATTTCAAGTACTAACATTTTTTAAAAATATTTGTGACTTTTATTATGCAAACAACATGCTTTGATAAACTTTTTTTAGGATGCTTTCGAATAATATCTTTCATTTTTTAAAGAAGAAACCACTTTTTTTTAAATTCTCTAAAGAGAAACCACTAAAACCATCAGTTTGAAACTACTATATAAATCACTTTAGCAATTGCGTATAGATGTGTTGAAATATGTTTTCAAGCAAATAATATGTTGATGCATATTTTGTTTAAACACAATCAAGATATTTCAAAACTTTTAAACTCGATAGATGTTGTAGAATATAATCCAGGGCAATCATATTCCACATGAGTTCCTCTTACATGAAAAGAGTGTGTCCTGAAGTTGATAATGCTTAAAAGATAGTTGGTGTCATATGAAATCCAGTTAAGATATGAACACATGACAAGCCCGTGAAACCTATTTTCGTTGCATTAATCAAGGTAATCATTGTTGTCTTGATTATAGCGACACAAATACACATCAAGCAAGAATTAACTATTTTCCTATATACCATCTAGCTTCACTTCTTGAAATATAGTTGTCCATGGTTGTGGGTAACATGTTCTTAGTTTTTTTTTTAACCTCCACCTAATAGTTTTTTGACAATAACTATTGTCTAACTTTCTTTGTACCTTTAGCTTCACGAGAATTGAAACAATGATTTAATCAAATGTGTGTAAATAGGTTAAAATTTATTTTTCTTATAAAAAATAACTTTCTACAAATTTTGTATGAATACAACTATAACATTTCAAAACTTTTAAATTTGATACATTATGCAAAAAGAAATCACAACAAAATAACATTTAAAGATTTCAAAAAAATGCAACCACAAAAGTACTACTACATCTTTGAAAACTCAAATTTGGTAGGTATCAAACACATTTCATACGTCTTTGGGAAAACTTTAAAAGTTCAAAATATTATTTGCAAACATAAATATTTTCTTGTGTCCTAATGAAACACCAAAATTAGAACAAACACTTTTAAGACATAAATATATTTGTCAAAACTTTTAGAAATCGGAATTAAATAAGTCACAAATACAACAACAACAACAACAACTACGCCTTCATCCCAAAACAATTGGGGTCGGCGATATGAACCAAAAAAGAAAATCATTCTGGGTCTTCTACATGAATCCTTCTTCTCCAATCATTTCTATCCAATGCCATGTCCTCGGTGAGGTTCAAAGCATTCATATCCTTTCCTATCATCTCCATCCAAGTCTTCCTAGGCCTACCCCGACCTCTTTTAACTAATATATTTTCCCATTTCTCCATCCTTCTAATTGGAGCATCATTAGGCTTTCGCCGAATATGTCCAAACCACTGTAAACGATTCTCGCTCATCTTATTTTCAATGGGTGCAACACCTACCTTCTTACGTATCTCCTTGTTCTGAATCTTATCTTTTATTGTATTTCCACACATCCATCTAAGCATACACATCTCAGCTACACTCCTTTTTTGCATATGATGTCTCTTGGCAGCCCAACATTTCGTACCATATAATAAAGCGGGCCTAATAGTCGTCCTATAAAACTTTTCCTTCAACCGCAATGGCATTCTACGATCGCACAACACTCCAGTTACACTTTTCCATTTCATCCACCCAGCCTTTATCCTATGATTTACATCTCCATCAATTTCTCCATACTTTTGAATGATAGATCCCAAATATTTGAAACAATCATCCACCAGTATTTCTTGCTCACCAAGCTTCACTACACTCTTATCACTACTTCGTTTCTTACTAAACAGACATTCCATATATTCTGTCTTACTGTTACTCAACTTAGAACCTCTTGCTTCCAATGTCTGTCTCCATAATTCTAACTTAGCATTAACCCCAGCTCTAGACTCATCAATCAAAAAAATATCATCAGCAAACAACATACACCATGACACATTTTCTTAAATTGATCTCGTAAGCTCATCCATCACTATAGCAAATAGGAAAGGGCTTAAAGCAGATCCTTGATGTAACCCAACCGTTATAGGAAAATTGGTTGTCACCCCTCCACAAGTGTGGACATTGGTTACTACTCCTTCATACATATCTTTAATTATACTAATGTACTTGAGTGAAACACCTTTCTTCATCATTGTCCACCAGAGAACGTCCCTAGGTACTCTATCGTATGCCTTCTCTAAATCAATAAAAACCATATGCAAATCTTTGTTCCTCTCTCTATATCTCTCAATAAGTTGTCTAAGAAGATGTATAGCTTCCATAGTTGATCTTTCAGGCATAAAACCAAATTGATTCTCCGATATCATGACAACCTTCCTCAACCTAAACTCAATCACCCTCTCTCAAAGTTTCATAGTATGACTCATGAGTTTTATACCACGATAGTTTGTGCAATCTTGTATATTACCTTTATTCTTATATAGAGGCACCAAAGTACTCTTCCTCCACTCATTATTTTTTGAAAATGTTGGTACTTAAAATAATTTTGACAAAATTGGGGTTTCAAAGTTGTGTACTTCTTTTGTGGTTGCATTACTTTGAAATATTTGAATGTTATTTTGTCATGATTTTCTTTGGCATAAGTTATCAAGTATGAAAGTTTTGAAATGTTTGAGTTGTATTCATATAAAACTTACAGTTATTTTTTATTGATAGAAATAAGTTTTGAAATATCTTAGTTGTATTCATATAAAATATGCATAAACATATTATTTGCTTAAAAACATATTTTAAGACATCCACATATTGTTGCTAAAGCGATTTATATACGAGTTTCAAAAGGTTGTTTTTTGTGGCTTCTCTTTAGACAATTTTAAGGAAAGTGTTTTTTTCTATAAAAGATCAAAGATATTTTTTGAAAGCATCATAAAAAAAGTTTGGCAAAGCAGGTTGTATTCATTAATAAATGATTCACAAATATTATTAAAAAATATTGGATCTTAAATTAATTTTGATTTTTAAATGTTTTTAAAAATGCATTTTTGTTTAAAAACTTTTGTGCTAGTTTTGTTCTTTCATTCAAACAGAAGAAAATGTTTTAACTTCAAAAAATATTGAGCTTTAAAATTTTCTTGAACATATATGAAATATTTTCAACACCTGCCAAAATTGAGTTTTCAAACTTGTTGTTATAATTTTTCTGTGGTTGCATTATTTTGAATTATTTAAATGTTATTTGATCGTGATTCCTTTTGCATAATATAACAATTTGAAAAGTTTCAAAATACGCATAAACATAGTTTTTGTGCGAAAACATATTTTAACATGTCCACACATAGTTGCTAAAGTAATTGATATACTAGTTTCAAACCGATGTGAATGGCATCTTTTTACAAAATTTTAAGGAAAGTGTCATTTTCTGCGATAAATCAATGTTGTTTCTAAAAAGTGTCATGAAAAAAGTTTGGCAATGCAATTCATTTTTATTAATGAAAGAGTCACAAATATTTTTTAAAAATGTTGATATTTATAATAATTTTGATTTTGATTTTTTTTTAAAAATATGTGCTTCTGTCTGAAAAGTGTTTGTTCGAATTTTGGTGTTTCATTCAGACACAAGAAAATCTTTACGTGTGCAAATAATATTTTAAACTTTTAATGTTTTCCTGAAAATGTATGAAATGTGTTTGATTCCTACCAAATTTGAGTTTTCAAAGTTGTAGTACTTTTGTGGTTGCATTTTTCTGAAATCTTTGAATGTTATTTTGTTGCGATTTTCTTTTGCATAATGTATTAAATTTAAAAGTTTTGAAATATTTCAGTTGTATTCATACAAAATTTGCATAAAGTCATTTTTATTAGAAAAATAAATTTTAACATATTTATACACTTTTGATTAAATCATTGTTTCAACTCTCATGAAGCTAAAGGTACAAAGAAAGCTAAACAATAGTTATTGTAAAAAAACTATTAGGTGGAGGTTAACAAAAACACTAGGAATATGTTACCCTCAAAGCTACTTTTTTTAAGAATTGTAGAACAACCACGAACAACTACTTTTCAAAAAGTGAAGCATAAGGACAATCAACAAGTTTGATGCAACAAAAAAGTGCGTGGATGGTATATAGAAAGATAATTCAATTTTGCTTGAGGTGTATTTATATTGCTATAACCAAGGAAGGGGTGATTACCTTGATGAATGCAATGAAAATGGGGTTAAGGGGCTTGTCATATGTTCATATCTTAGCTGGATTTTGTATGACACCAAGTATCTTTTAAACATTATCAACTTCAAGATCTACTCTTTTCATGAAAGAACTCGTAAGTTATCATATTTCATTTGAAATCATACTATCCTTATTGAAGTTCTATATATTATTTGTCCTAGTTTGAAAAAACTTGTAAGGAGAAATTGCTTTATCATGACTACATTGGATTTTTTTATGCAACATCTATAGGGTTTGAAGGTTTTGAAATATCTTGATTGTGTTTATACAATATATGCACCAATATATTATTTTCTTGAAAACATATTTTGACATGTTCGCACATAGTTGCTAAAGTGATTTATATACTAGATTCAAACTGATGGTTTTATTGGTTTCTCTTTATAGAATTTTAAAGAAAGTGTTTTTTTTCTTTAAAAAATCAAAGATATTTTTCGAAAGCATCCCGAAAAAAGTTTGTCAAAGTATCTTGTTTGCATAAACAAAAAAGTCATAAATATTTTTCAAAAATATTAATACTTGAAATAATTTTGAGTTCTAAAAGATTTTAAAAATATGTGTTTCTTTTGAAAAGTGTTTGTTCTAATTTTGTTCTTTCATTCAAAAATAAGAAAATGGTTTAACTTAAAATAATATTGAGCTTTAAAATTTTCCTAAATATGTATGAATTGTTTTCAATACCTTGCAGAATTGAGTTTTGAAAGTTGTTGTAGTGTGATTGCACTGTTCTGAAATATTTAAAAGTTATTTTTGTCATGATTTTATTTTTTATAATGTTTCAAATTTGATTGTTTTGAAATGTTTGAGTTATATTCATGCAAATTATTCATAAACATATATTTTGCTTGAAAACATGTTTTAACACGTCGTGCTAAAGTGATTTATATACTACTTTCAAATTGATGGTTTTAGTGGTTCTCTTTAGAGAATTTCAAAGAAAGTGAATTTTTCTTAAAAAAATCAAAAATATTTTTTTAAAGCATCAAGAATAAAGTTTGGCAAAGCAAGTTATTGTCATTGATGAAATAGTCACAAATATTTTTAAAAAACATTGGAACCAAAACTGAGTTTTTAAAGTTTTGGTACCAAAAAATATTGGCAGAGCATTTAAAGTTTTCCTAAACATATATGAAATGTTTTAAACATCAGCCATAATTGAGTTTTCAAATTTATTGTAGTACTTATGTGGTTGCATTATTATGAAATACTTGAATGTTATTTTGTCATGGTTTCATTTTGCATAATGTAAGAATTTTAAATGTTTTGAAATGTTTGAGTTGTAGTCATAAAAAATTTACGTAAAGTTTTTTTATTCGTAAATAAATTCTAACTTATTTACACACATTTGCTTAAATCATTATTGCATATACAAGGCTTAAATTAATGTTGGCAATGACTTTTACTTCATGAAATTTAAAAAAGAACAACTTTTTTTATTAAATTAAAAGATTCGTTGAAAAGAGTTGGTTTAAGTGACTTCTTTTTACACAATTTGAAAAAAGTATTTTTTTCTGTAAAAGTTCAAAGATATTTTTTGAAAGCATCGTGAATGGAAAAACAAATTATTTTCATTAATGAATTATCACAAATAATTTTTGAAAATATTGGTACTTCAAATAATTTTGATTTTTAAAAGTTTCTAAAAATGTATTTTAATCTCAAAATAATTTGTTTTAATTTTATTCTTTCATTATTTTTTTTTTAACTTCAAAGAATATTGAGCTTTAAAGTTTTCATGAACATGTATGAAATGTTTTTAACACCTACCAAAATTGAGTTTTCAAAATTGTTGTAGGTATTTTTCTGTGGTTGTATTATTTTAAAATATTTAAATATTATTTGATCATAATTTCTTTTGCATAATGTAACAATTTGAAAAGTTTTGAAATGTTGAGTTGTATTCATGCAAAATATACATAAACATATTTTAACATGTCCACACTTAGTTGCTAAAGTAAATGATATACTAGTTTCATCACTTTACTAAATTTTAAATAAAATGCCTTTTTCTATGATATAACAATGATATTGCTAAAAATAGTAAAAAAGTTTGTCAAAGCAATTTTATTTTTTCATTAATGAAAGAGACACGGATTTCAAGCCAAGTTGACCTATACTCTATCCATTCTAAGAGGGGCATTTTTGTTAATTAAATTCTAATTAAGAGTATTTAATCATGATTGAAATAAAACCAAATTTGCAGAAACCGTAAGCAACAGAGAGAGAGAGAGAGAGAGAGAGAGAGTAAATTGGGTTTCCCTTCCGTTCTCCTATTTTTCTTCTATAAATTTCGCCGTTGCTTCCTGATTCAAACATCCTAGATTGCTTGTTTGTCCCCTTTTCTTCTCAGGACCTTTTCTTCCCTTTCCCCTGAGAAGAAAAGGATTCATTTCTGTTCAGAAAGGGAAGGAAGAGAAAGATGAGGATTTTCTCCTGTGGAACTCTCTCGCAATAGCGCCCTTCGATCGATTGTAATATCCCACTTTTTTTCCCTTCTAATTTCTCTATGGATTTATTTTCTCGTGCACCCACTTTTTCAAACCATGTTTTTTGGGGGATTTTTCTATGCGACTTGTGATTTTCCTCGCTAAAATTGATGGGGTTTTGATGAAATTGTGGGATACTCCAATTGCCTTTTTGACCTCCTCATTAGTTGGCTAAAGAATTGAAATTGGGGGTTTGATAATGGGTATTTTGTTGAATATTTTTGTTTTGAAATAAATGTCGCTTTTCCTCTTTTTTTTTTTTTTTGAAATGAGGGGTGCATGATTAATTCGATCGGTTGGGCAATTCGATCGGCTCAGAGTTATTGTTTTCCTATTCCTTACGATTAGGATGGATTGATTTTGTATAGGAAATTGTGGGTATTCAGTTTCTGGGATGGTTAAGAGATCTAAATTAATTTTACTTTGGTTTGGAATTGACTGAGTTGGTGGGAAAGGTTGGATCTTGATTTGTTTGTTTAATGGGTTTTATGCGTTCTTGGATACCAATTTGTTGTCTTGTTTGATTCTGTGTATTTTTTGATCGTCTGGTATAGGAGGCTGTTGACTCTAATCGAATCTATACTTGATTGATGTTTAATTTCTCTTGTATATCCTTTTGGTGCTTTCTTCAAATCCACGAAATTCGTTTGTTAGAGCATTGGGATGGAGAAAGATTTTTTTTCTTTCTAGGCTTGTCTTAGCCAATTCTGTAAGTGTATCTGTTCATGTATGGTGTCAGTCTGTTGTTGGATCTGACTGCATCTGGGTCCTGCCTTTCATTTTTTCGCTTAATTTTCTCATCTAGTTAATTCTTGGCGCTATCAGGAGAATCTTGGATCAGAAATTTGGTGGTTGAGAAACAAGTTCATCGTTAAACCCATCTGGCTTAAATTTTTTGAGATGTAGGCTGGTTCTTGTACTCATATGCGTTCTTCCTCCTGGAGAATTATTTTCTGATATATATGTTGACTTTGCTGTCTGTTGTGGCCAACATTTTTAGGATGCTAATATCATCTCCTTTTATCATCCCTTCATCTGTTCACATACTTGCTGCTTGCTTTTTATGGTTTTGTCTGTTTCCCTTCTACTTTGTTACCCGGTATTCGGTGGGATTTTCACGGCACCCTGTATCAGTTATTGGTCGTTTTGTTTATTTGTTTATGTATTTGTGTATAGTGGGTGCTGATGAATGATGCTGATTGTGTTCTGGTGCTTTTATGTTTGGACGATTTATCAATGACCATCATCTTTATTCCAGTGTCCCACTGCAGGATTGAGGACAATTTACCTATTTTTGCTGTGGGGGCGTGACTAAGCATTAAATTTTAGTGCCAGAATATTCTTGCCTCAATTTCTGTAGGACACTGGAATATTTGTGTAAAGTGTTGGAAGCTTTCAGCATTATATCAGGGTTTGGATAAGCTTTTGAATATCAAAACAAATCAAGATCAACTGGCTTTTTGTACTTATAGAAGAAGTTCTGAATTGCTGATTTAACAATTTCAAGTATAAGTAAGCGAGTAAAGTTCAAGAATCCTGTTGTGGGTGAGTATTGACAGCTTTTCAGTTTTGGTGGTCTATTGGGTTCAGCGTCTTCTGTCTGTTTGCCTTGTACTTTATATGCTCGTCTAGTCTACTTTTAATTTGTCATCTGAAGCATAAGCTGGTTCAGGGCATTAAATAATGTTTGTTGGCTATGTTGTAAAAAACTCATTGATTTGCTCCTATGGATTGGCTGTTAAAATTTGTGGCCAAACTAGGGATGGCAGTGGGGCGGGGCGGGGCGGGGGACAAGGTCTCCATCCCCGCCTCAAGATTTTATCCTCCACCCCCGCGTCCATCCCTGGCGGGGATGGATTTTATCCTCCACCCCCGCCTTCATCCCCGTTTCATGTCCTCCATCCCTGGTTCAAACGGGGATGAGGCGGGACGGGGCGGGGATATTGCGGGGAAAAGTGGTCGGGGCGGGGATCGTGGCGGGGACGGGGCGGGGCGGGGAAAAGTGCACGTCCATCCCCGGACGGGGATGGATTTTAACCTTCGTCCCCGCCTCCATCCCCGTTTCATACCCTTCATCCCCGGTCCAAACAGGGCGAGGCGGGGCGGGGCGGGCCCCCACTTTCCCCTGGTCCACTGCCATCCCTAGGCCAAACTGGTCTATCTGATTCATATGAATTTATTTGTGTCTGTTTAGTTTTCCCCTCTTCTTGGTCCCCTAAGCTGCATCCCTTTTCTATGAAAGATAAATGTGTTACGTAATTGTATGATCTTTTTTCATATGTGGCTCATAGAAGTATAATGGTATCATCAGTATCTAGTTTGCTTATTAATGTATGGCATGTTATTTACTAAATAGCATTAGTATATGGCATGAACGTCTTCAATATTGTATTCACTATAACATTTTTTTTATGTTCAGAAAGGTCTTTAAAGAGATAATTGGCAGCTCATATTGCACTGAAACTTTACTTTAAAAAAGGTCAGGTCTTTTTCTTTGAAATAGTTCGATGCAAAGCATGTTTTTTAGTGATAAGCACACTTACTGGTTCATATTAAGAAAAAAATACCTGCAACTATGAGTTGTGAATCGGTTAGTGATGTTTAGTGGCTCTATGTCCCACAAATCATTTAATTTTTGTCCTGGATATGACGAACCTGTGCTCAGAAGATCCATGACTTTTTTAGAGTGCTATTAAACAAATTTCCACTAAGCAGCAGCAGAAAGAAACTGATCATTGATGCTTTCAAGAGAGACAATCATTGAAGATTGCTGTAAATCCTCCCTTCAAACAGTAGAAGCTTATTCAAGATTTCAAGCTATGAACATTGAATGACAGGATATGGCTATGCAATATTTAAGTGACATATGCCAACAAAGAAGTTTGACAGAATTGCATTAAAAAATAAATAAAGAAATAAAATAGCAGAACAAGTGCATCCTGATAAATGTAGATGTACCAGGAGAATGATTCCAAATTTTAATTAGAAATAATGGCAGTGCAAAACTACATCCTGTCACAAATCAGATAACAAAGTATCTATTTATCTCCATGGAATGGTGGAATTTTGACTTTTGATGATCATTAGTCTCATGTTTGATGCACAGAATTCTAGATCTCAAAGCATAATAACAACCGACACCCTTGAACATGGTAGATACAAATTAAAAAAGTGGTCGTCTTAATGTTTATTGTGTCATTTTGGTATTGATTGCATCATTACATCTGGAAGTATATGAGTATCGAAATTGCATGCCTCTCTGAGACTACAAGTGTCAGTTCTGCAATGTTGAAAAGACAATTAGTCTGACTGGTCTTATTTGGACCATATTGTCATCTTTTCACTTGCTTCAGTGTTTGTGCAAGTGTACCTCTTGCTAAGGCTTGTTGGACAATGATGATGTATGCATGAATGCTGATTTCAGAAACTTATTGGCGAGAAACAACCTAGGGAGGAGGCATTTTGCTTGAGAAAATTTCAGCATGATTAGGAAAACAAATTATGTTGAAAAAATGAAAATTTCTTGATTTTTTCAGTTTCTGATAAACATTAAGGAAAACAATGATGATATTATTGTGATTAACTCAATCTTGGTGGTAAGTGTGAATAATGGGAGATGCTCGTTTCTGTTCTGGGATATTCCACAGCTTGCTATCCAGAAAAGAACAGAGATGAAATATAAATGACAAGATAATGGTCCGCATAAGGTGGATGCTCAATATGTCGGTTGTTTTATGCATGTTGGTTAACCAAGGATTATTCATTCTTTATTTACATTAGGCCATGGATGGTGCTCTTTACAACACTTTTGGTGTATATTTATACTGTAAGGATGCTCCATTCTACTCTTGTGCATATAGTACTTTTGAAATGGTATGCTGCACGATTTTGGCAATGAGGACTGTGGTATGTTGGAATAGGTTGGAAACTTTCAGTTTGAAACCTATCCCTCATATGGGTTTTCTTTCTGAGAGATAAAAGGGATAGCTGGTTGTGTGATACATTTATTTAATCAATGCATATTATTTTGGGAGAAGCAAGCATTTCTTGCATAAAATTTCTTGCCTTTGATTAATTTTAGTTAATGACATCTCTTCCCATTGAAAATGTCTGATGTCTGTTATATTCCAATTGTTAAAGGTGCATTGCCAATCTTGTTAAAAATAATATGGTGATTACATGGCATTCTGTTATTATGGGAGATGATTTCAGTAATATGATTACTTAAAATGCTATGTTTATCCAACTCCTAGGTTGTCTCTGCTATTTGGCAACTGAATAATGATGTTGCTGGATCTTGAGGTGGTTATGCATCCTAAATAATCATTACACAATCATCTCAGTCTGAATGATTAATTTCATTGCTGCTATTGTGGTGGTCCTGAATTTTAGAAATTTATCATTTCTATCGGTTTTGCTTCAGTTGTTGCACAACACTCCCCTTATACTTCATGCCCAATCCTCTCAATATCCATGTTGAAGGTTATTAGAATGTGTTTTCAACTTATTTCCAACTTTCACAGAAGCAAATGGTGAAGATGGAACTCATGGCTGAAAAACAGCTTCCTTCTGGTAGCTTAGATAATCTTTTACCCTCCTTATGCTGATGCTTTTTCCAATCTTGTAGTGGGCCTAGATTTGCTTTAGGTTTTCCTTTCCATAATTGAAGACTAGTAGCTTGGATCCTCTTTTACCCTCCTTATGCTGTTGTTTCCTCAATCTTGTGGTGGACCTAGGTTTGCTTTAGGTTTTCCTTGCATGATTGAAGATTTGGATATTGTTTTTGATGAGTTTATTTTGGTAATCTTTCAATCTATGTATGGGAGGGTTTGTTGAAAGCTCTACAGGTATTAGGTAACCCTATTTAAATGGCTTATGAATTGTTGGATATCATACCTAGGTGTTAGATGGGCATTTTGGGCATTCTTGGCTCTATTAATAGCATCTTTCCTATGTGTTATTTCCTAGATCATTTGGCACAAGGGCAATTCACTCTCCTTTCTTGTTTGTGATTTCACTATACTTGCGGTTGGTTGGAGGTGCATCTGATTACCTTTAACTAGAAATGATTGGATACTGAGAATAGTACTCTCGTATTTTGGAGTGCTGAAAAAGAAAAAAGGAAATCCTGAAGGTATATATTTATTGGCACTTTTATGCTATCTCTAGGCCTGTTTTCCAGCCATTTTCTTGAAGCTTTTGCTCCTCGTGTCCTCTGCATACATGTAGTCATTGTGCCAATTTGAAGGCTTCCTTTTCAATTTTGAAATATTTGGTTGGACATAGAATGCTGCAGACTACCACGATTCACTTTTGTGTAGAATTTGGAGCTGGAAGGGTTGTAGAGATGGATGTCTTTTACATTATCCAAAGCAAACCTTGAAATTCTCCTCTTAGTTTGACAGCGAGTTTTGCATATTAGTTGTGTGGCTGCCATTTATTCAGTGTTTTTCTTATAATTCAGTTTACTGCATGGAATAAATGAAGTTGACTTTGGGGGATTTTCAAATTAATGGAGTTGCAAAAACGCATCCTATCTGAGATCAGTAGTTGGTTGCCATGTCTGTGTTGTTATAGTCTTCAAATCTAGCATAATTAGACGTACTGTCCTCAATCTGTTTAACCAGTAAAGTTTTGTTTCCTTTAATGTCTGTCATTTACTATTGCTTGATTTTCATGCTGCCCAAGTCCTAGCAAGCAACTTTGCACCCGTGCTCCACCTAATGCCATTTAGACTGTACCATGTTGAACTATGACATTCTTTGGTCCTCCCAACTCAATATTCGCTTTTGAGATCAGATTCTGTTGTTTTCTACTGAAATCATTTCTCTTCCTATAATCTGATGTTGTTACTGGCTTAGTACAGCACAGCTGGGATGTCTGATATTGAAGCAAGCAAACTGGCTAATGCAGAACTCTGTGCTCTGCACAAGGAGTGGGATGATGCTTCATGCCCAATCTGTATGGACCATCCACACAATGCCGTTCTTCTCCTGTGCAGCTCCTTTGACAAGGGCTGCCGGTCTTACATGTGTGATTCGAGTTACAGACATTCCAACTGCCTTGACCGTTTTAAAAAACTAAGAGCTGACTCTAGTAGCTCAAATAATGCAGAAGGTGAAAGGCGTCACCAGAGGCCTCATGATGACCATCATACTGAGCAACTTTTTGATAGTGCAAGGATGAGAGGGAACCTATCCTTGATGCATCAAGAAATATTGCAAGATGGAAATTTACACGGTAATAGCACTAGTAATGGTGGAGTTCCAGATGGATTAGCAGAAGCTGATCATGAAACAGTGAGGGACATCACTGATAATGATATGCATGGTCAACTAAAGTGCCCACTTTGCAGAGGTACTGTGCATGGTTGGAAGATCATCAAAGAAGCGAGGGAATATCTTGACCTAAAGCCAAGGGCCTGTTCCCGGGAATCATGTTCTTTTATTGGCAATTATCATGAACTGCGGAGGCATGCAAGGAGAGTTCATCCATCTACCCGACCAGCTGATGTCGACCCATCAAGGCAGCGTGCTTGGCACCACCTCGAGCATCAACAGGAGTATGGTGACATTGTAAGTGCCATCAGGTCAGCCATGCCTGGCGCTATTGTGCTTGGGGACTATGTGTTTGATAATGACAATGGGCAACTGTCTGATCGCGAAGGTACAGCTGAGGAAGGCATCGAGTCAGGGCCATGGTGGACTACGTTGTTTTTGTTCCATACGCTTGGACCGATTGGTGGTGTCGATGAACCAAGAGGTTTTTCGAGGTCATGGAGAAGACATCGGCGATCTTCAGGAGGGACCTCCGGTCACCATTATCCATGGGGTGAGAGGCTGCTAGGGTTGGATGAGGATGAAGATGTCTGGAATTTGGCTGGTGATGGTTTCTCGATACCAAGGAGGCGTCGACGATATACACGCTCAAGCACTGATGATGAACAGTCATGATGGTTTACCAAGCTCTTTCTGTCGTCTCCAGTCTAGAAGCACCTTTCGCTCTAGAGATGCTGTCGTGCTAATCATTTGTATTCTCAATTGTACATAATTTATAACTCTACAACTCTTCATGAAAATTGGAAGCGTAAGTTTAGTTCTAAAACTGTGTTATGGGGCATTCTGTCTCAGGCACATCTGCATAAATGATCAGTTCCAGATATCCTGTAAACACCGTCCTGAGTTGGACTCAGTTTTTGTGATCTTGGTTGGCTTTGTCATTCAGATTGTCATCCCAAAAACATATAATATTGGAAGTTTTTTTTTTTTGTTTTCTTGTCCACCATTCGGACATGAAAAGAAACTTCTCTCATTTGTGGAAGAGAAAGTTGCAGAATCCCCCATCTCAAAGAAGTTGGACTATTGAATTTCTCCTGCATAAATACAAACCTGTTGAATCCCTTGTTTAAATTGTTCTGCGTGACGTTTGTGGTGATTGCTTAGAGGATTTTTTCATTACAAAACAAATCTGTATTTTTTTTCCTTTTTAATTTTTTTTCTTTAACTTAACAGCCTGGTCACCAAGTTTTCCAGAGGCAAGTATGACACATTGAAGCTGTAATGACTTAACAATCTGTTACTGTTAGCAAATTAAGGGCTAGTAAATACCATACTTAAAAACGCAGTTTTTGATGTGTTTAACATGAGATTTTTCAGAAAGCCCTCCTTGACGGTTAACTAACTAACTGAAGCCATTAATTATTGGCGTTTGGAGTCACGTGTCAGTGCCATTTCCCACAACTCTGATGTTTTTTTTTCTATTACACACGCATGCACACGCACACACCATGCGGTCAATAATTCGTGATTTTCTTATAAACATCTGTAGAGGAAATGGAAACAGCTTACCAATGCTTCTATAATTGGTCAAATCCTGAAAGCTCAGAAAACAAAAGGGAAAAGTCGAACTCAGTTCACAATCCGTCAGCAGAGACAAATACAAGTTTGTCAGAAAACTTTAATGTAAAATAGTCTACTTGTTTGGTATAGCCACCATCAAGTACTTTTCCATATCAATTATTGCAATATTTCCTTAACAGCATCGACATTTTTATGCCCTTAAATGCTAAAGTTTGGCATCCATGGGAAACTTTCAACTTTCCATAGGTTGGCACACATGGGAAACTTCCAACCTTTCCATATGTTAGCACTCATGGTAAACTTCCAACTTTTCCCTAGGTTAGACAAACATAATATGTCCAGGCCCTGCATTGTTACACATATGGGTAAAGCAGCTAGTTCTCATTTCAAAGCCGAGCTTTTCATTATAAAGTTGTAAATTATTCCTCTGCTAGAAAAACCGAGCTTATCATTTTAGGGATGTAAAGTATTCTAAAAATACACACTCCAAAATATTGTAAGGATGTAAATGGTTCGGATCATCCCAGAATACGATACAAACAATTGCAGAATAACATTAAATGTTATGAGTTTCTGATCACTTAAATCATTAACAGTTGATCAGACAAAGCATCTGTTGTCAAGAAAGATGTAGGCAATCTAAATAAGCGAAACCCACTTAGTTGGCCTTGAGTCCTAAGATCACAGATGTGTGCACAAAGTTGAAGCATTCAAAGCTGTCAATGGGTTGGATCTGCTTAACCTGGGAATGATTAATTCGCTTACAGGTGAATGATGCCATAAAACTATGATTTTGAACCAGCTATTATAGGCATGATTTGGCACACCCCAAATCTGAACCAGCCTAGTGATTGATCATGTTGGATTTGAATAGCTAGTACCCCTTAACAGAAATTGCATTGGGATCAGTTTCTTGATAAACTTTTGGGTGCATCACATTGCAGTCGAATTCAAGCCTTAAACTTCCTAACCACGGGCTTCTTCATGATGTGCCTAATCATATCAGCCTCCATTTAACAAACTAGAGCATCCATCCTATTAGTGGACATTAACAAGTTTACTAAAATCTTTGCCCAGATGAGCCCTGAAATACAATTGTGACTTCCTACATGCCTAGAGCATTTTGTTAGATTTCCGAAGAATATCATTAGAAGATTCATTACATTTCCCAAGTACAGATAAATGTGCATCTTACATACAATCCATAGGATGATAATTCAATCTAAAGGTTTCTAGCCATGACAATTTAAAAGCCAGTTAGCAACTTGAAGAGCAGCTGTCCCTTCATCAATATGTACTATGTAGTCTTGTCACAGCCGGATATGGCTTTTTGAATGAATGCGCTTAGATCGATGATTGAGTAATCTGACCCAACCAAAGACATGCACCATTTCAACAGCAAATTAACCAAAAAATTAACAGATTGACAGCACCATCAACGATAGATGGTGTCGCCTTTCTGGTTTCTGGCTAATCTAATGAAATATACCATACGTGTGCAAGACAATTATCAACTCTCTCTCTCTCTCTCTCTCTCACACACACACACACACACACACATGCACACAAACACAAACACAAACTGTAGCCAAACAATGAATTAGGAACCACTATTGACAAGAGGAATGATTCATCTATATTATATTCAAACTATATCTGTACATCGAATACAGAAGCTATAGATCTTTCTCAAATGCAGGTAGTTCATGTACTTACATATGAGACTTGTGCTCTACAAACTTGCTGTAGCTAGTGTCTGCTGCTTTGATCATCAGATATTGTTTCTTCAGATGATGCTTCCTCTTGGATGGACAAATCATCAGCTCTAAGAGGATCAGATTGTGTCTTACTTGAATCAGCACTGTCTTCACACTCTGATAACTGTTTTGCAGATGTGGGTCGTGGGGTATGCGAATTCTGAGAAGAGAAAAGACAAAGCCTGGTCTCTATAGAGGAATACCCGGAGCTAGCCAGAGGTGGCGAGTCACATGCTGATGAATCTGCCAACCATTGACCATCCTTGTCACATGTTCTACTCCTCTTCCTTAGCCACTTGCATGGATCTTCCGCAGGAATGGGATTCAGGCTGGGATCCAAGAGTGAAGGAGTGGCTTGCTTATCAGTGTAGAGAAGATTAACAGAATGAGGAACAGATGACACGCTTGATGGCAACACAGATTCGACTGTTGTCAGAGGATTGCTGGCTGCTTCTCTCAGCCAATGAGGGAGAGAACTGGTACCTGATTGACTGCCTATTAGTTCATCCTTGGGTTGAGGGCAATCCACCTGATTTTTCCCGATATTGAGCTTCTCTGCACTCCATAAATCTAGCTGAGGTCTGTCAAATGAATCTTGAAGCAAATTTGAGGATTTCCATGCATTGATCATTATTTTTCTATCTGAAGAACTCCTCTGAGTTTTATGGAACTTGTTTTCCATAATTCCCATTTTCAAAAAATTGGAGCTTCTTGATTCATATCCAGAACTCAAACAAGGAACATGATCCAACTTAGATCTGTCACTTTTGAGCGCTGGCAGTGATGACTGAGGATGTAAACAGAGCTCTGGACACATTTGCCTGTTTCCCATTATTGAAGCTGATGGATCTCCTAAAGCTAGCACAGTGTCAGCCTTAGGAACTTCTAAGCTAAGAGATGTGCAGTGACTGGTGCTATAACTATCAGTGGCAATCCTTGCCAGCATAGAATCAGAGATACATGGGAAGTTGGGCCTTGATAATCTCATAATTGGTGGAAAAGAAGAATGCAAAAGCTTTCTTTGTTCCTTTTTCCATTGCTCAGCAAGGTCTTTCGCAACCCTGTATTCTGAGAAATGCAATTTTGGGTCGCGAAGCATCGCATTCCAGTTACCTTTCTCATATCTTCTGACACCAATCCAAAGACAATCTAATTCTTCCTCTGACCAGGAACTTGTACATCTCTGAGCCCTTTCTGTTGGTGAAACTTTCCTTTGGTTTGATGCGCCAGCTCTTTTTACAATGTTTTCAAGCATCCATCTATGGCCCTGTGATGACAACTTCTGGTCTCCAGCAGACAAGGGTAATGCACCTTCCACTGCAGGCATTGGAGGTTGCTGAGAGCACGAGTTCTCGTTCCTCCTGAAATTGAAACCTGAAAATGATGGTATGCTTGCAAATTCATGAACAGATTCATGGGCATCATCTGGTTTTGCTGGCAATGATAAATTGAGAAAGTGAGGAGGGCACAGGGATGGTTTAGTAGATGTTTGTTTAGGCCGTTTAATTCCACAAGCCTCAGGCAGAGATGCAGTTTCATGGAGGCCCACAGAGACAGAAGAGATGTTTTTCCAGAAGTCCAAAGTGGGAATGCTCTCTGGTGAATTACTTGTTAATGGTCTATCCTGGGTTGTACAACTTCCAGAAAGACTCTACATAGATAAACAAAAAGAATTTAGGCATGGACTCCAGGAACAAAAGAGAATCTGAAAGCTAGATATCAGATTGCATGAGGAAAAAAAAAAGAATAAGAAAAATCACTAGCACCTTCGGTAGAAAAGAGCAAGACATACCAAGCCCAAAGGAATACAGGTTTCTTGGACGTTGCACTTGTTCTGCAACAGGTCTTTTGTGAATACATTCCCAGGAAATGGACTCAAACTCTTTCCACCACATGCTTGTCTGGATTTGGCACCATCGCCAAGAAGGGAACATGAATTTCTAGCTACCTGAGGTTGGTTGAAAGCAAATATAGGGTCCAAAGTTTTCTCTGAAGTTACTGGCAGTTCTAATTCTTCATTGCTTCTAGGGGCATCCATATTCAACTCTATTGCACAATTTAAATTTGGTAATCTTGGGGTACCTCGAGAATTCTTGGGCACAGCACCAACAGGTTTAAAACTGGTCAGATCCCCAACCACCTCAATATCTGTTATGCTACCCAAAGCTTGTTGTGTGTCAAGCATCAATGTTCTTGAATGTACTTTGTTTGCAAAAGTGTCCATGCTTTGTTTTGACAATGTCATGATTTCATGTGTCACACCAGCAGGTTGGACTGTTAATGCCATATGGTTCAGCGAGACCACTGGTTCATTCTCTGGAAAAGAATTGGGTTTGATAATTGTTGCAATGTTTTCCTTGACCAGATCTGGATTACCAATATTGGAGGCGCCTCCACTACTCGTACAAAAGTTGCATGTCTCCAGTCCATCTTTAGTTACTAATTGAGGAGAAAACCTTACATTAAGCTCAGTTGAAGACAACTGACACTTTACGGTACAAAGGCCTCGATCAGAACTTTGGCCTGGATGAAGTTCAATATCAGGTTGTTCATCTGACACAAACATGTCCTTAATCTGCTCTTCAATCTTGAGCTCTGCACTGTTCATAATAAATAGAAACACAGGGCACATATATGATATAAGCAATAGGGCTGACAATCAAAAGCAAGTAAAAAACCATGGAGAAAATCAAATCAATGTAATTTACATCTTATCTTGAAGAGCATGCCTTGCTGGAGATGACCTGAACATGACATTGTTCTCTTTGACAGCTTTCTGCCCAAAAAAGTTTATACAGGAATAATTTTAGACTTCATGTCAAAAGGTTTCAAGAGTGATCACTATCTAGCAAACTACACAAACATGTTATAACACTTTCCATAACTCAAATGTCACTAGATAATCAATCTTTGTAAAAACGATGCTTTGGAAACACATTAGAACACTTCTGAAGTGACTTCATAAAAAGTGGAACACGACAAATATCACCCCCAAAGACCCTTTTCAAATACCACAATCTTATGTGTACTTCAAAGTTCAGATTACACGTGGAGGGGGATCACCAATTCCTTTGTTTCAAACATATTGATGTCTGATAAATGCATGTCAATATGAAGTCATTATAGGGCATTTGAAGTCATACAAAACATAAATGACAGGAGAAATACCTGTTCTTGTTCCTCTGCCAGCAATAATAGTGCACCAGAATCTTCTCTATCAGGAACAACACATGGTGACTCTTGTAACAAATTGCAATTCTGGGAGGACCCTTCACCAGCATGAGATGATGAGTTTGTAGCTGATGCACAATGAGAAGAGAACAAATAACATTCTTTTCCAACTTGGTTATCTAATTTTTCTGTGTTAACCCGCTTTTTTGCTCTCCGAGTGAAGGAAATCAATGGGGTACTGAATTTCTTGCTTGATATATCATTGCATAAAAGAGCAGGCTTGACCTCGGTGGCCATACTGATACATGAGGCATCTGGTTTTGCAGGAATAGACACATTTGCAGTAGGAGAATCCAAAGGACAGTATTTATTCTCTGTCTCCACATTTATCGATAGAGAAGCAGAGTTTTCTTTGGCAGTTCCACTATCAGAATCCTTGTTTGCTGCTAAATCCAACGGAACAGAGTAAGATTTTTCAATGTACATATATTTTGAAAGGGTACTGCCTTTTTCCTCGCTAGGTGAGTGAACACCAGGACCATTCATTAACAACAGTTTACGAGAACGAAGTGCAATTGGTTCTCGTAATCTTTTAATATGGTTAGTTCGCCTTCCTCTCCTTGCCTCAGATGCTTGCTGCTGTATAGGCTTTCCGGACTCAGATTCATCATAACATGCAGGACATAGCCACTTTCCAGGAGGAGTATGCTACAATTGAGAAAAGGAAAAAAAACAGCAAAGAGAAGAAAAAAAATAGTTGTCATTTTTATCGCATAACTTGCACCCAATATTTTGACGTGGTCATCAGCAGATAGCATCATACCTTAAGTGGTGGAACGAGGCATTGAAGATGATAAGTTCGAGGACAATTGTCACAGCAAAGGAGGTTGCCACCAATATCACAGACAACACATTCAAAGTAGTACTGCAAATAAATCATGTATAAAAATACAGGATAGTTCAATAAACTTAACAGCTCAAGAACCTCAAATATAAGAAACAATGATGAGGTGCAAGAAATGGATAGGTAGAGTTCCTACTTCCTAGCCATTTCCCAGAAAGTGTCATTGATGTGTACATTCAAACCATGCACAAATCCATTAAAGATGGAATACCCCTGCAAGAGAGGTTTTAGATATACCCACCCCATCTGCTCCTTTCTTCTTCTCAACCAAATGATGCTTGCTTATTCCATCTTTTTTCCTTTGTTTCATTGTAGCAATATTCCTTGAAGACTTTGAAGATGAATTAGCACATTCTTGTTCATTATCTAGTTCTGACCTAGATGTGACTCGCTTCTGCTTCTGTGTCTTTGGTGGTTATCATTTTAGACTTCAAAGAGACCCTTCCAAAAATGTAGACCTTCAAATTGTCGATTCCCCATGGCCGCAATTAGCAACATCTTGAGCAACCTGCAGAAATTTCAGAAAAAGATGTAACTTTTAGAAATGTATTACATAACAAGAGGATTCACGTTAAACAAAAAAGAATGCACATAAAGGAAAAAAAAAATCAGAATTTTCTTTTGATAGTCAATAGCATTGTGTTTAGAGGATGCAAAAGTCCACAAGAAGTTCTCTTTCCTTTTTCTAATCCTAGTCAATATTTTTAAAGCATACCGATCAACTCAAATTTATAATCTATTACCGTCTATCACATACATAAACTCATAAAATTTATTGATTCTCTAAGGCACACTATGAAAAAATAAATGGTGTATACCACAAGTTTCTGAAAAGTCTCTAAAAATCAGCCTTGGAACAACTTATAGTCAAAGTTGACATTTCCTCCAGATTTACATGCCACAATGTAAAAGATTTTCTAGATAAATCACCATCATCCAAGAAAATTGAATCTCTGTCTCAACATGTCTCACAGGCTTTAAAAATACATGCATATTCTTTGGTTGTACTTTATGGTGAGAAAGATGGAATGAAGTAATTGTGATGATCAAGAACTCGCATATGGAATAAAAAATCAAAATATTAGAATTTTAACCTAATAAGAAAAGGTAAAAGTACCTATAGCTATACCTATGTGACTCACGTCGCTTTCAGGATACTGGGAGACAAAAGAATGAAAATATGAAATTATTGCCCTTCCGCAGATTTTCAATCATTCCACCATTCATCATCTTTTCCCTTCATCATTCAAAATTTATTTGAACATTGCCATCATTATTGTCATCAGCATGTTCAATCATCATTCATATAACCTATGTCACCTGGGTATGGGTACGATAGGAAATATCAAAAAATGAGGGTACGGGGACATGGCTATTATATATATATATATATATATATATATATATATATATATATATATATATATATATATATATATATATATATAGAGAGAGAGAGAGAGAGAGAGAGAGAGAGAGAGACATTTTTTTAGCTTCATTGACCAGGTTTGGATTTGTCCAAGCCTGGTCAATGAAACCAACTTGGTTTAACCAAGTTACAAAAGCCCTCCCCCCCCCTCTCTGTGTGTGTGTGTGTGTGTGTGTGTGTGTGTGTTGCAGCGAGACAAAGAAGAAGAAGCATAAGAGGAGGTAAGCTCATGCTCGCTCTCTCGGCTTCTCTCTTTCTTTGTTTGTTGCAGCGAGACGAAGAAGAAGAAGAGGAGGTACAATCTCTCTCTCTCTCTCGCGCGCCTTCCCCTCGTGTGAGGCCCACTTCAGATCTGAGCCATAGCTAGGGTAAACCTTCGACTCTCTCCCACTGGTCTCTCTCTTCCTACCTGGCTCTCGTCTTCCCCTTCTCTCTCCCTCTGGTCTAGACTCTCTCTCTCTCTATTTACCCCTCTCTTGTCTTCCACTTCTCTCTCTCTCTCGATTCCCCTCTCTGTCTCCCTCGTGCGTGAGAGAGAGAGGGTTGCGGGAGAGCAGAGAGAGAGAGAGTCAAGGGTTTCGGGGGGGGGGGGGGGGTGTTCGGGTCTACGTTAAACCCGACACAGTGCGGGGCTCGACCTGTGGCATACCCGCACTGCCCACGGTACCCATACCTGTGTCGACACGGGTACGGCAGCTGAACCGCCATGTCACAGTTACATAGCATATAACTAGTGAGAATAACAAATTATGTACACTATCAATTTCTACCATCATCATCATATTCAACTCAGGTGATCATCCATAACACCTCATGCACATCACTTACAACATCACTGTCGTTGTTGCCACTATCACCAGCTATGTCGCATGGATACGACTTCAGATATGTGGATACAACCATTTTTACGAAGTTTCCTGTATGACTTGTATATAAAGGGATACGGAACGACAGCCAAAATGGAGTATCCGTGTGACATAGATCACCAGCATATCATATTCATATTGTCACCTTTGACCATTATCATGTTCTTCCGTTATCCACGCATACAACTTGAATCATTGATAATATCACATAATGCACATTAAAAAAATCAAATCATCATCTAAGCTGTCAGGCATCAGAATATCTTTTTAACATCACCTATGTCACATGGGTGCGGGTGTGGGGATTCGGCACTTCCAAAAAACCCGGGTGCGGGGGGTGCACCAGGGGCAAAAATGTAAATATATATAAGGGGGGTCCGGGGGTTCCCCCCGGCACGGGTCGTAAAGAATATTTAAAAATCAATTTAAGCTATTTTTTTACATTTTATTAAAAATAATCGATTCAAGTCAGTATCGTTATCAATTTTCTGACGATACAATAAGCATCGGCCGATCCAGGCCACCCATACTGACAACACTGGTTTTTTCTACTCGTTAATCTAGCGAGGACAATAATAAGCTGAAGGCGAAGGACAAGATGGCTCTCTATCTTATCAAAATTTTTACTGCTTTTTTATAGTAAAAAGCAGATGTAATGGGTCTCAAACTTCGATATCACTACATTGAACTTAATTGAGAGAGACGAATGTTGGGTGCGCAGTTCACTTTATGCTCTCCATTGTCGACTCTCTTTGGTGCACAAAATCATCGAGTGTTGTGTCGTTGAGAATTAAAGAGTGCCTACGAGGGCAGGGTACCCCTGACGGCAAACTGCCACAAGGGTTACAACAATGCCGTCCATCATGCTGGCCTGTGTCATATAGGCAGGCACTCAAGGGACCCCTGGATCTCTAGGGTCATAATCAACTGTGCACGGGTATGTCAGTAGCTTTTAAAGGTGGGCCACGGAAGACAGGGTGGTCGTGAGGCCCCCACCCGGGGTTTTCCTTGCTTCAGCCAAGGTTCCTCGTTATGAAAAAAAAAATAGGGCACCTCTCAACCTCATTACAGGACACCCCCAATCAAAACAGAGGTTTGTGGATGTTATTAGAAAAGGAAAGACCGTGGAGTCACTTCATAGTTTTTTCTGCTTTTTGTCACATTTTAATTAAAAGGATGGAGGGAAATGGCGCATCAAGCTGTTAAAAGGGCCTACTTGATCATTCTTTTCGAAGAACTAAAGATGGGTAATAGATTTAAGAGGTTAGAATATTAGATGGATGCTTGGCATATTCTTCCTTTTTGGGGTTTGTCTTGTCCAGGCCATTTGTTATGCAGCAGCCTTGTTGCTTAGCATCCAGATGCACTACTGCTGACCATTCATCTCAACATCTCTTAAGATGGATGAACAATGCACCCATCTTCAGAAATGCCAAGATGGGTGGTTATCAGATTTTGTATCCTGCATCTGAAAGAACCATAACTGAGAATTGTTCAATCACGTTTCCCCAAAAGAAATGAAACATAATCATTTTGAGTTTGAAACCTTAGCCAAACACTTGATTTTTTTTAATCTCGTCTACTTTTTGTGGAAAAACCAATCGCATTCGTTAAGGCAAAGAACCCCAACTGAACTTAAGAAACGAGTCAACTCTACATGGGTGAAGAACTATTAGTTTTTGTCCTTTTAAAAAAACCCAAAAAAAATGGACCATCCGCAACCCATTTCATAGGGCAAATTTTTTTTAAAAAAATGGACCAAAATGACCCTGGGTGCGGTCAACGCACCCAGGGTCGGGTTGGCCGCACCAGCGTCGAGTCGCGTCGACGCGGGTGCGGCACCCTGCTAGCCGAGTCCCTGTGACATAGAACATCACCATCATGATCACCATGTCTTGAAACCATCACAGCACCATTATCAATACCCCACGAAGTTGAGACTACATAAAATCAGTCCAAGTGACGAATTCCACTGAAGTTATCTATTTAATAGCAGGTTACAACCATTAAAAAAACTATTCTGTTTGACAAAACTATTAAAAGCAAGATTTCCATCTCTCCACTTATAATGGCCTAAAACTAGAGAGTTTCTTGTTTTACACTCTATTTTCCATTTCCCGCAAGAGAATAACATACTATTATTAGCATATAATCAGATACTCAACCGATGTATCATGATGTTATTGTCTGATAGTGTTTATCAGTATGGAGCCTTTCTGGTTTCTACCTATCTTTCCATGCTTATAGTACTATCATTACCTAGCACAACTAAATGAATGAAGAAATATGCTTTTAGATTGCCCAAAACAACAAACACCAGCAGCATGTCCCTAAACTGGTTAGGCGCATGGGCTCAAAGATCTTCAAGTCATCATCAATGCAATAGGGACTAAGTGCTTATACTTCTAGTTCACAGTTTGCATTTCCATCTTTTTACCTTCTTCCATTTGTTTAAAGCAGGAAAAAGTTTTGGTTCTCTTATTGTAATAGTCAGTTGTATCACAATCAGCGTTGGGTGTACAACAGTTCGTGAAGGCAGTGTTTGCTGGTTATTCAATTGACTTGCAAGTTATCATGGCTTCAAATCCTAAAAAAAAATAAGCAAAAAATGGCAATGCATGCAAATACCAGTGAAAAAATACAATATTAGTCAAGGAAATAAAAGAGAAACCATGCACATCATCTAACATGCCTCTCAGACCCCAAGCTCATGAAGAGAAAAGCATTGGGACTTGACTAAGATGAATCTAATACGTCACTGGTTTATGCTTCATAAAGACAAGTGAATTTCAATGCTTGTCTTTCTCATAATTATTCCAATTTTTGCTTTTCTGCAACTACGCAAGATAACAAGAAAGGTGTAATATGTAATTTTCACTATATCGCTAACATCCCCCACATGAATCGCAGTATGCTTGCATGCCTAACAAAGTAGTATACAATGAATATACAGGTAAAGGAAAAGAAACTTCCTAATGAGCTGGAAATAATTTTATTTCAACTGTTCATAGGTTTAAGCTTGCCATTAAGCACATTCAGCATTTAGTAACCTCACAATCACTAATCTGGGTTAGAATTACCAATCAGAAACTATCATGAGAGCAAGTATCTGATACTTTTTTGCCATTTCTAAGCAGAGAAACATCTCAAGAACTTAAATTTTCCATCTTGTATCTCTGATTAACTCTATTAATTCATGCAGAAACCATTTTTGTTAGCCATATCATTTTACACAGCAGCACTGCCTCCAACATAGTTGGATCATTGTTTACAACAACATCTGGAACTTGGATCTAACACCCCAAACTTGTGAAGCATGTTTGTATTCATACGTTACTTTGTAAAGTAGGCATATACAATCTAAAGGGTCTGTTACTCCTCATGGATGTATAGATCTCCAGAGAAAGTCACTTGTGCATTCTCTACATTCAACTGATACATGGACTACTGGCGAATAGCAATGACCAAAATGAATGTTTGACCAAGTTTTCGTTACAAGTATGAATCAGTATTTCACAGTCAACATCATTTATTTATGACTTTTTTGAGGGAAAATTCATATATATGAAAAACTTTTATGGTCACAAAAACTATAAACCCATTTGCAACTGGCTGCTTTTATGTTTGCAGGATGAACATGAGATACATGACATTCATATACGGGGTAAAGTGTCTTGACTTATATTCCATGACCTACTGCAGCTTCAGTACATAGCCTAAAAGCTATGTCACATGGGTGCGGGTACGGGTGCGGAGCAATTTCAAATTTTTTGGACACAGGGATACGGCTATATATATATATATATATATATATATATATATATATATATATATATATATATATATATATATATATATATATATATATATATATATATATATATATATATATTTGGTTGACCGTGTCCGCACCCGTGTCGGGGCGTGTCGACGCGGGTACGTCAACCTTATAGCCGAGTCTGTGTGACTTAGCCTAAAAAAAAGTATGTGTATTTTACAAGTATACCACTGCTACAAAAACTTAGCTGAAATGAGGTATAAAAAAATAAAATAGGTTAGACAATAAGAAGAGAATTGTAGTAAAGATCAAGAGCATCAATATGGTACTTTAAGGTTAATTTTGTTTTGTTAAGGAGTACAAGCACAGAGACCATACAGAGAACATTCATCATTTGTTAAGTAGATTCTGGAGGCATCCATCCCTTTAACATATATTTTCCTTAAGGTTCATCATCATTTTCCTTGCTTCCAATTTTCCTCCATACACTCTCATTAATTGATTCTATCATATGGATACTCCATTTTTTTGCTCCTGTATTATGTCCCCTTATATAATATACATAATGAAAACTTCCATAAAAAGGGTCGCATCTCCATACCAGTAACTATATGTGCATGGCTTGGAGCGTGGAAGAAAGGACAGACTATGGCAGCAAGAAGCCAGCAGTTGAACATGTTAGATTTAGGTTTTTTGAGGTTCCTGCAAAGACGAGAAAAGTTTGGTGCTGAACTCTCAAGATTCCCAATATGGGAAAATCGTGCCTCATTGTCACTATTTATATTCACTTTACACTAAAATACATCTTTCCTAAAATACACTTATTAACACAAAATACAAGAAGACTAATAAAGGATATCTTAGGAACACAATATATAATAAAATACAATAGAGAACTAGGAGGCGTGAATAGTGACGTTGTGAACAGTGACGTGAGTGATAGATTCAGATCCGACCACCTCAAACCTCACACTCTAATAGCCTCCCTCAAGTTGTATATGGTTAACAACCATGGACAACTTGCTTCCTAAATATCAAAACTTGTTTTTTGTGAGGCTTTTAGTGAACAAGTCAGCCACTTGGTCTTTAGTCCAGACATAGCTGGTCTCAATCTCCTGATCCTCCACTTTTTGACGAATAAAATGTTGATCAATTTTGATATGTTTTGTCTTTCCATGTTGAATGGGATTTACTGAAATCTCGATAGCTCTTTGATTATCACACATCAAGAGGGACTTGGGGATGACTTTTCCCAAATCATTCAGCATGTGTCTAATCCATGTTATCTCAGTTGTAACTGCAGCCATGGAACGATATTCAGCCTCTGTACTAGTTCTCGCAACAACCTTTTATTTCTTACTACTTCATGAGACAAAATTTCTTCCAAGGAAAACACAATATCCAGAAACGAACCTTCTCTCATCAAGATCTCCTGTTGAGTCGGCATTTGAATAAGTTGTAATTATTAACATATCCTCACATGGTGCCCTATTTTTGTAGAGCAAACCATATCCAACATTGCCCTTTAAATATCTCATTTTTTTCACACCCTCCATGTGTAATGTTCTAGGTTTGCATGAAATATGACACCTAATTAACAACAAAAACAATATCTAGACGAGTGAAAGTGAGATATTCCAACATTCTAACTATGCTTCTGAACTGTGTTGGGTCATGAAACAATTCTCCATCATTTGCACCTAATCTCTGATGAATGAGAACCGGTGTTGCAACATGTTTACAATCTTTCATGCCCGTTTTATTTAGGAGAACCATTGTGTATTTGTGCTGAGTTAAAATAAGAAAATTAGCCTGCCGATCTACCTCTATCCCAAGAAAATACCGTAACAGACCCAGATCTTTCATCTTAAATTTTTTTATGCAAGAACATCTTCACTTCTTCAATATGTTCACTACAACTGCCAGTAACAATTATATACAACAACAACAACTACGCCTTCATCCCAAAACAATTGGGGTCAGCGATATGAACCAAAAAAGAAATTCATTTTGGGTCTTCCACATGAATCCTTTTCCTCCAATCATTTCTATCCAACGCCATGTCCTCGGTGAGGTTCAAAGCATTCATATCCTTTCCTATCATCTCCATCCAAGTCTTCCTAGGCCTACCCCGACCTCTTTTAACTAATATATATTCCCATTTCTCCAACCTTCTAACTGGAGCATCATTAGGCCTTCGCCGAATATGTCCAAACCACCGTAAACGATTCTCTCGCATCTTATTTTCAATGGGTGCAACACCTACCTTCTTACGTATCTCTTCGTTCCGAATCTTATCTTTTATTGTATTTCCACACATCCATCTAAGCATCCGCATCTCAGCTACACTCATTTTTTGAATATGATGTCTCTTGGCAGCCCAACATTCCGTACCATATAGTAAAGCAGGTCTAATAGTCGTCCTATAAAACTTTCCCTTCAACCGCAATGGCATTCTACGATCGCACAGCACTCCAGTAGCACTTTTCCATTTCATCCACCCAACCTTTATCCTATGATTTACATCTCCATCAATTTCTCCATACTTTTGAATGATGGATCCCAAATATTTGAAATAATCATTCACCGGTATATCTTGCTCACCAAGCTTCACTACACTCCCATCACTACTTCGTTGCTTACTAAACCGACATTCCATATATTCAGTCTTACTCTTACTCAACTTAAAACCTCTAGCTTCCAATGTCTGTCTCCATAATTCTAACTTAGCATTAACCCCAGCTCTAGACTCATCAATCAAAACAATATCATCAGCAAACAACATACACCACGGTACATTTTCTTGAATTGATCTCGTAAGCTCATCCATCACTATCGCAAATAGGAAAGGGCTTAAAGCAGATCCTTGATGTAACCCAACCGTTATCGGAAAATTGGTTGTCACCCCTCCACAAGTACGGACATTGGTTACTACTCCTTCATACATATCTTTAATTATACTAATGTACTTGAGAGAAACACCTTTCTTCATCATTGTCCACCAGAGAACGTCCCTAGGTACTCTATCGTATGCCTTCTCTAAATCAATAAAAACCATATGCAAATCATTGTTCCTCTCTCTATATCTTTCAATAAGTTGTCTAAGAAGATGTATAGCTTCCATAGTTGATCTTCCAGGCATAAAACCAAATTGATTCTCCGATATCATGACAACCTTCCTCAACCTAGACTCAATCACCCTCTCCCAAAGTTTCATAGTATGACTCATGAGTTTTATACCACGATAGTTTGTGCAATCTTGTATATCACCCTTATTCTTATATAAAGGCACCAAAGT